>NW_027142491.1:0-600000 GCF_026170545.1 Melanerpes formicivorus | reverse complement strand
TCAGCAAGAATGAGCACCCAGTGCTGCCTGGGACACAGGGCACCTCTGAGTGTGGAGATTGTCTGGGGCCAAATGGGCAACAGGTCTGGCCCTAAGCAGCAGGATTCCCTGGGTGAAGGTTTGTCAGGGTTGGAAAGGACCTCAGGGATCATCCAGTTCCAACCCCCCTGCCATGGGCAGGGACACCTCATGAATGGGGCATCCCTGGGATGGGTCCCAGATCACAGTATCATCACAGTATCACCAAGGTTGGAAGAGACCTCAGAGATCATCAAGTCCAACCTGTCACCACAGACCTCATGACTAAACCATGGCACCAAGTGCCACATCCAATCCCCTCTTGAACACCTCCAGGGATGGGGACTCCACCACCTCCCTGGGCAGCACATCCCAAGGGCCAATCTCTCTTGCTGGGAAGAACTTTCTCCTCACCTCCAGCCTAAACCTCCCCTGGCACAGCTTGAGACTGTGTCCTCTTGTTCTGCTGCTGGGTGCCTGGGAGCAGAGCCCAACCCCCACCTGGCTCCAACCTCCCTGCAGGGAGTTGCAGAGAGCAAGAAGGTCTCCCCTGAACCTCCTCTTCTCCAGGCTAAGCAACCCCAGCTCCCTCAGCCTCTCCTCACAGGGCTGTGCCCCAGACCCCTCCCCAGCTTTCTTGCCCTTCTCTGGACACCTTCCAGCAGCTCAACCTCTTTCCTGGCCTGAGGAGCCCAGAGCTGGACACAGGACTCCAGGTGTGGCCTCAGCAGTGCTGAGCACAGGGCACAAGGACTTCCCTGCTCCTGCTGGCCACACTCTTCCTGCTGCAGGCCAGGATGCCCTTGGCCTTCTTGGCCCCCTGGGCACAGCTCTATCAACCTGCTGAGCTTCAGTGGTTGGTCCTGCTGGGCTTGGGCTGGAGACCTGCTCCATTCAGGCTGAACCTTTCTTACACCTCTGTGATGACTCCAGCTAATCCCAGCTGTAAGTGGCTTTTCTCCCCTCTGGAGCCTTTCATGACCCAGTTGGATGTGTTCCTGTGTGAGCTGCCCTGGCTGACCCTGCTCTGGCAGGGGGTTGGGCTCAATGCTCTCTGGAGGTCCCTTCCAACCTCTGTCATTCTGTGATTCTTCTCTTCTGTGTCCACCCTCTACAACCTTCCCTTCTCCTTGTCAGCTGCTCTGCTGCAGGGAGCTCCTTGGCACTGGGATCCTCAGAACTAATAAGTTTGTCTCTGAATTAAGCACATTGGTTCTGCTCCCTGTGCTCACAAGCTTTAGACATCTGCTTTGTTTTTTCCTTCTCTAATTATCCATCCTCCCCACTCCTGTGGCTTGGGAAGCACATCCTCAACCAAACCCAGCCACCAAAAACTGCAACCCCTTCCCCCAGCACATCCTTTGGAAGTGCAGCTGAAGAGATGTGGAACGATTCTGCTGGTGGCTTTCTTACCCTTTAAAGCCCAGCAGCTGCAGGGGGAAATATCATATTGCTGCTAAAAGCTCTCACTTCAATAACTGCAGGAGAAAAGAACTTTCCTGGGAGATCAGGGGGAGTCAGCAGCAGCTCCAGCAGGCTAAATGAAGCCTCTCCCAGCCTCTAACCTTGAGCAGCCTGAACGGCTTCAAAATGACACTGGAGGAGTCAGCAGCACTTGGTGTCCTTCAGGGGTGGGAGGGGGGGAATTTGTGAGCCTGCAGTCGTGGCAGCTCTATGCTGATGTCTTCTTTACAAACCCAGGTTTTAAAGCCCTCTCTGTGCTTTGAAAAATCTCACTGCTGCCTCCCTGGGGGCTCCTTGACTGAGCTTCCTACCCTTCCCTGCTTCTGCCTCTGCTGGGGCAGAGCAATGTGATAGCAGCCCCCAGCTTGTCTCCATCCCTGTGGCAGCACACAGGGAATATTGTCCCCTTCAGCACCCTTGGAGAGCATGACCTTCCTGCTGGAAACTTTGCCAGGGACAGGGATTTATGCCCAAATGCCTCGGGAGCAAGGGGAGAGCTTTTCAGTAAGACAGGTGGGGATGTGCTTGGCACTGAGTTTGGCAGGGATTGAAGGGGGCCACTTGTGCTCTCCTGCAAACTGAGGGGCCTGAGCAGCACTCCTGGAGGAGTCTGTAGTGGTGTGGTAACTGCTCTGGCATGGAGACCTCTGGATCATAGCTCCTTTAGATCATTAGAAGGGAGATTGAGAGTGGAGAGGAGGAAGGAATTGTTGAGAGTGAGGGTGGGGAGAGCCTGGCACAGGCTGCCCCAGGGAGGCTGTGGCTGCCTCCTGCCTGGAGGGGTTGCAGGCCAGGCTGGATGAGGCCTGGAGCAAGCTGGGCTGGTGGGAGGGGTCCCTGCCCATGGCAGGATGGTCTTGGAGGTCCCTTCCAACCCAACCCATTCTAGGGTTCTGTGATTTGTAATTGGATGACATGATATTGTCAAAACAGCTTCTTAATGTCCTGGACAAAAGGGACACTTTAGGCAAGCAGTGCCTGTCGTCCTTACTGTGCCTGTCCTCTTCCATGTCTTTATCACTGATCTGAGTGAGGGCACTGAGGCAGCCTCAGTGAGTCTGCAGATGGCACCAAGCTGGGTGGCTCTGTCCATCTGCTAGAGGGAAGGGAGGCTTTGCAGCAGGGTCTGGGCAGGTGAGACCCAGGGCCAAGGCTCATTGGATGGAGTTCAGCAAGGCCAAGGGCCAGGTCCTGCACTGGGTCACAACCACCCCATGGGGAGCTGCAGACCTGGGGAGGTGTGGCTGGAAAGCTGCAGCTGGGAGAGGGCCCTGGGGGGTGTTGGTTGGCACTCACTGACCAGGAGCCAGCAGTGCCCAGGGGGCCAAGAAAGCCAATGGCATCCTGGCTTGGATCAGGACCAGGGTGGGCAGCAGGGCCAGGAGGTGACCATCCCTCTGTGCTCAGCACTGGGGAGGCCACACCTGGAGTGCTGTGCTCTGCTCTGGGCCCTCCCTGCAGGAAGGACACCGAGGGCTGGAGCCTGTCCAGAGCAGGGCAGCCAGGCTGGAGAAGGGCCTGGAGCCCCTGGGCCAGAGGAGGGCTGAGGGAGCTGGGGGTGTTGAGGCTGGAGAAGAGGAGGCTGAGGGAGACCTCCTTGCTCTCTGCAGCTCCACTGAAAGGGCTCTCAAGCCCTGGCTTGAGAGAGAGAAAGAGAGGGAGGGGGAGGGAGAGAGAGGGAGAGAGGGAGGGAGAGGGAGGGAGGGAGGGAGAGAGGGAGGGAGAGGGAGGGAGAGGGAGGGAGAGGGAGGGAGAGGGAGGGAGAGGGGAGGGGAGAGGGAGGGAGAGGGAGGGAGAGGGAGGGAGAGGGAGGGAGAGGGCGGGAGAGGGAGGGAGAGGGAGGGAGAGGGAGGGAGAGGGAGGGAGAGGGAGGGAGAGGGAGGGAGAGGGAGGGAGAGGAGGGAGAGGGAGGGAGGGAGGGAGAGGGAGAGAGGGAGAGAGGGAGAGAGGGAGAGAGGGAGAGAGGGAGAGAGGGAGAGAGGGAGAGAGGGAGAGAGGGAGAGAGGGAGGGAGAGAGGGAGAGAGGGAGGGAGAGAGGGAGGGAGAGAGGGAGGGAGAGAGGGAGGGAGAGAGGGAGGGAGAGAGGGAGGGAGAGAGGGAGGGAGAGAGGAGGGAGAGAGGGAGGAGAGAGGGAGGAGAGAGGGAGGGAGAGAGGGAGGGAGAGAGGGAGGAGGGAGAGAGGGAGGGAGAGAGGGAGGGAGAGGGAGGGAGAGAGAGGGGAGGGAGAGAGGGAGGGAGGGAGAGGAGGAGGGAGGGAGGATGGGAGGGAGGAGAGGGAGGGAGGGAGAGGTGGGAGGGAGGAGGGAGGGAGAGAGGGAGGGAGGAGAGAGAGGGAGGGAGAGCGGGAGGGAGAGAGGGAGGGAGAGAGGGAGGGAGGAGAGGGGAGGGAGGAGAGGGGAGGCAGGAGAGGGAGAGGCGAGGGAGAGAGGGGAGAGGGAGGGCAGACGAGGGAGAGAGAGGGAGGGCGAGGGAGGGTGAGGGAGGGAGAGGGAGAGAAGGGAGCCTCAAGGAAGGCTGCAGAGAGACTGTTCCCCAAGGGCCTGCAGTGACAGGATGAGGGGTCAGTGGCTTGAAATGAGAGCAGAGCAGACTGAGATAGGATGTGAGGAACAAGTTCTGCCCCATGCCTGGAGATCTTCAAGGTGAGGCTTGGACAGGGCTCCTAGCAACCTGCTCCAGTGGAGGACGTCCCTGCTGAGTGGATGACCTTTCCACCCCAGCCCATTCTGTGATTCCATGATAGAGATATAAATAAACACCGAAAGTCTGAGCCAGAAGCATTGCAAGGTCAGGAAAAGCTGATAGAGAAAGTCACAGAGGGCTTTGCACTGCAGCCCTAGCTGACAGCAAACAGGAGAACTGTGTGAAGCAGGAAAGAAAAGAAGTCAGTGCAGGCAAAATGAGGCTCTGCAGTGCCTGCTGAAAAATTAATGGCAGGAAGCGGGGAGGCGGGAGATGAAAGGCAGATGCCCGCTGCCAAGTGGGGAGCTGCTGATGCCTAATGGACTGTGTGGCCTGGAGAGCAGCAGAAAGGGCTGGGCTCTGCTTTGTTGGCTTGGGGTGGGATTTCCTCTCAAGCTGGAGCCACTCAGGAGCAAAACACTCTCCTTTGAAAGCCAAGCAGGGTTTTGATTCCCAGCACAGCCCCTTGCTGTTTGGAGAGCCTCCCCCCTCAGTGCATGCAGCAGACACCAGGACAGTCCGGCACTCAGTGCTGAGCTCTGGTCATTCACAAGCTTACAGCAGGAGGGGGGAGGCCTTGGCTTGAGGTCATTCTATTAATTTTGGGGGGGTACAAATATGATAAAATTCAGCTGTGGGGAGCTGAGCTCAAAAAGCACTCACATTAACTGACTCTCTGCCATCATCCTCTGCCACAGGAGAAGGTTGCTGCTCCCTCACACAGCTGCTTCTCTCTTTATAGCAGAGAGCAAAACCATTCCCACCAGAAAATCACTGTTGTGACACTGCCATCCTCATAGAAGCACAGAATGCTCTAGCAACATCCTCACACACCCCACCTCTCCTTCCTTCCAAAGATGATACCTCCTCTTTTCCCCCCTTCATTCACCCAGAAGCCTCATTGCCCCTCCAGGCTGTCTGCCCTGGGCTCATCTCCGGCACATGGACACAGCCTGTCCCTGAGCCTTCAGGAGTTCTTCCTGGAAGCAGCTGCAGCCCTCCTGGACCCCTTTGTTTTTAAGGGCTGCTCCCCAAGGAACCTTCTGAGTTAGTTCCTTGAGTAACCTGAAGTCTGCCCTCCAGAAGCCCAGAGAGGAGGTCTTCTTGCTGCCCCTCTTAGCTTGGCTGCATATTGAAACACTCAGTTATCTCCTGGTCACTGCACCCCAGACAGCCTCCAACCACCACATCCCCACCAGCCCTTCTCTGCTTGTAAAAAGGAGGTCAGGCAGAGCCTTACCCCTGGCAGGCTCACACAGCACCAGGGATAAGAAGCTGTCCTCCATGCACTCTCAGAACCTCCCAGACTGCCTTCTCTCTGCTGTGTGGAGATCCCAGCAGATGTCAGGCAGGTTGAAGTCGCCCATGAGAACAAGGTCTGGTGATTGAGACAGCCTCTAGCTGCCCACAGAATCATTCATCAACTTCTTCCTCCTGGTTGGGTGGTCTATAACAGACTCCAACCAGGATGTCTGCCCTGCTGGCCTTCCCTCTAATCTTCACCCACAGGCACTCAACCTGATCATCCTTGATCAAACCACCCTAAAGGGGTTAGCTCTGTTGTTTGCTGGAGTGGAGCAGCCCACCATGGGATGATAGGATCTGCATGCTGGGGCCATCAGCACATGGACATCACAGAAACACAAAATGCATTAGGTTGGAAGGGACCTCAAAGCTCATCCAGTTCCAACCCCCTGCCCTGGGCAGGGACCCCTCCCACCAGCCCAGGCTGCTCCAGGCCTCATCCAGCCTGGCCTGCAACCCCTCCAGGCAGGAGGCAGCCACAGCCTCCCTGGGCAGCCTGTGCCAGGCTCTCCCCAGCCTCACTCTCAACAATTCCTTCCTCCTCTCCACTCTCAATCTCTCCTCTCCCAGCTCAAAGCCATTGTCCCTGGGCCTGGCACTCCCAGCCCTTCTCCAGAGTCCCTCCCCAGCTCTCCTGGAGCCCTTCAGCTCCTGCAAGGCTGCTCTGAGGTCTGCCTGCAGCCTTCTCTTCTCCAGGCTGCACAGCCCCAGCTCTCCCAGCCTGGCCCCACAGGGGAGGTTCTGCAGCCTCTGCTCATCTCTGTGGCCTCCTCTGGAGCCTCTCCAGCAGCTCCAGGTCCTTCTTGTGCTGGGGGCCCCAGAGCTGGAGGCAGTGCTGCAGGTGGGCTCTGAGCAGAGCAGAGCAGAGGGGCAGAATCCCCTCCCTGTGCTGCTGCTCTCCCTGCTCTGGCTGCAGCTCAGCACTCAGCTGCCTCTGGGCTGCCAGGGACCACTGCTGGCTCCTGGGGACTTTGTCACCACCTGACAGCCCTCCAGCCATCAGCCTACTGATGACTTCTGTGGCCTTGCACATGACCATTTAACAGTGGAAAACCAAACCCCAGTTATTCTCATCTCTTCCTTAGGCATTTGTTGAATGGAGAGAGGTTCCCACTGGCACTGGCACCATTCCAGTGGGTTCCTACCTGGTTTGATGCTGTTGAACTCCTTTTCTATGGTCTCCTCAGTGGTTGAGAGCATGAGGTTCCTCACATAGAGAATTTTTACTGATGACATGGTGTCTTCGTCCACCTCCACTTCAGGTTCTGCCCAGTCCACAGCAATAGGGTGTCCCCACAACTGGATCCTACCTGTGAAGGAATTGGCATGGGCAGTGGCAGACAGGCATAGTTTGCTTGGGTTGGAAAAGCCCTTCAAGATCATCCAGTCCAACCCCACCATGGCCATTCAACAAGGTCTCAGAGTGCCATGGCCACATGTTTCCACAACACCAGGCAGGAGGCAGCCACAGCCTCCCTGGGCAGCCTGTGCCAGGCTCTCAGCACCCTCCTACTGAAGAACTTCTTCCTCAGCTCCACTTTAGCCCTGCTCTGCCTCAGCTTCCAAGTATTTCCCCCTGGGCCTAGCTCCAGACACCCTTAGCAAAAGTCTCTCTGCAGCCTTCCTGCAGGATCCCTTCAGGTGCTGGCAGCAGCTCTGAGGTCCCCCTGGAGCCTTCTCCTCTCCAGGCTGCACAGCCCCAGCTCCCTCAGCCTGTGCTCACAGCAGAGCTGCTCCAGCCCTTGGAGCATCGTTGTGGCCTCCTCTGGACCCTCTCCAGCAGCTCTGTGTCCTTCTCCTGCTGGGGAGAGCAGAGCTGGAGGCAGGGCTGGAGGTGAGGTCTGAGCAGAGCAGAGCCCAGGGGCAGAATCCCCTCTGCTGCCCTCTGCCCACCCTGCTCTGGCTGCAGCCAGCACACAGCTGCCTGAGGCTGCAGGAGGCACTGCTGGCTCCTGGGGAGCTGCTCAGCACCCAGCACCCCCAAGGCTCTTTCCTCAGGGCTGCTCCCAACCCAAAGAAGGATGTCTCTCTGTGCAAGTATATGAAGTCATGAGGTCCCTGATGGATGAAGTTGCAGCAGAAATGAGTACAAAGGAGGGACACACAAAGTCAGGAGACATCCCTGGGGATATTGCAGGTGAGGCTGGAGAGGGCTCTGGGCAGCCTGCTCCAGTGGAGGATGTCCCTGCTGAGTGCAGGGGGCTGGGCTGGATGGGCTCTGGAGCTCCCTCCCAGCTCAGACCACTCTGGGATTCTAAGCTAAAGCAGATGGTGGAGGAGGAGCCCATGGGCTCTGCACACACTGGGTCGAGCTACTGAGTGGCAGAGGATAAAAGGAGCAATTGAAGAGCCAGCTGAAGGTGATGCTGTGGCCACATTCTCACACCTAGGCCCAAACCATATGCAGTGAGTCACCTCATCTGCTGAGTAATTGATTGGTTCATTAGTGTTGTTTACCATGGAATGAAAGCTGCCTGCCACAGGCTTGTCTCAAAGCTGTTGGGATCACAGGGATGGGCAGCAGGACAGGGGTAAGGCAGAGGCAGCTCTCATGGTGATGCTGTCCTCACCTGTTGTCTTCTCCAGACAGCAGGGATGCCTCTCCCAGCTTCACAGACTCACAGAAGGGCTTGGCTTGGAAGGGGCCTTAAACATCATCTAGGGACAGACACCAGGCTGCTCCAGGCCTCATCCAGCCTGGCCCTGAGCACTTCCAGGCTGGAGGCAGCCACAGCCTCCCTGGGCAGCCTGTGCCAGAGTCTCCCCAGCCTCACTGCCAGCAATTCCTTCCTCCTCTGGGCTGGAGCTGCTCTGCTCTGCAGACAGCCTGAGAGAGTTGGGATTGTGCAGGCTGGAGAGGAGAAGGCTCCCAGGAGCCCTTCTGGTGGCCTTCCAGGATCTGCAGGGGGCTGCAAGCAAGCTGGGGAGGGACTTTGGAGGGGGTGAGGGAGGGAGAGGGGTCTGGGACAGCTCTGAGGGGGGGCAGGAATCAGGCCTGGGACAGGGAGCCAGCAATGGGCACTGGCAGCCCAGAAGGCCAAGGGCAGCTCAGCTGCCAGTGCCCATTGCCAGAGGTGGAGGGAGAGGATCCTGCCCCTCTGCTCTGGGGTGTGAGGGAGGGATAGGAGTGGGGGGGATGGAGCAAAAGGAGAAGTGGGGAGCTGGAGCTTGGCTGTGAGGAAGAAGTTGTTGGCCAGGAGGGTGGTGAGAGCCTGGCCCAGGCTGCCCAGGGAGGTGGTGGAAGCCTCCTGGCTGGAGGTGTTTGCAGCCAGGCTGGAGGTGGCTGTGAGCAACCTGCTGTGGTGTGAGGTGTCCCTGCCCATGGCAGGGGATTGGGGCTGGCTGAGCCTTGGGGTCCCTGCCAGCCCTGCCAGCTCTGTGAGTCTGTGATTATTTGATTCTATGATTCTGAGATTATTTCCTCTGTTTGCCAGGAACATGGCAGCCCAGGAATGGCTCTGTGGCACTTCATCTCATCAGGCTGCCATCAGCAGCCATCTCTCTATTTCTGGAGACTAACAAACAGAGCTAGATGGGGAAGTGCTGCCCACCACCAACCTGTAAATCCCAGCTCATTCATGAGTCTTCCTAGCATGCAGTTGATGTCTTTCCCTTCAGAGGAACACTGAATCACACAGTCACAGAATGGAAAGGTTGGAAGGGGTCTCTGGAGATCAGCCAGTCCAACCCCCCTGCCAGAGCAGGGTCACCCAGGACAGGTCACACAGGAACACATCCAGGGGGGGTTGGAAGCTCTCCACACCAGGAGACTCCACAACCTCTCTGGGCAGCCTGCTCCAGGCCTCCAGCAGCCTCACAACAAACAACTTTCTCCTCCTGCTCAGCTCCAACCTCCTGCCTGCCACTCTGTGCCCCTTGCCCCTTGACCTGGCCCTGGGCACCACTCAGCAGAGCCTGGCCCCAGCCTCTTGCCCCCCACAGCTCCTTTAGCTCTTGCTGAGCATTGCTCAGCTGCCCTCTGGGGCTGCTCTTCTGCAGGCTCTCAGCCCCAGGGCTCTCAGCCTTTGCTGCTCCCAGAGCTGCTCCAGGCCCCTCAGCAGCTTCCCAGCCTGCCCTGGGCTCTCTCCAGCAGTTCTCTGTCTCTGGGTCTGGGGAGCCCAGAGGTGGCCCCTGGGCTGCAGATGTGGTCTCCCTAGGGTGGGCTGATTATGGCCTGGGTGACTTGCTTCAAGGAGCTAAGCTTGGTGGCTGCACTCTCCTCTTGCACCAGCCCAGGCTTTCTGCAGCCTCCTGCTCCACCAGGGGAAAGGCTTTCATAAGATCCATCTTCTCTTTTGAGTCTTTCTGTCCATTCCACAAAGCTCCCTCAAAGGGCAGCGAGGCTGAGAGCAAAAGGAAGCATCTAGGTAATGACATCCAGTCTCACATTGATCTGAAGCATCAGCTGCAGACACATTCAGCTCTGGCTGGAAACCTTTTCCTCCCATGTGTTTGCAACATCAGAAGGCTCTGGCTTCTGCTCAGGCCTTTGAAACTCCCCAAGCTGTTTCCTGAGATGTCCCCAAACTGGGAAGCAGCATGTCCAGGGCTATGTGCTCCTTCCATCTGCCAGGCTGGCTGGGCTCAGCATTGCAAGTGCTCTGCTCCCCTAAGGCTGCTGTTGGCTCTGCTGCTCCTCCTCCACACAGAAACCATGGAAAAGTTGTGCTGAAGCACAGAGCTGCTGCAGGTGCTCCAGAGGAGGCCACCAAGATGCTCAGAGGCTGGAGCACCTCTGCTGTGGGGCCAGGCTGGGAGAGCTGGGGCTGTGCAGCCTGGAGAGGAGAAGGCTCCAGGGAGGCCTTGCAGAAGCATTTGAGTATCTGAAAGGGATCTACAGGAATGCTGGGGAGGAACTGCTTAGAAGAAGGCCTTGGGGGTGTCAGGTAGTGACAAGGTCCCCAGGAGCCAGCACTGGTCCCTGGCAGCCCAGAGCCAGCTGAGTGCTGAGCTGCAGCCAGAGCAGGGAGAGCAGCAGCACAGGGAGGGGATTCTGCCCCTCTGCTCTGCTCTGCTCAGAGCCCACCTGCAGCACTGCCTCCAGCTCTGGGGCCCCCAGCACAAGAAGGACCTGGAGCTGCTGGAGAGGCTCCAGAGGAGGCCACAGAGATGAGCAGAGGCTGCAGAACCTCCCCTGTGGGGCCAGGCTGGGAGGGTTGGGGCTGTGCAGCCTGGAGAAGAGAAGGCTGCAGGCAGACCTCAGAGCAGCCTTGCAGGAGCTGAAGGGCTCCAGGAGAGCTGGGGAGGGACTCTGGAGAAGGGCTGGGAGTGCCAGGCCCAGGGACAATGGCTTTGAGCTGGGAGAGGAGAGACTGAGAGTGGAGAAGAGGAAGGAATTGCTGGCAGTGAGGCTGGGGAGACTCTGGCACAGGCTGCCCAGGGAGGCTGTGGCTGCCTCCAGCCTGGAGGTGCTCAGGGCCAGGCTGGATGAGGCCTGGAGCAGCCTGGTGTCTGTCCCTAGATGATGTTTAAGGCCCCTTCCAAGCCAAGCCCTTCTGTGAGTCTGTGAAGCTGGGAGAGGCATCCCTGCTGTCTGGAGAAGACAACAGGTGAGGACAGCATCACCATGAGAGCTGCCTCTGCCTTACCCCTGTCCTGCTGCCCATCCCTGTGATCCCAACAGCTGATACACCAGGGTGAGATCTCCCCCAGCTGTGTTCAGCACTCAAACCAGGCTCATTTTTATTACAATAAGCAGAAAGGGTTTCAGTTCCTCAGGATGGTTCATAAGCTGCTGTAGAGAGAGTGAGAGAGCCCTGGTGGGGCTCAGAGTCTCAAGCAGAAGGTCCTTTGAATGCTTTCAGCAGCACTTGAGTTCCACAGAGCGCTGTAGGAACTGCTGCGGGGCAGGAGGCAGGAGAGACTTGGTGAAATGCCTGCAAGTACAGCTCAAGGTGACTGAATCCTTCATCTAACACCTGCCAAGCATCTCTCTGCTTCATGATGCTCACAGCTCCCAGAGGGGAAGGGGTTGGAAAAGACCCCCAGAGATCACCCAGCCCAACCCCCTGCCAGAGCAGGAGCACCCAGGGCAGGGCTCACAGAGCACATCCAGGGGGGGCTGGGAAGGCTCCAGAGAAGGAGACTCCACCACCCCTCTGGGCAGCCTGCTCCAGGCCTCTGCCACCCTCCTAGTCAAGAAGTTCCTCCTCATGTTCAGAGGGAGCTTCCTATCTTCCAGCACCTCTTGTGCTGTCCCTGGGCACCACTGAGCAGAGCCTGGCCCCAGCCTCCTGACAGCCACCCCTGAGAGCTCTGTAGGCACTGAGCAGATCCCCCTCAGCCTCCTCCTCTCCAGGCTCCCCAGCCCCAGGGCTCAGCCTCCTCCTCCTCTCCAGGCTCCCCAGCCCCAGGGCTCAGCCTCCTCCTCCTCTCCAGGCTCCCCAGCCCCAGGGCTCAGCCTCCTCCTCCTCTCCAGCCTCCCCAGCCCCAGGGCTCAGCCTCCTCCTCCTCTCCAGGCTCCCCAGCCCCAGGGCTCAGCCTCCTCCTCCTCTCCAGCCTCCCCAGCCCCAGGGCTCAGCCTCTTCCTCCTCTCCAGGCTCCCCAGCCCCAGGGCTCAGCCTCTCCTCAGCTGAGAGCTGTTGCAGTGCCCTCAGCAGCTCTGGGGCCCTGTGCTGGATTCTCTCCAGTAGTTCTTTGTCCTTCTCGAGCTGGGGAGCCCAGAACTGGACCCAGTTCCCCAGGTGAGGCCTCCCCAGGGCAGAGCAGAGGGCAGCAGAACCTGCCTTGACCTGCTGGCCACACTCCTCTCGCTGCAGCCCAGGCTGCCCTTGGCCTTCCTGGCTGTGAGGGCACCTTGCTGGCTCATGGGCACTCTGTTGTCCCCCAGCACTCCACAAGCTGCCCTCCTACAGCTCAGCCCCCAGCCTGCACTGATCCCTGGGGCTGTTCTTCTCCAGATGCAGGACCCTACCCTTGCCCTCAGGGAATGTTCCTTGGATGTCCCCCAGCCATGGGCTGCACAAACTTACTCTTTACATTGTTTGAATCCGGATGCAATTCCTCATCTGGAGATTCCTTCCTTCCCACCTGGGAAATGCTCATTTCAGGCCCTGCCTCAGGACCTTCTCCAGGCTGACCATGTCCTTGGATCTTCTCCTGGGTGATTCTCTCCCAGAGGCTCTTCATAACTGAGGCTCTGTTTGCCACAGAACCCAAGGGAACCACAGCCTAAGGCACATCCTACAGCTGAGCTGCAGACCTGAAACCATCTACTGGAGTCTTAATGAACCCCAGCTCCTAAAGAATCTGCAGGGAGTTGCCAGCACTGCACCCCAGAGCCAGGGTGACTCCTTCAGCCAGCTGCAGGACCAGAGAACCAGAGAACTGGGTGGGTTGGCAAAGCCCTCCAAGCTCATCAGCCCAACCCCCCCCATGGCCACCCAGCCATGGCCCCAGGTGCCATGGCCACAGCTTGCTGCAAACACCTCCAGGCATGGGGACTCCACCACCTCCCTGGGCAGCCTCTGCCAGGCCCTGACCACTCTGGCACCAGAGAAATTGTTCCTCAGCTCCAACCTAAGCCTCCCCTGGCACAGCTTCAGGCCATTTGCTCTCCTCACAGTCATGGTGATCCCATGGTGTCAAGACCTTGCTTTAAGTGTCTCTAGCAGCCAAGAGAAGAAACCCCAGCACCATTCCATGGGCTCCTGGGTCCTCTGGAGACTGACACACAAGTGACCCCTGGGATGAAGCCACCCCTCCCACCCTCACCATCAGTACCAACCTGGGAGCAGCTTCCTCCTGGCCATGGCTGCTGCCCGGTGGCTTTCATACTCCACGAAAGCAAAGCCTCTGTTTTTGGTTTTGTCAGCTGCACTGGGGTACACAATGACATCCACAACTCCATCTGTCACCTTCTTCATCTCTGCTAAGATTTCCTCCCTCTTCTTGGTTTTGGGGATGCCTCCCACGAAGAGGCGGCAGTTGTCCACGCTGGCACAGACTCCCAGGAGGCGTCCGGACCTGGGGAGAGGGCACGGCCTGAGGGCAGCACACACAGCACCACCCCTGCCAGGCCTGCAAGGCAGCTCAAGGCTCAGCCAGCCCCAGCCCCCTGCCATGGGCAGGGACACCTCACACCACAGCAGGTTGCTCACAGCCACCTCCAGCCTGGCTGCAAACACCTCCAGGCAGGAGGCTTCCACCACCTCCCTGGGCAGCCTGGGCCAGGCTCTCACCACCCTCCCTGCCCAACAACTTCTTCCTCACAGCCAATCTCCAGCTCCCCACTTCTCCTTTAGCTCCATCCCCCCCCACTCCTATCCCTCCCTCACACCCCAGAGCAGAGGGGCAGGATCCTCTCCCTCCACCTCTGGCAATGGGCACTGGCAGCTGAGCTGCCCTTGGCCTTCTGGGCTGCCAGTGCCCATTGCTGGCTCCCTGGCCCAGGCCTGATTCCTGCCCCCCTCAGAGCTGTCCCAGACCCCTCTCCCTCCCTCACCCCCCTCCAAAGTCCCTCCCCAGCTTGCTTGCAGCCCCCTGCAGATCCTGGAAGGCCACCAGAAGGTCTCCTGGGAGCCTTCTCCTCTCCAGCCTGCACAAGCCCAACTCTCTCAGGCTGTCTGCAGAGCAGAGCAGCTCCAGCCCTCTGCTCCTCCTCCTGGCCCTGCTCTGGACACCTTCCAGCCCCTCCAGAGCCTTCCTGTGCTGGGGGCTCCAGCACTGGCCCCAGAGCTGCAGCTGTGGGCTCAGCAGAGTGGAGCAGAGGGGCAGAATCCCCCTCCCTGGCCCTGCTGGCCACACTTCTCTTGCTGCAGCCCAGGCTCTGCTTGGCTCTCTGGGCTGCAAGTGCTCACTGAGTCAGGATGGCTTCCACAGAGAGGACAAATTAAAGATCCTCCCCATCTTGTCTTCAAACACGAGGTCAAAAGAAGGCCTCCTGTTCCTGCTGCACATGTGGGCATCCAAGCACTCATCACAGAATCACAAAACATTAAGGGTTGGAAGGGTCCTCCAGAGATCCCCCAGCCCACCCCCCTGCCAGGGCAGGGCACCCAGAACACAGCCAGGGGGGGTTGGAAGCTCTCCACACCAGGAGACTCCACAGCCTCTCTGGGCAGCCTGCTCCAGGCCTCCAGCAGCCTCACAGGGACAAAGGTTTCCCTCCTCTTCCCCCTGGCACCTCCTCTGCTCCAGCTTGCCCCCAGTGCCCCTTGTGCTGCCCTTGGCCAGCCCTGAGCAGAGCCTGGCTCCAGCCCTGCACATCTTGATCCCCAGCCCTGAGGGCAGCCCTCAGCTCCTCTGCTCCCAGCTCCCAGCCCCAGCTGCCTCAGCCTGGCCTCCCAGGAGATGTTCCACTGCCTGCAGCAGCTCTGTGCCTCTGCCATGGACTCTCTCCAGCACTTCCCTGAGGCCCTTCCTGACCTGAGGGGCCCAGACCTGGACACAAGATTCCAGCTGTGGCCTCAGCAGGGCAGAGCAGAGGGGCAGGAGAACCTCTCTGACCTGCTGCCCACAGCCCTTCTCATGCAGCCCAGGCTGCCCTTGGCCTTCTTGGCCACCAGAGCTCCTTGCTGGGCATCCTTGTGGCCAGCAGGTCCCCCATGTCCCAGTCCTCTGTGTTACTCTCCAGCAGCTCAGTCCCCCAGCCTCTCCTGGTCCAGGGCTTCTCCACTCTTTTCATAAAGAAACTGTTCCTCATCTCCAACCTAAACCTCCCTGGCACAATTTCAGGCCAGTTCCTCTTGTACTACCACTTGTTCCTAGGCAGCAGAGCCCAACCCCCACTCACAGAGTCACAGAATCCTTTCATTCCAAAAAGATCTCTCAGAGCATCCACTCCAACCATTCTCTGGCTCTGCCCAGTCTGGGGCCAAGCCTTGGCCCTCAGCACCGCAGCTCTGTGACTCTGAAACACCTCCAGTGGTGGGGATTCAAACACCTCCCTGGGCAGCCTGGGCCAGGGGCTGAGAGCCCCTTCAGGGAAGAAGTTTCTTCTGATCTCCAGCTTAAACCTCCCCTGGCACAATTTCAGGCCAGTTCCTCTCCTTCTCTCACCTGAGCCTGGGGAGCAGAGCCCAAGCCCCAGCTGGCTGCAGCCTCCTCTCAGGAGCTGCAGAGAGCAAGGAGGTCTCCCTCAGCCTCCTCTGCTCCACACTCAACCCCCCCAGCTCCCTCAGCTGCTCCTCCCCAGCCCTCTTCTCCACACCCTTCCCCAGCTCTCTTGCCCTTCTCTGGCCCTGCTCCAGCCCTCCAGCTCCTGCTGCCAGGGAGGGCCCAGAGCTGAAGGCAGCACTCAAGCTGTGGCCTCCCCAGTGCCCAGCCCAGGGCACAATCCCTGCCCTGCTCCTGCTGCCCACACCATTGCTGCTCCAGGCCAGGCTGCTGCTGCCCTTCTTGCCCCCCTGGGCACTGCTGCCTCCTCTCCAGCTGCTGCCACCCAGCACCCCCAGGGCCTTTCCTGCTGGGCACTTTCCAGCCCCTCTGCCCCAGCCTGGATTTGGAGGTTCCCAGTCACCTCTGGGCCCTTCTGACTGAGGTTCAGGGCAATGAAAATTAAATCAGGGGAATGAAATCTTTTGTCACAGACAGACCTCACTTGTGGATTCCTGATGCCAGGTGTGCAGAGCTCAGTCACCTGCCATGCACTGTGCACCTTCCTTCCTTCCTTCCTTCCTTCCTTCCTTCCTTCCTTCCTTCCTTCCTTCCTTCCTTCCTTCCTTCCTTCCTTCCTTCCTTCCTTCCTTCCTTCCTTCCTTCCTTCCTTCCTTCCTTCCTTCCTTCCTTCCTTCCTTCCTTCCTCCCTCCCTCCCTCCCTCCCTCCCTCCCTCCCTCCCTCCCTCCCTCCCTTCCTTCCTTCCTTCCTTCCTTCCTTCCTTCCTTCCTTCCTTCCTTCCTTCCTTCCTTCCTTCCTTCCTTCCTTCCTTCCTTCCTTCCTTCCTTCCTTCCTTCCTTCCTTCCTTCCTTCCTTCCTTCCTTCCTTCCTTCCTTCCTCCCTTCCTTCCTTCCTCCCTTCCTTCCTCCCTTCCTTCCTCCCTTCCTCCCAGCAAGCAAGCAAGCAAGCAAGCAAGCTGGGGAGGGACTTTGGAGGGGGTGAGGGAGGGAGAGGAGTAGGGGGGATGGAGCAAAAGGAGAAGTGGGGAGCTGGAGATTGGCTGTGAGGAAGAAGTTGTTGGCCAGGAGGGTGGAGAGCCTGGCCCAGGTTGCCCAGGGAGGTGGTGGAAGCCTCCTGCCTGGAGGTGTTTGCAGCCAGGCTGGAGGTGGCTGTGAGCAACCTGCTGTGGTGTGAGGTGTCCCTGCCCATGGCAGGGGGTTGGCACTGCCTGAGCCTTGGGTTCCCTCCCAGCCCTGCCAGCCCTGTGACTGTGTGATTCTGGCTCTGCAGCACAGGTGGTGAGAGAGCAGCAAAACCCACACCAAACAAAAAGCAAAGTCTTTTGGTTTTGTCAGTGCTCTGCTAAATTTGGGGTTGGGAGGTTTTATCAGGAAGAAATTTCCTGCAAGGAGAATTTTGGGCTTTGGTGCATCCTACATGGTGGGGCATAGAGCAGTGACTGCACAGGGAACAAGAGAGGACTTTCTCTTAAAGCTTCAGGGAGCTAAACAGCCTTCCTGTAGGCTGCAAGGGAAAATATGCAATACAGAATCCAATAGATCAGTAAGTATCACTGGAAGGGAAAGAATCCCAGGATATCAGCATGGAGGGGCTGGAAGGGACCCCTGGGCATCCCCCAGCCCAGCAGCACAGTGCCCGGGGGGGTTGGAAGCTCTCCACACCAGGAGACTCCACAACCTCTCTGGGCAGCCTGCTCCAGGCCTCCAGCAGCCTCACAACAAACAACTTTCTCCTCCTGCTCAGCTCCAACCTCCTGCCTGCCACTCTGTGCCCCTTGCCCCTTGGCCTGGCCCTGGGCACCACTCAGCAGAGCCTGGCCCCAGCCTCTTGCCCCCCACAGCTCCTTTAGCTCTTGCTGAGCATTGCTCAGCTGCCCTCTGGGGCTGCTCTTCTGCAGGCTCTCAGCCCCAGGGCTCTCAGCCTTTGCTGCTCCCAGAGCTGCTCCAGGCCCCTCAGCAGCTTCCCAGCCTGCCCTGGGCTCTCTCCAGCACTTCCCTGCCTCAGGAACTGGGGAGCCCAGAGCTGGAACTAGGACTCCAGATGCGGCCTGAGTAGGAGAGAGTAGAAGTGGAGGAGAACCTCCCTTGCCCCGCTGCCCACACTGTTCTTCATGACCCTGAGCTGGTCTGCAGGTGTCTGCCACCCTTACCTGATCTCATAGTTGTTCAGCTGCTTGATTGCATTCTTTGCCTCCTGTTTGTTGGAGAAGGTCACAAAGGCATAGCCTCTGTTGTTGCCATTGAAGTCCATCATCATCCTCATCTCATATATTTTGCCAATCTGTAAATGGGAAGGAGAAGGCTGGCAGCAAGGTGAGAAGTGTTTAAAGAAGGCTGAGTGCTTCCTTGACTATGCAGGAGTCACAGAATCACAGACCCACAGAGCTGGCAGGGCTGGGAGGGACCCCAAGGCTCAGCCAGCCCCAGCCCCCTGCCATGGGCAGGGACACCTCACACCACAGCAGGTTGCTCACAGCCACCTCCAGCCTGGCTGCAAACACCTCCAGCCAGGAGGCTTCCACCACCTCCCTGGGCAGCCTGGGCCAGGCTCTCACCACCCTCCTGGCCAACAACTTCTTCCTCACAGCCAAGCTCCAGCTCCCCACTTCTCCTTTTGCTCCATCCCCCCCCACTCTTCTCCCTCCCTCAGCCCCTCCAAAGTCCCTCCCCAGCTTGCTTGCAGCCCCCTGCAGATCCTGGAAGGCCACCAGAAGGGCTCCTGGGAGCCTTCTCCTCTCCAGCCTGCACAAGCCCAACTCTCTCAGGCTGTCTGCAGAGCAGAGCAGCTCCAGCCCTCTGCTCCTCCTCCTGGCCCTGCTCTGGACACCTTCCAGCCCCTCCAGAGCCTTCCTGTGCTGGGGGCTCCAGAACTGGACTCATTCTGGGCTTGATCATCTCCAGTTGAGCCTTGAAGCCCAGGTCTGCCCAGCAGTACCCCCCTGCAGCAGAGGCCCCCAGCACAAAGCCTTACTTTCTCACACAGAGGTATAAGTTCATCCTCAAAGAGGTCTCTGGGCAGCTTCCCAATGAAGATCTCACAGCCCCTCTCCGGGGGAGGGCCGTCCCAGCCCGGCGGGGGGCCTCCGTACTTCCTCTGCCCATTTTCCTGCCATGGGGAGGAATGAGAGGCTGGGTTAGGGGCAGAGCTTAGACCTGGCTGTAAGCAACCCCCTCCTAGGGACAGACACCTCGGGCATGCTCCATCTCCAGTGCCTTGGAAGCAGACCCCAGCCTCCCCTTCAAGGAGCAACCCTGGCCCAGGATCATCAGAAACAGCATCCTGGGCACAGGTTGCCCCTCTGCCACCCTGCACTGATGGCTGTGGGGGCACAGCTGGCACACTGCTGCTGGGGGGCTGCAGAAGGAACTGCTTTGTACTTGGCTGAGTGCTGCTGAGGACCTGCAGCAATGCTCTGCAGCTCAGGTGCTGCTGCAGATGACCAAATGGGAGATAGACAAACACCTCCTTGGATAAAAAAGGTCTTGTTGGCTTCTCCTTCCTCCTCCTCCCCCTTCTATTCCTCCTTCTCCTTCCTCCTCTTCCTTCTCCTTCCTCCTATTCCTTCTCCTTCTCCTTCCTCCTCTTCTCCTTCTCCTTCCTCCTCTTCCCCTTCTCCTTCCTCCTCTTCCCCTTCTCCTTCCTCCTCTTCCTTCTCCTTCCTCCTTCTCCTTCTCCTTCTCCTTCTCCTTCTCCTTCTCCTTCTCCTTCTCCTTCTCCTTCTCCTTCTCCTTCTCCTTCTCCTTCTCCTTCTCCTTCTTCTCCTTCTTCCTCCCCTTCTTCTCCTTCCCCTTCTCTCATTTTTCCCCCATGCTATTCTATTCCTTCCTTCAGAATCCCTTGCTGGTCCCACAGGGATGCTCCCATGGGAGCCAGGACTCCAAAAATGTTTATATTTGGGTCTCCCTGATCCTCTCTCTCATCATTTCCCGCTCTGGGATTGCTCCAGGCCAGTGAGCTCCTGCACAGCTAACTCAAGAGGAAGCCTCAAGCACAGAACCCAGCAGGGATCCCCCCAGGAAAATGAGAGTGGGGCCAGGAGCTCCTTCAGCTTTCCTGAGCCTACACCAGGCCTGGATTTGTCCCTGCTGGTTGCTCCTTTGCAGCTGTTGCCAGCAGAGTGGTGGAGCTGTGGGGACATCTGAAGCGGTGGATGCAGACCGTGCTGGCTGGGGCCGCTTTCCTGCCCCCCACTTGGGCTGAGCTGAGCTTGCTGCTGAGTTGGGATTTTGCCACCTCCCAAGCCACTTGCTGGGTGAAGTCCCCACGTGGTGGCTGTGCTGTGTGCTGCTGTGCTCACCTGCAGCCTTCACTGACCTGAAAATGGTGAGAGGAGCCTGCCTGGTCTGCTTTAAGCCAAGTGAGAGGCAACCAACACCCAGTGCCCATGGGAGCTGGTGTGTGAGGAGGCACAGCACCCAGCACAGCCCTCCCTCAGCCTGCAGGGGCTTGAAGGAAGGCAGCATCTCAACACACTCATCTTGGCAAGCTCTCATCTGGAGGACAGCAGACTTCACCTTCTGCTTCTCCAGGTGGAGTGTGCACTGAGGGAGCAGGTGTTTGGGTGGAAGAAAAGCCCAGAGAGAGGTGGAAAAGGAAGTGGACAGGGAGAAAAGAAAGCTCAACTGGGATGGAAAAGGTAGGGAGAAAGAAGAAGAGCTGGTGAGGAGGAAGAGGAGATGTTGGACTTCGTGTTGGGGCTGGGAGCAGAGATGTGGTGGTTCAGGAATGAGCTCTGGCCAGGTGTGACAGCATGAACCTGAAGACCAGGCTGAAGAAAGCCACAGCAAACAGGAGAGAGAAAGAAGTCCTTTGTCTGCTGGGTCAGTAAGAGCAGAGAGCCTCCTCAAGGGCCACAGATGCAGCTGGTGGCCTGCTCCTGGGGCACATCAGGATGGAGGGCTGCAGGAGAATGGCTTTTCCCAGGAGCCCTCAGGTTTTGCTTTGGGCTGTTGTGCCCTCTAGTGCTATGCAAGGCAAGGCAAAGGTCAGGGAGGCCACCTGCCTAAGGCTCTCTGGTCTCAGTTCATTCCTCCATGGTGATGCAAGGTTGGCCTCCTGTGAGTGACCAAGCTGGCAGCAGATCAGCCTGGCTTGGGCATGCCAGCTGAGGAGGACATCTGCAGGGGGCTGGGGCATGACAAATTCAGCCTCCCCCTGCCCCAGCCAGGGGAAGCTTGGTGCTTGGAGCCCTTGAGGACTAATCAGGGAGCAAACCTTTGGTGTCTGGGTAGGTGCCTGCAAGGCTCTGTGCAAAAGGGCAGAGCTGGTGGTGGCAGCTTGGACCTCCTAAGGCCAGCTCTGGACCTACAACCCTCCGAGATTTTGTCTGGGGTTTTGTTTTCCCTTTGCCACGCTACCACTGCAACCAGGGCTCTCAGACAGCAGCCGCCAACCCTTCCCACCACTCAGCAGCTCTCAGGCTGCTTTGGTTTGTTGTTATTTATTTCTTTCTCCCCCAACCTTCTCCTAATTCGGCTTGGGGCAAACCAGCGCTGGAGGCAGAGGCCCTGGCTGCACACCGGCGGCGCAGAGCTGCACACGGGGGGAGAGGAAACCAAAGAGAAGAAGGATGAGCAAGGAGGGCATCCTGTGCAGGGCTTCACTGTCCAAGCCCCTGCTGCCAGGCAGGGTGAGGCCAGGCAGCAGAGGGGGGGAGCAGGAGTTCCTACCTGGATCAAATTATATCCTGTGCGCTGCATTAAGGCCCGGAGGGCAGCTTCCTTCTGCGTGCCGGTCAAGCCGTCCCCGCAGTTGTGATTTGATTCCATTGAGAGTGATTAGCAGCAAAAAATCAGGTTAATTAGGGGTGCTCACTGCAATCAGATTCGAGATAAATTACAGAAATTAATATGGGCTGGGAGGGAGAGAGGCCACACTGCTGAGAAAGTGAACAGGGTCAGGGCACCGGGGGATGCTTGGAGATCCCCCACCCGAGCCCCCTGCCAGAGCACACAGGACACATCCAGGTGGGGCTTGGAAGTCTGCAGACAGGGAGACTCCACAACCTCTCTGGGCAGCCTGCTCCAGGCCTCCAGCAGCCTCACAACAAACAACTTTCTCCTCCTGCTCAGCTCCAACCTCCTGCCTGCCACTCTGTGCCCCTTGCCCCTTGGCCTGGCCCTGGGCACCACTCAGCAGAGCCTGGCCCCAGCCTCTTGCCCCCCACAGCTCCTTTAGCTCTTGCTGAGCATTGCTCAGCTGCCCTCTGGGGCTGCTCTTCTGCAGGCTCTCAGCCCCAGGGCTCTCAGCCTTTGCTGCTCCCAGAGCTGCTCCAGGCCCCTCAGCAGCTTCCCAGCCTGCCCTGGGCTCTCTCCCTTTCTCCAGTAAATCTCTGTTCCTCTTGAGCTGGGGAGCCCAGAACTGGACACAGTCCTCCAGCTGTGATCTCAGCAGGGCAGAGTAGAAGGGGAGGAGAACCTCCCTTGTCCTTCTGGCCACACTCCTGAACGCAGCCTGGAGTGACCCTGTGGTTGCTCTTCCTAGATCAGCCATGCTGAGATTAAAAGCCAAGCCCACCCCCGTGGTGCAGAGCATGGAAAAGGCAAGATGGTCCCCATGGTGCTGCATGGAAATGAAGCAGCATTTTACACCCACAGAGAGGTTTGGGACAGCACTGCAGGGAGGGGCAGGGGCACACTGCAGCCTCGGTGCATGTGTCTTAGGAAGCAATCAGAGGTGAGATTGTGGAGACATGGAATGCTCTGGGCTGGAAAGGAGCTCCAGAGCTCAGCCAGCCCAGCCCCCTGCACTCAGCAGGGACATCCTCCACTGGAGCAGGCTGCCCAGAGCCCTCTCCAGCCTCCCCTGCAATAGCTCCAGGCAGGGAGCCTCAACCACCTCCCTGGGCAGCCTGCTGCAGTGCTCCAGCAGCCTCCTGGGGCACAACTTGTTCCTCACATCCAACCTCCATCTGCTCTGCTCTGCTTTGAAGCCCTTGCCCCTGCTCCTGTCCCTGCAGGCCTTTGGGAACAGTCTCTCTGCAGCTTTCTTCATCCCTGGAGGATGTCCCTGTTGACTGCAGGGGGTTGGGCTGGATGAGCTTTGGAGGTTGCTTCCAACCCAGACATGCTGTGATTCTTCTTGCAGCCCCTGCAGGTCCTGGCAGGCTGCTCTAAGGTCCCCCTGGAACCTTCTCCTCTCCAGGCTGAACACCCCCAGCTCCCTCAACATCAAGAACATGGGAGAGCTGCAGATGAATATCTAGGTTGAGGGCTAGAACAACCCAGGGTTCAGCTATTTCAGCTCAGATCTGGAGTTTTAGGTCATTCCTAATTAAAGGTGCTTTGGGTTTTTTTTTCTTTTTAAAGCTCAATAATTGGTCTCTTCCAACCTGATCTGGTCTATTCTATTCTAATTTTGGGGTTGAAAACACCATAAAGCAGAAAGCTGGCTCTGTGTTACACCATGGCCAAAGAGGCCTCTTCTGCTCCACTCTGCTGAGCCCACAGCTGCAGCTCTGGGGCCAGTGCTGGAGCCCCCAGCACAGGAAGGCTCTGGAGGGGCTGGAAGGTGTCCAGAGCAGGGCCAGGAGGAGGAGCAGAGGGCTGGAGCTGCTCTGCTCTGCAGACAGCCTGAGAGAGTTGGGCTTGTGCAGGCTGGAGAGGAGAAGGCTCCCAGGAGACCTTCTGGTGGCCTTCCAGGATCTGCAGGGGGCTGCAAGCAAGCTGGGGAGGGACTTTGGAGGGGGTGAGGGAGGGACCGGGGTCTGGGACACCTCTGAGGGGGGCAGGAATCAGGCCTGGGACAGGGAGCCAGCAATGGGCACTGGCAGCCCAGAAGGCCAAGGGCAGCTCAGCTGCCAGTGCCCATTGGCAGAGGTAGAGGGAGAGGATCCTGCCCCTCTGCTCTGGGGTGTCAGGGAGGGATAGGAGTGGGGGGGAATGGAGCAAAAGGAGAAGTGGGGAGCTGGAGCTTGGCTGTGAGGAAGAAGTTGTTGGCCAGGAGGGTGGTGAGAGCCTGGCCCAGGTTGCCCAGGGAGATGGTGGAAGCCTCCTGGCTGGAGGTGTTTGCAGCCAGGCTGGAGGTGGCTGTGAGCAACCTGCTGTGGTGTGAGGTGTCCCTGCCCATGGCAGGGGGTTGGCACTGGCTGAGCCTTGTGGTCCCTGCCAGCCCTGCCAGCTCTGTGATTCTTTCTGAGGTGCTCTCAGTAGATCTAACTCCAGGCTGCCCTGTTCCTCCTGCATGCTGAGCTCTGAGCTGATGTTAAACCCACTGGTATGAGCCAGGCACAGAAGGAGGCTTTGCAGGTGTAACATTAAGCTTATGGACTCATCATGATGAAGACGATGTTGACCACCAACAAAATCAAACCCCCTTGCCTCCTTGAGGCCTCCTTGTTGCCAGGGCATGTGCTATGGGTTCATAGGCCCCAAAGCTTCATAGCATCAAATGGCTAAATGCTGTCACCTGGGATCATCTCTGTTGCCTCAAGCTGCTGCCAGGAGTACAAAGTTAGAGGCAGCCAAAGGGATGATAACTCCTAGGCTTGCTTGGAAGGTAAAGAGGGGATCACAGCATGACAGGGGTGGGGCTGGAGGTGAGGGGGATTTGAGCACATCCTCATGTACCTGAAGGCCAGGACAGATGTGGGGATGAAAAGTGATAGCTGTGCTGGGGGGTGCTGCAAGGCAACTGGGGAGGGACAGGCTGGGAGAGCTGGGGCTGTGCAGCCTGGAGAAGAGAAGGCTCCAGGAGACCTCAGAGCAGCCTTGCAGGACCTGAAGGGCTCCAGGAGAGCTGGGGAGGGACTTTGGACAAGGGCTGGGAGTGCCAGGCCCAGGGACAATGGCTTTGAGCTGGGAGAGCAGAGATTGAGAGTGGAGAGGAAGAAGAAATTGTTGAGAGTGAGGCTGGGGAGAGCCTGGCACAGGCTGCCCAGAGAGCTGGGAGCTGCCCCATGGCTGGCAGCAGTGCAGGGCAGGTTGTGTGGGGCTCTGCTTGGGGCTGTCTCTGCTGGCTGCAGGGGCTTGGGCTGGGTGAGCTTTACCTGTCCTGTCCCTACACAATTCCATGAGTCCCTGACACTCACCACCTCTGGTTCCAGAGTGTTTCCCTCTCTCCCAGGTGTGTCCATGCTGCAGCCTCCTTGCCCCGCAGGGTGCTGCTGGGGCCGGGGCAGGCAGCGAGGCGCCGGCAGCTGCAGCAGCCTCAGCTCTGCCCGCCGGGACTGCTGCTTCCCCGCAGCCAGCCACCCCTCGGCGGCGGCTTCCCACCGCAGCTCAGCGCTCCAGGCGCTCCCCAGACCCTGCAGCAGCCTTTTTCCCCTCCCCTCCCCCCGAGCAAACTGCAGCGTTTCACACCGCATCCCCACCGCTGCCGGTCCCTCTGCCTCGGTTCCTGTCCTCCGGGAGGAGTCATAGCATCACAGAACAGTTGGAAGGGACCTCCAGAGATCACCCAGTCCAAGACCCCTGCCCTAGGGTCGCCCAGGGCAGGGCTCACAGAGCACATCCAGGCGGGGCTGGGAAGGCTCCAGACAAGGAGACTCCACCACCCCTCTGGGCAGCCTGCTCCAGGCCTCTGCCACCCTCCAAGTCAAGAAGTTCCTCCTCATGTTCAGAGGGAGCTTCCTATCTTCCAGTTTATGCCCAGCACCTCTTGTGCTGTCCCTGGGCACCACTGAGCAGAGCCTGGCCCCAGCCTCCTGACAGCCACCCCTGGGAGCTCTGTAGGCACTGAGCAGATCCCCCTCAGCCTCCTCCTCTCCAGGCTCCCCAGCCCCAGGGCTCAGCCTCCTCCTCCTCTCCAGGCTCCCCAGCCCCAGGGCTCAGCCTCCTCCTCCTCTCCAGGCTCCCCAGCCCCAGGGCTCAGCCTTCATAACAGATCCCAGCACAAGAAGTCCAAGCACACCAAAACAGCTTTCCAGCCCTCACTTTTCAAAGCACCTCTTCTCTCTTTCCTCTGTTGGCCTGAGGACACCTATTCTTTCTTACCTCCATTACCCAAGTGTCTGTATCCATCAGTGCTTCCAGGCTGCAAGCCACAGTGGGATGCTTAATGCCAGCAGCTGATGGGGCAGCCACGAGCAGGAGGGCCACGAAAATGCTCAGGGGTTTGGAGCAGCTCTGCTATAGGCACAGGCTGAGGGAGCTGGGGGTGTTCAGCTCCTGCAGAAGAGAAGGCTCCAGGGAGACCTCAGAGCAGCCTGCCAGGACCTGAAGAGGCTACAAGAAGGCTGCAGAGAGACTGCTCCCAAAGGCCTGCAGGGACAGCACCAGGGGCAATGGCTTCAAAGCAGAGCAGAGCAGATTGAGATTGGATGTGAGGAACAAGTTGTGCCCCAGGAGGCTGCTGGAACACTGCAGCAGGCTGCCCAGGGAGGTGGTTGAGGCTCCCTGCCTGGAGCTATTGCAGGGGAGGCTGGAGAGGGCTCTGGGCAGCCTGCTCCAGTGGAGGATGTCCCTGCTGGGTGCAGGGGGCTGGGCTGGCTGGGCTCTGGAGCTCCCTTCCAGCCCAGAGCACTCTGTGGTTCTGTGAGCTGGGTGGATTTCAGCACTTCCCCTTCATTGCAGGCACCCTTGCAGCAGGGCTGCTGTGCTGGGTTGCCTGGTTTGGTATCATTAAGGGTACAGGAGGAAAGCTGCTGCCATGGGAGCTGAGGACACATCACTGCTTTGTCTCCTATGCTCCCTGGGGCCATTAATCCATTACATCCTCACAGTGGGAAAAGTCCCTTTGCATGGCTGCTCTTGGGAAGTGGGAATGCCTGCAGAGAAATGGAGGCTTCTTGCTCTTTCTTTGTTTGTTTGAATACAACTTGACATAAATAACTAATTAATAAAGTCAGCAACCCCCACTCAAAGCTCATTGCTCCAGAGCTCCTCCTTCCCCCAGGCTCTGAGCCTTGGATGCCTGCTGCTCATCATGCTCAATACAGAAATCAGGTACAAGTGGGGAAGGAGGCTGCACTTGATCCGGGTTTGGATGGAAATTAGGACACCCAGAGGTGCAAACTGTCCTGAATCATCCTCAGTTTTGGGCCAGTTTTTTAATGGCCCTTCCAAGTTCCTCGTGGTCACAGAATGAATAACCTACACCCCCCAGCCATGGTAAAGGTTGGGCTCTGCTCCCCAGGCTCAGGTGAGAGAAGGAGAGGAACTGGCCTGAAGTTGTGCCAGGGCAGGCTTAGGTTGGAGCTGAGGAACAATTTCTCTGGTGCCAGAGTGGTCAGGGCCTGGCAGAGGCTGCCCAGGGAGGTGGTGGAGTCCCCATGCCTGGAGGTGTTGCAGCAAGCTGTGGCCGTGGCACCTGGGGCCATGGCTGGGTTGGGTTGGTGCTGGACTGGAGGAGCTTGGAAGCCTTTTTCAGCCCAAACAGTTCTGTGTCTGTGCATCACCACCAGACATCTCCAACACATCTGAGCCAACCATGGTGGGAACAGCTCTGCCTGTCCACCCCCACACAGATCCTCAGCAGAGAATGTGCAGAGGCTGAGCAGCAGATAAACACAGCCTGCTGCTGGCAGTGGCCTCTTCTGCAGGGGATGAAGCAACCTGGGACACAACCCCCAGCACCTGTCCTGCAGCACAGGCTCTGCCTGTGCCTCTGCCTGGGCAGCAAGCAGGGATGGGCACTGCCAGACCTCCACACCTCCACCAAATCATTCAGATACCATCTTCAGGCAGCTTTCTATTCACAGAGTGCACTGGGCTGGAAGGAGCCTCAGAGGGCATCTGTGCAAGCCCCTGCAGGCACAGGGACAGCTGCAGCCAGAGCAGGCTGCCCAGGGACACAGCCAGGCTGAGCCTGAATGGCTCCAGCCATGGAGCCTCCACCACCTCCCTGGGCAGCCTGTGCCAGGCTCTCCCCAGCCTTCCTGTGCAGAGCTTCCTCCTGAGCTCCAACCTGACTCTGCCCTGCTCCACTTCCAAACCATTGTCCCTGGGCCTGGCACTCCCAGCCCTTCTCCAGAGTCCCTCCCCAGCTCTCCTGGAGCCCTTCAGCTCCTGCAAGGCTGCTCTGAGGTCTGCCTGCAGCCTTCTCTTCTCCAGGTTGCACAGCCCCAGCTCTCCCAGCCTGGCCCCACAGGGGAGGTTCTGCAGCCTCTGCTCATCTCTGTGGCCTCCTCTGGAGCCTCTCCAGCAGCTCCAGGTCCTTCTTGTGCTGGGCCCCAGAGCTGGAGGCAGTGCTGCAGGTGGGCTCTGAGCAGAGCAGAGCAGAGGGGCAGAATCCCCTCCCTGTGCTGCTGCTCTCCCTGCTCTGGCTGCAGCTCAGCACTCAGCTGGCTCTGGGCTGCCAGGGACCAGTGCTGGCTCCTGGGGACTTTGTCACCACCAAGGCCTTCTTCTAAGCAGTTCCTCCCCAGCATTCCTGTAGATCCCTTTCAGATACTCAAATGCTTCTGCAAGGTCTCCCTGCAGCCTTCTCTTCTCCAGTCTGAACAGTCCCAGCTCTCCCAGCCTGGCCCCATAGCAGAGGTTCTCCAGCCTCTCATCATGGTGACCTCTTCTAGACCCTCTCCATCAGGTTTCCTTGCTGCCAGAGTGGTCAGGGCCTGGCAGAGGCTGCCCAGGGAGGTGGTGGAGTCCCCATGCCTGGAGGTGTTGCAGCAAGCTGTGGCCATGGCCCCTGGGGCATGGTTGGGTGGCCATGGTGGGGTTGGGCTGCTGGTTGGACTGGATGATCTCAGAGGCCTTTTCCAACCCAAACAAATCCATCATTCTATGACTTTCTGCTGCTAGAAAAGTGATCTTTGATCAGGGCATCATTTCAGTGCATCTCCCTCTCTCCAATGAATGTTCTCATTTATTTTTAGCTTCTCTTAAAGGTCTCCAAAGGCACAGCAGGAAATGGCACTTTCAAGCCTAGCAAACCCCACCTGGACCAGAAGCAAACTCCTCAGAGCAGCCTTTCACCTCTCCATGCCTGCTTCCACACACAGTTTCCTTGCCAGCTGCTGCAGTCAGCTCTTATGGTTTTACTTCAGCCAGCCAGCAGCAAGATGAACCCAGAAGCTTTAACCCCCCAAAAATGTGGATTTTCACAGAATCCTGGGATTGTTGGGGTTGGAAAGGACCTCATAGAGCATCCAGCTCCAAGCCCCTGTCCTGGGCAGGGACCCTTCCCACCAGCCCAGGCAGCTCCAGGCCTCAGCCAGCCTGGCATTCAACCCCTCCAGGCAGGAGGCAGCCACAGCCTCCCTGGGCAGCCTGTGCCAGAGTCTCCCCACCCTCACTGCCAACAATTTATTCCTCCTCTCCCCTCTCAATCTCTCCTCTCCCAGCTTCACTTGGAAAAAGGGGAATCAGTTTTCCCAGCCAAGGGTTGGTCTCCCATGCCAGGACTCTCGAAGAGGACAGGTGGTCAGGAATTCCATCCTGACCCTGGCCTCTTCCCCCAGGGCTCTGCATCCTGAGCCTGCCCCCTCTCAGCCTTTTCGGGGAACCCTGGTTACTGTTTCCAGGAACGAGATAAGGAAGCTGTGTTTGCCCTGCAGGGATCAATACCCCCCGGGGTGGGAGCGAGCCAGCCGCCTGGACGCCATTCATTAGCAAAGGGCATTGTGCAGCAGCACAGCCCCAGGGCAAGCAGCTCCTTTGGCAAGGCTGCTGAGCTGCAGGCACTCTGCACCCTTCATCCCCCAGGGAAAGCATTTCCCCTGAGCTTGTCAGCTTGCTGGTCAAGGGGCTGGGGTTGTTTCCCCTGCCCTCAGGCTCCATGCAGGATCTGTCCTCACAGCACAGAATCACTGAATCACAGAAGCCTTTAGGTTGGAAGGGAGCTTTAAAGCTCACCCAGTGCAGCCCCCAGCAGCCAGCAGGGACAGCCCCAAGCAGAGCCCCACACAACCTGCCCTGCCCTGCTGCCAGCCATGGGGCAGCTCCCAGCTCTCTGGGCAGCCTGGGCCAGGCTCTCCCCACCCTCAGCACCAAACATTTCTCCTTCTCTCCACTCTCAAGCTCCCTCTTGCAGGCCAAACCATCCCCCCTTGGCCTGGCACAAGAGGCCCTGCTCAGCAGTCTGTCCCCAGCTTTCTGCTGGGCCCTTGGAGCACTGCAAGGCCACCAGGAGGTCTCCCTGCAGCCTTCTCCCCTGCAGGCTGCCCAAGGCCAACTCTCCCAGCCTGGCTCCCAGCAGAGGGCTTCCAGCCCTGCCAGCACTGCTGTGGCCTCCTCTGGCCCTGCTCCAACCGCTCCCTGGCTGTGCTGTGCTGAGGGCTGTAGAATATATACATTCTGAAGTTACATTGAATCATTCTTCACATTCTTCCCCCAAGCAGCCCCTTTGAAGCCTCACAGCCTGCCCCCAGCTCACTGCTGGGCCGGGGCAGGCTCCGGACGGAGTCCGATTGAGCAACACAGCACAAGGCTGCGCAGTCCCTTGGCTGGGCAGGAGGTTGGGCTGCTTCCAGCTCAGAAGAGTTCACAGAAGGTGGGAGCTCAGGGGTCTTGGCAGGGAACTGGGATAGGTTCCTAGTGAAGCTAAAGCTCTGCAGGCTGGGGTCGTGTTCCCTGTAGGAGCTGATGGGTTTGGTGCTCTTTAGCTTGGGAAAGAGCTTCTCTCTCTCTGGCAAACCTTTGCTGCCATGCACAGCTGCTGCAGCAGCCCTCACAGAGCCCTCTCTGAAGGGTGCCTGATGCTGAACCCAGCCTCCCTCCTTCCCCACCCCTCTGTTGTATTTGCAGCATCCCAAGCTGGTTGCTTTGAAGCCAACCTCCTTCCTGCCCCTGTGCCTCCAGGGGAAGAGAGCTGGAGGGAGGCATCACGCTTGGGCCCAAAGCTGCCTAGTTTGAGGAGATTAGGGGGGGAAAATGGGAATCTTTAGGATCAGTCCTCGAGATGGAGACTACCTTTTGACAAAGAGAAGGAGGAATAAGACACAGGCTGGAAAGACCTCTAATGATTACCCCTGGGAAGTTGCACTTTAACAATCAGAGACTGAATGATCGCCGGGAAAATCCCTCCTCCACCCCCCCCAGCTCGCCTGCCTTCACTCTTCTGCCCACCAGCAGCCATGGGAAAAGGGCTCCCTGCAGGAATTATGCCGAGGCCACCACAGGGCCCTTCTCCCTCCACCCTTGCTCATCAGCAAAGCAAGCTGGGGAACGGGTCCAGCTCCGTCCTGCAGGGTGGTCCCGCAGTCCCCCCACGCGTCAGGCACCACCGAAGGTGGGAATGTGATGGTGGAAGGGCAGCACAGTGCTGGGGGAGGCTTGTGATGGAGTTGCCCCTTCCCCGTGGCAGCCTAAAGCCCTCTCTGGGGGGGCAGGTGCCCTGTCCCCAGTGCTGATGCCACTCACCTGCGCGGTGCTGGAGATCAGCGCCCGGGAGCAAGGTCTCCTTGACTGCGGGGAGCCTGCAACGTGTCCCTCTGCCTAGTCCCTAATCATCATATCAAACTCCAAAGGTTCAGCAGCCCCGGGGCTGCTTTACAGTCCCCACAGGTTAAACTTTAACCTGCTCTATCTCCTGGCTCCCTGCAGGCCTTTGACCAGAGAGCTGGGTCACCGCTGCTCCGGCGGCCCCTGCCCAGGGCCAGCTGCTGGGCAGAGCAATGCCAGAGCCCTGCACTCAGACCCTGGCTCAAGAGCCAGCCCCCTGCCACCACTGCAACACCACCGGGCTGGCTGCAAGTGCAAGGCTTGCCTGGCTGGCCTGTCCCCCCCACTGCCACTGCTGCCCCCAGCAGAGAGGCTGGGAGAAGGGACACAGGACACAGCCTTGTGCCACCTGTGCTGCAAGGAGGTTTTGGTGTGGCCAAGTAGGCCATAGGGTCCTGGGCTGCATTCAGCAGAGTGTGGCCAGCAGAGCTAGCCACAGACCACAGGCTCAGAGGATGTGAGGGGCTGGGAGGGACCTCTGCAGAGCTTCCAGCCCAAGCCCTGCCAGAGCAGGAGCAGAGAATCCAGCACAGGTCCCACAGGAACACATCCAGACAGGGCTGCAAAGGCTCCAGAGCAGGAGACTCCACAACCTCTCTGGGCAGCCTGCTCCAGGCCTTTGGGAGCCTCCCAGGCAAGAAGTTCCTGCTCCTGCTGAGCTGCAACCTCCTGGCCTGCACTTTCCATCCATTTCCTGTCTCTAAGATTTTTGCTCTTCAGAGGAAAAGTAATGAAAGGGAAGAAGATGTAATCTGTGCTTAGCACAGAACCACAGCAGGTCAGGGGTTGGGAGTGACCTCCAGAGACCATCCAGTCCAACCCCCTGCCAGAGCAGGGTCACCCAGGGCAGCTCACACAGGCACACATCCAGGTGGGGCTTGAATACCTCCAGAGAGGAAGACTTCTCTTCTGAAAGCCATCATCAGGAGGTGCCAAGACACAAGTGTTTCCTTCTCCATAACCACACTAGCAGTGTGCTGCTTGTTGCAGAGTTCCCCTTAGCTGTCCCTGCTGAGAGAAGCCCTTTGAGCTCCAGAAAAATGGTATCTGAGTAGATGTCACTGCCTACCACCACAAAGCCCTGAGTTGGGCCCAATCCTCCAGCTCACCCTGGAAGTGCTGGAAGAAATGTCCTGGGCTGCCCAGCAAGGGACCAGTGGCGAATCTCCCTCTCAGCTGTGACGAGTCCTGCAGGCTGTGGCTGCAGCCAAGCAGAAGTCTGTTGGCAGAGGAATGAAGCCATTAACAACATCTTTGATTTCAGGAGGAGGAGGGTGCCCTGCCAAGCACCTCTGGAGAGCTCACTTCATGATCTCTGCTCACTCAGGTTTTGAAGCAGGGATGATTTCAGTTCAGCACTGGGGCTTTCCTTGAGAATTGGTGAGGAGACTCAGGGGAGAAGGCAGTGGAATCTCAGGAGGAAGTGGGTTTGGAAACCACCAGTGCTAGGGACATGGTCCACCTCTGTTAGGAATGGCTGACATGGCACAGGGGTAGGTCACAGAACCCCAGAGACATCCAGGCTGGCAAAACCCCTCAGGATCACCAACCCCAACCCCTGACCCTACCCTGCAAGGCTCACCCCTAACCCACAGCCCCAAGCACCACAGCCAAACCACCCTGAAACACCTCCAGGCTTGGGGACTCCACCACCTCCCTGGGCAACCTGGGCCAGGCTCTCACCACCCTCCTGGCCAACAACTTCTTCCTCACAGCCAAGCTCCAGCTCCCCACTTCTCCTTTTGCTTCATCCCCCCCACTCCTATCCCTCCCTCACACCCCAGAGCAGAGGGGCAGGATCCTCTCCCTCCACCTCTGGCAATGGGCACTGGCAGCTGAGCTGCCCTTGGCCTTCTGGGCTGCCAGTGCCCATTGCTGGCTCCCTGGCCCAGGCCTGATTCCTGCCCCCCTCAGAGGTGGCCCAGACCCCTCTCCCTCCCTCACCCCCTCCAAAGTCCCTCCCCAGCTTGCTTGCAGCCCCCTGCAGATCCTGGGAGGCCACCAGAAGGGCTCCTGGGAGCCTTCTCCTCTCCAGCCTGCACAAGCCCAACTCTCTCAGGCTGTCTGCAGAGCAGAGCAGCTCCAGCCCTCTGCTCCTCCTCCTGGCCCTGCTCTGGACACCTTCCAGCCCCTCCAGAGCCTTCCTGTGCTGGGGGCTCCAGCACTGGCCCCAGAGCTGCAGCTGTGGGCTCAGCAGAGTGGAGCAGAGGGGCAGAATCCCCTCCCTGGCCCTGCTGGCCACACTTCTCTTGCTGCAGCCCAGGCTCTGCTTGGCTCTCTGGGCTGCAAGTGCTCCCTGCTGGCTCCTGCTGAGCTTCTCCTCCCCCAGCACCCCCAAGGCCTTTCCTGCAGGGCTGCTCTCCAGCCAGTCTTCTTAGCTTTTGTTGTGTGGAGCTGTGATGGATCATAGAAGAAACCTTCTCAAGTCTGGCAGAGCCATCAAAGTGGTGCTGAAGCTGAGTGTTAGCAGCATTGGGTGTGGCTGTGACACCCACACCCCTCTGCTACTTGCTAGTCCTGAAAGCACCTCCCAAGCTCTCTGCTTTGCTTGGTGTGGGGAACACCTGGCTTAGGCTGCCCATGCTGTGCCCCAGGTGTGTGGGCACCTGAGTGCAGTGGGGGCATGCCCATGAGAGGGCAATGATCTGCTGGAAAGGGAAGAATCAGTGGGATATGAGGAGAAACCCCTGGAGTATTCCTACTGGTTCAGGAGGGCACAGCCACCTGCTTGGGAGGGTGGTGTGGAAGGCAGGACTCAGGCTGTATGTAACACCTCTGCTACTCCTCATGGCTACAGAGTCACAGAATCACAGAACCAGAGAATTGTTTGGTTTGGGAGAGGCCTCCAAGCTCCTCCAGTCCAGCACCAACCCAACCCAACCATGGCCACCCAGCCATGGCCCCAGGAGCCATGGCCACAGCTTGCTGCAACTCCTCCAGGCATGGGGACTCCACCACCTCCCTGGGCAGCCTCTGCCAGGCTCTGACCACTCTGGCACCAAAGAAATTGTTCCTCAGCTCCAACCTAAGCCTCCCCTGGCACAACTTCAGGCCAGTTCCTCTCCTTCTCTCACCTGAGCCTGGGGAGCAGAGCCCAGCCCCCAGCTGGCTGCAGCCTTCTCTCAGGAGCTGCAGAGAGCAAGGAGGTCTCCCTCAGCCTCCTCTGCTCCACACTCAACCCCCCCAGCTCCCTCAGCTGCTCCTCCCCAGCCCTCTTCTCCACACCCTTCCCCAGCTCTCTTGCCCTTCTCTGGCCCTGCTCCAGCCCTCCAGCTCCTTCTGGCAGGGAGGGCCCAGAGCTGAAGGCAGCACTCAAGCTGTGGCCTCCCCAGTGCCCAGCCCAGGGCACAATCCCTGCCCTGCTCCTGCTGCCCACACCATTGCTGCTCCAGGCCAGGCTGCTGCTGCCCTTCTTGCCCCCCTGGGCACTGCTGCCTCCTCTCCAGCTGCTGCCACCCAGCACCCCCAGGGCCCTTCCTGCTGGGCACTTTCCAGCCCCTCTGCCCCAGCTTGGAGCCTTTCTGGGGTTGCTGTGACCCAGGTGTATCACCCTGCACTTGGCTTTGTCAACCTTCATACCACTGATGTCATCCCATGGCTGCAGCCTGGCCAGGTGCCTCTGCAGAGCCTCCCTGCCCCTGCTCCAGCAGATCACCACTGCCACCCCGTTTAGTGTCCCTTTCCTCAGACTAGTTCTGCAGACTCTACTGTGGTCTGTCACAGAGTCCCAGCATGGCAGCTGCTGGCAGGGACCCCTGGGCATCCCCCAGCCCAAGCCCCTGCTCCAGCAGGGCACCCACAGCAGCTTGCCCAGGGGCACAGTGCCCAGGGGGGTATAATTATGTACAATGAATTGTGATTAGATAGAAAGATAAACAATTCACTGTCAGCTTTGAAGGCTTCCAGCCTCAACCCTGTGTGCCAGCAGCCTGCTGCGTACTCAGCTGAGGAACCACTTCTAGGATGCAAAGGACTTCACCCTGGAGCAGTTCTCTACCATGCAACTATTCATATCCTCAAGCAGTCATAACCCCAACCTGATTCCAGTTCCAACACTGACAGCAGGGGAAAGGCAAACTCTTCATAAAGTGCCATGGATGGAATCCTGCATCTCCACCCTAGGGCTGGAATGTCTCCAGCTCCTTGCACTGCTGCTTTTCCCTTAGGGATGAAACAGTCAGGGCTGGGCAGGCCACCAGCTGAGGGCCAGGGGCTCTGCAGGAAGCCCTCTGCTGCCCACAGGGAAGAGAAAGGGCAGAAGGGAGAGAGACTGATGGGGGGCAGAGAAACTCCCCCAGCTGGGCTGGAGAGAAGAACAATGCCAGGGGACAGAGACACAGAGACACAAAGCAACATGGAACCAAGCCCTGAGGGCACCACTGGCACCACTGCTGCTGGGGGCAGGCACTGGGCAAGGCCCAGCCTGGACTCAGCAGCAGAAGGCAACCAGGTTCAGGAGCTGGGTTCTGGAGCTGCATTCAGGGGCACAGGGATGGGGATGGAAGGCAGCAGGGACAGAGTCCTGCTGGTGCTTGGCCCTGGGCATCCCTCAGCCTGCCCCTGAAGAGGCCCTGCGTGGGCTGCAACCCCTTGGGGGGCACTTGAGGGTCCCCTGTGCTGTCTGCTCCTCCCACAGCTGCCACCTCTGCCCTGCTGCCCCCCAGGGTGGGGCCCAAGCTGTGGCAGTGCCCTTGGTGTGCAGCCCAGCCCTTGGCAGCGACTGTGCCATCAGCTTGTGCCTGCCAGCAGCAGCCCCTGGCTGTGCCAAGCTGCCCTGAGCTGCAGAGAGTGCCTGAGGGAGCAGAGGCTGGGCTGGCAGTCACAGCCCTGAGCAGGGGCAGCTCTGCCCTGGCTCTCAGCAGAGCAGACACTGTGGGTTTGGTGGTGCCCCAAGGAGAGGCAGAAGTTTGCCAGCAGCTGTGGCAATTCCCTCCTCCTTCCCTGGTGTCAAACCAACCCTGAGCAACCAGAAGGGAGAAGCTGGGGGCCGTAGGTGAGGGCCGGTGGCTGGTCACCACCCAGCACAGGAACTGTGCTGGCTCCTGGCTTGCCTGCCTGACACTGGTGCCTAAAATCCCTGCCCAAAAGTCAATGCAAAGGGGAGAAAAAGCCCAAGTGATTTCCAAGAGGATCTGCTGGCAGCTGTGCTGCTGAGAGCGCTGCTGCCTCCTTGCCGGGAGAGGGCTGCTGGGATTCTGCGCCTTGCCCTTGGGCAGAGGGCTCCTTCAAGAGGTGCCACCAGACCCAAGTGATTGGGAAGTTAGTTGAAAGTTCTACTGAGCTATTTTTAATTGGAACAAAAATTTTCCCAACCTGCTTCCTGGCTTCCCAAGTCCCCCCCCAACCCCCCCACCCCCCCACCTCCCTCCTTGTGTTCATGCTGCTTCTTGCTACTAATAGAATGACCTCTCCTTGGGTCTTGGAAAATACCAGATTTATCAGGAGCCTAAAAATACCCTGGGCTCGAGCAGTAAGTAAGAGAAAGCAATGATTCTACAGGAAAAAAAGTCACACAACCCCAGGGTGGGGGTGGGAAGGGAGCTCTGGAGGTCATCCAGCCCCAACCCCCTGCTCCAGCAGGGCACCCGCAGCACAGAGCCCAGGGGGGGTTGGAAGCTCTCCACACCAGGAGACTCCACAACCTCTCTGGGCAGCCTGCTCCAGGCCTCCAGCAGCCTCACAACAAACAACTTTCTCCTCCTGCTCAGCTCCAACCTCCTGCCTGCCACTCTGTGCCCCTTGCCCCTTGGCCTGGCCCTGGGCACCACTCAGCAGAGCCTGGCCCCAGCCTCTTGCCCCCCACAGCTCCTTTAGCTCTTGCTGAGCATTGCTCAGCTGCCCTCTGGGGCTGCTCTTCTGCAGGCTCTCAGCCCCAGGGCTCTCAGCCTTTGCTGCTCCCAGAGCTGCTCCAGGCCCCTCATCACCTCTGTGTCCTCCATCACAGTAGCTCCCTTTCTCTCTGGATGTGGGCAGCTCAGGTCCTTCTCTGCAGAGCACTTCCCCCTTCTCCTGTCCTGGTGCAGGAGGTTGCTTCTCCCCAGGTGCAGGACCCTACACTTGCTCTTGCTGAAGGTGGCCAAATTCATCATTCTCAATGGTCAGGGTGTCTCACAATGTGGAAGGAAACTGCAGCTGCTTGGAAAGAGAACTTCTGCTTCCATGCTTGACAGGCAAAGTAGAAGGGGCTGTGAGCGTGGTAATGGAGACCTGGGTCAATAACTGCATCCCATGGGGTGTGAGCACAGCTCAGATCTGGGAGTTACTTTTTGCTTGTAAGCTGATATTCAAAATATTTCCTGTGGAAATGGCTTTCTCTAAGCTTTGACTTCTCCACTACTTCTTATTTCACCTCTAATTATGCTCTAAATTAACAGGGTCATAGAATCACTGTGGTGGGAGAAGCCATCCAAGATGAGCCCAGATGTTAACACTGCCAGGTGCACCCCAAAACCATCTCTCTCAGCACCAAATCTACATCCAGGCATGGGGACTCCACTGCTTCCCTGGGCAGCCTGTTCCAGGATTAACAACCCTGCCAGGGAAGATACTGTTGCTCATGCTCCAGAGTAGGTTTAGTCTGGGCAACAGAATCACAGCACGGGAGGGGCTGGAAGGGACAGACTCTCTCAAGCACTTCCCTGAGGCCCTTCCTGACCTGAGGGGCCCAGACCTGGACACAAGATTCCAGCTGTGGCCTCAGCAGGGCAGAGCAGAGGGGCAGGAGAACCTCTCTGACCTGCTGCCCACAGCCCTTCTCATGCAGCCCAGGCTGCCCTTGGCCTTCTTGGCCACCAGAGCTCCTTGCTGGCTCCTGCTCAGCCTCCCACCCCCCAGCACCCCCAGCTCCTTGTCCCCTTCACTGCTCTCCAGCAGCTCAGTGCCCAACCTCTCCTGCTGCCTGGGCTTGTTCTTACCCAGCTGCCAGGCTCTGCCCTTGCCCTTGTTGGCTTTCATTCCCTTGCTCCCTGCCCAGCTCTCAGCCTGCCCAGCTCTGGCTGGCTGGCAGCACAGCCTGAGGGCTCTCACCACTGCTCCCAGCTGGGTGCCAGCAGCAAACCTGCTGCCAGTGCCCTCTGTACCCTCAGCCAGGTCACTGAGGAAGAGATTGCAGAGCTCTGGTCTCAGTACTGACCCCTGAGGTACTCCACCAGACCCAGGTCTCCAACCAGACTCCGTCCATTCACTTGCCTACATCATGCTCTCTGCCAACTGGAGCCCAAACTACCAAACCAAATAATGAAGCCAGAGAGAAGGTGGTGGTGCTGTGCCTGCAGGAGAAAAGTTTCCTCTTTTTTGGTGTGTTTTGTTGTGTTAGTTTCAGGACAAATAAGCAGTGGCACAGAACAGGACAGGGCCTGCAGGGACATTCCTCTGTTTGTTTTGGAAGGACACCCTGCAGGAGGTTACATGACCTCAATGTGCTGCACCCTGCAAGGGTTCTTACAGACATAACCTGCGACTTATGCAGGAGGGAGGAACTTGTGCAGCTCTGGAGAGACCCTGGAGGTGCATTGCTTGAGATAAAGCTGCTCAGTGGCTCACTGCACCATAGCAAGGGGGGAGCTGGAAAGGAGCTCTACAGAAGCAGAGAATGGCTTGAGCTGGCAAGGAGCTTTAGAGAGCCATGGGATGGATTGAGTTGGGAAGGAGCTTTATAAAGAACCAGAGAATGAGTTGAGTTGGGAAGGAGCTTTAACATTTCCACAAGAAAGCTGGGGAGAGACTTTGGAGAAGGGCTGGGAGAGCCAGGCCCAGGGACAGTGGCTTTGAGCTGGGAGAGGAGAGATTGAGAGTGGAGAGGAGGAAGAAACTGTTGAGAGTGAGGCTGGGGAGACTCTTGGGCAGATTTCCAACTCCATTGCAAATTAAAGCACAGGTCCAGAAAGCTCCTTCAAAAGTTGTCTCCTTCCACTAAACTAGGTGGCTCAAGCCCACTAAGGAGACAGGCTGGGAGGGTTGGGGCTGTTTAGCCTGCAGAAGAGAAGGCTGCAGGCAGACCTCAGAGCAGCCTTGCAGTACCTGAAGAGCTCCAGGAGAGCTGGGGAGGGACTTTGGACAAGGGCTGGGGGTGCCAGGCCCAGGGACAATGGCTTTGAGCTGGGAGAGGAGAGACTGAGAGTGGAGAGGAGGAAGAAATTGTTGAGAGTGAGGCTGGGGAGAGCCTGGCACAGGCTGCCCAGGGAGGCTGTGGCTGCCTCCTGCCTGGAGGGGTTGCAGGCCAGGCTGGATGAGGCCTGGAGCAAGCTGGGCTGGTGGGAGGGGTCCCTGCCCATGGCAGGGGGCTGGAGCTGGATGAGCTTTAATGTCCCTTCCAACCCAAACCATGCCACGATTAAAAGCCTTCTAGTGCAGCCCTCCTGCAGTGAGCCTGGGGACCCAAGTGCTCAGGCTGTGCTGGAGGTGTGACTTCAGGCTCCTGGTGGCTTCCTCAAGGTTTGCCTTCAGGACAAAGGTTCAAATGAGGGCAAACCACCCAAGCAGCACAACGCAGCTCGGAACGGTCACTGCCAGCTGTTCCAAACCAAAGCAAAGAGATGTGGTTTGTTGGTGTCTCCTCTGAAGGGGAAAGGGAAGCATAAATTTATCCATGTGTTTGCAAAGCTCCCTGAGGAAAAACCATCGATGGGGACAAATATTCTGTCCCTGAAAGCATTTTTGTGTTCAGTCAGGGGCAAGAGATTGGACTTGGAAATACTGTAACCCACAATCCTCCCTGTCCAGGGAAAGATGGTGGGGAAAGGAAAACCTCATCAGGGCTGGGGGCAAGTGTTAAGAAGATTAAGTCAGTGCCAATGTTCCAGGGTTTGGAGGGGCTTCTTTTGGAGGAAATAAAGTTGGAATTATGCACACACAATAGAGGAGGGAAGGAGAAGTGATAGTGATCTGGGGTGCATCAAGAAGAGTGTGGGCAGCCAGGCAAGGGAGGTTCTCCTCCTTCTGTACTCTGCCCTGGTCAGACCACCTCTGGATCCCCAGTTCCAGAGGCAGGGAAGTGCTGGAGAGAGCCCAGGGCAGGCTGGGAAGCTGCTGAGGGGCCTGGAGCAGCTCTGGGAGCAGCAAAGGCTGAGAGCCCTGGGGCTGAGAGCCTGCAGAAGAGCAGCCCCAGAGGGCAGCTGAGCAATGCTCAGCAAGAGCTAAAGGAGCTGTGGGGGGCAAGAGGCTGGGGCCAGGCTCTGCTGAGTGGTGCCCAGGGCCAGGCCAAGGGGCAAGGGGCACAGAGTGGCAGGCAGGAGGTTGGAGCTGAGCAGGAGGAGAAAGTTGTTTGTTGTGAGGCTGCTGGAGGCCTGGAGCAGGCTGCCCAGAGAGGTTGTGGAGTCTCCTGGTGTGGAGAGCTTCCAACCCCCCCTGGGCACTGTGCTGCTGGGCAAGCTGCTGGGGGTGCCCTGCTGGAGCAGGGCTTGGGCTGGGGGATCCCAGGGGTCCCTTCCAAGCCCTCCATGCTGGGGTGGTTTGATTCTGTACATTGTTGGTGCTTTGCATTGCTGCAGCAGCCAAGGTCAGGCTTTTCCTTTTGCTTTTGCTCTCTGCCACTTCCTGAATCGCTGTCTGGTGCAGGAGCAAGAAAAGCCCAGCAGCAGAAGCTGCACATTTGGTCTTGTTGGGGTTTGACTAAACCAACAACTAAGATGAGGATGATGATTTGTCATTCACATTAGGCTTTGCTGTTGTTCTCATCACCATCTTCACTATTCTCTTTCTTACCATTCTTCACCTCACCAGCATTAGTGTCATTACCATCATCCTCCTCCCTGCAGCATACTTCTGGGCAGGCTCCCGTGGGACAGGTAGGATGTTCCTCCTTGCACACAGAGGCTGTTGCCACCTTTCCCTTCTTCTGCCCCAGCTTTTCCTGCAGCAGAATAAATCCCCCCAGGGTTAGGTTTGGCTGCTCTTGCTCAGGCAGCTGTGCCAGGGAGCAGCTGTGCCCTGTGCGATCTGTCCCTTGCCCTGTGCTAAGGGCTTGGACTAACTGATCCTGCCTGTAAAAGAGGAAAGAAAGGATATGGGAAGAGCTGAGAATGGAAGCTCAAACCAGCTCCTGTGACCTGCAAGACAGGAGAAAGAAGAAGGTGGTGTTGAGTACTGCTGGGAAAGGAGAGCACAGAGCTGGACTCCCCCAGGCTCTTTTAGGGAGAGGAAAAATCCCTTCCCTGCACCAGCTGAGGAGATGCCAAACTGTCTGTGAAGTGCTGCTCTCAGCCTGCTTTGCCAGTAAACATCTGGGCATCTTCTCCCCTTTCCCCCTTCTGCCCTTATTCCCCCTTCTCCCCTTTTTTGCTCCTCTCCCCTTCTTTCCTCTTCTCCCCTTCTTTCCTCTTCTTCCCTTCTTTCCTCTTCTTCCCTTTTCTGCTTTTCTCCCTTTTCCCATTCTTTCCCCTTCTCCTCTTTTTCCCCCTTCTGGAGGACAGGAGAAAGACCAAGGTGGTGTGGAGTAAGAAAAGCCAACAGGAGAAGTTGCAGATTTAGTCCTGTTTGGGTTGAAATGAGCCACCAAGCATGATGATGATTTGATATTGATAGTATTGCTCTGGCTGCTCTTGCTCAGGCAGCTCTGCCCTATGTCATCTGTCCCTTGCCCTGTGGTGGCTTTAAGCTGTGCCTAGGAAATCTGCCATGCCTTGAACAGAAAGTGGTGGAATGTAAATAAATCACCACAGGGTGTGAAGAGGAAGACAATGACAAATTCTAAGTGGTCCCATTGGACAGATGCCCAGCATCAAAGTCAGCTCTGTGCACCAACTTCCTGTCTTTTGGGCTTCCTTGCCCTAGCAGATGCTAAATTCTGGCTTCTGCTGGCTCTGCTGACCCTGAATGCCTTCTGGGTGTGGTTCAGGTACTGACAACAGCTCTCTGCTCTTTCTCCTGTCTCTTCAATCCAGAGAGGAGAAGGCTCCCAGGAGACCTTCTGGTGGCCTTCCAGGATCTGCAGGGGGCTGCAAGCAAGCTGGGGAGGGACTTTGGAGGGGGTGAGGGAGGGAGAGGACTTGGGGGGATGGAGCAAAAGGAGAAGTGGGGAGCTGGAGCTTGGCTGTGAGGAAGAAGTTGTTGGCCAGGAGGGTGGTGAGAGCCTGGCCCAGGCTGCCCAGGGAGGTGGTGGAAGCCTCCTGGCTGGAGGTGTTTGCAGCCAGGCTGGAGGTGGCTGTGAGCAAGCTGCTGTGGTGTGAGGTGTCCCTGCCCATGGCAGGGGGTTGGGGCTGGCTGAGCCTTGGGGTCCCTTCCAGCCCTGCCAGCTCTGTGCTTCTATGACGTACAGGGGGGAGGGAAGGGAGCATGGAAAGTGAAGCTGTTAGCAGCTCCCCTGCTTTGCCCAGGGAGATTCTTCTGCTGTTTACAAATTGTAACTCTCTGTAAATGTTGTATGTTTTGTACCTATTCATTGCAGTCCCTATTTCAGGTTGTAGTTTTGCTTGCAAGTACAGGCTCCATCTGCCAGCTGCTCTGGCAATTATGTGCTTGGGGGGGCGCAATTTTCAACCCACCACACTGGGAAAGGAGGGCACAGAGCTGGACCCCCCCCAGGCTCTTGTAGGGAGAGGAAAAATCCCTTCCCTGCACCAGCTGAGGAGATGCCAAACTGTCTGTGAAGTGCTGCTCTCAGCCTGCTTTGCCATTAAACATCTGGGCATCTTCTCCCCCTTTTGGCCCCTTCTCCCCTTCCCTCCCTTCTCCCCTTTTTTCCTCACTCCCATTTTCTCTGTTCTCTCTCATCTCTCCTTTTTTCCCCTTCTCCCAGCCCTTTCAAAGAGACTTCCAAAGGTCATCCAGTCCAACACCACTGCAGTCAGCAGGGATCCTTCCACTAGATCAGGTTGCTCAGAGCCCCAAGCCCCTAACCCTGGCTTGTTGAGCATGAGACCTTGCTGGAGCCCAGATTCCAAGTAGGAAGATCTGTTTTCTTCTTTGGGAGGTTCAGGTCCAAAACATGAGGCCTGGTCTAAAAGTGAACTTCCCCACGGGCCTGGGTTTGGCTGCAGCCAGAGCCCTGCGGCGGCGGCGTGCAGCGGAGCCGCCAAGCTGTCCCCAGGCTCAGGTGGGTGGCTGGGCTGCCTGTCTGCCTCAGGCCAAAGCTGAACAGAGCAGGGGCTGTGATGCAAGGTGGTGCTGTTTATTTTGGGATCTGTGACTACAAACCACTGACAGAGTCAATATTTGATGGAGCAGAAGGGAAAAGCAGCCCGAGTCGAGCAGCTGAAGCAGCGCTGTGTCCCTGCAGCACGGCTGCAAGGGGCAGGTTTGGGTTTGTTGGTCCTGGGAAGCATTTAGTACTTTTTGCCCCTGAAGCAGGGACCCCTTTGGGGTGTTGCTGTTGACAAGGAGCTCCACTTGCTGGTGCTCTGCCAGCAGCCTCCCCCCTGCTGCTCTTCTGACCGATCCATGGGAAGCTGCTTTGTTTTGAAGTGATGTTTTGAAACAAACCCTTTCAGCTGTGGCCAGGCCTGGAGCTACCAAACATTTCCCAGCCCAGAGGAGAAATGGTGTTGCTCTGAGACAAATAAGTGACCACACTGCTCCAGAGGCAATTCCTGAAGGTCTGCCTGAGCTGTGACTGAGAAACAAGGATTCAGCTTCGGTCTGCTTCAAGCTCCAAGTGTGACCAGCAGCACAGGGAGGGGATTCTGCCCCTCTGCCCTGCTCAGAGCCCACCTGCAGCACTGCCTCCAGCTCTGGGGCCCCCAGCACAAGAAGGACCTGGAGCTGCTGGAGAGGCTCCAGAGGAGGCCACAGAGATGAACAGAGGCTGCAGAACCTCCCCTGTGGGGCCAGGCTGGGAGAGCTGGGGCTGTGCAGCCTGCAGAAGAGAAGGCTGCAGGCAGACCTCAGAGCAGCCTTGCAGGACCTGAAGGGCTCCAGGAGAGCTGGGGAGGGACTCTGGAGAAGGGCTGGGAGGGCCAGGCCCAGGGACAATGGCTTTGAGCTGGGAGAGGAGAGATTGAGAGTGGAGAGGAGGAAGAAATTGTTGAGAGTGAGGCTGGGGAGCCTCTGGCACAGGCTGCCCAGGGAGGCTGTGGCTGCCTCCTGCCTGGAGGGGTTGCAGGCCAGGCTGGATGAGGCCTGGAGCAGGCTGGGCTGGGGGGAGGTGTCCCTGCCTGGGCAACCTCAGGCACCAACACAGGCTGGGCAGGGACTGGCTGGAGAGCAGCCCTGCAGGAAAGGCCTTGGGGGTGCTGGGGGAGGAGAAGCTCAGCAGGAGGCAGCAGGGAGCACTTGCAGCCCAGAGAGCCAAGCAGAGCCTGGGCTGCAGCAAGAGAAGTGTGGCCAGCAGGGCCAGGGAGGGGATTCTGCCCCTCTGCTCCACTCTGCTGAGCCCACAGCTGCAGCTCTGGGGCCAGTGCTGGAGCCCCCAGCACAGGAAGGCTCTGGAGGGGCTGGAAGGTGTCCAGAGCAGGGCCAGGAGGAGGAGCAGAGGGCTGGAGCTGCTCTGCTCTGCAGACAGCCTGAGAGAGTTGGGCTTGTGCAGGCTGGAGAGGAGAAGGCTCCCAGGAGACCTTGTGGTGGCCTTCCAGGATCTGCAGGGGGCTGCAAGCAAGCTGGGGAGGGACTTTGGAGGGGGTGAGGGAGGGATAGGAGTGGGGGGGATGGAGCAAAAGGAGAAGTGGGGAGCTGGAGCTTGGCTGTGAGGAAGAAGTTGTTGGCCAGGAGGGTGGTGAGAGCCTGGCCCAGGCTGCCCAGGGAGGTGGTGGAAGCCTCCTGCCTGGAGGTGTTTGCAGCCAGGCTGGAGGTGGCTGTGAGCAACCTGCTGTGGTGTGAGGTGTCCCTGCCCATGGCAGGGGGGTTGGAACTAAATAATCCTTGAGGTCAATTCTAATTCTATGAGTTTACTTCAGTGTTTCCCCTCCCTCCAACTCAGACAGAGCCTACATTTTGCTGAGCAGCAGTACTGAGGTATCCAGACCCCCTCCACAAGTGCAGGGGGATCTAGGGTTCTTCTCTCAATACACAGAAGACCTCTGTTTCCAAATAAGGCCTCCAGTCCCTCATGGCCCCCACATGCTGTGATTTCTATGTAAAGGAAAAGAAATGTGCCCTTAAAGATGCTGACTTGGGCTAGGGGAAGGTGTCCCTGCTGCCCAGGTAAGGGGGGGTGTAACTAGCTCATAGGCTCACCAGAGCTGGAAGTGGCCTCTAAGGGTCATCTAGTTCAACCCCCCTGCCTCCTGCTCTCATCTCTCCAACACAGCTCCTGCTCCCCCCAGTAAGGAGCCCCACCCAGCACCCAGAGATGATATTGGACATCAACCCTCTTCCTACTTAGCTGGGAGGGGCCACGAGGCCCCCCAGCCTCTGTTGTCTTCTCCACCACCATCACCCAGGGTGCACCAGGGGCACTCACCAGTGATGAGAGGAGGATCCTCCAGCCCAGATGGGCTCAGCTGCTAGGGTGGGAGGAGACTCCACCAGAGCCCAGGTGCTCTGGGATTTGCAGGGGAAATGGGGCAGGTGGGGTGGGAAAGGGACAGAGAAGGGGGGGGAAAGGGGCAGAGATGGTGGTGAAAGGGGCAGAGATGGGGAAAAGGGGCAGAGATGGTGGTGAAAGGGGCAGAGATGGTGGGAAAGGGGCAGAGATGGGGGTGAAAGGGGCAGAGATGGGGGTGAAAGGGGCAGAGATGGGGGTGAAAGGGGCAGAGATGGTGCTGAAAGGGGCAGAGATGGGGGGAAAGGGGCAGAGATGTGGGGAAAAGGGCAGAGATGGGGGGAAAGGGGCAGAGATGGTGGGAAAGGGGGCAGAGATGGGGGGTGAAAGGGGCAGAGATGTGGGGAAAGGGGCAGAGGTGGTGGGGAAAGGGGCAGAGATGGGGGAAAGGGGCAGAGATGGGGGAAAGGGGCAGAGGTGGTGGTGAAAGGGGCAGAGATGGTGGTGAAAGGGGCAGAGATGGTGGGAAAGGGGCAGAGATGGGGGGAAAGGGGCAGAGATGGTGGGAAAGGGGCAGAGATGTGGGGAAAGGGGCAGAGATGGGGGAAAGGGGCAGAGATGGGGGGAAAGGGGCAGAGATGGTGCTGAAAGGGGCAGAGATGGGGGGAAAGGGGCAGAGATGTGGGGAAAGGGGCAGAGATGGGGGAAAGGGGCAGAGATGGTGGTGAAAGGGGCAGAGATGGGGGGGAAAGGGGCAGAGATGGGGGGAAAGGGGCAGAGATGGGGGAAAGGGGCAGAGATGGTGGTGAAAGGGGCAGAGATGGTGCTGAAAGGGGCAGAGATGGTGCTGAAAGGGGCAGAGATGGGGGGAAAGGGGCAGAGATGGTGGGAAAGGGGCAGAGATGTGGGGAAAGGGGCAGAGATGGGGGAAAGGGGCAGAGATGGGGGAAAGGGGCAGAGATGGGGGGAAAGGGGCAGAGATGGTGCTGAAAGGGGCAGAGATGGGGGGAAAGGGGCAGAGATGTGGGGAAAGGGGCAGAGATGGGGGAAAGGGGCAGAGATGGTGGTGAAAGGGGCAGAGATGGGGGGGAAAGGGGCAGAGATGGGGGTGAAAGAGGCAGAGATGGAGGTGAAAGGGGCAGAGATGGGGGGAAAGGGGCAGAGATGGGGGGAAAGGGGCAGAGATGGGGGTGAAAGGGGCAGAGATGGAGGTGAAAGGGGACAGAGATGGGGGGAAAAGGGCACAGATGGGGGAAAGGGGCAGAGATGGTGGTGAAAGGGGCAGAGATGGGGGTGAAAGGGGCAGAGGTGGTGGTGAAAGGGGCAGAGATGGGGGTGAAAGGGGCAGAGGTGGTGGTGAAAGGGGCAGAGATGGGGGGAAAGGGGCAGAGATGGTGGTGAAAGGGGCAGAGATGGGGGTGAAAGGGGCAGAGATGGGGGGAAAGGGGCAGAGATTGGAGAAAGGGGCAGAGATTGGGGGAAAGGGGCAGAGATGGTGGTGAAAGGGGCAGAGGTGGGGGGGAATGGGGCAGAGATGGGGGGGAAAGGGGCAGAGATGGTGGTGAAAAGGGCAGAGATGGTGGTGAAAGGGGCAGAGATGGTGGGAAAGGGGCAGAGATGGTGGTGAAAAGGGCAGAGATGGTGGTGAAAGGGGCAGAGATGGTGGGAAAGGGGCAGAGATGGTGCTGAAAGGGGCAGAGATGGTGGGAAAGGGGCAGAGATGTGGGGAAAGGGGAAGAGATGATGGTGAAAGGGGCAGAGATGGGGGGAAAGGGGCAGAGATGGAGGTGAAAGGGGCAGAGATGGGGGGAAAGGGGCAGAGATGGTGGGAAAGGGGCAGAGATGGGGGTGAAAGGGGCAGAGATGGGGGAAAGGGGCAGAGATGGTGGTGAAAGGGGCAGAGATGGGGGAAAGGGGCAGAGATGGGGGTGAAAGGGGCAGAGATGGGGGGAAAGGGGCAGAGATGGTGGGAAAGGGGTAGAGATGGGGGAAAGGGGCAGAGATGGGGTGAAAGGGGCAGAGATGGGGGTGAAAGGGGCAGAGATGGGGGGGAAAGGGGCAGAGATGGTGCTGAAAGGGGCAGAGATGGGGGGGAAAGGGGCAGAGATGGTGGGAAAGGGGCAGAAATGGGGGAAAGGGGCAGAGATGGGGGGAAATGGGCAGAGATGGTGGGAAAGGGGCAGAGATGGGGGGAAAGGGGCAGAGATGGTGGGAAAGGGGCAGAAATGGGGGAAAGGGGCAGAGAGGGGGGAAAGGGGCAGAGATGGTGGTGAAAGGGGCAGAGATGGGGGAAAGGGGCAGAGATGGTGGGAAAGGGGCAGAGATGGTGGTGAAAGGGGCAGAGATGGTGGTGAAAGGGACAGAGATGGGTGGAAAGGGGCAGAGATGGTGGGAAAGGGGCAGAAATGGGGGAAAGGGGCAGAGAGGGGGGGAAAGGGGCAGAGATGGTGGTGAAAGGGGCAGAGATGGGGGAAAGGGGCAGAGATGGTGGGAAAGGGGCAGAGATGGTGGTGAAAGGGGCAGAGATGGTGGTGAAAGGGACAGAGATGGGGAGAAAGGGGCAGAGATGGGGGAAAGGGGCAGAGATGGGGGAAAGGGGCAGAGATGGGGGAATAAGGGCAGAGATGGGGTGAAAGGGGCAGAGATGGGGGAAAGGGGCAGAGATGGTGGTGAAAGGGGCAGAGATGTGGGGAAAGGGGCAGAGATGGTGCTGAAAGGGGCAGAGATGGGGGGAAAGGGGCAGAGATGGTGGTGAAAGGGACAGAGATGGGGAGAAAGGGGCAGAGATGGGGGAAAGGGGCAGAGATGGGGGAAAGGGGCAGAGATGGGGGAATAAGGGCAGAGATGGGGTGAAAGGGGCAGAGATGGGGGAAAGGGGCAGAGATGGTGGTGAAAGGGGCAGAGATGTGGGGAAAGGGGCAGAGATGTGGGGAAAGGGGCAGAGATGGTGCTGAAAGGGGCAGAGATGGGGGGGAAAGGGGCAGAGATGGTGGGAAAGGGGCAGAGATGTGGGGAAAGGGGGCAGAGATGGTGGTGAAAGGGGCTGAGATGGGGGAAAGGGGCAGAGATGGGGGAAAAGGGGCAGAGATGGTTGGTGAAAGGGGCAGAGATGTCGGGAAAAGGCAGAGATGGTGCTGAAAGGGGCAGAGATGGGGGGAAAGGGGCAGAGATGGTGGTGAAAGGGGCAGAGATGTCGGGAAAAGGGGCAGAGATGGTGGTGAAAGGGGCAGAGATGTGGGGAAAGGGGCAGAGATGGTGCTGAAAGGGGCAGAGATGGGGGGAAAGGGGCAGAGATGTGGGGAAAGGGGCAGAGATGGTGGTGAAAGGGGCAGAGATGGGGGGAAAGGGGCAGAGATGGTGGTGAAAGGGGCAGAGATGGGGGGAAAGGGGCAGAGATGGTGGGAAAGGGGCAGAGATGGGGGAAAGGGGCAGAGATGGTGCTGGAAGGGGCATAGATGGTGGTGAAAGGGGCAGAGATGGGGGGAAAGGGGCAGGGATGGTGGGAAAGGGGCAGAGATGGTGGTGAAAGGGGTAGAGATGGTGCTGAAAGGGGCAGAGATGGTGGTGAAAGGGGCAGAGAGGGGGGAAAGGGGCAGAGATGGGGGAAGGGGCAGAGATGGTGCTGGAAGGGGCAGAGATGGTGGTGAAAGGGGCAGAGATGGGGGGAAAGGGGCAGAGATGGTGGTGAAAGGGGCAGAGAGGGGGGAAAGGGGCAGAGATGGTGGGAAAGGGGCAGAGATGGTGGTGAAAGGGGCAGAGATGGGGGGAAAGGGGCAGAGTTGAAGGTGAAAGGGGCAGAGATGGGGGAAAGGGGCAGAGATGGGGGAAAGGGGCAGAGATGGTGGTGAAAGGGGCAGAGAGGGGGGAAAGGGGCAGAGATGGGGGGAAAGGGGCAGAGATGGGGGAAAGGGGCAGAGATGGTGGTGAAAGGGGCAGAGATGTGGGGAAAGGGGCAGAGATGGGGGGAAAGGGGCAGAGATGGGGGAAAGGGGCAGAGATGGTGGTGAAAGGGGCAGAGACGGGGGGAAAGGGGCAGAGATGGTGGTGAAAGGGGCAGAGATGGGGGGAAAGGGGCAGAGATGGGGGAAAGGGGCAGAGATGGGGGAAAGGGGCAGAGATGGTGGTGAAAGGGGCAGAGACGGGGGGAAAGGGGCAGAGATGGTGGTGAAAGGGGCAGAGATGGGGGAAAGGGGCAGAGATGGGGGAAAGGGGCAGAGATGGGGGAAAGGGGCAGAGGTGGTGCTGAAAGGGGGCAGAGATGGGGGTGAAAGGGGCAGAGATGGTGGTGAAAGGGGCAGAGATGGGGGGAAAGGGGCAGAGATGGGGGTGAAAGGGGCAGAGATGGAGGTGAAAGGGGACAGAGATGGGGGGAAAGGGGCACAGATGGGGGAAAGGGGCAGAGATGGTGGTGAAAGGGGCAGAGATGGGGGGAAAGGGGCAGAGATGGGGGGAAAGGGGCAGAGATGGTGGTGAAAGGGGCAGAGATGGGGGTGAAAGGGGCAGAGATGGGGGGAAAGGGGCAGAGATTGGGGAAAGGGGCAGAGATTGGGGGAAAGGGGCAGAGATGGTGGTGAAAGGGGCAGAGGTGGGGGGAATGGGGCAGAGATGGGGGGAAAGGGGCAGAGATGGTGGTGAAAGGGGCAGAGATGGTGGTGAAAGGGGCAGAGATGGTGGGAAAGGGGCAGAGATGGTGCTGAAAGGGGCAGAGATGGTGGGAAAGGGGCAGAGATGTGGGGAAAGGGGCAGAGATGATGGTGAAAGGGGCAGAGATGGGGGGAAAGGGGCAGAGATGGAGGTGAAAGGGGCAGAGATGGGGGAAAGGGGCAGAGATGGTGGGAAAGGGGCAGAGATGGGGGTGAAAGGGGCAGAGATGGGGGGAAAGGGGCAGAGATGGGGGTGAAAGGGGCAGAGATGGGGGGAAAGGGGCAGAGATGGTGGGAAAGGGGCAGAGATGGGGGTGAAAGGGGCAGAGATGGGGGGGGAAAGGGGCAGAGATGGTGCTGAAAGGGGCAGAGATGGGGGTGAAAGGGGCAGAGATGGTGGGAAAGGGGCAGAGATGGGGGGAAAGGGGCAGAGATGGTGGGAAAGGGGCAGAAATGGGGGAAAGGGGCAGAGATGGGGGAAAGGGGCAGAGATGGTGGAAAGGGGCAGAGATGGTGGTGAAAGGGGCAGAGATGGTGGGAAAGGGGCAGAGATGGTGGTGAAAGGGACAGAGATGGGGAGAAAGGGGCAGAAATGGGGGAAAGGGGCAGAGATGGGGGAATAAGGGCAGAGATGGGGTGAAAGGGGCAGAGATGGGGGAAAGGGGCAGAGATGGGGGAAAGGGGCAGAGATGGGGGAATAAGGGCAGAGATGGGGTGAAAGGGGCAGAGATGGGGGAAAGGGGCAGAGATGGTGGTGAAAGGGGCAGAGATGTGGGGAAAGGGGCAGAGATGGTGCTGAAAGGGGCAGAGATGGGGGGAAAGGGGCAGAGATGGTGGGAAAGGGGCAGAGATGTGGGGAAAGGGGCAGAGATGGTGGTGAAAGGGGCTGAGATGGGGGAAAGGGGCAGAGATGGTGCTGAAAGGGGCAGAGATGGGGGGAAAGGGGCAGAGATGTGGGGAAAGGGGCAGAGATGGTGGTGAAAGGGGCAGAGATGGGGGGAAAGGGGCAGAGATGGTGGTGAAAGGGGCAGAGATGGGGGGGGAAAGGGGCAGAGATGGTGGGAAAGGGGCAGAGATGGGGGAAAGGGGCAGAGATGGGGTGAAAGGGGCAGAGATGGAGGTGAAAGGGGCAGAGATGGGGTGAAAGGGGCAGAGATGGTGGGAAAAGGGGCAGAGATGGGGGGAAAGGGGCAGGGATGGTGGGAAAGGGGCAGAGATGGTGGTGAAAGGGGTAGAGATGGTGCTGAAAGGGGCAGAGATGGTGGTGAAAGGGGCAGAGAGGGGGGGAAAGGGGCAGAGATGGTGGTGAAAGGGGCAGAGATGTCGGGAAAAGGGGCAGAGATGGTGCTGAAAGGGGCAGAGATGTGGGGAAAGGGGCAGAGATGGTGCTGAAAGGGGCAGAGATGGGGGGAAAGGGGCAGAGATGTGGGGAAAGGGGCAGAGATGGTGGTGAAAGGGGCAGAGATGGGGGGAAAGGGGCAGAGATGGTGGTGAAAGGGGCAGAGATGGGGGGAAAGGGGCAGAGATGGTGGGAAAGGGGCAGAGATGGGGGAAAGGGGCAGAGATGGGGTGAAAGGGGCAGAGATGGAGGTGAAAGGGGCAGAGATGGGGTGAAAGGGGCAGAGATGGTGGGAAAAGGGGCAGAGATGGGGGGAAAGGGGCAGGGATGGTGGGAAAGGGGCAGAGATGGTGGTGAAAGGGGTAGAGATGGTGCTGAAAGGGGCAGAGATGGTGGTGAAAGGGGCAGAGAGGGGGGAAAGGGGCAGAGATGGTGGGAAAGGGGCAGAGATGGTGGGAAAGGGGCAGAGATGGTGCTGGAAGGGGCATAGATGGTGGTGAAAGGGGCAGAGATGGGGGGAAAGTGGCAGGGATGGTGGGAAAGGGGCAGAGATGGTGGTGAAAGGGGTAGAGATGGTGCTGAAAGGGGCAGAGATGGTGGTGAAAGGGGCAGAGAGGGGGGAAAGGGGCAGAGATGGGGGAAGGGGCAGAGATGGGGTGAAAGGGGCAGAGATGGGGGGAAAGGGGCAGAGATGGGGGGAAAGGGTCAGAGATGGTGCTGGAAGGGGCAGAGATGGTGGTGAAAGGGGCAGAGAGGGGGGAAAGGGGCAGAGATGGTGGGAAAAGGGCAGAGATGGTGGTGAAAGGGGCAGAGATGGGGGGAAAGGGGCAGAGTTGAAGGTGAAAGGGGCAGAGATGGGGGAAAGGGGCAGAGATGGAGGGAAAGGGGCAGAGATGATGGTGAAAGGGGCAGAGATGGGGGAAAGGGGCAGAGATGGTGGTGAAAGGGGCAGAGATGGGGGAAAGGGGCAGAGATGGTGGTGAAAGGGGCAGAGATGGGGGAAAGGGGCAGAGATGGTGGTGAAAGTGGCAGAGATGGGGGAAAGGGGCAGAGATGGTGGTGAAAGGGGCAGAGATGTGGGGAAAAGGGCAGAGATGGTGGGAAAGGGGCAGAGATGTGGGGAAAGGGGCAGAGATGGTGGGAAAAGGGGCAGAGATGTGGGGAAAGGGGCAGAGATGGGGGGAAAGGGGCAGAGATGGGGGGGAAAGGGGCAGAGAGGGGGGAAAGGGGTAGAGATGGTGCTGGAAGGGGCAGAGATGGTGGTGAAAGGGGCAGAGATGGGGGGAAAGGGGCAGAGATGGTGGTGAAAGGGGCAGAGATGGGGGGAAAGGGGCAGAGATGGGGGGAAGGGGCAGAGATGGTGGTGAAAGGGGCAGAGATGTCGGGAAAAGGGGCAGAGATGGTGCTGAAAGGGGCAGAGATGTGGGGAAAGGGGCAGAGATGGTGCTGAAAGGGGCAGAGATGGGGGGAAAGGGGCAGAGATGTGGGGAAAGGGGCAGAGATGGTGGTGAAAGGGGCAGAGATGGGGGGAAAGGGGCAGAGATGGTGGTGAAAGGGGCAGAGATGGGGGGAAAGGGGCAGAGATGGTGGGAAAGGGGCAGAGATGGGGGAAAGGGGCAGAGATGGGGTGAAAGGGGCAGAGATGGAGGTGAAAGGGGCAGAGATGGGGTGAAAGGGGCAGAGATGGTGGGAAAAGGGGCAGAGATGGGGGGAAAGGGGCAGAGATGGTGCTGGAAGGGGCATAGATGGTGGTGAAAGGGGCAGAGATGGGGGGAAAGGGGCAGGGATGGTGGGAAAGGGGCAGAGATGGTGGTGAAAGGGGTAGAGATGGTGCTGAAAGGGGCAGAGATGGTGGTGAAAGGGGCAGAGAGGGGGGGAAAGGGGCAGAGATGGGGGAAGGGGCAGAGATGGGGTGAAAGGGGCAGAGATGGGGGGAAAGGGTCAGAGATGGAGGTGAAAGGGGCAGAGATGGTGGGGAAAGGGGCAGAGATGGGGGGAAAGGGGCAGAGATGGGGGGAAAGGGTCAGAGATGGTGCTGGAAGGGGCAGAGATGGTGGTGAAAGGGGCAGAGGGGGGGAAAGGGGCAGAGATGGGGTGAAAGGGGCAGAGATGGAGGTGAAAGGGGCAGAGATGGTGGGGAAAGGGGCAGAGATGGGGGGAAAGGGTCAGAGATGGTGCTGGAAGGGGCAGAGATGGTGGTGAAAGGGGCAGAGAGGGGGGAAAGGGGCAGAGATGGTGGGAAAAGGGCAGAGATGGTGGTGAAAGGGGCAGAGATGGGGGGAAAGGGGCAGAGTTGAAGGTGAAAGGGGTAGAGATGGGGGAAAGGGGCAGAGATGGTGGTGAAAGGGGCAGAGATGGGGGAAAGGGGCAGAGATGGTGGTGAAAGGGGCAGAGATGGGGGAAAGGGGCAGAGATGGGGGTGAAAGGGGCAGAGATGGGGGAAAGGGGCAGAGATGGTGGTGAAAGGGGCAGAGATGTGGGGAAAAGGGCAGAGATGGTGGGAAAGGGGCAGAGATGTGGGGAAAGGGGCAGAGATGGGGGAAAGGGGCAGAGATGGTGGTGAAAGGGGCAGAGATGGGGGGAAAGGGGCAGAGATGGGGGAAAGGGGCAGAGATGGTGGTGAAAGGGGCAGAGATGTGGGGAAAGGGGCAGAGATGGGGGAAAGGGGCAGAGATGGTGGTGAAAGGGGCAGAGAGGGGGGAAGGGGCAGAGATGTGGGGAAAGGGGCAGAGATGGTGGTGAAAGGGGCAGAGATGGGGGGAAAGGGGCAGAGATGGTGGTGAAAGGGGCAGAGATGGGGGAAAGGGGCAGAGATGGTGGTGAAAGGGGCAGAGACGGGGGGAAAGGGGCAGAGATGGGGGTGAAAGGGGCAGAGATGGGGGAAAGGGGCAGAGATGGTGGTGAAAGGGGCAGAGACGGGGGGAAAGGGGCAGAGATGGGGGAAAGGGGCAGAGATGGGGGAAAGGGGCAGAGATGGTGCTGAAAGGGGCAGAGATGGTGGTGAAAGGGGCAGAGATGGGGGGAAAGGGGCAGAGATGGTGCTGAAAGGGGCAGAGATGGTGCTGAAAGGGGCAGAGATGGGGGGAAAGGGGCAGAGATGGTGGTGAAAGGGGCAGAGATGGTGGTGAAAGGGGCAGAGATGGGGGAAAGGGGCAGAGATGGTGGTGAAAGGGGCAGAGATGGTGGTGAAAGGGGCAGAGATGGGGGGAAAGGGGCAGAGATGGTGGTGAAAGGGGCAGAGATGGGGGAAAGGGGCAGAGATGGTGGTGAAAGGGGCAGAGATGGGGGAAAGGGGCAGAGATGGGGGGAAGGGGCAGAGATGGGGGAAAGGGGCAGAGATGGGGGGAAAGGGGCAGAGATGGTGGTGAAAGGGGCAGAGACGGTGGTGAAAGGGGCAGAGACGGGGGGAAAGGGGCAGAGATGGTGGGAAAGGGGCAGAGATGGTCGGGAAAGGGGCAGAGATGGTGGTGAAAGGGGCAGAGATGGTGGGAAAGGGGCAGAGATGGTGGTGAAAGGGGCAGAGATGGGGGAAAGGGGCAGAGATGGGGGAAAGGGGCAGAGATGGTGGGAAAGGGGCAGAGATGGGGGGAAAGGGGCAGAGATGGGGGAAAGGGGCAGAGATGGGGTGAAAGGGGCAGAGATGGGGGTGAAAGGGGCAGAGATGGAGGTGAAAGGGGCAGAGATGGGGTGAAAGGGGCAGAGATGGTGGGAAAAGGGGCAGAGATGGGGGGAAAGGGGCAGAGATGGGGGGAAAGGGGCAGAGATGGGGGGAAAGGGGCAGAGAGGGGGGAAAGGGGTAGAGATGGTGCTGGAAGGGGCAGAGATGGTGGTGAAAGGGGCAGAGATGGGGGGAAAGGGGCAGAGATGGTGGTGAAAGGGGCAGAGATGGGGGGAAAGGGGCAGAGATGGGGGGAAGGGGCAGAGATGGGGGAAAGGGGCAGAGATGGTGCTGAAAGGGGCAGAGATGGTGGTGAAAGGGGCAGAGATGGTGGTGAAAGGGGCAGAGATGGGGGGAAAGTGGCAGAGATGTTGGTGAAAGGGGCAGAGATGGTGGTGAAAGGGGCAGAGATGGGGGAAAGGGGCAGAGATGGTGGTGAAAGGGGCAGAGATGGGGGGAAAGGGGCAGAGATGGGGGAAAGGGGCAGAGATGGGGGGAAAGGGGCAGAGATGGTGGTGAAAGGGGCAGAGGTGGGGGGAAAGGGGCAGAGATATGGGGAAAGGGGCAGAGATGGGGGGAAAGGGGCAGAGATGGAGGTGAAAGGGGCAGAGATGGGGGAAAGGGGCAGAGATGTTGGGGAAAGGGGCAGAGATGGGGGAAAGGGGCAGAGATGGGGGGAAAGGGGCAGAGATGTGGGGAAAGGGGCAGAGATGTGGGGAAAGGGGCAGAGATGGAGGTGAAAGGGTCAGAGATGGTGGGAAAGGGGCAGAGATGTGGGGAAAGGGGCAGAGATGTGGGGAAAGGGGCAGAGATGGAGGTGAAAGGGGCAGAGATGGGGGAAAGGGGCAGAGATGGTGGTGAAAGGGGCAGAGATGGGGGGAAAGGGGCAGAGATGGGGGGGAAAGGGGCAGAGATGGAGGTGAAAGGGGCAGAGATGGGGGAAAGGGGCAGAGATGTTGGGGAAAGGGGCAGAGATGGTGGTGAAAAGGGTCAGAGATGGTGGGAAAGGGGCAGAGATGTGGGGAAAGGGGCAGAGATGTGGGGAAAGGGGCAGAGATGGAGGTGAAAGGGTCAGAGATGGTGGGAAAGGGGCAGAGATGTGGGGAAAGGGGCAGAGATGGGGGAAAGGGGCAGAGATGGGGGGAAAGGGGCAGAGATGGGGGAAAGGGGCAGAGATGGGGGAAAGGGGCAGAGATGGAGGTGAAAGGGGCAGAGATGGGGGAAAGGGGCAGAGATGGAGGTGAAAGGGGCAGAGATGGGGGAAAGGGGCAGAGATGGTGGTGAAAGGGGCAGAGATGGGGGGAAAGGGGCAGAGATGGGGGGAAAGGGGCAGAGATGGTGCTGAAAGGGGCAGAGATGGAGGTGAAAGGGGCAGAGATGGAGGGAAAGGGGCAGAGATGGGGGGAAAGGGGCAGAGATGGAGGTGAAAGGGGCAGAGATGGTGGTGAAAGGGATGGGGGGAAAGGGGCAGAGATGGTGCTGAAAAGGGCAGAGATGGTGGTGAAAGGGGCAGAGATGGGGGAAAGGGGCAGAGATGGTGCTGAAAGGGGCAGAGATGGTGCTGAAAGGGGCAGGGATGGTGCTGAAAGGGGCAGAGATGGGGGAAAGGGGCAGAGATGGTGCTGAAAAGGGCAGAGATGGAGGTGAAAGGGGCAGAGATGGTGCTGAAAGGGGCAGAGGTGGTGCTGAAAGGGGCAGAGATGGGGGGGAAAGGGGCAGAGATGGTGCTGAAAAGGGCAGAGATGGAGGTGAAAGGGGCAGAGATGGTGCTGAAAGGGGCAGAGATGGTGGTGAAAGGGGCAGAGATGGAGGTGAAAGGGGCAGAGATGGGGGGAAAGGGGCAGAGATGGTGCTGAAAGGGGCAGAGATGGGGGGAAAGGGGCAGAGATGGAGGTGAAAGGGGCAGAGATGGTGGTGAAAGGGATGGGGGAAAGGGGCAGAGATGGTGCTGAAAAGGGCAGAGATGGTGGTGAAAGGGGCAGAGATGGTGCTGAAAGGGGCAGAGATGGGGGGAAAGGGGCAGAGATGGTGTTGAAAGGGGCAGAGATGGGGGGAAAGGGGCAGAGATGGTGCTGAAAAGGGCAGAGATGGAGGTGAAAGGGGCAGAGATGGTGCTGAAAGGGGCAGAGATGGGGGGAAAGGGGCAGAGATGGTGCTGAAAGGGGCAGAGATGGTGCTGAAAGGGGCAGAGATGGTGTTGAAAGGGGCAGAGATGTGGGGAAAGGGGCAGAGGTGGTGGGGAAAGGAGGGTGTTTAAAATAACTTCCTTTTCCATGGAGCTTTCCTAATGCACACCTGCAGCTGATGGTTGGCTTTGCCTCCATGCCACAAGTACAAACCCATGAAAGGAAGCACAGTGGTGGCTCTTGCAGTGCCATCTTCCCATGGTTGTCATTTTGCTTGGCAGGACAATCTGTGCTTTTCAGGTCCAAACAGCCAGTGTTAACACTGACAAAAGTTCTCCAAGAGTGAATGAATGCCCTGGGGAGCCCAGGGAAGCAGGGATGCTCCCCTTGCTGCATGGTTACAGCATGAACACAGGCTCTGCTGCAGGGGACAGGTAGCAGCTCTCATTCTGATCCATTAGGCTGTAAGAGCAGTGCAAAGCTGGGGCTGCAATTCCCCTTGAAGGTCTGGCTGAGCATTCTCCTCCATGGGTGAACCAGGCCCATGGGAAGTTAAGGTCCATGCTTAGCATCCTTATGTCTTTCTTTCCTGCAACATCATTCTGCAGAATCACAGAATCATGCCTGCAGAAGAGGAGGCTCAGGGGAGACCTTCTTGCTCTCTGCGACTCCCTGCAGGGAGGTTGTAGCCAGGTGGGGGTTGGGCTCTGCTCCCAGGCCCCCAGCACCAGAACAAGAGGACACAGTCTCAAGCTGTGCCAGGGGAGGTTCAGGCTGGAGGTGAGGAGAAAGTTCTTCCCAGCCAGACAGATTGCCCCTGGGGATGTGCTGCCCAGCAGGTGGTGGAGTCCCCATCTCGGGAGGTGTTTATGAAGAGCCTGGATGAGGCCCTGGGTGCCATGGTTTGGTTGATTGGATGGTGCTAGGGGATAGGTTGGACTGGATGATCTCAAAGGTCTTTTCCATCCTGGTTAGTTCTGTGCTTCTGTGAAGTAGGGGGGATAGAGCTCCCCTCTGAAAAACACTTAGGGTGGCTGAGGAAAGGGACTTCAGAGCATCAAGATGTACAACAGAGCTCAGCTTGTGTGGCCAGCAGGAATAGGACAGTGAGTGACCATCTGTGCTGGGCACTGGGGAGGTCACAGCTTGAGTGCTGCCTTCAGCTCTGGGCCCTCCCTGCCAGAAGGAGCTGGAGGGCTGGAGCAGGGCCAGAGAAGGGCAAGAGAGCTGGGGAAGGGTGTGGAGAAGAGGGCTGGGGAGGAGCAGCTGAGGGAGCTGGGGGGGTTGAGTGTGGAGCAGAGGAGGCTGAGGGAGACCTCCTTGCTCTCTGCAGCTCCTGAGAGGAGGCTGCAGCCAGCTGGGGGTCCCAGGTGATAGGAGAGGAAATGGCCTGAAGTTGTGTCCAAGGAGCTTGAGGTTGGAGATGAGGAAGAGCTTCTTCCCCAGATGGGTTGTCAGGGCCTGGAACAGGCTGCCAAGAGGGCTGGTGGAGTCCCCATCCCTGGAGGGGTTTCAAAGCAATGTAGCTGTGGTGCTGAGGGCCATGGTTTGGTCGTGACCTGGCAGTGCTGGGGTAATCTTAAAGGTCTCCTCCAACCCCAGTGCTTCTGTGATTCTATGGCAGTGTCTAATGTGTAGGTCTGAACCCCTAGCAGGAACCCCCCTTCTCACCTCTGGTTTTTCACAGCCCATAGGTTTGCAGTCCCTCCTCTGGCCCTGGCAGCTGCCTATGCCCTGGTCCCACGGGCAGGAGCACCCAGCTGGAGTGAGAGGCTGGAGCGATGCAGAGGGAGAGCAGAGAGAAGCTCTGCTGGAGACAGTGTTGGAGACCTCTTCTCCTTTTTGCAGTGCTTTTGGGTGATGAAGGCTCTTTGCTCCACTGCAACACCTGCCAACATCTGAGCTTGCTGTGGTGAAGGGGATGGTGCAGGTTCAGCCTTGAGGATGAGGGGCAATGGTCTGCAGTTCAATACCTGCAGGGCACCCCCAGGCAGGCTGGGGAGGGACTGTCCAGAAGGGGCTGTGGGGATGGGACCAGGGGCAAGGGTTTGGAAGTGGAGCAGGGCAGAGTCAGGTTGGAGCTCAGGAGGAAGCTCTGCACAGGGAGGCTGGGGAGAGCCTGGCACAGGCTGCCCAGGGAGGTGGTGGAGGCTCCATGGCTGGAGCCATTCAGGCTCAGCCTGGCTGTGTCCCTGGGCAGCCTGCTCTGGCTGCAGCTGTCCCTGTGCCTGCAGGGGCTTGCACAGATGCCCTCTGAGGCTCCTTCCAGCCCAGTGCACTCTGTGAATCTGAGCCCAGGGTAGATATGGTGGTGCTGAAGGAACTGATGGTGCTGGGGGATAGGTTGGCCTTGATGATCTCAAAGGTCTTTTCCAACCTGGTTAATTCTATTCTATTCTGCTCTATAGAGAGCTGACACAACCCTTACAGGCTTTGGTGGCTACTTTGCCTCTGGCTTCTCTTGATTGGAGCAGAGACACTGTCCTGGCCTCCCCTGAAGTTTCCAGGTCGCTCTGAGGCTGACTGTCATTGTGTCTGGGCTGAGCAATGCTCTGCTGGCTACAGCACTGCACAGGCTCAGAGGGTGCTGCTCAGTGCAGGCAACTGCAGCTGGAGGCTGGGCACAAGTGCTGCTCCTCAGGCTCACTGCTGGGACCACTTCTGTTCCACACCTTCACTGATGGCCTTGGTGAAGCCCCAGACTGTGCCAGCAGTGGGGCTGCAGGGGACACCAAGGGAGGTGGAGGCTGGTCTGGGGTCTTGGAAAGTTCTGTTTACACCTAGAATCTAGTTCTAAACTGTAACACCAACAGGATGGCACTGAACAAGTCCAAGTGCCAGGGGCTGCACTTTGGCCACAGCAACCCCAGGCAGTGCTACAGGCTGGGGGCAGAATGGCTGAGAGCAGCCAGGCAGAGAGGGAGCTGGGGGTGCTGGTGGAGAGCAGCTGAACAGGAGGCAGCAGTGTGCCCAGGGGGCCAAGAGGGCCAAGGGCATCCTGGCCTGCAGCAGGCAGAGTGTGGCCAGCAGGAGCAGGGAAGTCCTTGTGCCCTGTGCTCAGCACTGCTGAGGCCACACCTGGAGTCCTGTGTCCAGCTCTGGGCTCCTCAGGTCAGGAAAGAGGTTGAGCTGCTGGAAGGTGTCCAGAGAAGGGCAAGAAAGCTGGGGAGGGGTCTGGGGCACAGCCCTGTGAGGAGAGGCTGAGGGAGCTGGGGTTGCTTAGCCTGGAGAAGAGGAGGCTCAGGGGAGACCTTCTTGCTCTCTACAACCACCTGAAGGGAGTCTGCAGCCGGGGGGGGGGGGGTTGGTCTCTTCTCCCAGGCCCCCAGCACCAGAACAAGAGGACACAGTCTCAAGCTGTGCCAGGGGAGGTTCAGGCTGGATGTTAGGAAGAAATTCTTCCTGGACAGAGAGATTGGCCCTTGGGATGTGCTGCCCAGGGAGGTGGTGGAGTTCCCATCCCTGGAGGTGTTCAGGAGGGGATTGCATGTGGCACTTGGAGCCATGGCTTGGTTGTCAGGAGGTGTTAGGGATTAGGTCATAGGTTGGAATTGATGATCTTTGAAGTCTTTTCCAACCTGCTTGATTCTATGATTCTGTGATTCTAAGGCAGAGCCTTGGTCCCTTGTGCTGCAGCCCTGGGCTGCAACCAGCAGCAGCCTGCGGTGAGAGAGTGGCTGGAGCTAGCTCCACTGCTGTCAGCCTGCAGAAGGATGACATTTTGCTCTCTACACAGAATATCAAGGGCTGGAAAGGACCTCCAGAGATCATCCAGTCCAACCCTGCTGCCAGAGTAAGTCACCCAGCACAGGTCCCACAGGAACACATCCAGACAGGGCTGCAAAGGCTCCAGAGCAGGAGACTCCACAACCTCTCTGGGCAGCCTGCTCCAGGCCTCTGGGAGCCTCCCAGGCAAGAAGTTCCTCCTCCTGCTGAGCTGCAACCTCCTGGGTTTCAGCTTGTACCCATTGCCCCTTGTCCCACCACAGGGCACCACTGTCAAGAGCCTGGCCCCTTCATCCTGACCCCCACCCCTCAGATATTGATAGGCATTGATCAGGGCTCCTCCCAGGCTCCTTGTCTTCTCCAGACAGTGACGCAGAGCCTCGATCCCTTGTGGTGCAGCCCTTGGCTGCAAGCAGCAGCAGCCTGCTTTGAGAGCGTGGCTGGAGGCAGCTGCAGTGATGTCAGCCTGCAGCAGGCTGTGCTTCGCTGCTGCTGCTGCTGGGGCTGAGGCTGTCACAGGCTGTGAGCGCGGCGCCAGGCTGGCCAGCAGGGCAGGGCAGGGCAGGGCAGGGCAGGGCAGGGCAGGGCAGGGCAGCCACTCTGCTGCTTTCCTCAGCAGCCAAACAACTCAGCTCCCTTCCACTTGCAAAGCCTTCCCCTCGAGGACCAGCCTGCTGCACAACAGCCAACCAAATACCAACACAAAGTGGCTCTGTCTGGCCAGCTGCAGTGTTTGTGTGTGTGGTTTGGTTGGCTTCTCACCTTTTGCCTCCTCCTGTGGAATGAAGACACCTGGAATTGCTCCTGGGTTAGCTCAGCTCTGGGGACTGTCCCAAGATGCTCAAGAACAGCTTTCTGCCAAAGGGTTAAGCAGCTTAAGGCAGTGCTGAATGATGCTGGGTTTCTCTCTTTATTTTCCCCCCTTTTTCCTCATCAAAGAAAGATCTTCCTGGCTTCTTGTGGTGGGCTGCTTGAATGTCTTGCATGGGCTACCTCTGGCTGTTAGGCTGCAAACCTGACTGAGGGCTTTGAAAGAGGAAGAAACTGCATTTCTGACCCCTGAACCTTTGATCACAGAACCCCAGAGACATCCAGGGAGGCAAAGCCCCTCAGGATCACCAACCCCAACCCCTGACCCTACCCTGCAAGGCTCACCCCTAACCCACAGCCCCAAGCACCACAGCCAAACCACCCTGAAACACCTCCAGGCCTGGGGACTCCACCACCTCCCTGGGCAGCCTCTGCCAAGCTCTGACCACTCCTGCTGGCAAAAGCCTTTGCCTGGTGTCCAGTCTGAGCCTGCCCTGCTGCAGCCTGAGGCCATTGCCTCTTGTTCATCCCCTGTGAGAGGAGAGCAGCAGCAACCTCTGCACAGCCTCCTCTCAGGGAGCTGCAGAGAGCAGGGAGCTCTGCCCTCAGCCTCCTCTCCTGCACACTAACCATCCCCAGCTCCTTCAGCCTCTCCTCATCAGATTTCTCCTGCAGGCCCTTCCCAGCTTCCTTGCCCTGGCTCCAGCACCTCCACCTCTCTCTTGTCTTGAGGAGCCCAACTCTGGGCACAGCACTGGAGCTGTGGCCTCAGCAGAGCTGAGTACAAGAGGAGAAATGTTGCTGCTCATGAAGTGAAGCTCATGAGGCTCAACAAGAGCAAGTGCAGGGTTCTGCATCTGGGCCAGAACAATCCTCTCTGTCAATAGAGGCTGGGGGGGATGAGACTGAAAGCAGCCCTGCAGAGAAGGCCTTGGGGGTGCTGGGGGGGAGCAGCAGGGCAGGAGCCAGCAATGGGCACTGGCAGCACAGGAGGCCAAGGGCAGCCTGGGCTGCATCCAAAGCAGTGTGGCCAGAGCTGGAGAGAGGATCCTGCCCCTCTGCTCTGCTCTGGGGAGACCTCACCTGCAGGGCTGGGGCCAGCTGTGGAGCCCCCAGCACAAGAGGGACCTGGAGCTGCTGGAGAGGCTCCAGAGGAGGCCATCAAGATGCTCAGAGGGCTGCAGAACCTCCCCTGTGGGGCCAGGCTGGGAGAGTTGGGGCTGTTCAGCCTGGAGAAGAGAAGGCTCCAGGGAGACCTCAGAATACTGAATCTGGTGTCCCCAGGCTGCTGCTGCACTTCTTGACCCCCTGGGCACTGCTGGCTCCTCTCCAGCTGCTGCCACCCAGCACCCCCAGGACCTTTTGTCTGGGCAGTTTCCAGCACCTCTGCCCCAGCCTGGAGCCTTCCCAGGTTTGGTGTGAGCCAAGGTCAGGACCCAGCACTTGGCCTTGTTGAACCTCATTCTATTGACCCAGCCTGGCCAGAGCCCTCTGCACAGCCTCCCTGCCCTTGATTATTTGCTTCAAGCTTGCTTCAAGCTGACTCACTTCAAATCCCAAGGAGTCTAAAAGTTGCACTTCAGAGAAGTGCCAGTCCTGTGGGAATGCTGTGGGGTGCCTGTGATGTGGCCTCTGGCAGTGCCTCACAAGCTCTCCGTTTCCCAGGGCTCATCCCCACCACAGCTCACACCTCTGGGCTTTTTCCACACCTCTGGGCACTTTGGGCTGTGCAAAGGGGATTTCTTTCCCTTTGAGTCTGCCTCTCCATTCCCCTTGCTCACCATTTTCTCCTGCCATTACCTTCTCTGGACTCACCAAGTGATTGCACTCCAGAAACAGGGTGGATGTTGTGCTAGCTGTGGCAGCAGGTCCTTCAGCTTGTATCAGAGCAAGGTTTGATGCTGTGGAATACAAAGTGTGTGTGTGGCAGAGCGCACAGGAAATCAACAGAGAATCACAGAGTCAACCAGGTTGGAAAAGACCTCAGAGATCAACAAGTCCAACCTATGACCTAACACCTCCTGACAACTCCAAGTGCCACATCCAAGCCTTTTTTGAACACCTCCAGGGCTGGGGACTCCACCACTTCCCTGGGCAGCACATCCCAAGGGCCAATTACTCTGTCTGGGAGGAATTTCTCCCTCACATCCAGCCCAAATCTCCCCTGGAGCAGCTTGAGACTGTGTCCTTTTGTCCTCAGCTGGGGGGGGGTTGGGCTCTGCTCCCCAGGCTCAGGTGAGAGAAGGAGAGGCAATGCCCTGAAATTGTGCCAGGGGAGGCTTAGGTTGGAGCTGAGGAACAATTTCTTTGGTGCCAGAGTGGTCAGGGCCTGGCAGAGGCTGCCCAGGGAGGTGGTGGAGTCCCCATGCCTGGAGGTGTTGCAGCAAGCTGTGGCCATGGCTCCTGGGGCCATGGTTGGGTGGCCATGGTGGGGTTGGATTGAAGGTTGGACTCCATGGTCTTAGAAGTCTCTTCCAGCTGAAACTATTCTATGATTCTACCTGAGCAGCCCAGCAGAAGATGGTCATGAAAATCCCATCTAGGTGTGGGTGCCTGGGAGAGGAAGCACCGAGGGCATCACATGTGGCTCCAGCTGAAGGGCTAAAGAGAGCTAATGATGGATGGCCATGCCACCAAGAGCAGCCATGGAGCTGGGTGCCTCAGCTCACTGCCAGCCACAGCAGTTTGATAACCTGCAGCCAGGCTCCTGGGGAAGCCCCAAGAGGAGTTACCCAAAAGATACCTGATGATCTTGGATGGCTTTTCCAACCCAAACAGCTCCATGATTCTGTGGTTCCATAACCTTTGATATTCACTGACTCTCTGCCTCAACACAGCTTCATCTGGATGGCAAAGAGTGCCCCAGAGCAGCAGCTCTGCTCTGTCCTTTCACAGTGCAGGCTCTGAGCTGATAGATAAGGAGAGCTTCCTGGGAGCAGAGAGTGCTGAGCTGCCTCTTTCCAGGCTCTGGCATGGGGAGCAGGTGACACACATAAAATGCTTGAATGAAGAACAAATCGACCAGAGGGGGGAAAAGTAAATATCAATTTGCACTTTAAAAGAAAAGGCCTCTGGGAGGTTGGCTTTGCTCACTGCAGAGCTGGGCTCTGCTACAGGAGTGTGGCCAGCAGGGCCAGGAAGGGGATTCTGCCCCTCTGCTCCACTCTGCTGAGCCCACAGCTGCAGCTCTGGGGCCAGTGCTGGAGCCCCCAGCACAGGAAGGCTCTGGAGGGGCTGGAAGGTGTCCAGAGCAGGGCCAGGAGGAGGAGCAGAGGGCTGGAGCTGCTCTGCTCTGCAGACAGCCTGAGAGAGTTGGGCTTGTGCAGGCTGGAGAGGAGAAGGCTCCCAGGAGCCCTTCTGGTGGCCTCCCAGGATCTGCAGGGGGCTGCAAGCAAGCTGGGGAGGGACTTTGGAGGGGGTGAGGGAGGGAGAGGAGTGGGGGGGATGGAGCAAAAGGAGAAGTGGGGAGCTGGAGCTTGGCTGTGAGGAAGAAGTTGTTGGCCAGGAGGGTGGTGAGAGCCTGGCCCAGGCTGCCCAGGGAGGTGGTGGAAGCCTCCTGCCTGGAGGTGTTTGCAGCCAGGCTGGAGGTGGCTGTGAGCAACCTGCTGTGGTGTGAGGTGTCCCTGCCCATGGCAGGGGGTTGGAGCTGGCTGAGCCTTGGGGTCCCTCCCAGCCCTGCCAGCTCTGTGGGTCTATGTGTGATGAGCAGGGCCTGGTGATATTTCTCAGGCAGAAGGGATTGAATCAGAAAAGACAAAAGAAGAAAGGGGGGAAAAGTCCATTTGTAAAGGGAGATTTGATGAAAACTTAGAGAATCATTTTGGTTGGAAAAGACCTTTAAGATCATTGAGAGATGGAGCTGAGGAGCAGGTACAGAGGAGGCCACAAAGATGGTCACAGGGCTGAGGAACCTCTGCTGTGAGTATAGGCTGAGGAATCTCTGCTGTGAGTAAAGGCTGAGGGAGCTGGGGCTGTTCAGCCTGGAGAAGAGAAGGTTCCAGGGGGACCTCAGAGCTGCAGTTCAGTATCTGCAGGGCAGCTCCAGGCAGGCTGGGGAGGGACTGGCCAGAAGGGGCTGTGGGGATGGGAGCAGGGGCAGTGGTTTGGCTGTGGAGCAGGGCAGTGTGTGTGGGTGCCCTGCTGGAGCAGGGCTGGGGCTGGGTGATGCCCAGAGGTCCCTTCCAGCCCTCCCCGTGCTGGGGCTCTGTGAGTGCCTGCAGCTGTGGCCGCCTGAGGGAGGCAGCTCCGGAGGCCTTTTGCAGCCAGGATAGCACAGCACAAGAGTCATTTGTGGGAAAATAGCTGTGGAGTCCCAGGCTGGGCTCTGGAGGTCAGGCCTGGACATTTATATACACATCCCTTAGAGCCACTTCTGGCACAGCACCAGCTCACATTCTGCATTGCTGCTGCTGAGCATTCCCTTTATAGCAACCCAGGCAGCGGCCACTTCCCAACCCCTCTGTTTCCTCCCAGCTTTAAAGAGCCACTCCTCACACCTCCAGAGAGCTGCTTCTTGCTGTTTACCTTTGAGTTGTCATCTCTGGTGCTATGTTCAAAGGCCAGAGAGAGTGGTAGAGCTCAAGAAGGAAAAGATGGATTCCAGCTCAAAGCGGGCATCCCCAGATCCCCCCAGCCATGGGTTTGGAGCCGATCAAAGATAAACACAGGGAGGGTGCTCAGCAAGAGCAGCCTTTTGTGGTCAAGCCTGGAGTCATCTGCCCAAGATAACCCCCAGTTGTCAGGCTAGGCAGGCTGCTGTTATTTTGGCCCCAGGACAGGGCTGGAAGGAGCAGGAAGCTTTTCAGATGTGTCACAGGCGAGATGCTGAGCGTGTTACAGAAATGCTACTGTCTCCAAATAGCCCTTGGGGGGCTTAGTGCCTCTGTGGCTGGCCAGGGGGCTGCCAGCTGCTGTGTGCTGCTGCTGCTGGAGGTTGGCCTTTGGCAACCACATTGTCAGGCACAGGGCAGCATGAGGAGCAGGAAGGATGAAGGTGGAGATTGTTCCGTCACTGCTGATGGTCTGCAGCATCTTGGGAGGTGTTCAACCTGGGTTTGGTGCTTTGGAAAAGGAAAGCTGTGGATGAGAGGGCTGTGCAGGTGCACCTTGTGAACCCCCCAAGGGAGAGGAAGTCCTAGGGGTAGGAGTGGGGGGGGTGGAGCAAAAGGAGAAGTGGGGAGCTGGAGCTTGGCTGTGAGGAAGAAGTTGTTGGCCAGGAGGGTGGTGAGAGCCTGGCCCAGGCTGCCCAGGGAGGTGGTGGAAGCCTCCTGCCTGGAGGTGTTTGCAGCCAGGCTGGAGGTGGCTGTGAGCAACCTGCTGTGGTGTGAGGTGTCCCTGCCCATGGCAGGGGGTTGGCGCTGGCTGAGCCTTGGGGTCCCTCCCAGCCCTGCCAGCTCTGTGGTTCTAAGAGGTGGCTCTGGAGCAGAGCTTTGCTTGGCGGAATTACGTTTGGAAACCTCTTCTGCACCTCCTCTGTTCATAGCTTCATGGAATCCCAGAATGGGTTGGGTTGGAAGGGAGCTCAAAGACCATCCAGTGCCAACCCCCTGCCATGGGCAGGGACACCTCCCCCCAGCCCAGGCTGCTCCAGGCCTCATCCAGCCTGGCCTGCAACCCCTCCAGGCAGGAGGCAGCCACAGCCTCCCTGGGAAACCTGTGCCAGAGTCTCCCCAGCCTCACTCTAAAGCATTTCTTCCTCATCTCCACTCTCAACCTCTCCTCCTCAAGTCAGAAGACTTTGGTCAGTTGTGTTGTTGCCCCTCAGGACCCTCAGAAGAGCCTTGCTGCCAGAATTTAGCTCTTCTCACTGTTGTCTTTTCTCCTCTGCCTCAGAAGAAAGAGCCACTGGGATGTCATACCTGGGGCTAAGTGTCTCCCACGTGTCAGAAGCTCAGTGCACAGCACTGAAGGCATTCACAGGTCTGCTGCTCATGCTGGGGAAACCACATGAAGGGAGGGGCTGGAAGGGACCTCCAGAGATCATCCAGCCCAAGCAGGGCACACAGAGCACATCCAGGTGGGGCTTGAAAGCTCTCCAGAGAAGGAGACTCCACAACCTCTCTGGGCAGCCTGCCCCAGGGCTCTGCCACCCTCCAAGTCAAGAAGTTCCTCCTCATGTTCAGAGGGAGCTTCCTATCTTCCAGTTTATGCCCAGCACCTCTTGTGCTGTCCCTGGGTACCACTGAGCAGAGCCTGGACCCTGCTTCTTGCCCCCCACCCTTCAGGTATTCATAAACATTGCTCAGCTCCCCTCTGGGGCTGCTCTTCTGCAGGTTTGTGGTGGGTGGAAGGGCAAGGCCAAGAAGCCTCCTCCCTTCCTCCTTGTAAGGTAAAAGGGAAAAAAAAAATTGAAGGGAAAGGAAAAAAAAACTCGCAAGCTGAATTAGCAAAGCAGTGGAGCTATATTTACAAAGCAATGTAGGGTATGCAGGGGAATATTTACAAATTTACAATATCTACAATATATACAAAGATATACAACAGAGCAACACAGAAATGAGAGTAACCCCTCTCAGCAGAGGGGTCCCCCACCTCCGCTCTCCCCTCTCTCCCCCCTTTCCCCAGAATGGGATAGAAAGAGAAAGAAAAGAGAGGAAAAAAAAAAATGTTAGAAGCAGTTTGTGTTAATTGGAAAGGAGTTAATATACCGGCCTTTATCTATCTTCAAGGCCGAGGCCTTGGCAGAAAGCCCAGCACAGAGACAGAGAGCGGCCGCACCGTGGAAAGGCGGAAGCAAGACTGAAGATAAAGAGCTGGAAAAACCCAGTATAGTCCCAGCTCAGAAGGTGCTTCCTCCCACTTCACCAATGAAATAGTTTAGATTATTCCTTCCGTTTACCAACTTCCGTCCACCATATTCCCTTTCTTAAGGGGGCAACGTCAACCGGCCACAGTCCACCCCTTCTAAACAATTTCATTGGCTGTTCATACTGTCCATCCAATCCAAAACGATATTTACAGTTCGTGAGTAAAGTTCATAGTCCATTCCGGCTATGCTCAGATGTAGATGATTCAAAAGTCCAAGAAAATCAGAACGTGAGAAAAATGGAAAACAGTTCATTTCTTCACCGACGAAGCAAAGAAAAGGGAAACAGGGATTCTCAGGGTCTCTTAGTTGACTCAGGGCTCTCAGGGATCTCGGGGTTCGTGCATCGTAGACTCCTCGTTGATTCTTCCTTTGGGCGCGATGTAGCTGTACAGCAGTTTGAAGTTAACCTCTTTCAGCTAAAGTTAGATTTCTTTGTGGAATACACTGAATTTCACCATTCTCTTGCATTACCCAATAAGTGTGACCCGGACCTTCAGCTGAAACCACCCCTCGGACAGGCTTAGCCTCTCCTGAGGGTGAAAATACCCAAACAGTTTTACCTAACAGATTCTTTTCTCTAACAACAGGAACTCTATCACCTTCTACTTTCCATAGCAGATCTGAATGTGCAGGTCCAGCTCGGTTCACTGAACCTCTACTATTTACCAGCCAGGTTGCTTGTGCTAAATGTTTTTCCCAGTTTTTCACAGATCCACCCCCCATGGCTTTGAGAGTGGTCTTCAACAAACCGTTGTAGCGTTCAATCTTCCCTGCAGCTGGTGCATAGTAGGGAATGTGGAATATCCACTCAATACCGTGCTCTTTTGCCCTGCTCTTTACAAGGTTGTTCTTGAAATGAGTTCCGTTGTCTGACTCAATCCTCTCTGGAGTTCCGTGTCTCCACAGGATCTGTCTCTCCAGACCGAGAATGGTGTTGCGTGCAGTTGCATGTGGAACTGGATAAGTTTCCAACCATCCAGTGTTTGCCTCTACCATAGTAAGCACGTATTGCTTACCAGAACGAGAACGTGGTAGAGTGATGTAGTCAATCTGCCAAGCTTCACCATACTTGTACTTGGACCATCTGTCACCATACCACAAGGGCTTAAGTCGTTTTGCCTGCTTAATAGCAGCACAAATGTCACAGTCATGGATGACTTGTGTGATAGCATCCACGGAAATGTCTATGGATCTGTCACGAGCCCATTGGTATGTTGCATCTCTGCCTTGATGTCCTGACGAATCGTGAGCCCACCGAGCTAAGAATATCTCACCTCGGTGTTTCCAGTCGAGATCAAGATTAGAGTCCATGTCTACTTGAGAAACTCTTGCAGCTAGATCTGCCTGATGGTTGTGTTGTTGTTCCTCAGTAGCTTTGCTCTTAGGAATGTGAGCATCGATGTGTCTCACTTTCACTGGAATTCTCTCGATTCGATCAGCAATGTCCTGCCACAGGTTGGCTGCCCAAATGGGTTTTCCTTTCCTCTGCCAACCACTCTTCTTCCAGTTCTTTAGCCAACCCCATAGAGCATTGGCTACCATCCATGAGTCGGTGTAGGGATAAAGCTTTGGCCATCTCTCACGTTCAGCCATGTCGAGAGCTAGCTGGACAGCTTTTACCTCTGCGAACTGACTGGATTCTCCTTCTCCATCCTTCGCCTCTGCAACTCGGCGTGTTGGACTCCACACCGCAGACTTCCACCTTCGCTTGTTCCCAACAAGACGACAGGAACCGTCTGTGAACAAAGCATATTTCTTTTCATCATCAGAAAGGTCATTGTAAGGAGGAGCTTCCTCAGCATGAGCTACTTTCTCCTCTGGAGGTTTGGCACAGGTGATACCTTCAGGCCAACTTGAGATCACCTCCACTAGACCAGGTCTTTCAAGATTTCCCATTCGAGCTCTCTGTGTTATCAGAGCCATCCACTTAGACCAGGTTGAGTCTGTGGCATGATGTGGTGTGGATCCTTTGCCTTTGAACATCCAATTCAAAACTGGTAATCTGGGAGCTAAGAGAAGTTGTGATTCAGTTCCTATTACTTCAGAAGATGCTTTCACTCCTTCATAGGCAGCTAAAATTTCTTTCTCTGTTGGAGTATAATTAGCCTCTGAACCTCTGTAACCTCTACTCCAGAAACCAAGAGGTCGCCCACGTGTCTCACCTGGAGCTTTTTGCCACAAGCACCAGGTTGGACCATTGTCACTTGCAGCCGTGTACAAAATGTTCTCAATGTCTGGACCATCTCAAACAGGTCCCAGACCCACTGCTTGAATTACCTCTTGCTTTATCTGGTCAAAGGCTGCTTGTTGTTCAGGTCCCCAGTGGAAATGGTTTCTCTTTCGAGTCACATCATACAGAGGTTTCACAATCTGACTGTATCCAGGAATGTGCAGTCTCCAAAATCCCACTATCCCCAAGAAACGTAGGGTCTCTTGCTTGTTGGTGGGATTTGCCATGGTAGAGACTCTATTTACCACATCCACTGGAATGTGTCGGCGTCCATCTTGCCACCGCACTCCCAGAAACTGAATCTCTGTGGTAGGTCCTTTCACCTTGTCTCGCTTGATGGCAAAACCTGCATTCAGAAGAATGTCAATGATTTTGTTACCTTTCTCGAAGGCTTCCTCAGCAGTTTTACCCCAGACGATGATATCATCGATGAACTGGATGTGTTCTGGAGCACCGCCTTTCTCCAGAGCATCGTGGATCACTGCATGACAGATGCTTGAGCTGTGGATCCAGCCCATTGGCAGCCTGTTGAAAGTGTACTGGATTCCTCTCCAGGTGAAAGCAAATTGAGGCCTGCATTCCTCTGCTATGGGAATAGAGAAAAATGCATTAGCAATGTCTATGGTAGCATACCATTTGGCCTCTTTGGATTCCAGCTCATACTGTAGCTCCATCATGTCTGGTACTGCTGCACTCATAGGTGGTGTCACCTCATTCAGGGCTCGGTAGTCTACCGTCAGACGCCAGTCTCCATTCTGCTTCCGCACAGGCCACACTGGACTGTTGAAAGGTGAATGAGTTTTGCTGACGACTTTCTGACTTTCCAACTGACGAATCAGATTCTGAATGGGCAACAAAGAGTCACGGTTGGTTCTGTATTGTCTGTGATGCACAGTCTGAGAAGCAACCGGCAATTTAATGTCCTGTATCTTATGTTGTCCCACAACTGCAGATTCATCAGAAAGTTCAGGTCTGGCAGATAGCTTCAATTTTTGTCCATCAATTTCTATAGAAGCTACTCCAAAAGCCCATTTGTAACCTCTAGGGTCCTTGAAACGCCCTTCTCTCAGAAAATCAATTCCCAAAATACAAGGTGCGTCAGGTCCGGTCACAACTGTATGCTTCCTCCATTGTTTACCAGTTAAACTTATATTAACCTCTACCTTACTTAACTCTTGAGATCCACCAGTGACTCCCAGAATGGTTATAGACTCTGATCCCTGATAATTTGATGGTATTATGGTGCACTGAGCTCCTGTGTCAACCAAGGCCCTGTACTTCCGAAATTGTGAAGTGCCAGGCCACTGGATGTACACATCCCAATAGATTCTATTATCTCTGTTATCCCTCTCCTCCCCCTGGCGGGAGGCAGGGCACCCCTAGTTATGGGGAACATGCGCACATGTGCATTGCACATATTGTGCAGGGTTATAACTTTGCATGTTATAACTGGAGCCACTGTTGGAGCTACTAGGGTTGTTCTGGGGAACTGTGGAAGTAACAGCTACCCTTCTGGTATTGCTACCTCGGGTTCTGCCACTTTGCAATTCCCTCAGTCTCCTGAAAAGACTAGAAGTTGGTTGGCCATCCCAGCGGTTCATGTTCTCACCAAACTGATCACGCAGAGTTATCCAAATAGTTCTACGTGATTGCCTTGGTGGTCTGTTTTGGAATGACCTGTTTTGGAATGACCTGTTTTGGAATGATCTGTTTTGGAATGACCTCCTTGGAGGACGTGTATTCCTCACAGATGAAACTTGTACCCACCTGGAGGGAGAATTGAAACTATCCCTTTGTGCCAATTGGGATATGGAATTTCTAAATTCATCTTTTAACTCTCTTATGCAATTCTGAATATCACCAGACATAGTTTTAATGGCCGAAACCAAAGAACCACGTGTCATGCTATCCTCCAGTTGTCTCATTTGATCACTGAATTGGCCAACCGTGGGAGAAGCTCCACCATAACTTCTTGACACAATTCTGCTTGCCAGAATGTTTGCATAATTGGAAGGAGCAAGTTTGATGATCTTTTTAGCAAGACCAATACCCACAGGAATGTCATCAGGATTCAGAGTTTCATGTTCACCATAGAGTAGCTCTCTAACAGCAAATTCTCTCAAGCGCTTAATTCCCTCATCTATGGTAGTCCAGGGTTTAGGATTCCATGGAAGATCATCTCGGGAAGGGTATCTCAGGGCAACCGCTATTAAAAGGCGTATCCACAGATTAACCTTACCGAGAGCTTCGCCTAGATGTCTATCTATTCCATTGTCCCTTGAGAGAGTTCCTAACTGAGCTGCTGACTTGTCTCCAACTGTTAGAGCTGAAGCACCTGTATCATAACACCTACTAAGCCAAGCTAGAACTGGCTCCTTATCTGCCCTGGTGAAATCTTTACGGACATTACGCAATTCCTCGCGGGGCGAAGAACAGTCTGTAATATCATCTTGATCTTCATCTCCCTGAATTCTTTGTCCGTAAAATCCTGCTGTCATTCTCCTAAGGATCTCTTCAAGCTGAGAACCACCTTTGCCAGCTGCTTTCCTAGCTTCATCTCTATCCTGCTTTGATCTCACTAGGTTAGCTAGATCTTTAAAACAAACCTTCTCTTCCTCCTGAGCAGGATCTTTTAGAGCAGAGGGCCCCTCACCAGGATCAGTCTCCTCCTCTTCTTCTCCATCTTTGCCCTTTCCAGCTCTAGTCTTTAAAGGAGCCACCTTAACTGGAGCTGTGTTTGAATTTACAGCCACCTTAATGGAAGCTGACAGGTCCTGAGATAAATCAGCTGCTGGGGCAGTGACTTCCGGTCCCACCAAGGGAGTGGGTGGAAGTGACGTTGCTCCATTACTGGCCAATGGAGAAGAAGAAGAAGGAGAAGGAGTGGGAGAAGGAGTAGGTGCCATGTTGATACCAGCCGATGCCCTTGGCTGCTTGCCAGAATCAGCAAAGTCATTTAGAGCTGCCTTACCAATTAACTTTTTAGCCTTCTTTTTGACTGACACGGGTTCTCCACAGTCCTCGTCACTAGATGACTCTGGGACTGATCGAGAGCCCCGGCGTTTTCTTTTTGATCTAGTTTTAATAACAAAACACGCCCTGGACACCTTTTTCTCCCGACGCCAGGAATACAGGGAATACACATTAGTTATCACCAGCAGCAGAATTATACACACCAAATAAATCACCTTCGGATCCCAGGCATCACCTAAAGTTACTGTCTCCTCAGGCGGAATCTTAAAACCCTTTATCTCAATTGGGAGAGTGGTGGAGGTAACATTCCTGTATCTCACTGGCCATAAGATATTAATACAACAGCCCCAGGGCTCTCAGCCCTTCCTCACCACCCAGATGTTGCAGTCCCCTCAGCATCCTCACACTGATGTGCCTGCAAAGCTGACAGATCACTTTGGGAGAGGATTGCTGCTTTTAGTTGTGGTTTTTTCCTTTTGGCCAGGGAAGCAAGTGACCAAGGAAGCTCTTTCATTGCTGTGGTTGTGCAAGGAGGAGAAAATGCTGGGATCTGCCTCACAGCAGAGGAATGGACACCCTCAGCCTTGGATTTCTACAGCTCCTGAGGCTGTTCTGCTTCCTTCTCTAACATTAACCTCCCCCCTGCTATGTGCTGCTTCTGGCTCTGCCAGGATTGGGGTGGTCAAGGTGGTGGTTCAGAATTCATGTAGAAATTCAGGGCACTTCAGGACATGGCTTAGTGGCCAAGGTGGTGTTGGGTTTGCAGTTGGACTTGGTGGTCTCAGAGGGCGTTTCCAACCTTAACTCCTCTACTCTGCCCTGGAGAGACCACATCTGGAGGACTGTGTCCAGTTTGGGTTCCCCAGTTCTCTGCTGGAGGGAGTCCAGTGAAGGCTACAAAGATGCTGAAGGGACTGAAACATCTCTGCTATGGAGAAAGGCTGAGAGCCCTGAGGCTGTTTGGTCTAGAGAGGAGAAGGCTGAGAGGGAATCTGATCAATGTCTATCAATAGCTGAGTGCTGGGGGTCAGGGTGAAGGCTCCAGGCTCTTTTGGATGGTGCCCAGTGATAGGACAAGGAAAACAAATATAAGCTGGAAGCCAGGAGATTCCACCTCAGCATGGTCAGCAAGAGCTAAAGGAGCTGTGGGGGGCAAGAGGCTGGGGCCAGGCTCTGCTGAGTGGTGCCCAGGGCCAGGCCAAGGGGCAAGGGGCACAGAGTGGCAGGCAGGAGGTTGGAGCTGAGCAGGAGGAGAAAGTTGTTTGTTGTGAGGCTGCTGGAGGCCTGGAGCAGGCTGCCCAGAGAGGTTGTGGAGTCTCCTGGTGTGGAGAGCTTCCAACCCCCCCTGGGCACTGTGCTGCTGGGCAAGCTGCTGTGGTGCCTCCCTGGAGACCTTCAAGCCCCACCTGGATGTGTTCCTGGGTGCTGTGCCCTGCATGACCCTGCTCTGGCAGGGGACTGGGCTGGATGCTCTTCCAGAGGTCCCCTCCAACCCCTTCCATTTGCTGTTTCCATCACATGCAGAACAAGAGTCAAGAGCCAGGCCTGAGAAGAACAAACACAGGGAGGGAAACCCTTCTGGGATAGTGCAGGGAGGATGAAAGCACAGCAGGAACCCAGGCACAGATGTTCAGAGCATCGAAAGGTGGATGCTGGAGGTCTGCAGCTCCAGCAGGTCTCACTTGGGTGGCTTTGGTCTTGCTTTCCATTCTATTTTATTTTATTTTATTTTATATCCTCCCCCTCCCCCTCCCCTCCCCTCCCCTCCCCTCCCCTCCCCTCCCCTCCCCTCCCCTCCCCTCCCCTCCCCCTCCCCTCCCCTCCCCTCCCCTCTCCTCTCCTCTCCTCTCCTCTCCTCTCCTCTCCTCTCCTCTCCTCTCCTCTCCTCTCCTCTCCTCTCCTCTCCTCTCCTCTCCTCTCCTCTCCTCTCCTCTCCTCTCCTCTCCTCTCCTCTCCTCTCCTCTCCTCTCCTCTCCTCTCCTCTCCTCTCCTCTCCTCTCCTCTCCTCTCCTCTCCTCTCCTCTCCTCTCCCCTCCCCTCCCCCCTCCCCTCCCCTCCCCTCCCCTCCCCTCCCCCTCCCCCCTCCCCTCCCCTCCCCCTCCCCTCCCCTCCCCTCCCCTCCCCTCCCCTCCCCTCCCCTCCCCTCCCCTCCCCTCCCCTCCCCTCCCCTCCCCTCTCCTCTCCTCTCCTCTCCTCTCCTCTCCTCTCCTCTCCTCTCCTCTCCTCTCCTCTCCTCTCCTCTCCTCTCCTCTCCTCTCCTCTCCTCTCCTCTCCCCTCCCCTCCCCTCCCCTCCCCTCCCCCTCCCCTCCCCTCCCCTCCCCTCATTTTATTTCATCTCATTTTGCTTTATTTTATTTTAGTTTTCTTTATTTAGTTTAGTTTATTATTTTATTTTATGGCATTTCACTTCATTTGATTTTCTTTTCATTTCATTTCATTTCATTTTTAACCCTCTGATTATTAACAAGAAAATAAAATTGCTCCTTGTGGGCTGCAGACTGTCCAAACTGAGCTGGGCTGCAGGGGAGCAGGGAAGGGAGGTGGAGCAAGGTGGGGTTGGTCTCTCCTCACATAGAACAAGTGACAGGTTGAGAGGAAACCGCCTCAAGGTGTTCCTGGGGAGGCTCAGGTTGGGTTTTAGGGTCTTGGGAAAGACTTCTTCCTGGGAAGAGTTCTCAGGTGTTGGAAGAGGCTGCCCAGGGGGGTGGTGGAGTCACCATGCCTGGAGGTATTTGGAAGCTGTGAGGATGTGGTGCTGAGGGACATGGTTCATGGTGGTGATTTAGCAGCAGTGATGGGAATGTGAGTTCCAGGTGAGCAGCAGGATGTGAGGATCTCAGAGGTGTCTTCATACAATCACAGAGCTGGCAGGGCTGGCAGGGACCCCAAGGCTCAGCCAGTGCCAGCCCCCTGCCATGGGCAGGGACACCTCACACCACAGCAGGTTGCTCACAGCCACCTCCAGCCTGGCTGCAAACACCTCCAGGCAGGAGGCTTCCACCACCTCCCTGGGCAGCCTGGGCCAGGCTCTCACCACCCTCCTGGCCAACAACTTCTTCCTCACAGCCAAGCTCCAGCTCCCCACTTCTCCTTTTGCTCCATTCCCCCCACTCCTAGCCCTCCCTCACCCCCTCCAAAGTCCCTCCCCAGCTTGCTTGCAGCCCCCTGCAGATCCTGGAAGGCCACCAGAAGGGCTCCTGGGAGCCTTCTCCTCTCCAGCCTGCACAAGCCCAACTCTCTCAGGCTGTCTGCAGAGCAGAGCAGCTCCAGCCCTCTGCTCCTCCTCCTGGCCCTGCTCTGGACACCTTCCAGCCCCTCCAGAGCCTTCCTGTGCTGGGGGCTCCAGCACTGGCCCCAGAGCTGCAGCTGTGGGCTCAGCAGAGTGGAGCAGAGGGGCAGAATCCCCTCCCTGGCCCTGCTGGCCACACTTCTCTTGCTGCAGCCCAGGCTCTGCTTGGCTCTCTGGGCTGCAAGTGCTCCCTGCTGGCTCCTGCTGAGCTTCTTCTCCCCCAGCACCCCCAAGGCCTTTCCTGCAGGGCTGCTTCTCCCAGCTTCAAGAGCTCTGTGATTCTATCTCTGTGAGGACAAAGCCAAGTTTGGGAGCCAAGGGTGGGTGAGGAGAGTGGACAGTGTGGGGGGTTGAGGAGTGTCTGAAGGGCAGAGCTCAGATGGTTTATCACTGCAAAACGAATATTGCATCTGGACATAACTGGAGTTCTGAAAGCTGATGGAGGTTTGCAACCCCAAATCCTAGAGATGGGTGACTATAGAAATGTAGAATTGTTTGGGGTGGAATCACCCAGTCCAGCACCAACCCAACCCCCCATGGCCACCCAACCATGGCCCCAGGTGCCATGGCCACAGCTTGCTGCAACACCTCCAGGCATGGGGACTCCACCACCTCCCTGGGCAGCCTCTGCCACTCCCTGACCACTCTGCCACCAGAGAAATTGTTCCTCAGCTCCAACCTAAGCCTCCCCTGGCACAACTTCAGGCCAGTTCCTCTCCTTCTCTCACCTGAGCCTGGGGAGCAGAGCCCAGCCCCCAGCTGGCTGCAGCCTCCTCTCAGGAGCTGCAGAGAGCAAGGAGGTCTCCCTCAGCCTCCTCTGCTCCACACTCAACCCCCCCAGCTCCCTCAGCTGCTCCTCCCCAGCCCTCTTCTCCACACCCTTCCCCAGCTCTCTTGCCCTTCTCTGGCCCTGCTCCAGCCCTCCAGCTCCTTCTGGCAGGGAGGGCCCAGAGCTGAAGGCAGCACTTAAGTTGTGGCCTCCCCAGCACCACAGAACAACTCAGGGGTCTGCAGCTGATGATATCTGTAGCATGGTTTTGCTGAGCTGTAATCAGTAGCTGGGTGGTGGCTTCAGCCCAGCCCCATGACAAAGCTTGAGCAGCATCCCTGACTGTTTGCTGTGGTCCAAAGGAGCTTTAGAATGCAGGCAGTGGAACTGGATGGTCTATAAGGACACATGGCACATCCCTTCCTTACACCAAGCTCCTTGCCCCAGAGCCAGCCAAAGTGTGGAGTCAGTAAGTTTGCAGCTGACACCAAGCTGGGGGCAGGAGTTGAGCTGTTAGAGGGTTGGAGAGCTCTGCAGAGGGACCTTGCCAGGCTGCACAGATGGGCAGAGGCCAAGGGCAGGAGATTGAACACATCCAAGTGCCAAGGGCTGCACTTTGGCCACAGCAACCCCAGGCAGTGCTACAGGCTGGGGGCAGAGTGGCTGAGAGCAGCCAGGCAGAGAGGGACCTGGGGATGCAGCTGAACAGGAGGCAGCAGTGTGCCCAGGGGGCCAAGAAGGCCAAGGGCATCCTGGCCTGCAGCAGGCAGAGTGTGGCCAGCAGGAGCAGGGAAGTCCTTGTGCCCTGTGCTCAGCACTGCTCAGGCCACACCTGGAGTCCTGTGTCCAGCTCTGGGCTCCTCAGGTCAGGAAAGAGGTTGAGCTGCTGGAAGGTGTCCAGAGAAGGGCAAGAAAGCTGGGGAGGGGTCTGGGGCACAGCCCTGGGAGGAGAGGCTGAGGGAGCTGGGGTTGCTTAGCCTGGAGAAGAGGAGGCTCAGGGGAGACCTTCTTGCTCTCTACAACCACCTGAAGGGAGTCTGCAGCCGGGGGGGGTGGGTGGTCTCTGCTCCCAGGCCCCCAGCACCAGAACAAGAGGACACAGTCTCAAGCTGCGCCAGGGGAGGTTCAGGCTGGATGTTAGGAGAAAGTTCTTCCCAGGCAGAGAGATTGCTCTTGGGATGTGCTGCCCAGGGAGGGGCTGGGGTCAGTGTCCCTGGAGGCGTGTGAGAAGAGCCTGGGTGAGGCACTTGGTGCCAGGGTCTGGCTGATTAGTTAGGGTTGGGTGATCAGTTGGAGTTGATGATCTTGGAGGTCTCTTCCAACCTGGTTGGTTCTATGATTCTGTGAGTCTGTGAGGGTGGCAGGCAGCAATCAAGGCTGTGAGGAGCTCTGTGAGGAGCTCTGTGAGGAGCTGGGCGCAGGCTGCTGTGCAGCAGCAGCTGCTGGGGGCCGGAGCTGGCTGCTCCTTTAACAGGAAATTCTCTCCCATGTTTCCCTGTGCAGAAGAAATCTGAGTGTGGCTCATTTCCTCTTCCCACCTGGGCAGTCAGTGTGCAGTGAAGAAACTCCTGGCTGTGAGCAAAGGAGGCACTGAGGAGGGGACACAGCTCAGTAAATTGCTTGGGGGCTCGCACTGCGACTGGCACAGCGCTCAGCCTTCCTCATGGCAGCCTGGAAATGCCCTCCCCCAGTGTGCCAGCCTGTGGGGGATGGGGAAGGATGGGCTGGGGCTCCACCCACACTCAGTCCTGCCCTGTGCTTGGCATCCCACCTATTCCCCAGGAGGGGTTCACCAAAGCCAGCAGGAAGCTAAAGGCAGAAGAGGGCTGGGAGAACAAGCCAGGGTGAGGAAGGCTGTGGTGATAGAGGTGATGGTCAGCAGGATCCACCAGCACCACAGCTGGGGCTTGAGGCACCACAGATAAAACTGGGAGCAGAGGCTGACAGCCCTCAGGCTGTGCTGCCAGCCAGAGCTGGGCAGGCTGCAGGGCTGGGCAGAGGGAACCTCCTGGGGGTCACCAAGGGCAAGGGTAGGGTCCTGCCCCTGGGGAGGAACAACCTCCTGCAGCAGGACAGGGGAGGGGAGACCTGCTGGGAAGCAGCTCCAGGGAGCAGGACCTGGGAGTGCTGGGGGCCAACAAGTTCCCCATGAGCCAGCAAGGGGCCCTGGTGGCCAGGAAGCCAATGGGGTGCTGGGGGGCACCAAGAGTGTGGGCAGCAGGGCAAGGGAGGTTCTGCTCCCCTTCTGCTTCATCCTAGCCAGGCCACAGCTGGAATCCTGTGTCCAGTTCTGGGCTCCCCAGTTCCAGAGGCAGGGAAGTGCTGGAGAGAGCCCAGGGCAGGCTGGGAAGCTGCTGAGGGGCCTGGAGCAGCTCTGGGAGCAGCAAAGGCTGAGAGCCCTGGGGCTGAGAGCCTGCAGAAGAGCAGCCCCAGAGGGCAGCTGAGCAATGCTCAGCAAGAGCTAAAGGAGCTGTGGGGGGCAAGAGGCTGGGGCCAGGCTCTGCTGAGTGGTGCCCAGGGCCAAGGGGCAAGGGGCACAGAGTGGCAGGCAGGAGGTTGGAGCTGAGCAGGAGGAGAAAGTTGTTTGTTGTGAGGCTGCTGGAGGCCTGGAGCAGGCTGCCCAGAGAGGCTGTGGAGTCTCCTGGTGTGGAGAGCTTCCAACCCCCCCTGGGCACTGTGCTGCTGGGCAAGCTGCTGGGGGTGCCCTGCTGGAGCAGGGCTTGGGCTGGGGGATCCCAGGGGTCCCTTCCAGCCTCACCCTGCTGGAAATCTGTAGAAGCTGTGGCTGTGGATGTTGACCTACAGCTGGCAGTTCCCATGGGAATGGAGTGGCTCACTGCTTTGGGATGCTCTGGCACAACCACCTCATTCCCTTTCCTTGGATCAACTCTAACCCCTTGGGATGACCCCAGCCAAGACACAAAGGCTGCATTTTAAACAGGTGCCAGTAAAAGGCACCCATCCTGAGGTGGTCCTTAGGCTCTCTGCAGCTCGTGAAGGAACTGCAACCACTTCTCCATCCCAGCCCTGCCACTGCCAGCAGCTGCAACTTAAAAGCCAGCTCTGACTGCCAGGGGCTCCCTGGGGCCGATAGGACTGCTGAGGATCAGTGGGACTGCCTCTGCTGTCACTTCCTGCACCTCCCTGGTGGCTTTGGAGGGCAGCTGTGGCGATACAGCGCCTTTGCTCACCCCCCAGGCAGGAGAGAAGTTAATGCTGAATCCTCTCATTACTGCATGGTCACTGGCTGTGGCCTCCAAACCCTGCAGCACTGGAGGGTTTCCAGGCAGCAGCTGCCTGGCTCCCCACCTGGTCTCTCCTGTCTATGGGATGCCTGGAGGACTCAGGAGGGTGGAAGCCAATTAAGAGGTCTGGCTCTGCTCAGTGCTTTCAGCCTTCTTGCTGCTGCTTCGTTGCAGGCTGTGTTTTATCTCTTGGCTTTCTGAGAGATGCTCCTCCTCAGATAAAACCATGCCTGCCTCAGGCTGAGTCCAGAGGATGCAACAGGCACCTTCCTGGAACCATGGCAATACAGAATGCCAGGGGTTGGGAAGGATCTCCAGAGATCAGCCAGTCCAAGCCCCTGCCAGAGCAGGGGCACCCAGGGCAGGGCACACAGAACACATCCAGGTGGGGCTTGAAAGGCTCCAGAGCAGGAGACTCCACAACCTCTCTCTGGGCAGCCTGCTCCAGGCCTCCAGCACCCTCACACCAAAGAAGTTTCTCCCCATCTTGAGGTGGATAATTTCTGCAAACTGGGTTGCAGTTTGTGGCCATTGCCCCTTGGCCTGTCCCTGGGCACCACTCAGCAGAGCCTGGCTCCTTCTTAGAACCTCTGGGGCTGCTCTTCTCCAAGCTAACCGGCCCCTAGGGCTCTCAGCCTCTCCTCAGCAGCAGTGCTCCAGGCCCTTCAGCAGCCTTGCAGCCCTCCCTTGGCCTCTCCCCAGCAGATCCCTGTCCCTGCTGAGCTGGGGAGCCCAGAGCTGGCTGCAATCTTGCAGCTGGGGCCTCAGCAGGGCAGAGCAGAGGGGGAGGAGAAGCTCCCTGGCTCTGCTGGCCACACTCTGCTGAGTGCAGCCCAGGAGCCCTTTGGCCTTCTTGGCCCCCAGGGCACACTGCTGTGCCCTGCAGACCTTGCTGCCCCCCAGCACTCCCAGGTGCTGGGGGGCAGCCTCACCCCAAACAACTTTCTCCTCCTGCTCAGCTCCAACCGCCTGGGCTCCAGCTTGTGCCCTGCTGCCGTTTGTTAATGGATTTAATTAATCGAGGAACGAGACCTGAACAAGGAAATCCATCAGGAGGTGCTGAGTGTCAGCGCATGTCAGCAGAGCTCCCTGCTGCCCCTTCCCCTCTCGCAGTGAGTGCAGAGGGTCCAGCTGTCCGTCAGCCTCTGCCCCACACCATGCTCTCCTTGTGCACACGAGATGGCGCTCTTGGCCTTTTAACAAAGCAAAATGCAAGCCTAATTAAGGTTTGTTTAATTATCCTACCCCCCAACCCCCACCCCCCCAGGCCCTTATCCATTTGTCCCCCTCAGCCCTGCCTGACCCTTGGTTCCAGGGATGCTCCTGGGCTGGGGATGTGAGCCAGGAGCAGTTCTAACCCCAGCTGTTTCCAAGCACACCTGAAAAGCTTGGAGGGACAGACAGAAAGGTGCAAGCCCAGCCCTCCACCACCTCCAGCTCACTAAAGGGGATTGAGGTTTCCATCTTAGTTTACAGCTCCTTGGGTACAGCCTTGTCCTCCAAGCCCAGCTCAGATGCTTCGCCCTGTCCTAGCTGCTCTCTGAGCCCCAAGCCCAGGGGACAAGAACTCCAAGGGCTGTCCCAAGTTGGGATGTGGACTCTGAGGGGGCCCCCGAGCTGTTTTGGGCAGTGGGGCTGGGCAAGCCCCTCCTTTCTGCCTGTGGTGAGGGGCTCCTGCCCTCCTTCCCGGGGGGGTTGGGAGGGAAATGTGATAGAGGAGCTGATGGTGCCCTACGGCAGCCAGCAGGAAAAATTCATCTGCATGCTGGCCTCTTCCAAATAAGTCCAGGCAGGCTGAGGGCCTCCCTCCTCAGAGCTCCTGGCACGCACCCAGGATGCTGCACTCCCCAGGCCCCAGCCAGGGATGGGTTCTGCTCCTTCTTGGTGTGGAGCATTCATGGCACAGAGTGTTCACAGAATGGGTTGGGTGGGAAGGGGCTTGAAAGAGCATCCAGTGCCAACCCCCTGCCATGGGCAGGGACACCTCACACCAGCCCAGGCAGGAGGCAGCCACAGCCTCCCTGGGCAGCCTGTGCCAGAGTCTCCCCAGCCTCACCCTCAACAATTTCTTCCTCCTCTCCACTCTCAGTCTCTCCTCTCCCAGCTCAAAGCCATTGTCCCTGGGCCTGGCACTCCCAGCCCTTCCCCAAAGTCCCTCCCCAGCTCTCCTGGAGCCCTTCAGGTCCTGCAAGGCTGCTCTGAGGTCTCCCTGGAGCCTTCTCTCCAGGCTGCACAGCCCCAACTCTCCCAGCCTGGCCCCACAGGGGAGGTTCTGCAGCCTCTGCTCATCTTGGTAGCCTCCTCTGGAGCCTCTCCAGCAGTTTGATGGAGCACTGGGTAGGACTTCACAATGTTTAGAGGGGGCATCCAGGCAGGGGGCATCCTCAGCCTCCCTGAGCAACCAGCTCCCTGGGTTCCAGCAGGACAGTTCTTTGGGGGATGCAAGGTCCCACTCAACACCCAGGAGGGAAGCTGCAGGCTGAGCCCCCCTGGGCTTGGTGGTCTGTGGGGGTGGGAGCTGCAAAAGCAGAAGCAATGACTGGCATCAGGCTGCGTGGCACAGCAAGACCTGGACAGAGTGGGAAGTTGGGCATGAGGGAACCTGGGGAGAGGGAAGTTGGGTGCCCCAAAGGATGGCAGCTGGCATGGGTTGGGGGGGTGACCTGGAGGGCAGGGATGGGCACAACCAGGGGGCATAGGATGTGGCACCAGGAGGGGCTTGGGAATGGGGAACCCCGGTGGGAAGAGGCATGGAGTCCTTGATGCAGGTGCCCAAGAGGAGTGGGATATGGGGAAGGATGCTGGGGGGGATGTGGGGAAGGATCCTGGGTGGGATGCTGGGTGGGATGCTGGGTGGGATGCGGGGAAGGATGCTGGGTGGGGTGTGGGGAAAGATCCTGGGTGGGATGCTGGGTGGGATGTGGGAAGGATCCTGGGAAGGATGCTGGGTGGGATGCTGGGTGGGATGTGGGGAAGGATCCTGGGTGGGGTGTGGGGAAGGATCCTGGGAAGGATCCTGGGTGGGATGCGGGGAAGGATCCTGGGTGGGGTGTGGGGAAGGATCCTGGGTGGGATGCTGGGTGGGATGTGGGAAGGATCCTGGGAAGGATCCTGGGTGGGATGTGGAGTGTCTCAGCGTGGAGGCACATGAGACGTCCCGCGGCAGGGAGGAGTGCAGGCACTGCCGGAGTGAGGGATGAGGTTACCCAGGAGGGACCGGAGCGCCGAGGAGGGAAGCGCTGAGGGCTGTGGTGAGTCGGAGGAGGGGATGGCGAGCTCCGGGGAGGGCTGGGCGCTGAGGGGCGGGGCGGGGGGTGGCTCCACGTGGCTCATTAGCAGCAGGCCATTTAATATTTATGAAGCACTCTTGTTTGAGTCCCAAGTCTTCGGCTCCAGTTACAAGGAGCTGCGTCACCCTCCGATCACATGGTAATTGTTGCTATTTCCAGGATCCCAGCCTCGCAGAGTGCCACAAAACCTCTTTTCCCTTTTCTTGTCTTTTCCCCCCCTCTCCTTTTCCCTTCTTTCTTTCTGTTATTTGGGGTGTTTGGCCCCCCCGCGCCGCCTCTCCCCAGGTTCCCTCTCTCCGGGGCGCAGGGCAGTGTCTGGGGATGCGGGGGCCGCTGCCTTGACCCGGGGCGGGCAGGAGCCAACCCCCACCCCCGCCTCTTTCCCGGGAAGCGGATCCGGCCGCTGCTTTCCATGAGAACTCCTCGGCTGGCCCCAGGACCGGCTCGGCGCTAGCGCCGAGTAAGGAGAAGAGGAGGAGGAGAAGGGGAGGGGGGGTTTAACCCCCAAAATGACCGAGCTGGAAGGGGACTTCACCAAGCTGCTGCTGCTGAAGGAGGAGCGGATCAAGGAGCTGGAGCGGCGCTTGGGAGAGAAGGAGGAGGAGATCCAGGAGCTGCGGCGGCGGCTGCACAAGTGCCAGTCGGTGCTGCCCGCCCCCAGCCCGCACATCGGGCCGCGCACCACCCGCGCCCAGGGCATCTCGGCGGAGCCGCAGACCTACCGCTCCTTCCACGACCTGCGCCAGGCCTTCCGCAAGTTCACCAAGGCAGACAGGTAGGGACGGGGCACCCCCACTTCAACCCACCCCCTCAGAAGCCCTTGCCGAGCCGGGGCGGCGGGACCCCGCATCCCCGCCTCGCCAGCGCCGGGGTGCGGGAAAGCAGCATCGATCGTGCCGCGGGAGGCTGGAGGAAGCGCCTGGCCCATTAAGGGGCTTTCAGCCGGCGGGAGGGAGCCCTGGGGGGATCGGATAACCCATTACCGGCGGCTCGCTTCCATCCTCCCCCCGCTCCTTTCCCCGCCGCGGCTCCCCGGGGATGCTGGGCTGGGGTCGGGGGGCGGAGCGGAGCAGCCGGCGGTGCCTTCCCGGCGCTGGGAAAAGTTCGCCGCGGGGCCGGGAAGTTTCTGCGGCCGCTACCCGGAGCCAGCCCTGCCCGCTCCCTGCCTGGGCAGGTGCTATGTGTACCCCCCGGCCCCGTCCTCCCCCGCGTTACCCCCAGACATCGTGCGCTTGGCAGCCGTGCCTTGTCTCCAGCCATCCTTCGCGCCGCTGCCGGTTACCCACCCGGCAGCGCCTTTGGGGGCGTCTCGTCGCGCCGCATGGGGTCTTCGGGGGGGGTGGGATGGGGGTGTTCAGATGCGTCTCATGTACGGACCTCAGGGGGCCTTTGAGGGTGACGGGGAAGTTGGTGTGGGAGCTCCGTGCCGCCGCAGGACCCAGCGTCAGCCTCCTTTCGGCACCAGCGCTCCCCGAGCAGCCGCCGCTCCGGACGCTTCCGCGCACAGCGAGTGATCCCAGCAGGCTCAGCCCAGCCTCCCGCAGCTGGGTGTGGATCCACACCACCCTCCTCAGCCTTCTCACGCAGCCCACCTGCCCGTCCTCCAAACTCCTGCAGGGACCAGGCTATTACTCCTTTAAAAAGACACGAGGAGCAGTTGGTGCTGGGCTGCTGTGGTGGTGCTGCCGTCGCTATTCTCTCTCCTGAGCAGCGGAGGTGTGCCTGGGGAGGTGCGTGGCTGCTGGCCATGCAAGCAGGATGTGTCCCGTCTGTCCTTCCCGATGTTAGCACATCCCTGCCTGAAGCAGAAGAAACCCAGGTCCAGCTTCTTCCTTTGCTGTTGAGTTTTCAGAAGGCTGTGATCCTCCCCAGGCTGATCTGCCGCAGGGAAAGGCGGCAGCAACCCAGCCCCTGCGGCGGCAGCGGGGCCTCCGGTGCCCACCCGCTGTTGATTAACTCTTTCAGAAGTTACTAAACTTGCTCAGGGTTCCAGCAAGGTTTAATCATGGCCCTGGCTCTGCCCAGGCTGGGCTGGCAGGCCACAAACCACTGCAGCCCTGAAGGTCATTGGCCCTGTCCTGCGCCGCTCCCATCACCCGGAGGCAGCGGTGGGGCCTGTGGGCATTGCCCTCCTGCCTGGCACTCCGTCCCTCCCTGGCATCTTCCCGTATCTGGGCCTCGCTCATGGTAGCCATGACAATGGTAACCAAGCCAGTTTGGGATTGCTCTTGGGTTTTAATTGAGGTCTGCTTAATTCTCCTCTGGTCTTGTTGGCTGGAGGAGGTGAGGGGCAGCCACATGATGCTCTGAACACGCTGCACCCGCAGCCTGCCTCGCAGTTCCGCCTCCTTGCCCCCCAGCTTGCCCCCCAGCAGTGGGTTCAACACACTCCTGTCCTCACCACCCTCCGTGTGGTGGCTCCAGGTTGCTGCTTTAGCGTCCTGGGCACGGTGGGTAAAGGGCTCTGCTGCAGCCAGCTGCTGCCCAGGGCACAGCAGTGCTTGCCCACTCGTGGTGCCAAGCAGAGGTATGAGTGGGCCTGTCTGGTGCCAGCTCCCTTTAATGTCCCCGTGGCTTCCTCCCTGGCTTTTGCATCTAAAACCTGCTGGCAGCATCCTTACAGCTTGTTTGTTTATGGGGTAACTTACAGACCCCAAAGAGTCTCTGGCCCCTGTGTTCATGGCAGCAGCATCGAACCCACCCATCCCACAAGGCCCTGAGGGGCTGGGGGTGGGTACTGCCCCTTCTCTAAAAGCCAGAGAAACTTCCATCCCTTAATCCCCCCACCCCCCCGATGTGCTGTTTAGAGCCATCTGCTTGGCACATCGATTGCAAATCAATGCTGATGGCAACGCTTTTATCCCACTCTGGGCTCAACCTTCAGCTAATTTTTTGTCTCTGAAGATGGAGCTGCAGCAAATGGACAGCACAATGAACTTTATTTAGGGCAAGCTGAGCTGTAATGCACCAGCACTGGGCTGGGGTGGGAAGGCTGTGAGGCCATTCAGAGCCTTGGACAGGCTGAGAGCTGGGCAGGGAGGAACCTGCTGAGGCTCAGCAAGGATGAGAGCAGAGCCCTGCAGCTGGGCAGGAAGAATAACCTGCAGCAGCACAGCTGGGAGGGGATCTGCTGGAGAGCAGCCCCAAGGAGAAGCACCTGGGAGTGCTGGGGGGCAGCAAGGTCTGCAGGGCACAGCAGTGTGCCCTGGGGGCCAAGAAGGCCAAGGGGCTCCTCAGCAGAGTGTGGCCAGCAGAGCCAGGGAGCTTCTCCTCCCCCTCTGCTCTGCCCTGCTGAGGCCCCAGCTGCAAGATTGCAGCCAGCTCTGGGCTCCCCAGCTCAGCAGGGACAGGGATCTGCTGGGGAGAGGCCAAGGGAGGGCTGCAAGGCTGCTGAAGGGCCTGGAGCACTGCTGCTGAGGAGAGGCTGAGAGCCCTGGGGCTGCTGAGGCTGGAGAGGAGAAGGCTGAGAGGGATCTGCTCAATGTCTCTCCAGAGCTGAGGGCTGGGAGGCAGGAAGGAAGGGCCAGGGCCAGGCTCTGCTCACTGTGCCCTGGCATAGGCCAAGGGGCAAGGGATGGAAAGTGCAGGCCAGGAGGTTGCAGCTCAGCAGGAGGAGGAACTTCTTGCCTGGGAGGCTGCCAGAGGCCTGGAGCAGGCTGCCCAGAGAGGTTGTGGAGTCTCCTGCTCTGGAGACCTTCAGGATCTGTCTGGATGTGTTCCTGTGTGATCCTGCTCTGGCAGGAGGGTTGGACTGGAAGATCTCCAGAGGTCCCTTCCCATCCCTAACATCCTGTGAGCTGTGAAGACTTAAAGCTCTCAAGGAGTTGAGGTTAGCAAATGGGAGGATAGAAGCTCAGGAAGTAGCTAAGTCTCAGCTGAAAGCAGAGAATCAGTTTGTCTCTGGCCTCCCTGCAGGGACTTGCCAGGAGCCCAAGGAAGGGGCTGTGCAAACAGCCTGCTGTTGACAAGCAGAGGAGGTTTTGCCTGGCACTGTCTTCCCCTGCTGCTCTTCCTTCCCATGGCTTGGCTGCCTAGATGCTAGTGGGAGAAAGAGTGGCTGCAGGGAGGGGTGGTCAGGAGTGTTGAGCTACTCTGCTACAAACCAGATTTGTTCTCCCAGTAGAATCATGGAATGGGTTGGGTGGGAAGGAACCTCCAAAGGCCATCCACTCCAACCCAGCCTGCAGCCAGCAGGGACATCCCCAACCAGGGCAGGTTTCTCAGAACTCCAATAAGCCTCACCTGCAATGGTGCCAGCCAGGGGGCAGCTCCCACCAGTCTGGGCAATTAATTCATTAGCAAAGGGCACTGTGCAGCAGCACAGCCCCAGGGCAAGCAGCTCCTTTGGCAAGGCTGCTGAGCTGCAGGCACTCTGCACCCTTCATCCCCCAGGGAAAGCATTTCCCCTGAGCTTGTCAGCTTGCTGGTCAAGGGGCTGGGGTTGTTTCCCCTGCCCTCAGGCTCCATGCAGGATCTGTTCTCACAGCACAGAATCACTGAATCACAGAAGCCTTTAGGTTGGAAGGGAGCTTTAAAGCTCACCCAGTGCAGCCCCCAGCAGCCAGCAGGGACAGCCCCAAGCAGAGCCCCACACAACCTGCCCTGCACTGCTGCCAGCCATGGGGCAGCTCCCAGCTCTCTGGGCAGCCTGGGCCAGGCTCTCCCCACCCTCAGCACCAAACATTTCTCCTTCTCTCCACTCTCAAGCTCCCTCTTGCAGTTCAAACCATCCCCCCTTGGCCTGGCACAAGAGGCCCTGCTCAGCAGTCTGTCCCCAGCTTTCTGCTGGGCCCTTGGAGCACTGCAAGGCCACCAGGAGGGCTCCCTGCAGCCTTCTCTTTAGCCACAACGCTGCCACTTTTCTAAGCCTGCTTTCCAGCACACCATCATGCCCTGTTCTTTCCTTGCTCTGTCCTCAGGACAGGAGATGCTGTTGGACCAGAGGACCCCTGGGGTCCCTTCCAACCTGGCATTCCAGGAAGAGTGCTGAGGGAAGTGCCACCCTCCTTGTAAATGAGTCGTCAGTGCACGCTGCTCAGCCAGCTCTTGCCCACCCCCAGCAGCACCACTCTGCTGCTCCCTGCCACAGCACCTGCTTGTGGCTTCTGGCCACATCAAGAAGGAATCCCATCTTGTGAGTGTCTCTCCTGGTGTGGTGAGAGCCACCTGCAGTGTGCCTGCCTGAGGGAGCCCTCATACAATCACAGAGCCATAGAATGGTCTGGGTTGGAAGGCACCTCCCAGGCTCATCCAGTCCAGCCTCCTGTGCAGTCAGCAGGGGCTTCCTCAGCTGCATCAGGCTGCCCAGAGCCCTGGCAAGCTCTCTGGGAATGGGGCCTCAACCACCTCCCTGGGCAACACTTTGGTAGGGCCTTAGCAAAATGCAGTCCCCGGGAAGCTTTCCCCAGGTGGTGAGCGAAGGCTCTGCTGTGGTGCGAGTGAGAAACGCTGCCAGGCTCTGCCCCCAGGGCTGCTCAGAGCCCTGGCAGCCACAGGAGGCCTGGGCTGGGGCTCTCAGAACAGCCTCAGCACAGCAGTGAGGGGGGGCTGAGGGACCAAGGGGTGCTCATCAATGGGGTTTCAGCATCAGTCTGGAGAAGGCTCCCAGGAGACCTTCTGGTGGCCTTCCAGGATCTGCAGGGGGCTGCAAGCAAGCTGGGGAGGGACTTTGGAGGGGGTGAGGGAGGGATAGGAGTGGGGGGGATGGAGCAAAAGGAGAAGTGGGGAGCTGGAGCTTGGCTGTGAGGAAGAAGTTGTTGGCCAGGAGGGTGGTGAGAGCCTGGCCCAGGTTGCCCAGGGAGGTGGTGGAAGCCTCCTGCCTGGAGGTGTTTGCAGCCAGGCTGGAGGTGGCTGTGAGCAACCTGCTGTGGTGTGAGGTGTCCCTGCCCATGGCAGGGGCTGGGGCTGGCTGGTCCTTGGGGTCCCTTCCAGCCCTGCCAGCTCTGTGGGTCTCTGATCTGGAGCTGTTTTGTGCCACATGAGCGATCTTCTGTCTGTTAAATCATCCTCTTGGCAAGCTCCAGCAGGCACATCCTCAGATTCAGAGATGTGGGGCCTAATGCCACCTTAATCCTGCTTGTTGGGGGCAAAGAGACTTAGAGAACTGTGGAATGGCAGGAGTTGTGACAGCAGAGCCCTTGGGTGCTTCACCCATGGGTGACCGACCCTAAAGAAGGTCATCGGGGTTTCCTTGGCTCCAATTACTGCAGGAACTAATGATGCTCTTGTGGCTGGTTGTGCTGGCAGTGCAGTGTGGCCCAAAGAGAGGCAAACAGAAAGAGGGAAGTTTAGCTGGGAGATAGATTTGGGACAGCCAGAAAATCATAGAATTGGCCCTTGGGATGTGCTGCCCAGGGAGGTGGTGGAGTCCCCATCCCTAGAGGTGTTCAAGAGGGGACTGGATGTGGCACTTGGAGCCATGGTTGAGTTGTCAGGAGGTGTTAGGGATTAGGTCATAGGTTGGACTTGATGATCTCTGAGGTCTTTTCCAACCTGCCTTATTCTGTGATGCTGTGAATGGTAGAGGTTGGAAGGGACCTCTGGAGATGATTGAGTCCAATCCCCCTGCCAAAGCAGGGGCACCCAGGGCAGGTCACACAGGAACACATCCAGGTGGTTCCATAAGATCCCTTCTCAGGCTTCTCTTCCCCAGGCTCAACAGCCCCAGGGCTCTCAGCCTTTCCTCCTCACACAGATGTTCCAGCCCCATCAGCATCTTTGTAGCCTCCATTGGACTCTCTCCAGTCTATCCCTGTCCCTCTAGAACTGGGGAGCCCAGCACTGGACACAATCCTCCAGCTGTGGCCTCACCAGCGCAGAGCAGAGGGGAAGGAGAACCTCCCTCAACCTTTCTGGCCACACTCTTCTCAATGCCCCTAGTGACACCAGTGGCCTGGCCAGGAGGACACACTGGTGTCCCTTTGGAAGCAGGGTGATGCTAGATGGCCAGACAGTTTCAGAAAACAGTGAAGTGATTTAAAACAGCCTCTAAAACCTTGCCAACATTGATGTGCCAGAGGCAGGAGTGGTGCTGTCAGCCATGGGGAGCCATGACTGAAAGGGGGAGGGGCGGAGGATGCTCTCAGTGTGTGTGGTGATCCCCTCAAAGTCCATCTGGATCATCCCATCCCTCTGCTCTCCTCCATCAGGGTGTGTGGGGCATGGTGCTGGGCTCAGCTTCAGCATCCCCGAGGAGGTGCCATGGGCTCCCCCCTCCTGTTCCCAATCCCCTGCCTGACAGCTGACTTGGTCCTTAACTTTTGAAGGGGCTCTGCCCTCATTCCCTTCCCTTTGGGCAGCGTTTGCCACAAGATGGCAGTGGGGGTTAACGTTTCAGGTGAGGTACTGGGGTGTGCTGTGCTTCCAGCTCCGCAGCCCTGAGCCTTGAGATGGTTTTCCTGCCGAAATCCTGACAGGGCTCCATCCCTTTTCTCCCTCTTCCACATTGCCTGAGGTGTGGGGAGAAAGTGTTGCTGAGAGCTTGTGCTTCAGTGTTTAAGCCTTCAGATCACAGCTCAGAGGATGTGAGGGGCTGGGAGGGACCTCTGCAGAGCTTCCAGCCCAAGCCCTGCCAGAGCAGGAGCAGAGAATCCAGCACAGGTCCCACAGGAACACATCCAGACAGGGCTGCAAAGGCTCCAGAGCAGGAGACTCCACAACCTCTCTGGGCAGCCTGCTCCAGGCCTCTGGGAGCCTCCCAGGCAAGAAGTTCCTCCTCCTGCTGAGCTGCAACCTCCTGGCCTGCACTTTCCATCCCTTGCCCCTTGGCCTATGCCAGGGCACAGTGAGCAGAGCCTGGCCCTGGCCCTTCCTTCCTGCCCCCCAGCCCTCAGCTCTGGAGAGACATTGAGCAGATCCCTCTCAGCCTTCTCCTCTCCAGCCTCAGCAGCCCCAGGGCTCTCAGCCTCTCCTCAGCAGCAGTGCTCCAGGCCCTTCAGCAGCCTTGCAGCCCTCCCATGGACTGTGCTGTGGACAGGGCCTTGGAGCTGGGGCTCCTGGCTCCAAGGCTTGTGCTGAGCTGGTGTTTGATGATGGCTGTGGCAGCATCAGCTCCTCCCATGGCTGCTAAAGCTGCAGTTCAAGTACTGCTCATAGATTCATAGCATGGGGTGGGTTGAAAGGAACCTTAAAGCTCTTCTAGTCCCAGCCCCCTGCCATGGGCAGGGACCCCTCCCACCAGCCCAGCTTGCTTAGGGCCTCATCCAGCCTGGCTTGCAACACCTCCAGGCAGGAGGCAGCCACAGCCTCCCTGGGAAACTTGTTCTGGCATCTCCCTACCCTTACTGTCAAGAATTTTTTGCTAAAAGCCCAGGGTTGACCATGCAGAAGGTGGACACTGAGCAGCCTGGGAGGTCTGAAGTCCAAAACTCCAAGCAGGGTCACCCCTGAAGCTGGAGCAGGCTGCTTGGCTGGCAGCAGCCTCAAGCAAAGAGTTCTCATGCATGACCCTGTGCTCCTCCACCACTTCTCCCTCTCACAAAGGCAGCTTGGACTTGCAGCTCACCCACTCTGGCTGTCTCCACCAGGCCTGGAGCTGGGGAGGGCTGGTTTGTGGATGGTTTCACCCATCCCAAGCATGACAAGAGAGAGCCTCTCCCTCCTTGGGGCAGCCAGGGCTGTGCCGCTTCCTCCCTCAGAGCTCTTTCTGGGAACTCAGCTGGCAGCTGGCTGCTTGGGTTGCATTACTTTAGCCATGATCTCATCCTCTGCCAGCCACTAAAGCATTATTGATCCTGCCTCCATCTGAAGAGCAGCCCAGATGCTGCCCCAGCACCTGCACCCACCAGCCCCAGGGCCTTCTCAGGCTGCTACATCAACATTTCCCTTATCTTCTGACTCTTGAAGGGGCAAATGTGGAACCTGCTGAGCAGGAGCAACTCTGCAGCTAGGTTAAGAAAGGTCTGTAAGCTAAGGGAGGAACATTGTGATGGGAAGACTCCCCAGGAGCCAGCAGTGGTCCCTGGCAGCCCAGAGCCAGCTGAGTGCTGAGCTGCAGCCAGAGCAGGGAGAGCAGCAGCACAGGGAGGGGATTCTGCCCCTCTGCTCTGCTCAGAGCCCACCTGCAGCACTGCCTCCAGCTCTGGGGCCCCCAGCACAAGAAGGACCTGGAGCTGCTGGAGAAGCTCCAGAGGAGGCCACAGAGATGCTCAGAGGGCTGCAGAACCTCCCCTGTGGGGCCAGGCTGGGAGAGCTGGGGCTGTGCAGCCTGGAGAGGAGAAGGCTGCAGGCAGACCTCAGAGCAGCCTTGCAGGACCTGAAGGGCTCCAGGAGAGCTGGGGAGGGACTCTGGAGAAGGGCTGGGAGGGCCAGGCCCAGGGACAATGGCTTTGAGCTGGGAGAGGAGAGATTGAGAGTGGAGAGGAGGAAGGAATTGTTGAGAGTGAGGCTGGGGAGACTCTGGCACAGGCTGCCCAGGGAGGCTGTGGCTGCCTCCTGCCTGGAGGGGTTGCAGGCCAGGCTGGATGAGGCCTGGAGCAGGCTGGGCTGGTGGGAGGGGTCCCTGCCCATGGCAGGGGCTTGGAGCTTTGTGCTTTGAGGTCCCTTCCAACCCAAAGCATTCTGTGAGTCTATGATTTTGGGTCCACAGCTCATTTCCTATTTGGTGCTGCTCAGCAGCTGTGCCTTAAATATTTCAAACAGGAGCCTGTTGCTCCCTCAGGGTCCTCTGTGTGTCTGCAATTGCTCCTCAGCAACCCCTCCATGAGGATCAGAGCCACTTTCCAAAGGCCAGAGGAAAGGTTCAGGGGCACAGCAGTAAACTGGACATTAATTGCTACCCTAATAACCTCTTCTGCTCCTTCCTTTAGTCATCGCAGTTCTGCTCCCATCTGCTCCTGGCTCACTGTGACAGCAGAGCCCTTGGATGCTTTACCCATGGGTGACTGACACCAAAGAAGGTCATCAGGGTTTCCTTGGCTCCAATTACTGCAGGAACTAATGATGCTCTTGTGGCTGGTTGTGCTGGCAGCACAGTGTGGCCCAAAGAGAGGCAAACAGAAAGAGGGAAGTTTAGCTGGGAGTCATAGAATGATAGAGGTTGGAAGGGACCTCCAGGCATCATCCAGTCCCTGCCAAAGCAGGGTCACCCAGGGCAAGGCACACAGGGTCACATACAGGTGGGTTTGAAAGCTTCCACACCAGGAGACTCCACAACCTCTCTGGGCAGCCTGCTCCAGGCCTCCAGCAGCCTCACAACAAACAACTTTCTCCTCCTGCTCAGCTCCAGCCTCCTGGCTCCCAGAATAAAGAAGCCCAGAACTGGCCCCAGGACTCCAGATGTGGCTTCAGCAGGGCAGAGTAGACAGGAAGGAGAACCTCCCTTGCCCTGCTGCCCACACTCTTCTGGATGCACCCCACAGACTCCCAGAGCTGGCAGGGCTGGAAGGGACCTCCAGGCTCATCCAGTGCCAACCCCCTGCCATGGGCAGGGACACCTCACACTACAGCAGGTTGCTCACAGCCACCTCCAGCCTGGCTGCAAACACCTCTCATGATACCATTGGCCTTCTGGGCCACAAGGGCACATTGGTGTCCCCTGTATTGCAAAGGGAGTGACAAAGATGGGAGCCAGACTCGGTCCTGGTCCACCTCCCCTCTCATTATTTGCTGGAGCAGCTGAGTTGGTGTCATGGAGCAGGGGAGGATGTGGAGCTTGGAGCCAAGGGGGTTGTTGCCAGCTGCAGGAGGAGGTCTAGCACGGGTGAGCAGATGCCCCAAGGGGGCTGAGGGCAGGAGGAGCAGCGGAAGGGTTTTAGAGCAGGAGAGGAGCAGCTGGGGATGGTGAAGCAATCAAAGCCATTTCCTTCCCTTTAATTTTTAATGGCTTCGAGCGCTGCCCCTCCTCCCTCCCTGGGCATCGCTTTCCTGCTGCTCAGGGAGAGCCTGAAAAGCGATCCTCAGCCTGGGGAAACCAGGCTCCTGCAGGGCATCCCATGGCACCTCCCTGCCAGGCAGGGCCAGGTGCCTGCCTGCCTGCTCCGTGCACTGCCCAGGGGTGCTCCTGGGCACAGCGGCACCAGCCCTGCAGAGTGCTCCAGGGGCAGCTGAAGGGAGCTCTGCTGAGCACCTCCTGCTAAAGCTGTGCCAAACATGAATTAATGCCAGGAAACAGGCCCCAGAGTGCCAGCATCCCAGCCTGGTGGGCTTGGAAGGGACCCCTGGGATCCTCCAGCCCAAGCCCTGCTCCTGCAGGGCACCCCCAGCAGCTTGCCCAGCAGCACAGTGCCCAGGGGGGGTTGGAAGCTCTCCACACCAGGAGACTCCACAACCTCTCTGGGCAGCCTGCTCCAGGCCTCCAGCAGCCTCACAACAAACAACTTTCTCCTCCTGCTCAGCTCCAACCTCCTGCCTGCCACTCTGTGCCCCTTGCCCCTTGGCCTGGCCCTGGGCACCACTCAGCAGAGCCTGGCCCCAGCCTCTTGCCCCCCACAGCTCCTTTAGCTCTTGCTGAGCATTGCTCAGCTGCCCTCTGGGGCTGCTCTTCTGCAGGCTCTCAGCCCCAGGGCTCTCAGCCTTTGCTGCTCCCAGAGCTGCTCCAGGCCCCTCAGCAGCTTCCCAGCCTGCCCTGGGCTCTCTCCAGCACTTCCCTGCCTCTGGAACTGGGGAACCCAGAACAGGGTTCCAGATGCAGCCTGCCTAGGGCTGAGTAGAGGGGAAGGAGAACCTCCCTTGCCCTGCTGCCCACACTCTTGGTGCCCCCAGCACCCCATTGGCTTCCTGGCCACCAGGGCACCTTGCTGGCTCATGGGGAACTCGTTGGCCCCCAGCACTCCCAGGTCCTGCTCCCTGGAGCTGCTTCCCAGCAGGTCTCCCCTCCCCTGCCCTGCTGCAGGAGGTTCTTCCTCCCCAGGGGCAGGACCCTACCCTTGCCCTTGGTGACCCCCAGGAGGTTCCCTCTGCCCAGCTCTGGGGCCTGGCCAGGTGTCACGGATTATTTGGGATGATCCCAGGCCCTTGTGAAGGTAGGATGGCCAAGAAGGAAAACTTTCTGGATGTTTTTTAATGAAAATATGAAGTATTTGGGCTCACTGTTTGATGCTGGGCTCTGCACCCGGGAGAGCCTCCAACACCAAGACACAACACCCAGAGCTGACCCTCACCACCATGGCTCCTGCATCCCTCACTGGGTCTCAGCTCCCTCGTCCCAAGCTATGCAGGGGGTGACTGTGTGGCTCAGGAGTGGCAGTCAGGGATCAGAGCAGGCTCTGCACAGCTCCCTGAGAGGAGGCTGCAGCCAGGGGAGGTTGGGCTCTGCTCCCTAGTGACAGAAGGAGAGGCAATGGCCTGAAATTGTGCCAGGAGAGGCTTAGGTTGGAGCTGAGGAACAATTTCTCTGCTGCCAGAGTGGTCAGGGCCTGGCAGAGGCTGCCCAGGGAGGTGGTGGAGTCCCCATGCCTGGAGGTGTTGCAGCCAGCTGTGGCCATGGCACCTGGGGCCATGGTTGGGTGGCCATGGGGGGCTTGAGTTGGTGTTAGACTGGATGGGCTTGGAGGGCTTGTCCAAGGCAGGCCATTGTGTGCCTCTGTGGTTCTGTGGGTGTGTGGTGCCCAGGGGCAGGAGCATGCTTGTGCCAGGCAGGAGGTGTGGTGCTGCCCCCCAGCCCTGGCTGGCACAGACTCCCTCCCAGCGGCAGCACTGCAGATTCCTCCCCCAGCCTCCAGCCATGAGGCTTTCAGAGCCTCCCTTGGGGGACTGAGCCACAGGCAGGGGGATGTGCAGGCAGCTGCCAGATTATTACCATGTAACCCCCTTCTGCCTGCCTGCTGTGGTCATGGCTCCCTGAAAATGGTATTGCCTGGAACCCTTTATCGACCCGGTGCAGGCAGGGCCCTGAGAGCTGCTTTGCTGTCCCTGGAGGGGTTGCAGGCCAGGCTGGATGAGGCCTGGAGCAGCCTGGGCTGGTGGGAAGGGTCCCTGCCCAGGGCAGGGGGTTGGAACTGGGTGGCCTTTGAGGTCCCTCCCAACCCAACCCATTGTGTGACTGTGATCAGGGGAAGGTGCTGGGATGTTCTCCTATGGCAGGCTGTGGATGTTGCATGGCTTGGAGGGCAGAGCAGGAGCCTGGCTCCCCCTCAGCACTGCACTGTGAGCAGCAGAGCACAAATCTTGCCATGTAGGTCAGGACAGTCCCAGGCACAGATCCAGGCTGGGTGCAGAGCTGGTTGAGAGCAGCCCTGAGGAAAGAGCCTTGGGGGTGCTGGGTGCTGAGCAGCTCCCCAGGAGCCAGCAGTGCCTCCTGCAGCCTCAGGCAGCTGTGTGCTGGCTGCAGCCAGAGCAGGGTGGGCAGAGGGCAGCAGAGGGGATTCTGCCCCTGGGCTCTGCTCTGCTCAGACCTCACCTCCAGCCCTGCCTCCAGCTCTGCTGTGCCCAGCAGCAGAAGGACACAGAGCTGCTGGAGAGGGTCCAGAGGAGGCCACAAAGATGCTCCAAGGGCTGGAGCAGCTCTGCTGTGAGCACAGGCTGAGGGAGCTGGGGCTGTGCAGCCTGCAGAGGAGAAGGCTCCAGGGGGACCTCAGAGCTGCTGCCAGGACCTGAAGGGATCCTGCAGGAAGGCTGCAGAGAGATCTTCCCTGAGGGCATCTGAGACAGGACAGGGGGCAATGGTTTGGAGCTGAGGCAGAGCAGGGTCAGACTGGAGCTGAGGAAGAAGGCCTGCAGTAGGAGGCTGCTGAGAGCCTGGCACAGGCTGCCCAGGGAGGCTGTGGCTGCCTCCTGCCTGGAGGGGTTGCAGGCCAGGCTGGATGAGGCCTGGAGCAGCCTGGGCTGGTGGGAGGGGACCCTGCCCATGGCAGGGGCTTGGAGCTGGGTGATCTTTGAGGTGCCTTCCAAGCCAGACTATTCCATGAATCCATGACACATGGCATTGTGAACTCCTTGGCCACTGTGGCTCTCTGTGGCTGCTCTTTAGGCATTCTCAGTGTCCTGCTCTCCCCAGGCCTGTGCCACAGAGAGGGTAGCTGCCTAGAAACCAGACCCTGGGCAGGAAAGTTCATCAAAGCAAAAGGGAATAGAGAGGGCTAAAAGCAGGCTCTGAGTCCCTCTGTGCAGCGTAAGTAAGGAAGAAACCTCAGGGACAAAGCTTTCCCAAGACTTCCTCTGGGTTGCTTCAAGACTTTGGTGCAGATCCTGGAAAAGTATCTAGGAGAGCTTGGCAAAGGGCTTCTGACAAAGAGCTCCAGGCTGTGCCCTGACCTCCCAGCTGGGGAACAGGATGAGAGCTGGATCTGGAGCTTTTTGAGCAGGGCTTTGCTGATGGATGTTGTCTGAGCATAGTTGTGCCCTTAGTCATGAGCCCTGCAGGCACACAGGAAGCCTTGATCTGGGCAGCTGCAGGGTGGAGGCTCAGCTCAGCCCCGGGCAGCAGGAGCTGGGATGCACTGGGCCCAGCTGTGGGCACCAGTGGGCACACTTCTGCCACTGGCACAAGTGGGGGCAAAGCCCAAACCTTGTGCAAGCCATAGAGTCATTTGGTGCTTTAGGTTGGAAGGGAGCTTTAAAGCTCACCCAGTGCAGCCCCCAGCAGCCAGCAGGGACAGCCCCAAGCAGAGCCCCACACAACCTGCCCTGCACTGCTGCCAGCCATGGGGCAGCTCCCAGCTCTCTGGGCAGCCTGGGCCAGGCTCTCCCCACCCTCAGCACCAAACATTTCTCCTTCTCTCCACTCTCAAGCTCCCCCTTGCAGGCCAAACCATCCCCCCTTGGCCTGGCACAAGAGGCCCTGCTCAGCAGTCTGTCCCCAGCTTCCTGCTGGGCCCTTGGAGCACTGCAAGGCCACCAGGAGGGCTCCCTGCAGCCTTCTCCCCTGCAGGCTGCCCAAGGCCAACTCTCCCAGCCTGGCTCCCAGCAGAGGGCTTCCAGCCCTGCCAGCACTGCTGTGGCCTCCTCTGGCCCTGCTCCAACAGCTCCCTGGCTGTGCTGAGGGCTCCAGAGCTGCCCCAGCACTGCCTGGGGGTCTGAGCAGAGCACAGCAGAGGGGCAGAATCCCCTCCTGCCCCTGCTGCCCACCCTGCTGGGGCTCAGCCCAGGCCAGGCTGGGGCTGGGCTGGCAGCACTCAGTGCCAGCTCCTGGCCAGCTCTGCACCCCCAGCACCCCCAAGGCCTTCCTCTCAGGGCTGCTCTCCAGCCCTGCACCCCCAGCCTGGCTTGATACCAGGCCAGATCCAGGTCCCTGCAGTTGAACCTCATGAGATTCTCCTGGGCCAACATCTCTGGCTTGTCCAGGTCCCTTTAGATGGATCCCACCCCCCAGGAGCATCAGCTGCAGCACCCAGCTGGGTGTCCTCTGCAGCCTTGTGAGGGTGCCTCCATCCCACTGCCCTTGTTGCTCACGAGGATGTCACTGAAGAAACTGCCCTGGTCCCAGTATGGATTCCTGCAGGACAGCACTTGTCACTGATCTCCACCTGGCCATCAAGCCCTTGACCTCTGGGTACCACCATCCAAGCAATTCCTCATCCCCTGAGATGCTGAACAAAAGAGAGGGAACAACCCCTCCAGTAGTGCAGCCAAAACCTCTTGGCTGCCCAGTGGGGCCTCAAGAGGAGGAAAGATCAGGTAGTGGTTGTGCACCTGAATGAGAAAGCAACCTCCTGAGTCAGCAATCAAATCTGTCCCTGTGAGTCCATGGGCTGTGGGCTCTGCAGCCAGGTGGGCTGCTCCACCTCACCTGGACACGGCTCAGGGCGAGCAGCCGGAGCTGCAGTGTTGTTGGCCACGCTGGGAGAGGTTCAGGGAGCCTCCCAATTGAACCATTCTGGGGTCTCTGAGAACCTAGTGCCTTAGTGCTGCCTGGTGATGAGCCCTTGGAAAGGCAAGGTGCCAGCAGAGTGGCTGTGGCTGGACCCAGATGTCACGGCAGAAGGGTTGGGAGAGCAGAGATGCCATGAAGCCAAGGAGGGACAGACCTGGGCTTGGTGCAGGCTCAAATGGCATTCTGGTGAGCTTGGGACCAAAGCCAGAGACTTGCAAGACCCCTCTGGTGTGACCTGTCCTAGGTGACCCTCCTTTGGCAGTGAGGTTGGACTGGATGATCTCTGGAGGTCCCTTCCAACCCCTACTGTTCTATGGTGGTCTGCTGTCCTCCAAAGGCCTCCCCCTCTGCTGCTTCCACCTGCTTCACTCTTGATTCCTGCTCCAGGAGTTCTGCTTCATGAGCAAAAGACTTCCTCTTGTCACTGGTAGAAACTTGAGTAAAGACTTGTGCCCAGAGAAGGCCCAAACCGGCTGTAGGACAACCGAGCTTAGGTCAACGCAGCTGGGCTCAGTCAAAATGCTCCTCCGAGTCCTCTGCTGCTGAGCCCAGCTGCCAGAGACAGCCCTTGGCTTTGGGGGGCCTTTTGCACTCAGATGCATTTGATCCCAGGTGCAGGTAGAACTTCACAGAGCCCCAGAGACATCCAGGGAGGCAAAGCCCCTCAGGATCACCAACCCCAACCCCTGACCCTACCCTGCAAGGCTCACCCCTAACCCACAGCCCCAAGCACCACAGCCAAACCACCCTGAAACACCTCCAGGCCTGGGGACTCCACCACCTCCCTGGGCAGCCTCTGTGCCCCCAGGGCCTGTTCTGCTGGGCAGTTTCCAGGCCCTCTGCTCCCAGCCTGGAGCCTTCCTGGGGTGGTTGTGACTTGAATGCAGGACCCAGCACTTGGCTTTGTTGAACCTCACACAGTTGGCCTTGGTACATCCATCCAGCCTGGCCAGGTCCCTCTGCAGAGCCTCCCTACCCTCATGAACCTCTCCCTTTTGTTCAAGCCCACAACTTTCCTGACAGTCAAAAGGAAACAAATGTGTGCCCTGGGAAGACTCCTGTGGAAAGAGAGTGAGCATGGAAAAGCTGGAGTGGAAGCGATGTGGAAAGGTCAGGACGGAACAAAGAGCTCTTGAGAGGCCACACAGCTCCTCAAGCATGGCTCTGCCCTGAGCAGAGGGCAGCTGCTCCTGGGTGCTGCAGCAGTGTGCCCAGCACCCTGGGGCTGTGCTGGCTCTGTGCTGAGGAGACCTTGGAGTCCTGCAGCTGGAGGGAAGAGCTTTCCAGCTGGGTTGGGGTGGTTGCTGCCACCACAGGCAGAAGGAAAGGCAGGAAACTTTGGATAACAGAGCTGGAAAGTTGCTTTAGTCTGGCAGGCATGGAGGGAAAATGTTGGCAAGCATAGGGCTGTTTCTGCAGGGGTGCTCCCAGGCAGCTTTGCTTTTCCTCTCCCAGCTCTTATCACTGGAGGGCAGTGGTGTCTGAGAAGATGACTGCCAGGAGGAAACCACAGATGAAGAGCATGGCAGAACTCCTGGGTGGCCAACAGAGCACAGGCTGCAGGCTCTGAGCACCTTACTGAGGAGGAGAGTTGAGGATTTTACTATTTACAGAACCCCAGAGACATCCAGGGAGGCAAAGCCCCTCAGGATCACCAACCCCAACCCCTGACCCTACCCTGCAAGGCTCAGCCCTAACCCACAGCCCCAAGCACCACAGCCAAACCACCCTGAAACACCTCCAGGCCTGGGGACTCCACCACCTCCCTGGGCAGCCTCTGCCAAGCTCTGACCACTCCTGCTGGCAAAAGCCTTTGCCTGGTGTCCAGTCTGAGCCTGCCCTGCTGCAGCCTGAGGCCATTGCCTCTTGTTCATCCCCTGTGAGAGGAGAGCAGCAGCAACCTCTGCACAGCCTCCTCTCAGGGAGCTGCAGAGAGCAGGGAGCTCTGCCCTCAGCCTCCTCTTCTGCACACTAACCATCCCCAGCTCCTTCAGCCTCTCCTCATCAGATTTCTCCTGCAGCCCCTTCCCAGCTTCCCTGCCCTGCTCTGCCCTGGCTCCAGCACCTCCACCTCCCTCTTGTCTTGAGGAGCCCAACTCTGGGCACAGCACTGGAGCTGTGGCCTCAGCAGTGCCCAGCACAGGGGGACAGTCCCCTGCCTGCTCCTGCTGGGCACAGCATTGCTGCTCCCAGCCAGGATGCCAGTGGCTTTCTTGGCCAGCTGGGCACACTGCTGCCTCCTGTTGATCAGCACCCCCGGGTCCCTTTCTGCCAGCAGCTTCCCAGCCCCACTGCCCCAAGGCTGTAGCTCCCCAGGGGGTTGTTGTGAGCCCAGTGCAGGACCTGGCCCTCGGCCCTGTTGGAGCTCATCCCTTGAACACTGCCCCATGGACCCAATCCATCCATGGGTGAATTTCCTTGTCTTGCACCATTTCAAGTCATGTCTTGTAACATGGGCTGGTGGGGAGCGTCGCTGTCCATGAGGGGGGGTTGGAACTGGAGGATTTTCAGGTCTCTTCCAATCCAACCCATTCTTGGATTCCCTGCACTCAGCTCTTCTGCAGCAGAGGGAGTTGAAGGACAATTGGAACTTGTTCCTCCCTCTGTGGCATTAAAATAATCATGTAAAACACCAACCCATTCCCAGCTGGATGTTCTGTGCTGTCCTAGGGGATTGCTGGTGCCAGCTTCAAGCAGGAGCTCACTTCCCTGGTGTGGGGAACAGGATGGGTTGAGCTGGTGTGGGCATGGTGGGGGTGAAGTTCCTTACCCCACAGACCATGTGTTTGGGGGCAGAAGAGCAAAGCTGTGTGGGGAAGGGAAGTGGAAACAGTGTCCTGGATCAGCAGAAGGCCACTGTGGAGGAGATGTTGGTGCCTGATGCATCTCCTCTGGGGCTGTGATCCTAGAGCAGCAGTGAAGATCAGCAGCTCCCTGAAGGGACTGCCTGCACCCAGGAGATTTTGAGTTCCTTGAGTCCTTCCCCTCCAGCTCCTTCTGCTGGGCCTCATTATTCACTTCTGCTCCGTTTTGGCTGGGGTGACCCAGAACTTGCAGCTGCTACAAGAGCAGAGAACAGGGACAACCTGGACATGGGCCTGGCTGGCTTCTGGATGCAGGAGGCTTCTCCTTCCTCCTCCTCTTCCTTCTCCTCCTCCTCCTCCTCTTCCTCCTCTCCTCCTCTTCCTTCTCCCTCCTCCTTCTCCTCCTCCTTTTCCTCCTCCTTTTCCTCCTCCTCCTCCTCCTCCTCCTCCTCCTCCTCCTCCTTCTCTTCTCCTTCTCCTTCTCCTTCTCCTTCTCCTTCTCCTTCTCCTTCTCCTTCTCCTTCTCCTTCTCCTTCTCCTTCTCCTTCTCCTCCTCCTCCTCCTTCTCCTTCTCCTTCTCCTTCTCCTTCTCCTTCTCCTTCTCCTTCTCCTTCTCCTTCTCCTTCTCCTTCTCTTCTCCTTCTCCTTCTCCTTCTCCTTCTCCTTCTCCTTCTCCTTCTCCTTCTCCTTCTCCTTCTCCTTCTCCTCCTTCTCCTCCCTCTCCTCCTCCTCCTCCTTCATTGTGCATCGTCTCATGAAGCCAGGCAAGCCGAGATGTGTGGCAGAGGCTGTGGCTGGGATGTGAACAGGCAGGGGCTGCAGTTCACAGGCTGTGTGGGTTGCTGTGCACTGCAGTGATGACACCAATCCCCCAGCTCCCTGGCCCCGCTGGCTGCTGCCCAGGCCAGCCTGTGAGCACAGCCCCCGGCGCTGCCCTCTTCCCGTCCCAGCAGGACAGCTGTGCTGAGCTGCTTGTGGGGGTGGGACTGATGAGGAGCTGGGAGCAGGGGCTGGGGGTGGTGGGCTGACCCCTCAGGCCCTGCTGTTCACAATGTCAGGCCCAGGACGGAGGCCCCCAAGCCCCCGCAGCTGCATCCCAGCGGCGCTTCTGCAGCCTGCAGGGTGTGGGACTGACAGCTGCAGGGAATTCAGCCTCTGAGCTTCTAGCACACAGAGACTTCACAGCTACAGCTGCAGGCACTTCAGAGCCCTTTTAGGGTGTTGAATGGCAGAACAACAGCAGCATGCCCAGAGAGGGGCAATGGGATGAGGCCAATAGGGTGAGGTTCAACAAGGCCAAGTGCTGAGTGCTGCCCCTGGGTCACAGCAACCCCATGGATGCTCCAGGCTGGGGCAGAGGGGCTGGAAAGTGCCCAGCAGGAAAGGCCCTGGGGGTGCTGGGTGGCAGCAGCTGGAGAGGAGGCAGCAGTGCCCAGGGGGGCAAGAAGGGCAGCAGCAGCCTGGCCTGGAGCAGCAATGGTGTGGGCAGCAGGAGCAGGGCAGGGATTGTGCCCTGGGCTGGGCACTGGGGAGGCCACAGCTTGAGTGCTGCCTTCAGCTCTGGGCCCTCCCTGGCAGCAGGAGCTGGAGGGCTGGAGCAGGGCCAGAGAAGGGCAAGAGAGCTGGGGAAGGGTGTGGAGAAGAGGGCTGGGGAGGAGCAGCTGAGGGAGCTGGGGGGGTTGAGTGTGGAGCAGAGGAGGCTGAGGGAGACCTCCTTGCTCTCTGCAGCTCCTGAGAGGAGGCTGCAGCCAGCTGGGGGCTGGGCTCTGCTCCCCAGGCTCAGGTGAGAGAAGGAGAGGAACTGGCCTGAAGTTGTGCCAGGGGAGGCTTAGGTTGGAGCTGAGGAACAATTCCTTTGGTGGCAGAGTGGTCAGGGAGTGGCAGAGGCTGCCCAGGGGGGTGGTGGAGTCCCCATGCCTGGAGGTGTTGCAGCAAGCTGTGGCCATGGCACCTGGGGCCATGGCTGGGTGGCCATGGGGGGGTTGGGTTGGTGCTGGACTGGAGGTGCTTGGAGGCCTCTCCCAACCCAAAGGATTCCATGGTTCTCCCAATGAATGCAAACAACTTTAGTTTCTCTCATTGGTGTTTCAGGAGAGCGGTGAGGACAGCAGTGCTCACCCAGCCTGGTTGGGCAGAGCAGTTCCATTCATCTTGTGAAGCTTTTATGTTCACTGGCTTATAGGCTGGGCAGGGACTGGCTGGAGAGCAGCCCTGCAGGAAAGGCCTTGGGGGTGCTGGGGGAGGAGAAGCTCAGCAGGAGCCAGCAGGGAGCACTTGCAGCCCAGAGAGCCAAGCAGAGCCTGGGCTGCAGCAAGAGAAGTGTGGCCAGCAGGGCCAGGGAGGGGATTCTGCCCCTCTGCTCCACTCTGCTGAGCCCACAGCTGCAGCTCTGGGGCCAGTGCTGGAGCCCCCAGCACAGGAAGGCTCTGGAGGGGCTGGAAGGTGTCCAGAGCAGGGCCAGGAGGAGGAGCAGAGGGCTGGAGCTGCTCTGCTCTGCAGACAGCCTGAGAGAGTTGGGCTTGTGCAGGCTGGAGAGGAGAAGGCTCCCAGGAGCCCTTCTGGTGGCCTTCCAGGATGTGCAGGGGGCTGCAAGCAAGCTGGGGAGGGACTTTGGAGGGGGTGAGGGAGGGAGAGGAGTGGGGGGGATGGAGCAAAAGGAGAAGTGGGGAGCTGGAGCTTGGCTGTGAGGAAGAAGTTGTTGGCCAGGAGGGTGGTGAGAGCCTGGCCCAGGCTGCCCAGGGAGGTGGTGGAAGCCTCCTGCCTGGAGGTGTTTGCAGCCAGGCTGGAGGTGGCTGTGAGCAAGCTGCTGTGGTGTGAGGTGTCCCTGCCCATGGCAGGGGGTTGGGGCTGGCTGAGCCTTGAGCTCCCTTCCAGCCCTGCCAGCTCTGTGAATCTCTGATTTACTTCTGTCTGTAGTAATAAAAGCAGATTCCAAAACTCTGCTGAGAGAAGGCAGCAGAGCCTCTCCCAAGCTGCTGCAAAGATTAATTGCCCTAAATTGTGCTGCCTTAAATATTTGCTCCACATTTGCAGCCTCTCTTGCTCCCAGCCAGAGGAGCTCTCTGTTCTCACGCTGCTCCCAAGGGCTCTGCCAGCAGGAGCTCCTGGCTCTTCACCTCCCTTCCCCCACGATGAACCCCCCCTGGAGCTGGAGACACAACCCAAGCAGCTCTGGTCTGCATCTGCCTCATGATGCTGGAGCAGGGGGCAGGATTTTCCAGCCCATGTACACAATGGATTTGATCAAAGTTGCTGAGAGCATTCCAGGAGATCAGATCTCCAGTGCCTGCCTTCCACTGCCTGAATTTCTTCAGCTGTTAAACTGAGAGCCACACTTCCCCAAGGATCTCCCTGCTTGATGTTCAGCTGCCACAGCTGTCTAGAATGAAGATGAAGAAGAAACTGTTGAGAGTGACGCTGGGGAGACTCTGGCACAGGCTGCCCAGGGAGGCTGTGGCTGCCTCATGCCTCTAGCTGTCTCGACTCACAATCCTCACTCCCAATGCAGGCTGGGGGGGATGAGACTGAGAGCAGCCCTGCAGGGAAGGCCTTGGGGGTCATGGGGGGGAGGAGCTGGGCAGGAGCCAGCAATGGGCACTGGCAGCACAGGAGGCCAAGGGCAGCCTGGGCTGCAGCCAAAGCAGTGTGGCCAGAGCTGGAGAGAGGATCCTGCCCCTCTGCTCTGCTCTGGGGAGACCTCACCTGCAGAGCTGGGGCCAGACGTGGAGCCTCCAACACAGGAGGGACCTGGACCTGATGGAGAGGGTCCCAAGGAGGCCATGAAAATGCTCGGGGGTGGAAGCAGCTCTGCTCTGGGGCCAGGCTAGGAGAGCTGGGGCTGTTCAGCCTGGAGAAGAGAAGGCTGCAGGCAGACCTCAGAGCAGCCATCCACAACCTGAGGGGGCTACAAGAAGGCTGGGGAGGGGCTGTTCAGAAGGGCTGTGGGGATGGGGCTGCAGGACCCTTTGCTAGCCCTTTCCAGCCCTGTGCAATCTGTGACTGTGTAAAGCTTTAAGGTCCCTTCCAACCCCAGGCATTCAAGGATCTGTGCAATGCCACTCACCTGCCAATACATTCTCCAGAGCAGTGGCTTTCCCCTGCTCCCCAGAATCTGTTTGTCATGGTGATCTGATGAAGATCAGCAGCAGGGAATGTTTGCTGGCCCTTTGTCAGCAGCCAGTGCAGGAGGCCCTGATCCAGTCTTGTCCTTAACACATCACAGAATCGTGGAGCTCCCTCTGGGAGTGAGTGGCCCAGAACTGAGCCCAGAGCTCAAGCTGTGGCCTCCCCAGTGGCCAGCACAGGGCACAAGCCCTGAGCCCTCTGTGCCTGAACGTGCAGAGAAGTGACTGGTGGGCAGAGGCTGCCTGTGGCTTTGGGAAGTGGCAGCGAACGGGAGCATCCTGAGCCACCAGCTGAAGGTGGCAGGCAGCTTTGCATGGCTGGAGGGGAAGCAGAGGGAGGTGGTTTCAGGTTACCTTCCCCATGAGAGGAATTCTTTGGTGCTGATGAGGGCAGTGGCAGAGCCACATCTCAGAGCCCTGCCCACAGCTCCCACGACCTGCAAGACCCCTCTGAGGGAGGGAAAAATCCAGGGGATGATCCTCAACTGAATGCCACGAAGTGGTTAAAAAAGATGCCCAAATGTGCTGCTTCCCTGGCTGGGGAGGGCAGGGAGGTGGCTGCAGAAGGGCTGAGCAGACCCCAAGCTTTCCTGGGCATGAAGAGAAGCTTTCAGGTCCTCGTTCCCCACCCTCCGCTCTCACAAAAGGCCTCACAGAGCTGAGATCTTTAAACAGCTGCTGTGAATCAGGTAAAGTACATAGGCAGTGGGGCCCTGGGGTCCAGCTGGGTAACCACACTGCCCTCCAGGATCCCACAGATGCAAGCAAGGGCTGCAGCAGGCCCTGTGGGAGCAGAGCAGGGTGAAAGGCTGCACTGTCTGCATGAGGGTATATTTATCACTGAGACCCTGGGGAAGGAGAGCTGCCAGCACCCCCAAACCCGACTGCTGGCGGGGGCAAAGCGTCTCCTGTGTGCTGCCACATGTGGCCTGGCCAGGCAAGATGCTCTCCTGAGGGCACAGCTCCTCAGAGCAGCTGCAAACGGAGGGGACCTGGCAGGGCTGCAGTGTCCTCCTCAGCAGCAGTGGCCCTGAGCTCATACAGTGCTGGAAGAGTTTGGGTGGCAAGCAGGGACTCCCAGAATGGGTGAGGTGGGAAGGGAGCTCAGAGAGCATCCAGCTCCAGCCCCCTGCCATGGGCAGGGACCCCTCCCACCAGCCCAGGCTGCTCCAGGCCTCATCCAGCCTGGCCTGCAACCCCTCCAGGCAGGAGGCAGCCACAGCCTCCCTGGGCAGCCTGTGCCAGGCTCTCCCCAGCCTCACTGCCAACAATTTCTTCCTCCTCTCCACTCTCAGTCTCTGCTCTCCCAGCTCAAAGCCATTGTCCCTGGGCCTGGCTCTCCCAGCCCTTCTCCAGAGTCCCTCCCCAGCTCTCCTGGAGCCCTTCAGGTCCTGCAAGGCTGCTCTGAGGTCTGCCTGCAGCCTTCTCTTCTCCAGGCTGCACAGCCCCAGCTCTCCCAGCCTGGCCCCACAGGGGAGGTTCTGCAGCCTCTGCTCATCTCTGTGGCCTCCTCTGGAGCCTCTCCAGCAGCTCCAGGTCCTTCTTGTGCTGGGGGCCCCAGAGCTGGAGGCAGTGCTGCAGGTGGGCTCTGAGCAGAGCAGAGGGGCAGAATCCCCTCCCTGTGCTGCTGCTCTCCCTGCTCTGGCTGCAGCTCAGCACTCAGCTGGCTCTGGGCTGCCAGGGACCACTGCTGGCTCCTGGGGACTCTGTCACCACCTGGCACCCCCAAGGCCTTCTCCTGCAGGCTGCTCTCAGCCTCTCCTCACCCAGCCTGGATCTGTGCTGGGGTTGCCCTGAGCCAGCAGGACCTTGCCCTTGGCCTTGTTGAGCCTCCTGAGGTTGGCTTGGGCCCAGCTCTGCAGCCTGCCCAGGTGCCTCTGGATGGATCCAGCCTGTCAGCAGCACCACACAGCTTGGTGCCATCTGCAAACCTGCTGATGCTTTATGCTCCTGATATTGAGAACAAATTGTTGGCAGTGAGGCTGGGGAGAGCCTGGCACAGGCTGCCCAGGGAGGCTGTGGCTGCCTCCTGCCTGGAGGGGTTGCAGGCCAGGCTGGATGAGGCCTGGAGCAGCCTGGGCTGGTGGGAGGGGTCCCTGCCCATGGCAGGGGGCTGCAGCTGGATGCTCTTTGAGGTCCTTTCCAAGGGAACAAAGGGCTTCCCAGGGAGAAGTGTTCTCTCAGTCTGCCCTGAGCTGCAGGGATCCAGTGCTGAGCACAGGGGGATGTCATCCACGCTGCTTTGTGGTGCCTAAGCCACAACCTTCCCAGCTCCCCTCTCGAATTCCCAGGACACAGTAGGAAGCAGAGCAGAGCAGAGCAGAGGTGGCCCTCAGGGGGCAGTCCTTGGCTTGCTCTGCCCAGCCTCACCCCGGGCACTGCCTCCCAACAGCTGATTTGAAGGGGGTGGGAGGTGTGAATAATTAATAGCTGCTCAATTATTCAAGCTGGGAGGAGAGAGCATGAATGCAGCATGCTGACCAGGGTAGCAATGAGTAATTATGTTAATTAACTCAAGCAGCTAAGAAGGAGCTGTAATTAGTTCATGATTTAGGCAGCCCTGTGGCTTTTAAACCCAAACAGGAGCTAAATATAAACAAACTGAAGAGACAGCTACAAAGTGTGGGTTCAGCAGTGTACTCTGCCTGGGCACAGGAAGGGCATTTGAATCCTGTAGGACCTACAAAGGGCTCCTCTGACCTCCAGGAGGGACACAGGGACAGTGGGAAAGCTTCAGAAGAGGAGGCTGAGGGAGACCTCCTTGCTCTCTGCAGCTCCCTGAGAGGAGGCTGCAGCCAGCTGGGGGTTGGGAACAAGTGGCAGGAGGGGAGGAACTGGCCTGAAATTGTGCCAGGGGAGATAAGGAACAATTTCTCTTACTGCCAGAGTGGTCAGGGCCTGGCAGAGGCTGCCCAGGGAGGTGGTGGAGTCCCCATGCCTGGAGGTGTTGCAGCAAGCTGTGGCCATGGCACCTGGGGCCGTGGTTGGGTGGCCATGGTTGGGTTGGGTTGGTGCTGGACTGGAGGAGCTTGGAGGCCTCTCCCAAGCCAGGCAATGCTGTGGGTCTGATTCTGTGCTGTGACAAAACCTGAAGGTGTGGGAAAAGGCTTTACCAGCAAGAAGTAAAACAGCAGTCAGGAGTTAGAAAGGGAAAATACTGCATTCATTTGAATCCTTGAGATCAACTAATCCCAGCAGGGAGGGGCTGGAAGGAATCCCTGGGATCCCCCAGCCCAAGCCCTGCTCCTGCAGGGCACCCCCAGCAGCTTGCCCAGCAGCACAGTGCCCAGGGGGGGTTGGAAGCTCTCCACACCAGGAGACTCCACAACCTCTCTGGGCAGCCTGCTCCAGGCCTCCAGCAGCCTCACAACAAACAACTTTCTCCTCCTGCTCAGCTCCAACCTCCTGCCTGCCACTCTGTGCCCCTTGCCCCTTGGCCTGGCCCTGGGCACCACTCAGCAGAGCCTGGCCCCAGCCTCCTGCCCCCCACTGCTCCTTTAGCTCTTGCTGAGCATTGCTCAGCTGCCCTCTGGGGCTGCTCTGCTGCAGGCTCTCAGCCCCAGGGCTCTCAGCCTTTGCTGCTCCCAGAGCTGCTCCAGGCCCCTCAGCCTGCCCTGGGCTCTCTCCAGCACTTCCCTGCCTCTGGAACTGGGGAGCCCAGGACTGGAACCAGGGCTCCAGATGTGGCCTTACTAGGACTGAGTAGAGAGGGAGGAGAACCTCCCTTGCCCTGCTGCCCACACTCTTGGTGCCCCCCCAGCACCCCATTGGCTTCCTGGCCACCAGGGCACCTTGCTGGCTCATGGGGAACTTGTTGGCCCCCAGCACTCCCAGGTCCTGCTCCCTGGAGCTGCTTCCCAGCAGGTCTCCCCTCCCCTGTCCTGCTGCAGGAGGTTCTTCCTCCCCAGGGGCAGCTATAACTGAGTCTTTAGCACCACAAATGGTCTTTGGCACTTCCAGCTTATTAATCTAAGTGAATATATTCAGCTCTGAGGTCCTTTTCCCTGCAGGCACCCTGCTGACAAGGTGTCTAAGCCTCCTCATTTAGGTGAGCAGGCAGCTGTCATCCTGATTCCTCCAGTGAGGTCTCAATCAGTCTGCCTGGGTTGGAAGGAAAACCTCTCTGATAATTCCCTTTTCCTCCTGATTTTGTTTCCTTAATCAGCACTCTGGAGGTCGCTCCTGTGGCGAATCTAAATGGATGCAGCCTGCTCTGCAGGTGGAAGACCTCTGCTGAAATGGGTTAACGAGAGAGAAATTGCAGAGATGTGTTTTATTTCCCCAGGTGAGGTGGAAAGGCTTAGTGTTTACCTCTGCTCTGAGCTTTGCCTCTCATCAAGGAAAGGCTGAGAGTCCTGGGGCTGTTGAGCCTGGAGAAGAGCAGCATGAGAGGGGATCTAAAATCCTGTGTCCAGTTGTGGGCTCCCCAGTTCAGGAGAGACAGAGAAGTGTGGAAGAGAGTCCAGGGCAGGCTGGGAAGCTGCTGAAGGGCCTGGAGCAGCTCTGGGAGGAGCAAAGGCTGAGAGCCCTGGGGCTGAGAGCCTGCAGAAGAGCAGCCCCAGAGGGCAGCTGAGCAGGGGCTTGGGCTGGGTGATGCCCAGAGGTCCCTTCCAAGCCCTCACAAAGTAGAAATGAGTTCTGTACTGCACCTCACCCTTTGTTGGGTTTGGTGGAGCTATTTAATGGGTTGTGGTGCTCTGCAGATGCTTGTTGTGTATTTAGGGTCACTGCAAATGATGCCACTTAATAAGAGAGGAAAGCAGAGATGAGGACTGGTTGCCATCAATGGATGTCTAAGAATGTTGCTTGAGATGAAGGTTGCCTTGGAAAGCAGAGACCACAGAACCACGGAATTGTCAGGGCTGGAAGGGACACCAAAGCTCAGCCAGCCCCAACCCCCTGCCATGGGCAGGGACACCTCACACCACAGCAGGTTGCTCACAGCCACCTCCAGCCTGGCTGCAAACACCTCCAGGCAGGAGGCTTCCACCACCTCCCTGGGCAGCCTGGGCCAGGCTCTCACCACCCTCCTGGCCAACAACTTCTTCCTCACAGCAAGTTCCAGCTCCCCACTTCTCCTTTTGCTCCAGCCCCCCCCACTCCTCTCCCTCCCTCACCCCCTCCAAAGTCCCTCCCCAGCTTGCTTGCAGCCCCCTGCAGATCCTGGAAGGCCACCAGAAGGTCTCCTGGGAGCCTTCTCCTCTCCAGCCTGCACAAGCCCAACTCTCTCAGGCTGTCTGCAGAGCAGAGCAGCTCCAGCCCTCTGCTCCTCCTCCTGGCCCTGCTCTGGACACCTTCCAGCCCCTCCAGAGCCTTCCTGTGCTGGGGGCTCCAGCACTGGCCCCAGAGCTGCAGCTGTGGGCTCAGCAGAGTGGAGCAGAGGGGCAGAATCCCCTCCCTGGCCCTGCTGGCCACACTTCTCTTGCTGCAGCCCAGGCTCTGCTTGGCTCTCTGGGCTGCAAGTGCTCCCTGCTGCCTCCTGCTGAGCTTCTCCTCCCCCAGCACCCCCAAGGCCTTTCCTGCAGGGCTGCTCTCCAGCCAGTCCCTGCCCAGCCTGTGTTGGTGCCTGGGGTTGCCCTGCCCCAGCTGCAGGACCTTGCCCTTGGCCTTGTTGAGCCTCCTGAGGTTGGCTTGGGCCCAGCTCTGCAGCCTGCCCAGGTGCCTCTGGATGGATCCTTCCCTCCAGCTGTCAGCAGCACCACACAGCTTGGTGCTGAGGGAGCCTCAGTGCCACTGTCCCTGGCACCAACAGAGATGTTAAACAAGATGCTTGGTGCAGTCCTTGCTGGTGTGGGCTGCTGGAGATGCTTGAACACTCCCTGAGCTTTCAGACTCAGCTCAGGGTGCAGCAGCCTGTGAAGAAGAAATTCTTCTGGTGTGTTTATTGCTTTGTTGCCTCTGCCTTGCACAGAGCCAAGCTTGCAGGCTGTTGGTGATTGCTGGGCTGCCTCTCATCCAGGGGCTTCACAGCTCTAACCTCCTGGGGGAAATTTGGTAGCTTCTTTCACACAGCTATCACAAAATCGTTGTGTGGCTCAGCCTCTGGAGGAGGCCTCTTGCAGCATCATTATCTGTGCTAATCAAAGGTTTCACCTCTCTCTCTCCAAGCTGAGCTGGGAATACTTCAACTCACTGCCAGCCAGGCCTGGGCTGACCTGGCTCTGCCACCAAAGAATTGGCTGGTTGAGCATCTCAGCCCCCAAAACAGAAATGCATTTCCCTGCAGCTTCTCATCTGTTTGTATTTGGTTTGCCACCCAAAGCCTGTTCTGGACCCCAGCTCCTGAGTGTGCCCTGCTGAAAGCAGCAAGGTGGAGGGGAATGAAAAACATCTCTTGAAATCTTCCACTCTGCTGGAGCTCCTCGATTGATGGCTGACTTTTTGCCCAATATTCAGACCTCCATGCTCAGCATTTCCTGTTCTGTGGCCCAGTCAATACCAATCCTGTCTGCAAATGGCATTAGTGGTAATTATTTTTAAGGAAGAGCTGGTTTTTAAACTTCACTTCATCTGTCCATGAGCCACAGGCAAGGACCAGGCTGCTGGGAGCTGCAGCAGAAGTTCCACCTTGATACAGGAGCCCCAAGCCCCCCACAGCAGGAGGGAGGTGCTGGGAACTGCCAGGGTGAATGTGGTCTTGGCTGGCAAGTGGAACAAATGAGGGCTGGAGCTGCTCTGCTCTGCAGACAGCCTGAGAGAGTTGGGCTTGTGCAGGCTGGAGAGGAGAAGGCTCCCAGGAGACCTTCTGGTGGCCTTCCAGGATCTGCAGGGGGCTGCAAGCAAGCTGGGGAGGGACTTTGGAGGGGGTGAGGGAGGGATAGGAGTGGGGGGGATGGAGCAAAAGGAGAAGTGGGGAGGTGGAGCTTGGCTGTGAGGAAGAAGTTGTTGGCCAGGAGGGTGGTGAGAGCCTGGCCCAGGCTGCCCAGGGAGGTGGTGGAAGCCTCCTGCCTGGAGGTGTTTGCAGCCAGGCTGGAGGTGGCTGTGAGCAGCCTGCTGTGGTGTGAGGTGTCCCTGCCCATGGCAGGGGGCTGGCACTAGCTGAGCCTTGAGCTCCCTGCCAGCTCTGTGAGTCTGTGATTCTATGAACTCACAGTGAAGCTGGGGAGGCTGTTTGGAGCTGCTGCTGGAGGGCAGTGAGGTGGGCAGTGCTGTGATGGGGAGGAGCAGGGGGGTGTCCTTGCAGGGGAGGTTGGCTCTGGAGATGATGCAGCAGTAGTGCCATGCTCCTGCTGGCTTTGAGGAGAAGAGGAGGCTGGGCAAGGAGGCTCTGCCACGGAGCAAACCTCTGGGGGATGCTGGGGGACTCTCTTGACCTGGGCACCCAGTGCCTCACCTGCAGCTTCCTCATCGTGCAGCATCCTGGTGGGCAGAGGAGGTCCCAGCTCAAGAGGAACTGGCCTGAAGTTGTGCCAGGGGAGGCTTAGGTTGGAGCTGAGGAACAATTCCTCTGCTGCCAGAGTGGTCAGGGAGTGGCAGAGGCTGCCCAGGGAGGTGGTGGAGTCCCCATGCCTGGAGGTGTTGCAGCAAGCTGTGGCCATGGCACCTGGGGCCATGGCACCTGGGGCCATGGCTGGGTGGCCATGGGGGGGTTGGGTTGGTGCTGGACTGGAGGAGCTTGGAGGCCTTTGCCAGCTGAGAGTTCTCTAATTCTATGATCTGAGAAGTTTGGGAAGGTTAAGTTTCTGGAGCTCATGGATCATTTGCAGATGCAGTTGCAGTGCTGTGTGGACACTGCTGAGGGCTCACAGCAGCTATGCTCATTCAGCTGACCTCACTGAGAGCTTGCAAGGGAATACAAATGGAAAGCAAAATTATGGAGACTCCTAAAATTCATCTGCAGCCAACCAGCCAGAGCTGGGCAGGCTGCAGAGCTGGGCAGAGGGAACCTCCTGGGGGTCACCAAGGGCAAGGGTAGGGTCCTGCCCCTGGGGAGGAAGAACCTCCTGCAGCAGGGCAGGGGAGGGGAGACCTGCTGGGAAGCAGCTCCAGGGAGCAGGACCTGGGAGTGCTGGGGGCCAACAAGTTCCCCATGAGCCAGCAAGGTGCCCTGGTGGCCAGGAAGCCAGGAAGCCAATGAGGTGCTGGGGGCATTACAAAGAGAGGGAACAGCAGGGAAAGGGAGGTTCTCCATCCCCTCTACTCTGCCCAGCTGAGACCACACCTGAAATACTGTGTCCAGTTCTGGGCTCCCCAGTTCAAGAGGGACAGGGAGAGAGTCCAACAGAGGCTGTGAGGATGCTGAAGGGACTGGAACATCTCTGCTGGGAGAAGCCAAGCCTGAGAGCCCAGGCTAAGAGCCTGCAGAAGAGCAGCCCCAGAGGGCAGCTGAGCAATGCTCAGCAAGAGCTAAAGGAGCTGTGGGGGGCAAGAGGCTGGGGCCAGGCTCTGCTGAGTGGTGCCCAGGGCCAGGCCAAGGGGCAAGGGGCACAGAGTGGCAGGCAGGAGGTCGGATCTGAGCAGGAGGAGAAAGTTGTTTGTTGTGAGGCTGCTGGAGGCCTGGAGCAGGCTGCCCAGAGAGGTTGTGGATTGTCCTCTAGAGACTTTCAAGATGTGTTCCTATGCCACCTGCCCTAGGTGACCATGCACTGGCGGTGAGGTTGGGCTGGGTGAGCTCTGGAAGTCCCTTCTGCCCCTAGCACTCTGATTCTGTGATTTAATGAACTCATTTGGAGCACACAGGTCTGAGACTGAAGGCTGAGGTGTGCTGTGCAGGGACAATGGAATCTCCTCTTCTGCAGCCTGGGCATTCTGGTGCCCATCAACACTAAACCAGAAGAGGTTTTTAGCTGTCCCTGTCCTGAGCTTTCTGGGTGTGCTTGCAGCTCTTGCTTGTTGGCCTGGTGACAGCAGGGCCCTGGTGCTGAGCTCACAGGCAGGATTGCTGTGGATCAATGACTTGGTGTCCATTAGGGCATCAATCATGGACCCAAACCCACAACAGATCCATCTGTGCCTGGGTGTCTATAGAGGCAATGTGGGCAGGGGTGGGAGAGAAACCCCTCCTGGAATGATGGAGAGGGGACTGGAGGAGGAGCAGAGGCTGAGAGCCCTGGGGCTGAGAGCCTGCAGAAGAGCAGCCCCAGAGGGCAGCTGAGCAATGCTCAGCAAGAGCTAAAGGAGCTGTGGGGGGCAGGAGGCTGGGGCCAGGCTCTGCTGAGTGGTGCCCAGGGCCAGGCCAAGGGGCAAGGGGCACAGAGTGGCAGGCAGGAGGTTGGAGCTGAGCAGGAGGAGAAAGTTGTTTGTGGTGAGGCTGCTGGAGGCCTGGAGCAGGCTGCCCAGAGAGGTTGTGGAGTCTCTGGGTGTGGAGAGCTTCCAACCCCCCCTGGGCTCTGTGCTGCTGGGCAAGCTGCTGGGGGTGCCCTGCTGGAGCAGGGCTTGGGCTGGGGGATCCCAGGGGTCCCTTCCAGCCAGTATGAAAAACCAGTATTGATCCTAGGCTCTTGCTGAGAACCAGGAGGTGTTGGTGCAGGAGTGGGAGCCCAAAGCTGAGTTTGAATCCCCATAGCCTCTCGTAGTTAGTGGGCGCAGGCCTGGGGGTTATGTTGCTTTTCTATGGATTGTTTGGGGCTGGATTTGTTCTGTTTGGAGCAGGGGTGAGCTGCTGCTGCCAGGCAGGATGCAGGCAGAGGCCGGGGAGCAGGGCGGCAGAGGGAGCAGGGAGGCAGAGGGAGCAGCAGAGGAGCAGGGAGGCAGAGGGAGCAGCAGAGGAGCAGGGTGGCAGAGGGAGCAGGGAGGCAGAGGGAGCAGGGCGGCAGAGGGAGCAGGGAGGCAGAGGGAGCAGCAGAGGAGCAGGGCGGCAGAGGAGCAGGGCGGCAGAGGGAACAGGGCGGCAGAGGGAACAGGGCGGCAGAGGGAGCAGGGAGGCAGAGGGAGCAGGGCGGCAGAGGGAGCAGGGAGGCAGAGGGAGCAGCAGAGGAGCAGGGTGGCAGAGGGAGCAGGGAGACAGAGGGAGCAGCAGAGGAGCAGGGCGGCAGAGGAGCAGGGCGGCAGAGGAGCAGGGCGGGCGGCAGAGGGAGCAGGGCGGCAGAGGGAGCAGCAGAGGAGCAGGGCGGCAGAGGAGCAGGGCGGCAGAGGGAACAGGGCGGCAGAGGGAGCAGGGAGGCAGAGGGAGCAGCAGAGGAGCAGGGCGGCAGAGGGAACAGGGCGGCAGAGGGAACAGGGCGGCAGAGGGAGCAGCAGAGGAGCAGGGCGGCAGAGGGAACAGGGCGGCAGAGGGAACAGGGCGGCAGAGGGAGCAGGGAGGCAGAGGGAGCAGCAGAGGAGCAGGGCGGCAGAGGGAGCAGGGAGGCAGAGGGAGCAGCAGAGGAGCAGGGCGGCAGAGGGAGCAGCAGAGGAGCAGGGCGGCAGAGGGAGCAGCAGAGGAGCAGGGCGGCAGAGGGAGCAGCAGAGGAGCAGGGCGGCAGAGGGAGCAGCAGAGGAGCAGGGCGGCAGAGGGAGCAGCAGAGGAGCAGGGCGGCAGAGGGAGCAGCAGAGGAGCAGGGCGGCAGAGGGAGCAGGGCGGCAGAGGGAGCAGGGCGGCAGAGGGAGCAGGGCGGCAGAGGGAGCAGGGCGGCAGAGGGAGCAGGGCGGCAGAGGGAGCAGGGCGGCAGAGGGAGCAGGGCGGCGGGGAACACGGCGGCAGAGGGCGGCAGCGCTCCTCGGCTCTGGGCTCCCTGCTCTGAAACCCAGCGACGGCAATTTAAAGAGCGTGGGAAGAGGCAGGAGCTGGAGCTTCCCGAGGATGCCGGAGCCGCTGGCCCTGGGAGTGCATGGAACGGAGCCTGTGGTACTTTCAGGCTATGCCTTTAATTTTTTTCTCACAGGTCTTGAGCAGAAAAGGAGTAAAATGTAAATCAATCACTGCTGGGTGTGAAGAGGAAAAGGATAATCCCAAGCAATCCCTTGGGAGAGAGAGAGCTAGCAGAAGATTGAATGTTGGGGGGGAGTTGCCAGCCCCCAGCATGGAGCCAAACACCCAGCTGCTGGGGAGGGGGCACTGAAGAGTAGATCTGAAAAGCTCAGGGGGATGTCTCGAGCGTTTCTAAAGGGTTTGTGAAATGGGCCCTGGGTCTGCACTCTTGTTCCAGGGAGAAAACCCTCCCAGGGGTAACAACTGGCTGAGGGCTGGGGCCAAGGGGGGTTGGGGAGTGGAGATCACTGCAGCTGGTGGCTGGGCACAGGTGGAGCTCCCCAGGGCTCAGTGCTGGGTCAGTTCTCTTTAACATCTTCATCAATGATCTGGGTGAGGAGATTGAAGCACCGAACTGGGTGTCAGTGTTGATCTGCTGGAGGGCGGAGAGGCTGTGCAGGGGCACCTGGCCAGGCTGCAGCCATGGCATGAGGCCAAGGGGATGAGGTTCAACAAGGCCAAGTGCTGAGTGCTGCCCCTGGGTCACAACAACCCCAGGAAGGCTCCAGCCTGGGGGCAGAGGGGCTGGAAAGTGCCCAGCAGGAAAGGCCCTGGGGGTGCTGGGTGGCAGCAGCTGGAGAGGAGGCAGCAGTGCCCAGGGGGGCAAGAAGGGCAGCAGCAGCCTCGTGCAGGGGTGAACCTTCCTAGCTTGTGTTATGGTGGGGGAGACCCCACTGCTATGGGGCCAGGCCGGGAGAGTTGGGGCTGCTCAGCCTGGAGAAGAGAAGGCTCCAGGCAGACCTCAGAGCAGCCTTGCAGGACCTGAAGGGCTCCAGGAGAGCTGAGGAGGGATTTTGGACAAGGGCTGGGAGTGCCAGGCCCAGGGAGAATGGCTTTGAGCTGGAAGCAGCTGGATTTAGATCAGCCCTTAGGAAGAGATTTTTCCCCATGTGTGTGGTGAGGCACTGGAACAGGTTGCCCAGAGTAATGATGGAGGCTCCAAGCCTGGGGGTGTTGAAGGCCAGGCTGGATGAGGCCTTGAGCAAGCTGGGCTGGTGGGAGTGTCCCTGCCCATGGCAGGGGGCTGGGGCTGGATGATCCTTAAGGTCCCTTCCAACCCAAACCACTCTGGGATTCTATAACTCTATGAAGAGTTTTAGAGGGGAACCTTCCCAGCGTGCTTTATAGTGAGGAAGAGCTGCACAGGGGAACATTCCCAGGATGTTTCAATGCATGTTTGAACACTCTGCAATGGAGAGGAGTCAGGGGCAGAGCAAAACCAGCTGGGGGTGCACCTGGAGTCAGAAAAGGCATCACAGCCCTGGGTTCACACAGGCCAACTTGTGAGCAGCTGCACTTGTATGGTGTCCTCCAAGAGAACTGTTCACCAGGAACAGGTGAGGGCTTGACCTGCTGGAAAGCAGCTCTGGGGAGAATCATACAATCACAGAATTGTTAGGGCTGGAAGGGAGCTCAAGGCTCAGCCAGCCCCAACCCCCTGCCATGGGCAGGGACACCTCACACCACAGCAGCTTGCTCACAGCCACCTCCAGCCTGGCTGCAAACACCTCCAGGCAGGAGGCTTCCACCACCTCCCTGGGCAGCCTGGGCCAGGCTCTCACCACCCTCCTGGCCAACAACTTCTTCCTCACAGCCAATCTCCAGCTCCCCACTTCTCCTTTTGCTCCACCCCCCCACTCCTATCCCTCCCTCACCCCCTCCAAAGTCCCTCCCCAGCTTGCTTGCAGCCCCCTGCAGATCCTGGAAGGCCACCAGAAGGTCTCCTGGGAGCCTTCTCCTCTCCAGCCTGCACAAGCCCAACTCTCTCAGGCTGTCTGCAGAGCAGAGCAGCTCCAGCCCTCTGCTCCTCCTCCTGGCCCTGCTCTGGACACCTTCCAGCCCCTCCAGAGCCTTCCTGTGCTGGGGGCTCCAGCACTGGATCCAGAGCTCCAGGTGGGGTCTCACCAGAGCAGAACTGGGGGTGCTGGTGGTCAACAAGTTCCCCATGAGCCAGCAATGCGCCCTCATGGCCAGGGTCAGTGGTATCCTGGGATGAATCAAGACTGTGAGCAGCAGGTCAAGGAAGGTTCTCCTCACCCCCTATTCTATGCCCTGGTCAGGCCACATCTGGAGCCCTGGTTCCAGTTCTGGGCTCCCCAGTTCCAGAGGCAGGGAAGTGCTGGAGAGAGCCCAGGGCAGGCTGGGAAGCTGCTGAGGGGCCTGGAGCAGCTCTGGGAGCAGCAAAGGCTGAGAGCCCTGGGGCTGAGAGCCTGCAGAAGAGCAGCCCCAGAGGGCAGCTGAGCAATGCTCAGCAAGAGCTAAAGGAGCTGTGGGGGGCAAGAGGCTGGGGCCAGGCTCTGCTGAGTGGTGCCCAGGGCCAGGCCAAAGGGGCAAGGGGCACAGAGTGGCAGGCAGGAGGTTGGAGCTGAGCAGGAGGAGAAAGTTGTTTGTTGTGAGGCTGCTGGAGGCCTGGAGCAGGCTGGAGCTCTCCTTGTAGTGAGAGCTTCCAACTCCTGCCATGCAGTGATTGCATGAAGATGCATTAGTGGGCATGCAGGGGTGGGGAGGGAGGGGGTTCAGCTGGTGCTGTGCAGCAGTGGTGTGAGGGTGAGGACAGAGCAGAGTGCCTGCAGCCAGAGCCAGTCAGTGTGGCAGGGCAGCCAGGTGGAAGATGTTGGCAGTGCTTGGGGAACCAGGCAGACCTGAAGCTCTGCTGCTCTGCTGGCTTGGGCAATCAGTTCAGCCAGCAGCAGCCAAGTGAAAACTCTGAGCACAAACAGCTTCACACTCCCAAGCTGATGAAGCTTCCCTGAGCCCGAATCAGGCTCAGCCAGTGAGGTGCTGTGAGGTGTGATGAGAGCTGATGTGAAGCCCTGCCTAGGCCTTGCCAAGGAGGAGAGCACAGTGACACAGCCCAACCCCCTGCCAGAGCAGGGCACCCAGGGCAGGCTGCACAGGAAGGCATCCAGGGGAGGTTGGAAGCTCTCCAGAGCAGGAGACTCCACAACCTCTCTGGGCAGCCTGCTCCAGGCCTCCAGCAGCCTCACCCCAAAGAAGTTTCTCCTCCTCCCCTTGAGCTGAAACCTTCTCTCTTCCACTTTGCATCCACTGCTCCTTGGCTCCTGGCTGTGCACCACCCACAAGAGCTTGGCCCCCTGCCCTTGCCCCCCAGCCCTCAGCTCTTGACAGACATTGAGCAGATCCCTCTCAGCCTTCTCCTCTCCAGCCTCAGCAGCCCCAGGGCTCTCAGCCTCTCTCCACAGGGCAGATGCTCAGGTCCCCAACTCCTCCTCCTGGCTCTCCCTTGGGCTCTCCCCAGCAGCTCTCTGTCTCTCTGCACCTGGGGAGCCCAGCACTGGGCACAGGATTGCAGCTGTGGTCTGAGCAGGGCAGAGCAGAGGGGGAGCAGAACCTCCCCAGCCCTGCTGGCCACACTTTGCTTGCTGCCCCCCAGGACGATGCATGGATGCTCCCTTGGCACCTTCACCACTCAGGCCTTCTGTGGGCTGCATCCATTGGTTCTGAGCCTTAAATGATGGTGAGGATCAATGCTGACAGCAAACCTCATCTGCAAACCTGAGCTGTCAGGAAGAGTTTGGGATCCTGGAGCGGTTGTGGCACGACAAGGGGTGGCAGCTTGGACTAAGAGAGGGAGATTCAGACTGGATACAAGGATGATGCTTTTTACACAGGTTGATGAAACACTGGCCCAGGCTGCCCAGAGAGCTGGGAGCTGCCCCATGGCTGGCACCAGTGCAAGTCAGGTGGTTTGGAGCTGTGAGCAACCTGCTCTGGTTGGGAATGTCCCTGCTGGCTGCAGCGGGGGTATAGAATCATTGAGCTTTAAAGGTCACTGCCACCCCAAACCATTCTCTGATTCTAAAAACCTGGTACTTCAGTAACATGAGCCAGCAGTGCCCAGGGGGGCAAGAAGGGCAGCAGCAGCCTGGCCTGGAGCAGCAATGGTGTGGGCAGCAGGAGCAGGGCAGGGATTGTGCCCTGGGCTGGGCACTGGGGAGGCCACAGCTTGAGTGCTGCCTTCAGCTCTGGGCCCTCCCTGGCAGCAGGAGCTGGAAGGCTGGAGCAGGGCCAGAGAAGGGCAAGAGAGCTGGGGAAGGGTGTGGAGAAGAGGGCTGGGGAGGAGCAGCTGAGGGAGCTGGGGGGGTTGAGTGTGGAGCAGAGGAGGCTGAGGGAGAGCTCCTTGCTCTCTGCAGCTCCTGAGAGGAGGCTGCAGCCAGCTGGGGGTTGGGCTCTGCTCCCCAGGCTCAGGTGAGAGAAGGAGAGGAACTGGCCTGAAGTTGTGCCAGGGGAGGCTTAGTTTGGAGCTGAGGAACAATTCCTCTGGTGTCAGAGTGGTCAGGGCCTGGCAGAGGCTGCCCAGGGAGGTGGTGGAGTCCCCATGCCTGGAGGTGTTGCAGCAAGCTGTGGCCATGGCTCCTGGGGCCATGGTTGGGTTGGGTTGGTGCTGGACTGGAGGAGCTTGGAGGCCTCTCCCAACCCAAACAGTTCTGCATTCCCTGGTTCCTCTGCTTGCTCAGGGTGTGCAGGTGCCAGTAAAAAGCCTTCAGAATAAACTGCCAGTAAAGGAGGGAGAACCTTCTGCTCCACTTAGCATTTCTCATTAGGAGCCCCCCAGCCTGTTGTCCAGGCACGTCAAACACAGCCTTTAGCCCCTCGTCTCGCCGCTCACTGTCGCCTGAGCCGTCCCAGCTCTGCGCTTCCCTGCGCGGGGGGGATTCGTCTGCCCAGGCAAAGCGCCGCTGCTCCTCCCGGCCGGCAGGAAGCCCTCCCGGGCGGCGGCAGCGCCCAGGGGGGTTCGCTTCTCCCGCAACTGGGGACAGGAATGAATTGTTCTTGGAGGTTGGATAAATCAACCCGGCAGACCCAGGCAATTATGGTGGGTGAGTGGTGCATTCCTGCCGAGGAGAGATAAGAAACACCGCAGGCACCGAGAGGGAAGAAAGACCACAACGAAAAGAGGAGAGGGAGCAGCCGGGGTGGGGGGGCTGGGGGCTGCCAAGCGGTTTGTCAGCGGTGGAGCCAGGCAGCGAAGGGAAGGCATCAAGCAGCTCCCAAATCGGGCTGTAGAAATGAGCTGCTACTGATTAAAAGCCTTGCTTACTTTTCCTTTCCTGGGGGAGGAAAGGAGAGGCTCTTGCAGCTCACGCCTGCCCGAGCGCTTTGCTTGCTCCCCCCCTGAGGAGCAGAGGGCCGTGGCAAAGGCATCAGCGAGCTGCTGGAGGAGGCAGGAGGTGGACATGGGGAGGCAGCAGCTGCTGGGGCAGGCTGTGTCCCTGGGCTGCTCTCAAATGTTGTGGGCAGTAAGTTCTGCATGGGACAGCAATGTGCCCCTGTGGCCAAGAACGCTGATGGTCTCCTGGGGGGCATGCAGAAGAGTGTGACCAGCAGGGCAACAGAGGTTCTCCTGCCCCTTTGCTCTGCCCTGCTGAGGCCACACCAGGAGGATTGTGTCCTGTTCTGGGGTCCCCAGTTCAGGAGGGACAGGGAGAGAGTCCAGGGGAGACTGGGAGGATGCTGAAGGGACTGGAACATCACTGTGAGGAGCAAAGGCTGAGAGCCCTGGGGCTGTTGAGCCTGGAGAAGAGCAGCCCCAGAGGGCAGCTGAGCAATGTCTACAAGAGGCTGGGGTCAGGCCCTTGTCAGTGGTGTCCAGTGGCAGGAGAAGGGTCGATGGACACAAACTGGAACCCAGGAGGTTCCACCCCAGCATGAGGAAAAATTTCTTTGGTGTGAGGCTGCTGTATCCCTGGAGTAGGCTGCCCAGAGAGGCTGTGGAGTCTCCTGCCATAGAGACTGTCATGACCCACTTGGATGTGGTCCTATGTGACCTGCCCTAGGTTCCACTCTGTGCCCCTTGCCCCTTGGCCTGGCCCTGGGCACCACTCAGCAGAGCCTGGCCCCAGCCTCTTGCCCCCCACAGCTCCTTTAGCTCTTGCTGAGCATTGCTCAGCTGCCCTCTGGGGCTGCTCTTCTGCAGGCTCTCAGCCCCAGGGCTCTCAGCCTTTGCTGCTCCCAGAGCTGCTCCAGGCCCCTCAGCAGCTTCCCAGCCTGCCCTGGGCTCTCTCCAGCACTTCCCTGCCTCTGGAACTGGGGAGCCCAGAACTGGACACAGGACTCCAATGTGGCCCCCTAGGACAAGAAGTCAGTGGCCTCAAATCCAACACATGGCTCCCACCTTCATTCTAACACTTCAGCTTCTCCCAGCCTCACAGAGTCTCTCTCTGGCATGAGAACCAGAAGGAATCCGTTCTCCCAGCTGTGTCAAACTGAGCTGCTGGTTCCTACCAGCCTCACCCCCCTTGCATCTCATGGCCCCAAGGCTAGATCTGCATCCTCACATTTACTTTAATTGGTCCCTTGGTTCATTTGCTGCTAGCTTACAGCTGGAAGCAGAAGAAAACTTCATTTCCAGGGCCTCCTTATCTAAAAGCTACTTCTGCTCTGCACAGTCAGTGCTCTGGGACTGCTGAGGAGAGCGGGGGCACAGGCAGTGTCTAATTGTGGCATCTGCAAACCAGCACCAAGTGTTTATGTTGGCAGTTTCCAGAACAAGTTGCTGCTTAACGTGAGCCTAAGGAGACTTCTCAAGGCAGCTGAAACATTTGGAAGCCATTCCTGGCTTAATCCAGCCCACAGGAAGCTGGGTCTAAGATCTGCTGATGCCTGACCTTGCTGGGCAAGTCAGCTCCATCTGGCAAGTGGGGAAAATCAGGGTCAGGGATGGGGGTTCCCAGGCCTGATCTGCCTGGAGATCACAAAATCATGGAATGGTTTGTGTTGAAAGGGTGCTCAAAGCTCATTCAGCTCCAAGCCCCTGCCATGGGCAGGGACCCCTCCCACCAGCCCAGCCTGCTCCAGGCCTCATCCAGCCTGGCCCTGAGCACCTCCAGGCAGGAGGCAGCCACAGCCTCCCTGGGCAGCCTGTGCCAGAGTCTCCCCAGCCTCACTCTCAACAATTTCTTCCTCCTCTCCACTCTCAATCTCTCCTCTCCCAGCTCAAAGCCATTGTCCCTGGGCCTGGCACTCCCAGCCCTTCTCCAGAGTCCCTCCCCAGCTCTCCTGGAGCCCTTCAGGTCCTGCAAGGCTGCTCTGAGGTCTGCCTGCAGCCTTCTCTTCTCCAGGCTGCACAGCCCCAGCTCTCCCAGCCTGGCCCCACAGGGGAGGTTCTGCAGCCTCTGCTCATCTCTGTGGCCTCCTCTGGAGCCTCTCCAGCAGCTCCAGGTCCTTCTTGTGCTGGGGGGCATCTCCCCCTGATTCTGGTGTGTGCACCCAGGAGCAGAGGAGGGCTTGAAACCAGCATGTTGCAGGGAGCATCATGTGCAGTTGCAGACTCAGAATGTCTCCTCCTTTTGCCTTGCATGACACAAACATTCATTCTTGGTGTCATTATGGATGCCCCTAATGTGATAGAAGCTGCTAAGCACATTACCAGTTGCAGGATCAGATTTCCAGCACAGGAAGAGATGATTTCCAGTGGCAGTGCAGCAGACTCTCATTGCTTTCTTCTCTCTGCAATCAGAACTTTTTGGGGACCATTAACAGGTCCTGGGGGGGTTTCTTGCTTCCTGCTGCACAGCCTCATCCTAGGGCAGGCTGGAGGGGTTGCAGACTCACAGATGTTTTTCAGTGCTTCTTACTGATGATGGGGAAAGGGGGGGTGGGGGTGGGAAGGGGGTGTGTGGAATCTGCATACCTAAGCAGAATCCTTGAGCTAGTCCCCGGGTGAGATTTTGATTTGGCTTCCAGCACTCTGTGGGCTTTATGAGACAGCCCTCACTGCAAGAGTGCCCAGCCCTGGGGAGCTCCATCCCTGCCCTGGGGAGCTCCATCCCAGCCCTGGGGAGGAGCAAATGGGTTTCAGCTGCAGAAAGGACTAAAACTAGATGGACTGCAGGGGAAAATGGGGCTGAGGCACGCCCTAAATGCTGCCAGTTCCTTCACATTCACCTCGGGGGGGTGGGGGGTGGGGGAGCTGCTATGACACAGTAGCTCCAGCCTCATACTCGTCCCGGGGGCTGAAATACTTCCCAGCTACATCCCTGCAAATCTGCAGTGCATCACGACCACAAAAGCAGCTGCTGGAGGCTTTTCGTTTGAGGCAAAAGGCAAAAAGAACGGGCAAGAGAGCCCCGGGGAGGAGTCAGATGTGTTGGTGCTTCAGTAGGTGGCACTCCCGGCTCGGGGACCGGTGGGGCTGCTGCGGGAACTTCAGGCTGCAGATTCCCACAGATGAGAGGTGCAGACCCTCAGGGCTGACCTGCACCCTGAGCTGATTGCAGAGTGCTCTCCACAAGAGTTCAGCTCAGGGAGCTGCTGCTTTCCTCCACATCTTCCCCATTTTCACAGGCTCAGAGGATGTGAGGGGCTGGGAGGGACCTCTGCAGAGCTGCCAGCCCAAGCCCTGCCAGAGCAGGAGCAGAGAATCCAGCACAGGTCCCACAGGAACACATCCAGACAGGGCTGCAAAGGCTCCAGAGCAGGAGACTCCACAACCTCTCTGGGCAGCCTGCTCCAGGCCTCTGGGAGCCTCCCAGGCAAGAAGTTCCTCCTCCTGCTGAGCTGCAACCTCCTGGGCTGCACTTTCCATCCCTTGCCCCTTGGCCTATGCCAGGGCACAGTGAGCAGAGCCTGGCCCTGGCCCTTCCTTCCTGCCCCCCAGCCCTCAGCTCTTGAGAGACATTGAGCAGATCCCTCTCAGCCTTCTCCTCTCCAGCCTCAGCAGCCCCAGGGCTCTCAGCCTCTCCACAGCAGCAGTGCTCCTGGCCCTTCAGCAGCCTTGCAGCCCTCCCTTGGCCTCTCCCCAGCAGATCCCTGTCCCTGCTGAGCAGGGGAGCCCAGAGCTGGCTGCAATCTTGCAGCTGGGGCCTCAGCAGGGCAGAGCAGAGGGGGAGGAGAAGCTCCCTGGCTCTGCTGGCCACACTCTGCTGAGTGCAGCCCAGGAGCCCCTTGGCCTTCTTGGCCCCCAGGGCACACTGCTGTGCCCTGCAGACCTTGCTGCCCCCCAGCACTCCCAGGTCCTTCCCCACAGAGTTTCCAGTCTCCCCTTCTTCACGTTGTGAAGGTGTTGCTGTGAACATGCACACTTGCCTTTGGGGTGCCCTAAACAGGAGGTGCTGGGGCTGGCTGATGAGAGTCACACAAACAGGAATGTTTCTGAACCCGGTGTACTGAAAACTTTGCCTCTCTGCACAACAACTACCTGTTAATAGCTTTTGCTTCTATTAGGCCACAGCTGCACTACCAGCTCCAGTCCTGGGCTCCCCAGTTCCAGAGGCATGGAAGTGCTGGAGAGAGCCCAGGGCAGGCTGGGAAGCTGCTGAGGGGCCTGGAGCAGCTCTGGGAGCAGCAAAGGCTGAGAGCCCTGGGGCTGAGAGCCTGCAGAAGAGCAGCCCCAGAGGGCAGCTGAGCAATGCTCAGCAAGAGCTAAAGGAGCTGTGGGGGGCAAGAGGCTGGGGCCAGGCTCTGCTGAGTGGTGCCCAGGGCCAGGCCAAGGGGCAAGGGGCACAGAGTGGCAGGCAGGAGGTTGGAGCTGAGCAGGAGGAGAAAGTTGTTTGTTGTGAGGCTGCTGGAGGCCTGGAGCAGGCTGCCCAGAGAGGTTGTGGAGTCTCTGGGTGTGGAGAGCTTCCAACCCCGCCTGGGCACTGTGCTGCTGGGCAAGCTGCTGGGGGTGCCCTGCAGGAGCAGGGCTTGGGCTGGGGGATGCTCAGAGGTCCCTTCCAAACCCTCCATGCTGGGATGCTGGGATTTGCAGGTGGCTCTGTGCCTGCAGCAGGCAGAGCCCCACACGTCACACAGCTGCCTAGATGTGCACAAAGCCCAAGCAGCAGAGGAACACATAACGGAATCCAGGCAGTTCAACTTTCAACCACAGGCTGAGCTGCTCCTGTGGGTATTTTGGGAAAAGAGTAAGCAGTGGATTAGAGCAGATTTAGGTAGGGGGAGGGGGGCAGAAAAACCCCTTCCAGAAAGTGGAAAATGCTTCCGTAGTCAGTGCTGCATCTGCAGCTATCATAGATTCATAGACCCACAGAGCTGGCAGGGCTGGAAGGGACCCCAAGGCTCAGCCAGTGCCAGCCCCCTGCCATGGGCAGGGACACCTCACACCACAGCAGGTTGCTCACAGCCACCTCCAGCCTGGCTGCAAACACCTCCAGGCAGGAGGCTTCCACCACCTCCCTGGGCAACCTGGGCCAGGCTCTCACCACCCTCCTGGCCAACAACTTCTTCCTCACAGCCAAGCTCCAGCTCCCCACTTCTGCTTTTACTCCATCCCCCCCACTCCTATCCCTCCCTCACACCCTCCAAAGCCTTCTCCTCTCCAGATTGCACAGCCCCAACTCCAGTGGTGGCCAGGTGACATTTGGCTGCTAGCAGAGCCCTGCCCTGTTCTCAACTGGTTTTGAAGCTTGGAAGATGGCAGCTGAGTGGCTGTGTCTGGTGACAGAGGATCCTTCAGGGGTTTAGAAGGAAGAGCTATAGAAGCCTAGGAGCTGTGCAGAGAGGCAATACTGTGAGCACAGCAGAGCCTGTTTGAGGAGAAGAGACAGCCCTGCTCTGGGTGATTCCCATCCCTGCTGTGCTGGGGCTGGGGGATGCCGGCTGCAGACGCTCTGGAGTTTTGCTGCCTGCATCTTTCACATCCAAGCAAAGTATGAGACCAGAGATGTGCTGGAGTCTCCTTCTCTGGAGGTTTTTGAGGTCCACCAGGACATGATCCTGTGCGGTCTGCTTTAGGTGACCCTGCTCTGACATGGAGGTTGGAATTGATCTCTGGGGGTCCCTTCTAACCCCTAATGGTCTGTGAGGTTGTGGTGCTCTGAAAAGGCTTTGGGATGAGCAAAGCCAGAGGCTTGCTTAACAAACTGCAAACAGCTTCATCCTGTCCTCCCCAGTCCAAGCCAGCTGGTGCATTCCTGCCATTCCTCTCCCTCAAGCTCCCTCTTTCCATTCCCTGGGTCAGGAAGGAGAAGCAGCTGCCCCCAGAGGCTCAGTGCTTCATACTGGGAACTTGTAGGATGGGAGGATTTTATGGGAGTGGGCAGGCACCCTGGGATCTCTGTGATCACACAGCAGCTGGTACTGGGGAAGTCTGAAGTGTGAAGCTCAGGGAGGAGAGCAGCACTCTCCTGGTGGCTTCCTCGGGAGGGGAGTGACAAATGGAAGCCAGGCAAGTGCCGGCTGCCTCCTGCAGCACTGCTCGGCTGGCAGCCTGGGAAGCCCTTCAGGCTGCTCCAGCCTCATCCTCACACCAGGGAATACCAATCTTGGACTTGACAGCTGCTTGTTCTGCTCCCAAATCTGCAACTGAGACATAAAAATCTCACTTCAGACCTCACAGCTCTTCAGGAAAATCTACTTCCCACCTGTAAAGAGCTGTGTGCTTTAGATGTCCTCAGCAGAATTCCTCACTGCTTCCATGAGCTGTAATCTCCTGCAACTCAGAATCACAGAATGGGTTGGGTTGGAAGGTACTTTGAAGGTCAGCCAGCTGCAGCTCCCTGCCATGGGCAGGGACCCCTCCCACCAGCCCAGGCTGCTCCAGGCCTCATCCAGCCTGGCCTGCAACCCCTCCAGGCAGGAGGCAGCCACAGCCTCCCTGGGCAGCCTGTGCCAGAGTCTCCCCACCCTCACTCTCAACAATTTCTTCCTCCTCTTCACTCTCAATCTCTCCTCTCCCAGCTCAAAGCCATTGTCCCTGGGACTGGCACTCCCAGCCCTTCTCCAAAGTCCCTCCCCAGCTCTCCTGGAGCCCTTCAGGTCCTGCAAGGCTGCTCTGAGGTCTGCCTGCAGCCTTCTCTTCTGCAGGCTGCACAGCCCCAGCTCTCCCAGCCTGGCCCCACAGGGGAGGTTCTGCAGCCTCTGCTCATCTTGGTGGCCTCCTCTGGAGCCTCTCCAGCAGCTCCAGGTCCTTCTTGTGCTGGGGGCCCCAGAGCTGGAGGCAGTGCTGCAGGTGGGCTCTGAGCAGGGCAGAGCAGAGGGGCAGAATCCCCTCCCTCAGCCTGCTGGTCACACACTGTGATTTTCTCTGCATGCTTCCCTGGTCTGGTGGCTCAGTCCCAGGCTGTGCACATCTACCAGAAGCCAAGTAATGTGACTTTACTGCTTGTCACCGAGGAGCTGTACGCCAGCATGGCCCCAGGGCTGTGACTCGTTTGGAGCCTGGTGGGATTCAGTTGACTGCCTCGCCCTCTCCCTCGTCCAGAAGGAGTCCAACCTAAACCGCCAGCCTCTCTGGGGGAGGGAAACAATCAAACTTGAAGCAGGTCGGCTGCACCGCCGGTAGAATGTTTTGTTTATCACCCGGTCCTGGCTTGTAGGCAGCAGGAATTCGTCTCTTTAAGGGCTGCCCTTCTTTTAAAATGGAAATGCTCAGGAGATCTTTGGTGCTTTTGTTCCCAGAGGAGTTATGCAAAAATCAAAACGGGGAGGGGGGGGGGAAGAGAGCAGAGAGAAGAATGCTGAACTTGAGAGCAGGCTGGCAGCCCATGGAAGCGACCAGGGGGCTCTGCTTTTGTGCCTGGCATCAAGGGGCCAGGGAACAGAAGCCTTTCACATAACCCAGTTGTGCTTGGGTTTTTTTTTTACCTTTTTGGGTTTTTTTTTTGGGGTGGGGTTGTTGTTTTCCTTCCACATGCCTCTGAAAAATTGCAGGAGGCATCATCGAGGATGGGGAAGGAGCTGCAAAGCCTCCAGCTTCTGAAGAGCAGGTGCCAGGCCCTCTCCAGCAGCAGCCTGGAGTAGTTGCAATTCCTCAGCTCCTTTCTTTTTTTCCCCTCTTAAAATTTGTTTTGTGAAGACCATCTGCAGGTGGGGAGCTGGAACCCTGCACTCGGCCCGGGGCCAGCATGCCACAGGGCAAACCACCCAAACAAACCACAGACCCCCCAGCAACCCCAGCCCCAAAAGCTCAATCCCATCCCCGCGGGCTCCCGTCTGGATGTCTCTCATTCCCAGCTAATGCCCAAATGGGAGGTCTAGACAGGCTGCTAACGCAGCTACAAACACCACCCACCTCCAAAAAATGTCACCATGGCTGCATCCTCCCCCTCACCTTCCCCACATCGAAATCCCAGAGAGGGAACTGCAGCAGCTGCTGCGGCTGCCCTGCAAACATCCCGGCAAAGGGGTGCCCGGGCGCCGCCGGACCTGTGAGGGGGGGCTTGGCTCCCAGCTCCTCCAGACCCTCCAGTCTTACCAGGAACCCCCCAGACCAGCCATTTGCTTGCCCAGAGAGCCATCTCCCAGCTCCGGAGGGGCCAAGCCCAAGCGTGGCGTTGCCACGTCACGCATCGCTGGCCCTTCTGCACTTGGCAAACGTGGGCAAGGTAAAAACAATCAGAGTCCTCTGGCACGGGGAGCTCAGCTTATGCAGCTCTTCCTCCTTGCCTTTTTTTCCTTTGGTGTCATTTTTGTGCTGTGGACCTGTGGCCACAGGTAGCAGTGGCACATAGGTTGGCACACAGCAAGGGCATCGTGCTGGCACGGCAGGAAACCCCCCCATGGCGTTTGGCACAGCTCTCCCTTTCGCGGGGGGGAATTTGGGTTCCCGGCAGCCCGCTTCCCGTACTGGAAGTTGGGCTGGTTAGCTCAGTGCTCCGAGCCCCACATGCCCTGCCGCCAGGTTTTTGCAGTGCAGGCGTACTTGACCGATATTCCCATGAAAATCTGGGTGCTGGGAGCGGGAGCCATGCCAGGCACTGGCTTCGCTGGGAGAAGACAGCAAAAATCGGCTGCTTAAAAACGGGAGGGGGGGGGGGGGAATAAAAAGAAGTGAACGGGAGGTAAAGCCGGCAAGTTGTGCAGGAAAAAAAGTAGTAGCTTCGGTTGGAGCAGGAGCCGGGGAGAGGAAGCAGGGGACCCCCCGAAAGCGGGACAGGGAGGGCGGCTCTGCGCAGCCATCTCCCGAGGCTCGGACCTGTTCGCCGGCCTCCTCCTCGCAAAGGCCGGGAGGGGAAGGCTCGGCGGCGGGTTCCCGGGGGGTAGCCGGCGGCCAGCCCCCTTCGCCGCATCCCCTCCCGCCGGGAGCCCCCGTGGGCGGCAGCGGAGGGGAGCGGGAAGGAAGGAGCGGGGAGTGCATGTGCATCCCGGCAGGCGCCCCTGCCGCCCTCCCCCGCCGCCTTCCCTCCTTCCCTCCCCCTCCGTGTGTGTGTGTGTGTGTATGTGTGTGCTTCTCCCGCTCCTTCTCCAGCCCGGCCTGACGCAGGCGGATCCAGATCGCCCCTAACAACCCCGGCTCCGGAGCGCGGTGCCGGCGGCGGGGGCCGACAGCGGCGGGGCCCCGGCTGGTAGCGGGGCCGCGCCGGGCCCGAGGACGGGGTTAGGGGGGGTGGGGGGTGGGAGGGCGGCGAAGTTGGCCCAAGTGCTGGGAAGGAGGCGGGCGGCCCGGCTACGGGGGGAAAGTTGCCGGGAGAGGCGAAGGGCGAGCGGAGCGGCAGGACCATGGGCACTTTGCGGGATTTACAGTACGCGCTGCAGGAGAAGATCGAGGAGCTGCGGCAGCGGGATGCGCTCATCGACGAGCTGGAGCTGGAGTTGGATCAGAAGGATGAGCTGATCCAGAAGCTGCAGAACGAGCTGGACAAGTACCGCTCGGTGATCCGGCCCGCCACCCAGCAGGCGCAGCAGCAGAGCGCCGGCACCTTGCAGGGCGAGCAGAGGACCAAGCGCCAGGCGATCTCGGCCGAGCCCACCGCCTTTGACATCCAGGACCTCAGCCACGTCACCCTCCCCTTCTACCCCAAGAGCCCACAGTAAGCAGTGTATGAGGGGGGGGGTAGGGTGGTGCCGGTGTCACCCCGGCTGCCCAGCGGGTAGCATGCTCCGTGCCTCGCTCCTCCATCCGTCAGCGCCCTCCCCTTCCTCCCTCGCTGCCAGCGGGGCAGCCGACGGGCTCCTCGTCCCCTCCATCCCCCGGACTCGCCGGCACTGCCTGCAGCGGTAGAGGGGCACGGAGCGGAGTCCCGGAGCACGGCCGCCCGCCCCCGCACCTTCCCGGGTGGCCCCGCGGGCGCCCGGGAGGGAAAGTTGCGACTTCTGGGCTTGGGGGGCATGTGTAATAAGAGCGAGCCCCGAGGTGGGGGCAGAGCCGCTAGCGTCGGAGCCGTCCGCCCTCACCCACCACCCCCAGCCCCATCCCGCCGGGGAGGGCTCGGCGGCGAGCTCGGCAGGGCGGGGGAGTTGCTGCTGCTGCCGGCGGAGCGCATCGCGGACTCGGGGGCTTTACCGGTGCGGGAAGGGACGGGAGGAACCCGGGGGTCTGTCCCCTCCGGGTGCAGCGGTGTCCTGCAGGGAGCGATGCACAGCGCGGCTCCGGGCAGGGAAACGGGAGCCCGGCGGGGTGCAGTGCCCGCGGTCGCCGGCGGTATCCTCGCCGCCCCTGCTTCTGGCCGGCCTCGCCCGGGGGAGCGCTGGTGTGCCGGGGAGGGAAGGCTTGTTGCAGAGCCCTGGTCCGGCGAGGAGGGTGTACGGGGAGGCAAAGTTGCGGGGAAGCTCGGCTTCCAGCTGCCAGCCCGCCCGGGAGATGCGCTGCCCTGGTTTCACGCTTGCCGCAGACTAGGCAAATTACAGCGATTTAATGGAGAAAGCGGAGAGCTCGCAGGAGCGGGACCACTCCCTCCCCGCTTCCCTTCAGTGTATTTTCCTAGCCAATAAATCGCAGTGCACTCCTTAAGGGAAAAAAAGAGGAGAAAGAGAGAGATGATGGGCTGCTGGCTTCATGTGGAGGGTGGCAGGGGCCGGCCCTGGGCTTCTCTGTCCCTGCCTGCTGCTGCCGGGCTGTGCCCCTCAGCTGGCGACAGCCGGGGCTCGACCTCCTCCGGCCGCTGGCCCCTTCGCGGCCGCTGTCTCCCTCGCGGAATTAAAGGGGAGCGCTGGGGTGGCTGGAGCCAGTGGGCTTGGTGCTGTGGGCGCTCAGGCGGGCTCGGGGCTGCGGGTCGCCTGTTAGGGCACATGGCGGCCGGGGCCCTCGGCGTGCCGACGCTGTGCCCCCCGCAGCCCCGGGGGAGAGACTGTCCCCCGGACCGGTCCCGAGACTGTCCCCCGGACCGGTCCCCGCGGCCACGGGCGGGCAGCCGGGCCGGGGGGGGGGATGAGGTGAGGGCAGGGCAGGGCAGACAGGTGGCACAGGTGCCGCCCGGTGAAGTGGGAGCGCTAGAAGGGAGCAGCGCTGCTCAGGTGCTCCCCACCGCACTGGCGGGGGGTGCCGGTGCGGGGGGTGCCGGTGCGGGGGGGTGCCGGTGCGGGGGGTGCCGGTGCGGAGGGTGCCGGTGCGGGGGGTGCCGGTGCGGGAGGTGTCCGCACGCAGCTGGGATTCGCTGCTCTGCCTCGGCACTCGCTCGGTAGGCTCCGGCCGGGGCCAGGCGGTGCGGCGCAGCCTCGGCCTTGGCCGCCGTCATGGCGGGGACCTGCCGTCTCCTGGCGGGGTCCTGCCGTCTCCTGGCAACCGCCGCGCCGGCCGGGGCCGCAGGACCCGCGAGCACGGCCGCCACGCGCCACGGGGCGGCCCCGCCGCCAGGGCCCCCGGGCCGGGCCGGGCTCCGTGCGGCCCGGCGGCGGCTGCCGGCTCCTCTGCTGCCGGCTCCTCTGCTGCCTGACCGCCCGCTCCCCCCCGCAGCCCGCCTCTTCCCGACGCCGTTTCGCCACAGATACTTTGCCCTTTTAAGGCGAACGGCCGCGGCTCCGGGATGGAAAGGGAGGCGGGGGGATCGAAACCCCCAAACCCCGCCGAGCCCACCCGCGCTGCGCGGTGTGGGGGGAGCCTGGCTCCCGGCGCGCCGGCGGCGGGACCCGAGGCGGGACAGGGCTGCCCAGCGGCGTAGGTGAACTGCGGGGCGGTGTCTGGCATCCCCAGGCGTTGCTTTCCCCGTCAGGGATGTGTGTGCGTGCGCTCGCGTCCCTTGGTGCCCTCCAAGCGGAGCTCAGGCAAGCGCTTCAGGTTTCAGCAGGAGGAGCCCGGGGGGTGCTGCGCAGGGTGAAGCGCCCCAGGAAGCCTGCTGAACCCTTGGGTTGTCCTTTCCCAGCCGGGATGTTGCTGCCTGGCTGCATAACTGCCTCGCTACAGGTCTTGCATCGGGTGTCGTGCCCAGCGCCCGCCTCAGAAGCTCCTTCCTGCTGACCACCTGCGGTCAACACTCCGATGCTCACCACAGCGTTGAAGTCAACAGGTAGCTTCAGACCTTAATCAGCCAGGTGGAGCAGAGGCTTGCTGCTCACAGCTTCAGCGTTTGCTCCTCTGTTTGAGCCCTCAGGTTTTATTTCATAGGATCACAGGGTGTGAGGGGTTGGAAGGGACCTCCAAATATCATCCAGCCCAAGCCCCTGCCAGAGCAGGAGCAGAGAATCCAGCACAGGTCCCACAGGAACACATCCAGACAGTGCTGCAAAGGCTCCAGAGCAGGAGACTCCACAACCTCTCTGGGCAGCCTGCTCCAGGCCTCTGGGAGCCTCCCAGGCAAGAAGTTCCTCCTCCTGCTGAGCTGCAACCTCCTGGCCTGCACTTTCCACCCCTTGCCCCTTGGCCTATGCCAGGGCACAGTGAGCAGAGCCTGGCCCTGTCCCCTCCCTCTTGACCCTCAGCCCTCAGAGATATATTTAAACATTTATTACACTGCCTCTCAGCCTTCTCCAGACTGACCAGCCCCAGGGCTCTCAGCCTCTCCTCATTGGGCTCATGCTCCGGTGCCTTTTGTTGCCTTTTGCATTCCAGTAACATCTTCAGCCTAAGGGGGGCTGTGGTGCCAAGAGGCCCTCAGTGCCTTGTGTCCAAAGCTGGACGCCTCCTGAGGTGACGCAGAGCCTTCTGCCGGCGCGTGGTCATGTGTCTGCAGTTGATGAGCGCTTTGAACCTGAACATCCCAATGCAAAGGGAGGTGCAGGTGCCAACAGTAAGAGATGTGATGGTCTTTAAGGTCCCTCCCAGCCCAACCCATTCTGTCATTGCATGAGCTGTGGGTTTTGCTTGCCTGTAGTTCTTGCCTGCAGTGAAACAAAGATGCTCAGAGGCTGCAGAACCTCCCCTGTGGGGCCAGGCTGGGAGAGCTGGGGCTGTGCAGCCTGGAGAAGAGAAGGCTGCAGGCAGACCTCAGAGCAGCCTTGCAGGAGCTGAAGGGCTCCAGGAGAGCTGGGGAGGGACTCTGGAGAAGGGCTGGGAGTGCCAGGCCCAGGGACAATGGCTTTGAGCTGGGAGAGGAGAGACTGAGAGTGGAGAGGAGGAAGAAATTGTTGAGAGTGAGGCTGGGGAGACTCTGGCACAGGCTGCCCAGGGAGGCTGTGGCTGCCTCCTGCCTGGAGAGGTTGCAGGCCAGGCTGGATGAGGCCTGGAGCAGCCTGGGCTGGTGGGAGGGGTCCCTGCCCATGGCAGGGGGCTGGAGCTGGATGCTCTGTGAGCTCCCTTCCAACCTAAACCGTTCTGTGAGTCTATGAAAGTGCAGTCCAGGTGACTGGCTCTGCCAGGGGTGGGGTGTGCCTGGCAGGCCTGAGTGGGGCAGCTCAGCTGGTTGGGTGAATGCCTGAACTGTGGTCTTGTGCTTGCCTGCATGCCGTTGCAAACATGACTCACAGAGTGCTCCTCTGGGGTGGAGGGGAGGTCCTTGTCTCCATTCAACAAGCGTGACACAGGCTTGGTGGTGTTTCCAGGTAACGGTTTGTGGTGGTGCTGGAGGCTGAGATAGAAGGCACTTGGAAGTTGAAGTGGAAATACCCAAGCGGCTGTCAGGGCCCGGACAGGGCACTCGTGAGGGCTCCTTACTGTGATCTCAAAGTGCAGAGAGCTCAGGTGACTCATGCCAGGGGCAGTTCACTTCACCCAGCAGTAAAACTTTGGTGTTTACCCAGAGGAGGCAGGGAAAAGTGAGAGGAGAAAAGGGAAAGATGAAGTGAAGAGGGGAGGAGAAAGAGCTCTACTGCTACCAGCAATGCAAGGGTCCTAAGATGTCTCTCTGGTGCTGGGTCCAGTCCTGCTGCTCCTTCTTGATCTTGGTGGGGAAAAGCTTTCCTTTGAAGTCTTCTTCTTGTTACTTCTTCTTGTAACCTGTTGCAACCTGCCCCTTAGCTAAGGAGACATCTTTTATAATCAATTTCTCACCTGCCAATGTCAGAACTCTGCCTCTCTCCCCCACTCTCCACCCCTCATGCCCCCCAAGAGCAAGGCTTCTGCACAGGCCCAAGGAGGAGTGCCCGTGCTGTGGGCTGGCCCAAGGAGATGTCCCAAGGCATGGTCTGCCTTGGAGGTGGGTATCACAGTGACACAGGACTTTAGAGGCTGGAAGGGACCTCCAGAGATCATCCAGCCCAACCCCCTGCCAGAGCAGGGCACCCAGGGCAGGCTGCACAGGAAGGCATCCAGGGGAGGTTGGAAGCTCTCCAGAGCAGGAGACTCCACAAACTCTCTGGGCAGCCTGCTCCAGGCCTCCAGCAGCCTCACCCCAAAGAAGTTTCTCCTCCTCCCCTTGAGCTGAAACCTTCTCTCTTCCACTTTGCATCCACTGCTCCTTGGCTCCTGGCTGTGCACCACCCACAAGAGCTTGGCCCCCTGCCCTTGCCCCCCAGCCCTCAGCTCTTGACAGACATTGAGCAGATCCCTCTCAGCCTTCTCCTCTCCAGCCTCAGCAGCCCCAGGGCTCTCAGCCTCTCTCCACAGGGCAGATGCTCAGGTCCCCAACTCCTCCTCCTGGCTCTCCCTTGGGCTCTCCCCAGCAGCTCGCTCTCTCTCTGCACCTGGGGAGCCCAGCACTGGGCACAGGATTGCAGCTGTGGTCTGAGCAGGGCAGAGCAGAGGGGGAGCAGAACCTGCCCAGCCCTGCTGGCCACCCTTTGCTTGCTGCCCCCCAGGCCCCCATTGGCTCTCTTGGCCCCCAGGGCACATTGCTGTCCCCTGCAGCCCTTGCTGCCCACCAGCACTCCAAGGTCTTGCTCCTCATGTCAGGAATTGTGATTTCTTATTATAATGACATACTGGCCCAGGCTGCCCAGGGAGGTGGTGGAAGCCTCCTGCCTGGAGGTGTTTGCAGCCAGGGTGGAGGTGGCTGTGAACAACCTGCTGCAGTGTGAGATGTCCCTGCCCATGGCAGGGGGTTGGGACTGGCTGAGCCTTGAGGTCCCTTCCAGCCCTGACAGTTCTGTGGTTCTGTAATGAGCAGAGTTCACTAAGGGTCCTGGTGCCCTCAGCAGCCTCAGGGCATCAGTCTCCCCTGGCAGCAGTTCCATTCTCTGTTCCAAAGAGATGGCCACAGGCAGTGCAGTCATCCATCCTGCTTGGCAGCTATGCACAGTTGGTACCAGGCAGGGCTGCTCCCATGGGACCTGCACCTGGGACAATCCATGGAGAAAGCATTCCAGTGCACAGGCTCGGGAACTTAATCAGGAACTCACTGTGGTGTAGGCTGCTGCAAAACCCAGGCTGGGGTGTTAGGCTGGATTGCAGTCCAAGTCCTTGGGGTAGAATCATAGAATGATTGGGGGCAGAAGGGAGCTCCAGAGCTCATCCAGGCCAAGCCCCTGCACTCAGCAGGGACATCCTCCACTGGAGCAGGCTGCCCAGAGCCCTCTCCAGCCTCATCTGGAGTATCTCCAGGGCTGGGGCCTTAACCACCTCCCTGGGCAACCTGCTGCAGTGCTCCAGCAGCCTCCTGGGGCAGAACTTGTTCCTCACATCCAATCTCAATCTGCTCTGCTCTGCTTTGCAGCCCTTGCCCCTGCTCCTGTCCCTGCAGGCCTTTGGGAGCAGTCTCTCTGCAGCCTTCTTGTAGCCTCTTCAGGTCCTGGCAGGCTGCTCTGAGGTCTGCCTGGAGCCTTCTCTTCTCCAGGCTGAACACCCCCAGCTCCCTCAGCCTGTGCCCACAGCAGAGCTGCTCCAACCCCTGAGCATTTCCATGGCCTCCTCTGGAGCCTCTCCATCAGCTCCAGGTCCTTGCTGTGCTGAGGGCTCCAGCCCTGCACACAGCCCTGCAGGTGAGGTCTCCCCAGAGCAGAGCCCAGTGGCAGAATCTCCTCTCTGCATCTCTGGCAGTGCTGCTTTGGGTGCAGCCCAGGCTGCCCTTGGCCTCCTGTGCTGCAGGCTCACACTGCCTGCTCCTGCCCAGCTTCTCCACCCCCCAGCACCCCCAAGGCCTTTCCCTCAGGGTCAGGGGTCCTGCTTCCTGATGACAGTGATGAGACAGACAGTGCTCTTCAGACTGCTCAGTGCTCTTCAGACTGCTCCTTACAGTACCTAAGGAGGGGCTGACATTTTCTGGCCCCATTCAGTCCTGCCTTACATCAGTGACTCCTGAGGGGGTGGTATCCAACCTTTGGCCTTGAGGAAGCCACCAAAGTTTCAGCCTGTCTGCAGGCAGCACAGAGCAGCAGGAGCCACAAGGGGACTCTCAGGAAGTCATCATTGGTTGTTAGCCTGTGGGTGTTAGTGCTGTGCCTGTTCTCCTGCTCTGGTGGAATGCCTGAGATGGCCTGGGATGGGTAGGATCACAGAAGTAGTAGTTGAAAGTCTGCTGGAAGCAAGGAGGAGTCCTGTGAGTGTGACACTGAGGGAAATGGCCTGGTGGTGATGTCCCTGGATTGTGTTAATGGTTGAACTTCAGGACCTTGAAGGTCTCTTCCAGCCAAAATGAAGCTGTGATCATCAGGGCAGTGGCAGGCTCGTGATACCTGTGGGTTTGAGCAACCTGATCTCATGCCCATGGCAAGGAGCTGGATGATCCTTGAAGTCCCTTCCAACTCTGACAGTTCTGTGATTCTATGACTCTCTGCTGAAGGGTCTATGAAAGCTCCCCAGGGAGGTGCTTTGGGCCTCATCTCTGGAGATGCTCAAGGCTGGAGAGGTCTCTGGGCAGCCTGCTCCAGTGGAGGATGTCCCTGCTGAGTGCAGGGGGCTGGGCTGGCTGAGCTCTGGAGCTCCCTTCCAGCCCAGAGCATCAATTGCATGATTCTATTCCATGTAGAAGATTATGAGTTAGATAAAATGGTTCAGCTCCAAATGGCTTTTGAGTGTGGAAGTGAATTTTGTTGCCTCATGGTAAATGGGTGCATGAAGAAGAGTGTGGACAGCAGGTTGAGGAAGGTTCTCCCCTCCTCTACCCTGCTCTAGAGAGGCTACATCTGGAGTCCAGTGCCCAGCTCTGGGCTCCCCAGTTCCAGAGGCAGGGAGGTGCTGGAGAGAGCCCAGGGCAGGCTGGGAAGCTGCTGAGGGGCCTGGAGCAGCTCTGGGAGCAGCAAAGGCTGAGAGCCCTGGGGCTGAGAGCCTGCAGCAGAGCAGCCCCAGAGGGCAGCTGAGCAATGCTCAGCAAGAGCTAAAGGAGCTGTGGGGGGCAAGAGGCTGGGGCCAGGCTCTGCTGAGTGGTGCCCAGGGCCAGGCCAAGGGGCAAGGGGCACAGAGTGGCAGGCAGGAGGTTGGAGCTGAGCAGGAGGAGAAAGTTGTTTGTTGTGAGGCTGCTGGAGGCCTGGAGCAGGCTGCCCAGAGAGGTTGTGGAGTCTCCTGGTGTGGAGAGCTTCCAACCCCCCCTGGGCACTGTGCTGCTGGGCAAGCTGCTGGGGGTGCCCTGCTGGAGCAGGGCTTGGGCTGGGGGATCCCAGGGGTCCCTTCCAGCCCTCCCTGTTGCTGTCACATTACACTGACTGTGAGATGTTATGGAGCACATCAGCCTCACCATTTGTGGTGTAGATATTTTCAGAGCCTTGCAGGCCTGGGTTTGTTTTCCTTCTGAATGTTTCCTTTTTCCATGTGAAAGAGGACTCTGTGTGTTCACATGAGGAGTTCAGAGCTAATGTCTGTGGAGGGCAACATCCTGCCCTTGACTCCCAAGTTACAAGACCAGGGAGAGAAGGCAGACATCAGCATCTTTATCACTCTGCACGATCCTCATCATCTGAAAGTGCTGCTGTTTGTTTTTCCACACCTCTGGCCCCTGGCAGGATATATCCTGGCTGCTAACAGCCTGTCAGCAGGCAAAGGATACTGCTGAGGCTGCTCCAGCTGCTCCTCAAGATCTCACGGAGCTGCAGACCAAGGAGCAGCCGTCTGAAGGAGGATGAAGCTCTACCTCTGGTTTCTTTGCTTCTCTTTGGTTTGTGTTTGCCATGGGAAAATGCCCAGGACCTCAATTTTTAAGCAGCTGTTTTGTTTGGCAAATGGCAACAGCTGGGAGCCTCATGGAGGGCTGTAATTGGCATATTTTGTTTTCCAGCATCAAACAATCCCAGAATCCCAGCAGGGAGGGGCTGGAAGGGACCTCTGGGGAGCATCCAGCCCAAGCCCCTGATTCAGCAGGGCACCCCCAGCAGCTTGCCCAGCAGCACAGTGCCCAGGGGGGGTTGGAAGCTCTCCACACCAGGAGACTCCACAACCTCTCTGGGCAGCCTGCTCCAGGCCTCCAGCAGCCTCACAACAAACAACTTTCTCCTCCTGCTCAGCTCCAACCTCCTGCCTGCCACTCTGTGCCCCTTGCCCCTTGGCCTGGCCCTGGGCACCACTCAGCAGAGCCTGGCCCCAGCCTCTTGCCCCCCACAGCTCCTTTAGCTCTTGCTGAGCATTGCTCAGCTGCCCTCTGGGGCTGCTCTGCTGCAGGCTCTCAGCCCCAGGGCTCTCAGCCTTTGCTGCTCCCAGAGCTGCTCCAGGCCCCTCAGCAGCTTCCCAGCCTGCCCTGGGCTCTCTCCAGCACTTCCCTGCCTCTGGAACTGGGGAGCCCAGAGCTGGAACCAGGGCTCCAGCTGTGGCCTGGATAGTGTTGACTAGAGGGGCAGGAGAACCTCTCTCAGCCTGCTGGCCACACTCCAGGATGCTGCTGACCACCTTGGCCATGAGGCCACACTGCTGGCTCCTGGGGAGCTTCACCACCAGCACTCCCAGGTCCTGCCCCACAGAGCTGCTTTGTAGCTGGTCAAGCCCTCACCTGTTCCTGGTGAACAGTGAGGAAAGCAGAAGCAGGATGTGAGAGCAAGTGGGGAAGTGAGGAGAGTGAAGGGCTCAGCAGGGCTGACGTTCTGGCTGGTGGAAGCTCCTTCAGTGAGATAACAGCAAAGTGTTTCCTCAGCTCTACAAAACGTTGAGTCAGCTGGAAAATGAGCTTTTTGGGGTGAGTTCACAGCCTTAGGGATGCTTTGAGTGTAAAGCTGAGGGATCTGCCAGAACTCCAGAGACAGGCTGTAGGGAGGAGGAACAGCCTGGGAGTTGTAGTGAGGAGTTAAAAAAGGAAGTGGCCTGGTTGCATAGCCTGAGGAACACAACTGAAGTACAAGAGAGGGAGCAAAATCCCTTCAAGGACCAATCTGGTTCTTTGAAGGCCAGTGTGCACATCTCCTGTGGGCTGGAGGCATCTTCTGAAGTGGTCATAATGGTCATCAGCTCCCCAGAGCAGCTGGAAAGCTCATCACCTCTGCAGTGTTTGCATGCTCTGACCTGCTGCTGTTCATGCCTGGTGTCCATCCCCTGCTGCCCAGGAGCCCTCCACTGCTTGAAAGTCTCCAACCTGACCCAAGACAAAGCCCCAACCTCTTTTCTTAAACCCTGTGCCTCCCTCTTTCTAAACTCCTCTGGAGGATGTTTCCAACACCATCTAACCCCTGGAGCCTGCTGGATGACATGGTGTGGTGTGTTAAGAATGTGGGCAGCAGGTTGGGAGAGGTTCTCCTGCTCCTACTCAACACTATCCAGGCCTTGTATGGAGAGCTTCCAACCCCCCCTGGGCACTGTGCTGCTGGGCAAGCTGCTGGGGGATCCCAGGGGTCCCTTCCAGCCCTCCCCCTGCTGGGGCTTTGTGTGACCTGAGGCTGAGACAGCCTCCCACTGTGGTTGTGAGTGTGGGGTAAGAGCTGTGGAAGCAGAGGGGAGATGATGGCCTCTAACCCTGTGACTTTCTGGTTCTGGTGGTGTGCTGCAAAGAGTGTTTCCTCAACTGCAGTCCTCAGCAAGGATTGTGGTGTGGTGTGGTGTGGTGTGGTGTGGTGGGGCAGCCTTGGTGGGCATCAAGATGTCATTCAGTGTGGTGTGAGCAATTGAGATGCATTGGCTTGAGAGCAGTGGTTGTGTTGGGAGATGTGACAGGGTCCTGGATCAACCTGAGTGGTGTTCAACTCTTCTCCAGAACAACATTAATGAGCCTGGAAAGGTCTCCTAAGTCTTGACTCAACTTCTGCACAGAGGAGGGAAAATGTCCTTGGTGGCAGAGCGGTCAGGGCCTGGCAGAGGCTGCCCAGGGAGGTGGTGGAGTCCCCATGCCTGGAGGTGTTGCAGCAAGCTGTGGCCATGGCACCTGGGGCCGTGGTGGGGTTGGATTGGTGTTGGACTGAGTGAGCTTGGAGGGTTTCTGCACCTCCCACAACTCTCTGATTCCATGGCTGGTGTCAGTGGGATTTCTTATGTCCAGGCTGCAGGGGTTTAGAGGTCAGGATTAGGACTTGACTGCCCCGTGGAGGGCTGACTGGGCAGCATCTCTCCACTGGCAGTAGCTCTGTGGGGAAAGGTTGACCAACCAAGCTGAGATGTGGCCCAGAGCATTGCCTTGGGGAAGGATCTCTCTTAGGGTCTTGCTGAGTGGATTTTTTCTTGGGGAATGGTAGGGGTTGGAGCAGGGCACCCAGGGCAGGGCACTCAGGAGCACAGCCAGGTGGGGCTTGACAGTCTCCAGAGCAGGAGGCTCCACAACCTCTCTGGGCAGCCTGCTCCAGGCTCCAACACCCTCACAGTAAAGAAGTTCCTCCTCAAGGGGGAATGATTCCCCCCCAGTCCCCTACTGACTGCTCTTGGTGGCTCTCCAGGGGAGGGATTTAGCTTTGCCTTGGCAGCGTGGTGCCACTCAGGCCTTACCCTGGGCTTTGTGCTTTCCTGCAGCTGGCAGATGTACTTGGGGAGGCTCCTGGGTGCTGGGAAGGAAGGACAGCCCTGGAGCTCTTGCAGCAAGGGTCTGTGCCCCCTGTTGCTTACCCAGCAGCTCAGTCCTCAGCTTTCCTCATTGCTCCAGCAGGCCAAGGCAGCTTGCTGGAGCTGCCTCCTGAGCTGGCTTCTCTCTTGGCAGCGTGTTTCACTTGTGTTCCTGCAGCAGGGCACAGAGAGAGCTTCCTGGTGCTGGGCAGGGCTTGAGGCTTTGCTGTGCAGAGTGATCTGCTTCCTGACAGAGGGGAGCCATGAATGCCAGCAGGTCACTGCCGTGGCACTCTGACAGGTCTGGCTTGGCCTTGGTGCTGCTGGCTGCTGAGGCCTTCCTCCAGGCCAGAGGCCACCTCTGTGACTTGCCTCTGTGCTCCTTAATGTCCTGGGAGGTGGGGAGAGGTTGTGCTGCTAGCTTAGCTCCCTGAGAGGCCATAGCTAGTGGTAGTAAGGAATAACTGCAGTGTGTTTAGCTACTGAACAGAGGATGGCAGGGGCTTGGAGCTGGCTGAGCTCTGAGGTCCCTTCCAACCCAACCTATTCTGTGCCTCTGTGACAAAGATTTTTCTCTGCTGGCACCTCGAGTTGGAGGCCATCCCTGCCTCCACTCAGGCAGGTAGTGTTTGTGCTTGACAGAGACTCTCAGGACCCTGGCTGCTGTGTTCAAAGGCAAACAAGGAGCAGCTGATAGCAGGCAGCTGCTGGAGCCACCACCTGTTTTGTGCCTTTCCTGCCTGCCTCTTGCTGTGCTGAGGAGCAGCAGCTGCAGCCTCGGCGGGGCTGGGTGCTGCAGAGCAGCAGTGAGCAGCAGAGCCTGCCCTGGGCTGCTGCTGCTCTGCAGTGCCTGTGGCAGTGCAGTGCCTGTGGCAGTGCAGAGCCTGTGGCAGTGCAGTGCAGGCTCATGTGGAAGCAGAGTGCTTCTGGGCTGATGCTCTGCAAATACCTGGGGGAGCTCCATGCAGACAGAGTTGTGGGCAGGAGACACACCTGGCTTGGGAGGGCCCTTTCAGCTCATCCACTCCAGGCAGTCTCTAGCTCTGGGGCTAAGCCACAGCCCTCAGCACCACAGCTCTGCAGCTTGGAACACCTCCAGGGATGGGCATTCAGCCACCCCCCTGGACAGCTGGGGCCAGGGCTTGGGAGCCCCTTCAGGGAAGAAGTTTCTTCTGATCTGCAGCCTCAACCTGCCCTGGTGCAGAGCAGGGCAGCAGCTGGGAGCCAGCTGACTGCACTGAATGGACTCAAGTCATTAACCCAGAAATTCACTTCTTAATTTTCATTTATATTCATAAATTCAGTTGCTGCAGGATTAACTTCTCCTCTACTGTCATTAAGTCATAAAATCATTAAGGTTTGGAAAAGATCTCCAAGACCATTGAGTGCAATCATCACCCCAGGTCAACACCAAGCCATGGCCCTCAGCACCATGGCTCCATGGCTATGAAACCCCTCCACAGACTGCCCTGGGCAGCCCATTCCAGTCTTTCACTGAAGAAATTGTTCCTCAGCTCCAACCTAAGCCTCCCCTGGCACAACTTCAGGCCAGTTCCTCTCCTTCTCTCACCTGAGCCTGGGGAGCAGAGCCCAACCCCCAGCTGGCTGCAGCCTCCTCTCAGGAGCTGCAGAGAGCAAGGAGGTCTCCCTCAGCCTCCTCTGCTCCACACTCAACCCCCCCAGCTCCCTCAGCTGCTCCTCCCCAGCCCTCTTCTCCAGACCCTTCCCCAGCTCTCTTGCCCTTCTCTGGCCCTGCTCCAGCCCTCAAGCTCCTTCTGGCAGGGAGGGCCCAGAGCTGAAGGCAGCACTCAAGCTGTGGCCTCCCCAGTGCCCAGCCCAGGGCACAATCCCTGCCCTGCTCCTGCTGCCCACACCATTGCTGCTCCAGGCCAGGCTGCTGCTGCCCTTCTTGCCCCCCTGGGCACTGCTGCCTCCTCTCCAGCTGCTGCCACCCAGCACCCCCAGGGCCTTTCCTGCTGGGCACTTTCCAGCCCCTCTGCCCCAGGCTGGAGCCTTCCTGGGGCTGCTGTGACCCAGGGGCAGCACTCAGCACTTGGCCTTGTTGAACCTCATCCTATTGGCCTCATCCCATGGATCCAGGCTGGCCAGGTGCCCCTGCACAGCCTCTGTGCCCTCCAGCAGATCAACACTGACACCCAGTTCAGTGTCATCATTCCTGGGGCACTTCTGTAGGGGAATAGTTTTAAGGAACATCCACAAACAATGAGGTCCCAGACCAGGAACAGGAAGGCTTTCTCCTCAGATTGCAAAAGTCATTCTGAGCTTCAGCAGATGAAAAATTGGAGGAAAGAGGGGAAAAGTTCTCCTTTAGGGAGTTCACAAGCACACAGAGATTCAATGGGTGGCAGTGTCCTTCATTCTCCTGCTTGGCTGGGGTTGCAGAAGTCCTACAAACCTTATCTTATCTTCCTGGAAAGCTCTGATTTTGAACTGGAATCCCTGGAATCCCAGCAGGGAGGGGTTGGAAGGGACCTCTGAGCATCTCCCAGCCCAAGCCCTGCTCCAGCAGGGCACCCCCAGCAGCTTGCCCAGCAGCACAGTGCCCAGGGGGGGTTGGAAGCTCTCCACACCAGGAGACTCCACAACCTCTCTGGGCAGCCTGCTCCAGGCCTCCAGCAGCCTCACAACAAACAACTTTCTCCTCCTGCTCAGCTCCAACCTCCTGCCTGCCACTCTGTGCCCCTTGCCCCTTGGCCTGGCCCTGGGCACCACTCAGCAGAGCCTGGCCCCAGCCTCTTGCCCCCCACAGCTCCTTTAGCTCTTGCTGAGCATTGCTCAGCTGCCCTCTGGGGCTGCTCTTCTCCAGGCTCTCAGCCCCAGGGCTCTCAGCCTTTGCTGCTCCCAGAGCTGCTCCAGGCCCCTCAGCAGCTTGCAGAAGCCAAGGAGAGGCAGTGGTGGTTTCAGTGCTGCTGTGCTCTCATGCTTGGTGCTCCTTGCTGCCTCTACTGCAGGTATTGCTCTGCTTTTGGCATCTCATGGTGCCAAAGTCGTTGCAGCTGTGGCAGGCTGATGGATAAATATTTGTGTGACTGGTTTTGGGGTGCTGTTTTGCCCTTTCCTGGTGGGTTTGTGCAGTCAGAGCAGGCTCTGATGTTGTTTCCTGGGGCTTACCTTTGTTTTGGAGGGCTGACATACAGCACCAAGTACTGCACAGAAGCACAGAACCAGAGAGTGGTTTGCCTTGAAGAGGCCTCCAAGCACCTCCAGTCCAGCACCAACCCAAACCCCCCCATGGCCACCCAGCCATGGCCCCAGGTGCCATGGCCACAGCTTGCTGCAACACCTCCAGGCATGGGGACTCCACCACCTCCCTGGGCAGCCTCTGCCACTCCCTGACCACTCTTCACAGAATCACAGAGACATTCAGGTTGGAAAATCCCCTCAGGATCACCAAGGCCAACCATTAACCCTCCTCCACAGAGCTCACCCTAACACATATCCCCCAAGCATCACAGCCAAACCACCTTTAAACTGCAGGGCTGGAGACTCTTCCTGCTCCCTGGGCAGCCTCTGCCAGTCCCTGACCTCTCTTTCCATGGTTTTTTTCCCTGATGCCCTGTCTTTCTTGCAGCATTTTTCCTCCTCTCCAAGCTAACCCTCCCCTGGCACAATGTCAGGCCAGTTCCTCTCCTTCTCCCACCTGAGGCCAAGGAGGCATTTGTGACACTGGAGCCTGGCCCAGCCCCAGCAGCCCCTGTCTCCCCCTTCCAGCAGCCCTCCAGGGCATTGTTTGTAGGTGTGCAGGTTGCTGGGATGTGTGCTGTGGGCCTGGGCATCCCCAGCCTCTGCCATGGGCTGGGGCTGTGGGGGGGTGCTGGAGGAGCCCCTGCCTGGGGGCTGTGTGAGGAGGGAGGTGGCTGGCAGTGCAGGGCTGGTGCTGTGCAGGGCTCAGGCAGTCCCTGGTTGCCTTGGAAACCACTGCTGAGCATGGAGAGCCAAACCTGGACGCTGCTGCCTGCCTTTGGAGCAGAAAATGGGTTCCCTGGCTCCAGCATTGTCATTTAGAGTGGGGATATCTGGCCTCTGCTCCCTGCCTGCTGGTTAGGAGCAAGCCCTGGAGGAGGACCTGGCCGAGGGGAAGCCCCTGGCCCTGCTGCTGTGCTTCTCCTGCCCAGAGCTCTGCTCTCAGATTCCCCTTCTTAATTTGGTTTCTGAGCATATTTCTTGGAGGTGTTTCCTGCTCCCCACACAAACTGCCTGGAAAGCTGTGGAGTGGCTCTGTGACGTGGGCTTGAAGTGGGGTTGAGAGTTCCCCAGCCAGGCCAGCTTGGTTTGCTGCTCCAGTTAGTGCTCCCTGAAGTGGAGACAGTGGCTGAGCAAAGAGAAGTCAGCCCCTGGGGGTGGGCAGCTGGGCACCTCCTGACGCTCAGCAAGGCCAAGAGCAAACTCCTGCACCTGGCTTGGGGTAATTCCCAGTGCAGTCCAAGCTGAGAGCAGCCCTGAGAGGAAGGCTTTGGGGGTGCTGGGGGTGCAGAGCTGGCCAGGAGCTGGCACTGAGTGCTGCCAGCCCAGCCCCAGCCTGGCCTGGGCTGAGCCCCAGCAGGGTGGGCAGCAGGGGCAGGAGGGGATTCTGCCCCTCTGCTGTGCTCTGCTCAGACCCCCAGGCAGTGCTGGGGCAGCTCTGGAGCCCTCAGCACAGCCAGGGAGCTGTTGGAGCAGGGCCAGAGGAGGCCACAGCAGTGCTGGCAGGGCTGGAAGCCCTCTGCTGGGAGCCAGGCTGGGAGAGTTGGCCTTGGGCAGCCTGCAGGGGAGAAGGCTGCAGGGAGCCCTCCTGGTGGCCTTGCAGTGCTCCAAGGGCCCAGCAGAAAGCTGGGGACAGACTGCTGAGCAGGGCCTCTTGTGCCAGGCCAAGGGGGGATGGTTTGGCCTGCAAGAGGGAGCTTGAGAGTGGAGAGAAGGAGAAATGTTTGGTGCTGAGGGTGGGGAGAGCCTGGCCCAGGCTGCCCAGAGAGCTGGGAGCTGCCCCCTGGCTGGCAGCAGTGCAGGGCAGGTTGTGTGGGGCTCTGCTTGGGGCTGTCCCTGCTGGCTGCTGGGGGCTTGGGCTGGTGACCTTGAGAGCTTCATTCCAACACAACCCAGGCTGTGGTTCTGTGAGTGATGTCTAAGTTGACCAGAAATGAAAGCAGAGAGTCTGAAGGTGTGAAGCTGTGCTCAAGAGTCATCTCTGTCGTGGTGACAGCTGATGTGCAGCTATGTGCTGGGCACCAGGTACAGCAGTGCTGCACAGCCACTGCTCCTGAGAGGAGGCTGCAGCCGGCTGGGGGCTGGGCTCTGCTCCCCAGGCTCAGGTGAGAGAAGGAGAGGAACTGGCCTGAAGTTGTGCCAGGGGAGGCTTAGGCTGGAGCTGAGGAAAAATTTCTTTGGTGGCAGCGTGCTCAGGGAGTGGCAGAGGCTGCCCAGGGAGGTGGTGGAGTCCCCATGCCTGGAGGTGTTGCAGCAAGCTGTGGCCATGGCACCTGGGGCCATGGCTGGGTGGCCATGGTTGGGTTGGGTAGGTGCTGGACTGGAGGAGCTTGGAGGCCTCTCCCAAGTCAAGCAATGCTGTGGTCTGATGAGAGCATCACAGTTTTTTCCTGTCTGGAGTGGATGGAATTGTGTCCAGTGCCAGCTGGGCTGTGGGGATGCTGCAGTGCTGTTGGATCTGCAGCCACAGCCCAGCAGTGCCCTCCAGCAGCAGGAGCAGTCCAGGAGCAGGGCCAGGAAGGGGATGAGGCTCTAAAGCTGCCTGTGCCAGGCTGTGAGCTGGGCCCTGGGGTCTGTCAGGGCCTGTTGCTCTCTGAGCTGCCTGGTTGCTGTCTGTTGTGTGCAGAGTTCCCTCGGGAGAGGGGAGTGCATCAGTGCCCGCAGGGGAGAGGAGGAAAGGCATTGTTGTGGTGGGTTGGGGTTGTGATGAATAGAGGAAATCAATCTCCACACGAATCAGGCAGCGGCAGCCAGGCAATAGCTCAGTGCTTAGGGAAGGTGTGGAGAAACCCAGTGTGATGCAAATAGTGCTGCTCAGCTGCCTGCTTCTTCTGCTTGCTGCCAGCAGAGCTGCCTTAGGAGGCGTGCTCTGAAAGTCAGTGCTCCCAGGCTGCTGCAGGATGCCTGCAGGGGGTCAGGAGTGCTCCTGCCCGGGCTGGGGATGCACAGGAAGGAAGGTTAGGGGCAGCCTCTCTGCCCCGAAGTGTCAGTGCTGCTGAAATCCATCTGTAAGGGCACTGCCTCTGCTGCCATTCAGAAGGGCCTGGACAGGCAGGGCACAGGGGAGCCCCAAGAGCTTCTGCAAGGGCAAGGTAGGGTCCTGCCCCTGGGGAGGAACAACCTCCTGCAGCAGGGCAGGGGAGGGGAGACCTGCTGGGAAGCAGCTCCAGGGAGCAGGACCTGGGAGTGCTGGGGGCCAACAAGTTCCCCATGAGCCAGCAAGGTGCCCTGGTGGCCAGGAAGCCAATGGGGTGCTGGGGGGGCACCAAGAGTGTGGGCAGCAGGGCAAGGGAGGTTCTCCTGCCCCTCTGCTCTGCCCTGGCCAGGCCACATCTGGAGCACTGGTTCCAGTCCTGGGCTCCCCAGTTCCAGAGGCAGGGAAGTGCTGGAGAGAGCCCAGGGCAGGCTGGGAAGCTGCTGAGGGGCCTGGAACAGCTCTGGGAGCAGCAAAGGCAGAGAGCCCTGGGGCTAAGAGCCTGCAGAAGAGCAGCCCCAGAGGGCAGCTGAGCAATGCTCAGCAAGAGCTAAAGGAGCTGTGGGGGGCAAGAGGCTGGGGCCAGGCTCTGCTGAGTGGTGCCCAGGGCCAGGCCAAGGGGCAAGGGGCACAACATTGATCTCATTGCAGCCTCCACTCAGGGAGGCTAAAATCTAACCCTCCCTTGGCACAACTTCAGGCCAGTTCCTCTCCTCCTGTCCCCTGTTCCATGGGAGCAGAGCCCAGCCCCCAGCTGGCTGCAGCCTCCTCTCAGGAGCTGCAGAGAGCAAGGAGGTCTCCCTCAGCCTCCTCTGCTCCACACTCAACCCGCCCAGCTCCCTCAGCTGCTCCTCCCCAGCCCTCTTCTCCACACCCTTCCCCAGCTCTCTTGCCCTTCTCTGGCCCTGCTCCAGCCCTCCAGCTCCTTCTGGCAGGGAGGGCCCAGAGCTGAAGGCAGCACTCAAGCTGTGGCCTCCCCAGTGCCCAGCCCAGGGCACAATCCCTGCCCTGCTCCTGCTGCCCACACCATTGCTGCTCCAGGCCAGGCTGCTGCTGCCCTTCTTGCCCCCCTGGGCACTGCTGCCTCCTCTCCAGCTGCTGCCACCCAGCACCCCCAGGGCCTTTCCTGCTGGGCACTTTCCAGCCCCTCTGCCCCAGCCTGGAGCCTTCCTGGGGTTGCTGTGACCCAGGGGCAGCACTCAGCTCTTGGCCTTGTTGAACCTCTCTGACTTTAGCACGGTGATGCAGCCTGTGCAAGGCAGAGCAGGAGCACAGCTGGTGCTGGGGTGATCAGTGGAGCTTGGCCCCAGCCTCTTGCCCCCCACAGCTCCTTTAGCTGTTGCTGAGCATTGCTCAGCTGCCCTCTGGGGCTGCTCTTCTGCAGGCTCTCAGCCCCAGGGCTCTCAGCCTTTGCTGCTCCCAGAGCTGCTCCAGGCCCCTCAGCAGCTTCCCAGCCTGCCCTGGGCTCTCTCCAGCACTTCCCTGCCTCTGGAACTGGGGAGCCCAGGACTGGAACCAGGGCTCCAGCTGTGGCCTCCCCAGGGCAGAGGACACAGACATGCAGGGAGGACTTCTCCCCTGCCTGTGTTTGCAGGTTTCAGTGCTGCTTCCCCAGCAGCTGCAGGAGGGGAGCCAAGGCTGCTGCTCATCAGACACTTGATTGGGTTCTGTTTTCCCAACAGAAGCTGAGCTCTGTGCGGCAGAGGAGGGAAATGAAGCATGGCCAGGGAAGGGCTTTTCTCCATTAGCTGGGTACCCAAACACAGATGTGCTCAGATCCCATCCCAGTCAGTGACTTGGCAGAGCTTAAGGCAGGGCAGATCCTCTGCTTGCTCAGTGGTACCTTGGATCCAGGTTGTGCTGCAGGGAGGGCTCAGCCTCTGCCCACTGTCTGAAGCTCAGCCCCTTGGTTGCCCTGCAACAACAATGTGGAAAGAGTTGGCCTTGGGCAGCCTGCAGGGGAGAAGGCTGCAGGGAGCCCTCCTGGTGGCCTTGCAGTGCTCCAAGGGCCCAGCAGAAAGCTGGGGACAGACTGCTGAGCTATTGCAGGGGAGGCTGGAGAGGGCTCTGGGCAGCCTGCTCCAGTGGAGGATGTCCCTGCTGGGTGCAGGGGGCTGGGCTGGCTGAGCTCTGGGGGTCCCTCCCAGCCCAGAGCACTCTGTGGTTGCAGGGCAGCAGTCTGTGGTTCTGGGAGTGCCTTGCAGGAGGATCAGTGCAGTGCTGTGGTGCTGTGGGGAAGGGACACAGCTGGTGGCACTCTCTGCTTGTGCTGCTCTTTCCCTGACTCTGGCAGTGTGTCTCCAAGTCCCAGCTGTGCTTGGCAGGCAGAGCTCAGGTGGCTTTTGGCAGTGCTGGGGTGGTCCATGGCTGCCTGGATGTTGTGCTGTGGGCCTTCAGTCTCTCATTAAAAGAATCCCAAGGGAACACTGAGGATCTGTCTGCTCTGCCTCCTTTCATGTGCTGGGTTTGATCACAGACCCACAGAGCTGGCAGGGCTGGAAGGGAGCTCAAGGCTCAGCCAGTGCCAACCCCCTGCCATGGGCAGGGACACCTCACACCACAGCAGGCTGCTCACAGCCACCTCCAGCCTGGCTGCAAACACCTCCAGGCAGGAGGCTTCCACCACCTCCCTGGGCAACCTGGGCCAGGCTCTCACCACCCTCCTGGCCAACAACTTCTTCCTCACAGCCAATCTCCAGCTCCCCACTTCTGCTTTTGCTCCATCCCCCCCACTCCTATCCCTCCCTCACAGCCTCAGAAGTCCCTCCCCAGCTTTCCTGCAGGTGCCTGCAGCAGGGCAGGTGTCCTCCTGAATGGCTTCCCTGGCCAGCCTGGAGAGCAGAGCCTGTTGGTCCGGGCTGTGACCCCAGGGGTGCTGCATGTGCCACCAGCAGCAGGCACTGGGGACAAGGACATTTAGCTCTGTGTTGGCAGCCATGGCCCCAGCTGCAGTCAGGCAGGAAGCAGCTGCTCTGCCTCCTGCTCTGCAGGTGCTCTGAGGGAGGCTTCAGAGGCCTCTGAGACACCTGGGGCTGTTCAGTCTGGAGAAGAGCAGCCTGGGAGGAGATCTGATCTGCAACTCTCTCAAGGAGCTGGGGGGCAAGAGGCTGGGGCCAGGCTCTGCTGAGTGGTGCCCAGGGCCAGGCCAAGGGGCACAGAGTGGCAGGCAGGAGGCTGCACTCCTCCTGCTCAGATCCAGTGCCCAGGAGTGGCGTGAGGCTGCTGGAGGCCTGGAGCAGGCTGCCCAGAGAGGTTGTGGAGTCTCCTGGTGTGGAGAGCTTCCAACCCCCCCTGGGCACTGTGCTGCTGGGCAAGCTGCTGGGGGTGCCCTGCTGGGACAGCCCAAACAATGCCCTGAGGCTGGGATTCTGTCAAGGTGAGGAACAAGAAGCAAACAGGAGCTGAAAGGGCAAAGTAGGAGAAGCTGCCAGAGCAGCCCCTGGGGAAGGTTCTGAGACAGGAAGGTCTCCAGGGGGTGGTGAGTTGCTGGCAGGCTCTGCACAGCCCCTCCTGGCCAGCAAGGGCTAAGTGATTCCTTCCTCCACACTGCTCCACATGGACCTGGAGCTGTTCAAGGACTGTGTAGGAGCAGCACTTTGGGTATCTGGCCTGGTGGTCCTGGAGCTGTGGGGCTGATGGTTGGACTGGATGGCCTTGGAAAGCTTCTCCAAGCTCAGGGACTGGTCTCTGTTCTGCTCAGCAGCTGCAGTGCTTATTGGCTTGCTTGGCCCTGGAGAAATGCTGTGTGCTGGTGAGGTCAGGCTCCATGCTGCTCCCAGGCTGCTTCATGGGATTGGTATCAATGCTCTTGAGGACCTTCAGGCACAGAGCAGCTCTGGTTTGGCTGCTCCAGACTTGCCTTGGTTCCCCATTTGAATTGCCAGGAGCAAATGTGAGAGGGCAGAGAGACCACCACACCTTGACTCACAGGGGCCTGCAGGCTGCACAGCACTCAGGCCACAGGCAGGCACAGCAGGAGTGAGGGCTGCCAGATGATGAACATCCCTGGGCACCACTCAGCAGAGCCTGGCCCCAGCCTCCTGCCCCCCACAGCTCCTTTAGCTCTTGCTGAGCATTGCTCAGCTGCCCTCTGGGGCTGCTCTTCTGCAGGCTCTCAGCCCCAGGGCTCTCAGCCTTTGCTGCTCCCAGAGCTGCTCCAGGCCCCTCAGCAGCTCTGCAGCCTGCCCTGGGCTCTCTCCAGCACTTCCCTGCCTCTGGAACTGGGGAGCCCAGAGCTGGAGCCAGGACTCCAGATGTGGCCTGACCAGGGCAGAGTCAAGGTGGAGGAGAACCTTGAACCTGCTGCCCACACTTTTGGTGCCCCCCAGCACTCCATTGGCTTCCTGGCCACCAGGGCACCTTGCTGGCTCATGGGGAGCAGCAGCACTCCCAGTTCCTTCTCTGCAGAGCTGGTTTCCAGCAGGTCAACTCCTCATCCAAGCCAGGGTTGGTGAGCTGCAGGCTGTCTTTGCCTGAAGTTGGGATGCTGTGGCTCAGCCTCTCCTAAACCTCTTCAGTTTCAATCAGTGTTTGTTGGTGCCATGGAGGAGGGTGGCAGAGCTTCCTTTCCGCCTCCTGCTGTCCTCTCTCTGGCTGCTGCCTGTCCCCTTCCCCTCACTGCTGCTGCTGGTGCCTCTGGTTTCTCAGGGCTTTGAAAGCTCAGCCAGCAGCAGGTCATGGCCCTCTCCTGCCCCTGCCTGCTCAGTGTCCCTCAGGTAGGACCTCCTTGTGTCAATCAGGAGCCTTCATCTTAAACCACCCTAGGGGACCACTGACCTGAGCAGTGAGGGAGCAGAACCTCCCTTGCCCTGCTGCCCACAATCTTGGTGCCCCCAGCACCCCATTGGCTTCCTGGCCACCAGGGCACCTTGCTGGCTCATGGGGAACTTGTTGGCCCCCAGCACTCCCAGGTCCTGCTCCCTGGAGCTGCTTCCCAGCAGGTCTCCCCTCCCCTGCCCTGCTGCAGGAGGTTGTTCCTCCCCAGGGGCAGGACCCTACCCTTGCCCTTGGTGACCCCCAGGAGGTTCCCTCTGCCCAGCCCTGCAGCCTGCCCAGCTCTGGCTGGCAGCACAGCCTGAGGGCTGTCAGCCTCTGCTGCCAGTGCTCAGCAGACAGCTGGGGGAGGCTCCACTCCATGCCATCATCTCCATCAGTGATGCAGATGTTGCACAGGACTGGGGCACACCATGAGCTGCAGGCCTCCAGCTGGGCTCTGCCCCATTGATCCCAACCCTCTGAGCTGTGTCCTTCAGCCAGGTCTCACCCTCTGACTGCCTACTCAGCCCACTGCACAGTCCCTTGGTTTCCCCAAGCTCCTCTGCTTGCTGTAAGCCTTCCTCCTGCTCTGCTGCCTTCCAGAGGCCCTGAACGTGTGGGGCTTGATCTGTTTGTGTTGCTGCCCTGGAGATTGCTCAGCCTCCCTCAGGGCCCCCACTCCACTTGCTCTGGATTGCTTTGCAGGCTGCAGTGCACTTCCCTGCAGCACACAGGTGGAGAGCAGGGGAGGCAGCAGCCTCAGCAGAGGAGGGGAAAAGCTTGGAGGGGAAATAGTTTCCTTTTTCTGGGGTTTTGTTGGGTAAAAGGTGATCTGGTGCTGGCCACTGGCTGTGCTTCCCAAAGAGAGTCTGCTGTGCAGGGAGGGCCTCTGAGGAGGAGCTCAGTTGTCTCTTTGTGCACTCATCTGAAGAGCTGAACCTGCAGGCAGGGTTTGGTAGACACTGTTCTGGGGGAAAAAAAAAGTCATTCTGTGGAGGTCTAACCCTGCTGTGTGCTGATGAGCATCACCAGCCCTGCTGAGAGCCAGGGCAGAGCTGCCTCTGCTCAGGGCTGTGACTCCCAGCCCAGGCTCTGCTCCCTCAGGCACTCTCTGCAGCTCAGGGCAGCTTGGCACAGCCAGGGGCTGCTGCTGGCAGGCACAAGCTGATGGCACAGTCGCTGCCAAGGGCTGGGCTGCACACCAAGGGCACTGCCACAGCTTGGGCCCCACCCTGGGGGGCAGCAGGGCAGAGGTGGCAGCTGTGGGAGGAGCAGACAGCACAGGGGACCCTCAAGTGCCCCCCAAGGGGTTGCAGCCCACGCAGGGCCTCTTCAGGGGCAGGCTGAGGGATGCCCAGGGCCAAGCACCAGCAGGACTCTGTCCCTGCTGCCTTCCATCCCCATCCCTATGCCCCTGAATGCAGCTCCAGAACCCAGCTCCTGAACCTGGTTGCCTTCTGCTGCTGAGTCCAGGCTGGGCCTTGCCCAGTGCCTGCCCCCAGCAGCAGTGGTGCCAGTGGTGCCCTCAGTGCCCTCAGGCCTTGGTTCCATGTTGCTTTGTGTCTCTGTGTCTCTGTCCCCTGTTCTTCTCTCCAGCCCAGCTGGGGGAGTTTCTCTGCCCCCCATCAGTCTCTCTCCCTTCTGCCCTTTCTCTTCCCTGTGGGCAGCAGAGGGCTTCCTGCAGAGCCCCTGGCCCTCAGCTGGTGGCCTGCCCAGCCCTGCCTCTTGCCATCAAGTGTTCAGTCCTATTAAACACAAAGGCAGGAATGCTGTGGAGGTTTCTGATGCTTTCTGAGGAGGACTCTCACCAAACCTACACTTCTGTGCTCCCTGGAAAGGCTTTCCTGGGGAGCTGGGTGCAGCTGGGTGATGCCTCTCTGGCCCTGGTGCTGACTGCTGGGGCTGAGGCTGCTTCTAACCTGTGGCCCATCTGGAGCAGCAGCTTCCTGCTGGCTGCTCTCTGCTGAGTGGAGGCTTGGGTCAGAGCCAGGCACGGCTGAGCAGAGCTGGTCTGGGTGTGCTGAGCTGGAGAGCTGGTCCTGGCTGCTGCTGCTGCTGGGAAGGGAGCTTTGCTAGCCAGGACTTGGGGATGTGGCCATGGATACTGGGGGATGGAGATCTCTTCTGGGAGACAAAAGCAAGCTCCCATCAGAGAGGGTTGGAAGATACAAGGGAATCAGAGTCCTTTTGGTTCAGAAAGCCCTTCCAGAGCATCCACTCCAAGCAGGCTCTGGCTCTGCCCAGGCTGGGGCTAAGCCTTGGCCCTCAGCACCACAGCTCTGTGACTCTGAAACACCTCCAGGGGTGGGGATTCAGCCTGGGCCAGGGCCTGAGAACCCTTCCAGGGAAGAAGTTTCTTCTGATCTCCAACCTAACCCTGCCCTGGGGCAACCTGAGGCCACTTCCCCTTGTTCTGTCACTTGTTCCTAGGGAGAGGAGCCCAACCCCCACCTCACTGCAGCCAGTCCAGCACCAACCCAACCCCCCATGGCCACCCAGCCATGGCCCCAGGTGCCATGGCCACAGCTTGCTGCAACACCTCCAGGCATGGGGACTCCACCACCTCCCTGGGCAGCCTCTGCCACTCCCTGACCACTCTGGCAGCAGAGGAATTGTTCCTCAGCTCCAACCTAAGCCTCCCCTGGCACAACTTCAGGCCAGGTCCTCTCCTTCTCTCACCTGAGCCTGGGGAGCAGAGCCCAACCCCCAGCTGGCTGCAGCCTCCTCTCAGGAGCTGCAGAGAGCAAGGAGGTCTCCCTCAGCCTCCTCTGCTCCACACTCAACCCCCCCAGCTCCCTCAGCTGCTCCTCCCCAGCCCTCTTCTCCAGACCCTTTCCCAGCTCTCTTGCCCTTCTCTGGCCCTGCTCCAGCCCTCAAGCTCCTCCTGGCAGGGAGGGCAACACTAAATGACAATAAAATGGTGATGCTCCTCCAGCTGGTTCTTTCCAGCCTCTAAATATAGAGGAAATGGCATGGAGTGCAGAGAAAAGAGTTTGCTGAGTTAACTGGGCTATATTTAGGTGCCAATAAACACATTTCTGCTTTTGACTCTCCCCCTCACAACCTCAAACCCACTTTTTGTGCTGTCTGCAAATGTCCTGGCTGCTACTGGCTCTGTTCTCCACAAAGAAGAAGGAAACAAAGGCTGGCTGTGAGCAGTGGGGAAAGAACATCTGCAGAGCTGGGCAAGCAGAAAGGCTCTGGGGCACACAGAGCCCTGTGCCCAGCCTGCCTTGGGTACCAAACATTCAGTGCTGCCAGAGCCCCCAGACGCCTCACAGCTTCTGCTCAGTGACCAAAGCCTGGATGGGACCTGGCCAGGCTGAGAGCTGGGCAGGGAGCAAGGGAATGAAAGCCAACAAGGGCAAGGGCAGAGCCTGGCAGCTGGGCAAGAACAAGCCCAGGCAGCAGGAGAGGTTGGGCACTGAGCTGCTGGAGAGCAGTGAAGGGGACAAGGAGCTGGGGGTGCTGGGGGGTGGGAGGCTGAGCAGGAGCCAGCAAGGAGCTCTGGTGGCCAAGAAGGCCAAGGGCAGCCTGGGCTGCATGAGAAGGGCTGTGGACAGCAGGTCAGAGAGGTTCTCCTGCCCCTCTGCTCTGCCCTGCTGAGGCCACAGCTGGAATCTTGTGTCCAGGTCTGGGCCCCTCAGGTCAGGAAGGGCCTGAGGGAAGTGCTGGAGAGAGTCCATGGCAGAGGCACAGAGCTGCTGCAGGCAGGGGAACATCTCCTGGGAGGCCAGGCTGAGGCAGCTGGGGCTGGGAGCTGGGAGCAGAGGAGCTGAGGGCTGCCCTCAGGGCTGGGGATCAAGATGTGCAGGGCTGGAGCCAGGCTCTGCTCAGGGCTGGTCAAGGGCAGCACAAGGGGCACTGGGGGCAAGCTGGAGCAGAGGAGGTGCCAGGGGAAGAGGAGGGAAACCTTTGTCCCTGTGAGGCTGCTGGAGGCCTGGAGCAGGCTGCCCAGAGAGGCTGTGGAGTCTCCTGGTGTGGAGAGCTTCCAACCCCCCCTGGGTCTGTGGGTCTGCAGCAGACATCCTCTTCTCTGTGTGACCTGGAGGGTTTCATCTGCCTGCTACATGGAATGCTTTGGGTTGGAAAAGCTCTTTCAGAGCATCCCCTCCAACCAGTCTCATAACTCTACCATGTCTAGGGCTAAGCCATGGCCATCAGCACCACATTACTGTGGCTCTGAAGCACCTCCAGGGATGGGGATTTAACCATCTCCCTGGGCAGCCTGGGCCAGGCTTTGAGAAGCCCATTCCAGTCAAGAAGTTTCATCTAATGTCCAACCTAAGCCTCCCCTGGCACAACTTCAGGCCAGTTCCTCTCCTTCTCTCACCTGAGACTGGGGAGCAGAGCCCAACCCCCAGCTGGCTGCAGCCTCCTCTCAGGAGCTGCAGAGAGCAAGGAGGTCTCCCTCAGCCTCCTCTGCTCCACACTCAACCCCCCCAGCTCCCTCAGCTGCTCCTCCCCAGCCCTCTTCTCCAGACCCTTCCCCAGCTCTCTTGCCCTTCTCTGGCCCTGCTCCAGCCCTCCAGCTCCTGCTGCCAGGGAGGGCCCAGAGCTGAAGGCAGCACTCAAGCTGTGGCCTCCCCAGTGCCCAGCCCAGGGCACAATCCCTGCCCTGCTCCTGCTGCCCACACCATTGCTGCTCCAGACCAGGCTGCTGCTGCCCTTCTTGCCCCCCTGGGCACTGCTGCCTCCTCTCCAGCTGCTGCCACCCAGCACCCCCAGGGCCTTTCCTGCTGGGCACTTTCCAGCCCCTCTGCCCCAGCCTGGAGCCTTCCTGGGGTTGCTGGGACCCAGGGGCAGCACTCAGCACTTGGCCTTGTTGAACCTCATCCCCTTGGCCTCATGCCATGGCTGCAGCCTGGCCAGGTGCCCCTGCACAGCCTCCGTGCCCTCCAGCAGATCAACACTGACACCCAGTTCAGTGTCCTCTGCAGGCTCACTGAGGCTACCTCCATCCCCTCATCCTCCTGCCTGGCCTGAGTGTAGTGTGGGCTTACTTTATTGCTTCCTTTGTTCCTTTTCTGCCACTCTGACGCTGCTCAGATGCTGCTCAGATGCTTTTGCCTCCTGGGTTACAGACAGCTGAGCAGCTTGGAACAGCCAAGGTGGTGTAAGAGGCAGAGAGGGCTGGGGGCAGCAGCGGCTTGGGGCCCTCACTGCTCTCAGGGCTTGCAGTGCTGCTCCAGCAGCCTTTGCCATGTCTTCATTTCTCTGTGCCAGGGAATGTGTTTGCTGTGATTCCTTGGTTGCCATGAGCACTGGCTGATTAGAAATTAGCTTTCCCTTCCTAATTAAATAGCTAACGACAAGGCAGAGTCTGTAACCAAAGCAGGACACTTAATATTCCCCTGCTGGCATTTCAGCACTGAGGCTTTGCACAGGCCCAGGAGCTGGCCCCAGCCCTCCACACCAGCAGCAGAATTTAATGCAGATAAATGCTGAAGGTAGATTTATTGCAGTCTTTATTTTCCTGTTAGTCTGAGAGTAAATCCTGTAGTCCTGGCAGGGTGGGGAGGGAGCTTTCAAGCTCACCCACTGCAGCCACCCAGCAGGGACAGCCCCAAGCAGAGCCCCACACAACCTGCCCTGCACTGCTGCCAGCCATGGGGCAGCTCCCAGCTCTCTGGGCAGCCTGGGCCAGGCTCTCCCCACCCTCAGCACCAAACATTTCTCCTTCTCTCCACTCTCAAGCTCCCTCTTGCAGGCCAAACCATCCCCCCTTGGCCTGGCACAAGAGGCCCTGCTCAGCAGTCTGTCCCCAGCTTTCTGCTGGGCCCTTGGAGCACTGCAAGGCCACCAGGAGGGCTCCCTGCAGCCTTCTCCCCTGCAGGCTGCCCAAGGCCAACTCTCCCAGCCTGGCTCCCAGCAGAGGGCTTCCAGCCCTGCCAGCACTGCTGTGGCCTCCTCTGGCCCTGCTCCAACAGCTCCCTGGCTGTGCTGAGGGCTCCAGAGCTGCCCCAGCACTGCCTGGGGGTCTGAGCAGAGCACAGCAGAGGGGCAGAATCCCCTCCTGCCCCTGCTGCCCACCCTGCTGGGGCTCAGCCCAGGCCAGGCTGGGGCTGGGCTGGCAGTGCTGGGTGCCAGCTCCTGGCCAGCTCTGCACCCCCAGCACCCCCAAGGCCTTCTCCTCAGGGCTGCTCTCCAGCCCTGCACCCCCAGCCTGGACTGGTACTGGGGGTTGTCCTAGGCCAGGTATAGAGCCTTGCACTTGTCCTTGCTGACCTTCCTGAGGTTGGCTTGGGCCCACATCTGCATCCTGTCCAAGTTGCTCTGGATGGATCCCACCCCTCAGGCACAGGCACAGCACCACTCCTGGAATGACAGAGTCATTAAGGCTGGAAAAGACTTCCAAGCTGCAGTGTCATCTGAAGAGTTGCTGAGGGTGCAGTCCCACTGTCTGTGGCACTGATGGAGCCCCCAAACAGCTCTCAACTGAGCTTGTGTCTGCTGGAGCCATACCAAAAGTGGGAGGAATCAGAGACCCACAGAGCTGGCAGGGCTGGAAGGGACCCCAAGGCTCAGGCAGTGCCAACCCCCTGCCATGGGCAGGGACACCTCACACCACAGCAGGTTGCTCACAGCCACCTCCAGCCTGGCTGCAAACACCTCCAGGCAGGAGGCTTCCACCACCTCCCTGGGCAGCCTGGGCCAGGCTCTCACCACCCTCCTGGCCAACAACTTCTTCCTCACAGCCAATCTCCAGCTCCCCACTTCTCCTTTTGCTCCATCCCCCCACTCCTCTCCCTCCCTCACCCCCTCCAAAGTCCCTCCCCAGCTTGCTTGCAGCCCCCTGCAGCTCCTGGAAGGCCACCAGAAGGTCTCCTGGGAGCCTTCTCCTCTCCAGCCTGCACAAGCCCAACTCTCTCAGGCTGTCTGCAGAGCAGAGCAGAGCAGCTCCAGGTCTGACACCTGAGAGGAGTTCAGTTCAGAGCAGACTCTCTCTGTGGTGGCTGTGTTCTAGCATAAAAAGCTACCTGGGCCCCAGCTTCATCCATGGAAGGTAGAGCTGCTCCCTCGAGCAGGGGCTTGCAGCAGAGTCTGCAGGCCACATCTGGCCAAACCAAAATGCAATGACAGCCCTGGGAACTCTAACCCTGCCTGACACTTCCTTCTGCTCCACTTCTTTTGTCACTGCTGACTGCTCTGAACTGTGTGTGAGCAAACCTGGAACCTGGGGAGAGGTCACTCCTGGCTGCAATATTGGTTGCACCTCTGGGCTTTGGGGGTGTTGGGTTGAAGGTTGGACTGGAGGGGCTTAGAGGTCTTGTGCAACCCAAACAGTTGTGTGGTTCCTTGGTGCTGCCTTGATAGCACAGGGCAGCCCTCAGCAGACCTTACAGGCTGTGGCATCACCAGTGAAATGTCATCAATGAATGAGCAGGTTCAGCCTGCCAGTACATGGGCAGCAGGGGCAGGAGGGGATTCTGCCCCTCTGCTGTGCTCTGCTCAGACCCCCAGGCAGTGCTGGGGCAGCTCTGGAGCCCTCAGCACAGCCAGGGAGCTGTTGGAGCAGGGCCAGAGGAGGCCACAGCAGTGCTGGCAGCCCTCTGCTGGGAGCCAGGCTGGGAGAGTTGGCCTTGGGCAGCCTGCAGGGGAGAAGGCTCCAGGGAGACCTCCTGGTGGCCTTGCAGGAGCTGAAGGGCTCCAGGAGAGCTGGGGAGGGACTTTGGAGAAGGACTGGGAGTGCCAGGCCCAGGGACAATGGCTTTGATCTGGGAGAGGAGAGATTGAGAGTGGAGAGCAGGAAGGAATTGCTGGCAGTGAGGCTGGGGAGCCTCTGGCACAGGCTGCCCAGGGAGGCTGTGGCTGCCTCCTGCCTGGAGGGGTTGCAGGCCAGGCTGGATGAGGCCTGGAGCAGCCTGGGCTGGTGGGAGGGGTCCCTGCCCGTGGCAGGGGGCTGGAGCTGGATGCTCTTTGAGGTCCCTTCCAACCCAACCCATTGTGTGAGGCTGTGCAGTGTGGTCTCAGCAGCAGTGCCACTGCTGAAGTGTATCTGCTGTCAGTGAGATGCTGTGGATGGGATTCCTGTCCTTTTTGCCCATTTGCAGCTTTCCTTCCAGTGCTGGAGGGGCTTTTGGCAGTGCTGCTGCCTCCAGAGGTACCTCCAGCTGTGCAGCTGCACTGGTTTCAGGCACAGGCCTCTCTGTTTTGTTGTGGGAGAGCCTTCAGGAGAGTCCCAAACCTATTCAGTTTGATTTGTTGGTCACTGGGTGAGGATGCAGAGGAATCTGTCTGCTTCTAAGAGAAGTGAGGAAGGTTTGGACATTGGCAGCTTCTGCTGCTACTGAGTTCTTGTCTGACTGCCCCAAAAATGATGGCAGAGAGTGTTGATCCTTGGCTCATCATTCCAGCATCAGAAGATGTCAGAGCTGTCCTTCCTCTGCCCTGGTCAGGCCACATCTGGAGCCCTGGTTCCAGTCCTGGGCTCCCCAGTTCCAGAGGCAGGGAAGTGCTGGAGAGAGCCCAGGGCAGGCTGGGAAGCTGCTGAGGGGCCTGGAGCAGCTCTGGGAGCAGCAAAGGCTGAGAGCCCTGGGGCTGAGAGCCTGCAGAAGAGCAGCCCCAGAGGGCAGCTGAGCAATGCTCAGCAAGAGCTAAAGGAGCTGTGGGGGGCAAGAGGCTGGGGCCAGGCTCTGCTGAGTGGTGCCCAGGGCCAGGCCAAGGGGCAAGGGGCACAGAGTGGCAGGCAGGAGGTTGGAGCTGAGCAGCAGGAGAAAGTTGTTTGTTGTGAGGCTGCTGGAGGCCTGGAGCAGGCTGCCCAGAGAGGTTGTGGAGTCTCCTGGTGTGGAGAGCTTCCAACCCCCCCTGGGCACTGTGCTGCTGGGCAAGCTGCTGGGGGTGCCCTGCTGGAGCAGGGCTTGGGCTGGGGGATCCCAGGGGTCCCTTCCAACCCTCCATGCTGGGATGCTGGCACTCTGCCTGCCTGAAGGCCAGGACTTCATTCTGGTGACCCAAGTTAAACTTCTTGAGTTCTATTTCACCGCCTGGTCACCCTCCAGTCCCTTTGGCTGCTCTGGGCAGTTTCCTCTGCTAGGAGGTGATGCAAAGCTTGCAGCTTGCCTGCCAGCCCAGCAGACTTTGGAGCTGAAGCTTCTCCAAACAAGCTGTAAAACTGTTGTGGAGTGTTTGAAAAGTACCAGGGCTGGGAACTGGAGTGAAGGCTGAGCAGAGCCTGGGGTTCCTGCTCTCCCCTGCATTCCTTCCCTGCCATTGGAGGCACAGAGAGATCCTTCAGGGATGTTTGGATCCCTTCTCTGCCTCTGGAAGGGGATTGTGTAAATACAGTGTTCTGGTTTAATCCCAGGGAGACATTTGGCCTCCACTGACTGCAGACCATTTCCTTAGCCTTTATAAACAGGACAGGGTTGTGTGAGCAAAGCCAGCCAGGCAGCCAAGGCCTGGAAGCAGCATGAAGAGCTCTGAACCACCAGAGACAGGAGTGGAGGAATCTTTATGCCTCAGGAGGAATTGTCCAAGCAGGATACAGGAGGCTCCACAAGAGCGAGGTCCTGCACCTAGCTCTGGGCAACCCTTGATGCCAACCCAGGCTGGGGGGGATGAGACTGAGAGCAGCCCTGCAGAGAAGGCCTTGGGGGTGCTGGGGGCGGGGAGCTGGACAGTCCCTCAGCCACAGCACTCAGCTGGGTGTCAGCTGCACAGCTGCTGGGGGGCCTCACCCTCCTGCCTGTCTCAGTGAGGAGGAGATTGAGCAGCACTGCTCCCAGCACAGGCCATGAGGGACACCACTTGTCACCTGGCTCCAGCTGGACATGGAGCTGCTGATCACTGCCCTCTGGATGTGACCATGCAAATGGGAGACAGAGTGAACCAGGTTGGAAAAGACCTTTGAGATCATCCAGTCCAACCTATGCCCCAGCACCATCCAATCAACCAAACCATGGCACCCAGGGCCTCATCCAGGCTCTCCTTAAACACCCCCAGGGATGGGGACTCCACCACCTCCCTGGGCAGCACATCCCCAGGGCCAATCTCTCTGGCTGGGAAGAACTTTCTCCTCACCTCCAGCCCAAACCTCCCCTGGCACAGCTTGAGACTGTGTCCTCTTGTTCTGGTGCTGGGGGCCTGGGAGCAGAGCCCAACCCCCACCTGGCTCCAACCTCCCTGCAGGGAGTTGGAGAGAGCAAGAAGGTCTCCCCTGAGCCTCCTCTTCTCCAGGCTAAGCAACCCCAGCTCCCTCAGCCTCTCCTCACAGGGCTGTGCCCCAGACCCCTCCCCAGCTTTCTTGCCCTTCTCTGGACACCTTCCAGCAGCTCAACCTCTTTCCTGACCTGAGGAGCCCAGAGCTGGACACAGGACTCCAGGTGTGGCCTGAGCAGTGCTGAGCACAGGGCACAAGGACTTCCCTGCTCCTGCTGGCCACACTCTTCCTGCTGCAGGCCAGGATGCCCTTGGCCTTCTTGGCCCCCTGGGCACACTGCTGCCTCCTGTTCAGCTGCTCTCCACCAGCACCCCCAGCTCCCTCTCTGCCTGGCTGCTCTCAGCCACTCTGCCCCCAGCCTGTGGCACTGCCTGGGGTTGCTGTGGCCAATCCAATCCATTCCTTATCCCTTGGTCCCTGCACTCAGCACATCTCTGCCTCTGCTCCATGTTTCCTGTATTTGCTGCTTGCATCCAGAGTTGCCCTGATAGGCCTGGGGCTGGGAGCAGGCTTGCTCAAGAGAGAGGATGAGGAAGGGCATTGCTGAGGTGGTGGCTGCTGGGGTGTTCTTCAGCAGTCAGGGACAGTGCTCCTGCAGTGCAGGCAAGGACTGGGAGATCAGTTTGGAGTGTGCCAATCTTCCTCCCACCTGGCTGTGGAGGGGAGGGAGCTGGGGGTGATAGGTTGATAGCAGGCTGGCTCTTGGCAGCTCCTGCTGTCTGCCCAGCTCTCCCCTGCTGGATAGGCAGACAAGGCAGAGCCAGGCTGCTGCTGCTGCCCAGAGTGACCTCCCTGGCTCAGGGACATGGATTGTCACAGAGGCATTTGGGTTGGGAAAGACCTTTCAGATCCTTGACTCCAACCTCTGACTCTGCCCAGGCTGGGGCCAAGCCTTGGCCCTCAGCACCACAGCTCTGCCTCGGGGAAACACCTCCAGGGATGGGGATTCAGCCACCTTCCAGGGCAGCCTGGGACAGTGGCTGGGAGCCCAGAAAAGGGAAGAAGCTTCTGGTAGTGTCCAGCCTAATGTCTCCCAATACCCAACCACAATAAGGCTGGAGAGACCCTGGAACATGTCGCCCAAGGGAGGCTGTGGATGTCCCCTGCCTGGAGGTGTTCAGGGCCAGTCTGGGTGAGGCCTTGGGCAACCTGGGCTGGTGGGAGGGGTCCCTGCTGGGGGCTTGGAACTGGATGGTCTTGAAGATCTCTTCCAACCTAAACCAAAAAAGTCTCTCTGCAGCCTCCCTGCAGGATCCCTTCAGGTCCTGGCAGCAGCTCTGAGGTCCCCCTGGCGCCTTTTCCTCTGCAGGCTGCACAGCCCCAGCTCCCTCAGCCTGTGCTCACAGCAGAGCTGCTCCAGCCCTTGGAGCATCGTTGTGGCCTCCTCTGGACCCTCTCCAGCAGCTCTGTGTCCTTCTGCTGCTGGGGACAGCAGAGCTGGAGGCAGGGCTGGAGGTGAGGTCTGAGCAGAGCAGAGCCCAGGGGCAGAATCCCCTCTGCTGCCCTCTGCCCACCCTGCTCTGGCTGCAGCCAGCACACAGCTGCCTGAGGCTGCAGGAGGCACTGCTGGCTCCTGGGGAGCTGCTCAGCACCCAGCACCCCCAAGGCTCTTTCCTCAGGGCTGCTCTCAACCTGCTCTGCACCCAGCCTGGATCTGTGCCTGGGACTGTCCTGACCCAGATGCAGATCTGTGTCCTGTCCCTTGTTACTAGGGGAAAGCAGCTGACCCCCACCTCTCTCTAACCTCTTTTCAGGGCGTTGTAGGGAGCCAGAAGGTCTCCCCTCAGCCTTCTTTCATCCAGGAGGGACTGCTGGAGAGCATCTGAGTGGCCATCCTGGCTGCTGAGCATGTGTGAGCAGAGGCAGAGGTCAGCCCAGCTGGGGTGAGCTCTGAGAGGGTACTGCCAGGTGCTGCAAGTGCTGCCAGGTCCAGGTGGCACTTGGCTGTCAGTCCCTGCGGGCTGCTGCTGGGCTCTGGGCAGGGAGGGTCGTTCCTTGGATCATGTCAGCCCCTGCACACATCCCTCTGCTCACAGGCTGGCTGCCAAGGTCAGGCCTTTTAGCAGCTGCTAAAGCAGGAGGGAAGCTTTCTGCCCCAGCCCCCTCAGGCTGTTTCTTGTCTGAGTGAGGCTCCCAGGGCTCCTCTGCCTTCCGCTGCCCTGCACCTGGGGCGCTGAAGGGACCTCTCCAGACAGGAGAGCTGGAGCAGCTCTGCTGCTGGCAGTGGCATCCATCAGAACCTGAGGTGAATCAGAGGAAGTGCTGTGAAATCTCTGCCCCTTTCTCCTTCCCCCTCTCTGTGAAGCTCCATCTTCATTCCTCTCTGGGAGCAGCTCCGGATGTGCTCCCTGACAGCCTTCACCGCTGAGCCTCTGACACCCAGGAGGAGCAAAATGCTCTTTGCAGAGCAGATTCCTCTCACCCAGACAGCAGAGCATGGAGGAAAGCTCCTGATGTTGTCAGGAGCCCCTAACCCCGGGGAGGAGCAGGAAGGAGCTGCCTCTGCTCACAGGAGCCCTAATTGGATTTCTGCCTCTCCTTAAATTAGGTCAGTAGCCCCTTGGCAGATTCCCCCAGCAGAGGCCATGGATGCTGTGGCCATCAGGACCTTTCTTCATTTATCACCACACAGCCACACAGACCTCAACATCTGTGAATAGACTGGGGGGGGATTGCTGCAGTGCTGTGGAGCTGGGCTGCTCCTGCCTGCCTGCAGCCCCAGGAGCTGAGGCCTGGCTGGGGAACTGAGTGATGGATGCAGCCTCTCCTGCCTTTGGAGCAGGGCTGCTCCTCCAGGTGCTTTGCTGTGCCTTTCAGGAGCAGGCATGGCACAATGGGCTGGGCTGGAAGGGACCTCAGAGCTCAGCCAGCTCCAGCCCCCTGCCATGGGCAGGGACCCCTCCCACCAGCCCAGGCTGCTCCAGGCCTCATCCAGCCTGGCCTGCAACCCCTCCAGGCAGGAGGCAGCCACAGCCTCCCTGGGCAGCCTGTGCCAGAGTCTCCCCAGCCTCACTCTCAACAATTCCTTCCTCCTCTCCACTCTCAATCTCTCCTCTCCCAGCTCAAAGCCATTGTCCCTGGGCCTGGCACTCCCAGCCCTTCTCCAAAGTCCCTCCCCAGCTCTCCTGGAGCCCTTCAGCTCCTGCAAGGCTGCTCTGAGGTCTGCCTGCAGCCTTCTCTTCTCCAGGCTGCACAGCCCCAGCTCTCCCAGCCTGGCCCCACAGGGGAGGTTCTGCAGCCTCTGCTCATCTCTGTGGCCTCCTCTGGAGCCTCTCCAGCAGCTCCAGGTCCTTCCTGTGGCTCAGAGCTGGAGGCAGTGCTGCAGCTTGTCTTGTGCATGGCCTGGAGCTCAGTGGCTCAGCTTTGCTGCCTGAACTCTTCCTTGGAGGAGTTTGGGTTGTTTCTGGCTCCTCTGCTGCTGTCACATATGTGTGCAGACATTTCCCCTGCTATTTTTGGTGGTGCACAGTCTCCAGCTCACTCATGCTGGCTGCTTGCACCAGCCTGGTGAGGTGCCTTGGGACATTACCATTCAGATGTGCACTTTGCTGTGGCCAGGCTGGTGCAGGAGCCATCCCAGACCTCTTTCAGCAGCACCTTTGCTGTGCTTTCACCTAGAATCAGCTGCTCAGCCCTTCTGGTGTTTGATTCAGGTAGCCCCAGAGCTGTCTGATCCTATTTTGGAGGGCCCTGTGGTGCTTGCTCTAAATGCAGCTCATGTGGGAGTTCCTGGGAGGTGTCAGATCCTTCAGCAGGAGGCAATCTGCCTTGGCAGATCCCCTCTCCTCTCTCTGTTTGTCACTCAGCCTGCCAACGTTTCCAGCAGCTAAACCTGGGGGTTTGCAGGATGCAGAATCAGCCTGGGCAAGGAAACCCAAGGGTGCTAGCTGCAGACCTGGGGGGTGAGACAGCTTCAAGCCCAGCAGCACTTACAACATGGACTCACAGAGCTGGCAGGGCTGGAAGGGACCCCAAGGCTCAGCCAGTGCCAACCCCCTGCCATGGGCAGGGACACCTCACACCACAGCAGGTTGCTCACAGCCACCTCCAGCCTGGCTGCAAACACCTCCAGGCAGGAGGCTTCCACCACCTCCCTGGGCAGCCTGGGCCAGGCTCTCACCTCTCTTAGCCACCTCCTGCCTGCAGGAGCTTCATCCTCAACCAGTGTTTAGGGTAGAGGAAAGGAGGCTTCAGAATCTTTCTCTTGCCTGATGTTGCTGCTGCAGTGCTGAGTGCCAAAGCCATGACCTGCTGAGGAGCAGTGCAGCTCAGCTGGGGTCTTGCTGGTTTGTTTAGGAGTGCACAGCTGTCTGAGCTCCACTCTCATCAGAGCTGAAGCAGAGTGAACCTGAGGGAGCTGTTCTCCTTCCCTCCCCAGGCTTAGCTCAGGGCACAGCTCCTTTCCCTCTTGCTTTCACAGCAAAATGCCAGCCTCAAGGAATTTCAGTGTGCTCTGCTCAGAAGAGCTCCTGCCAGCCAACTCTGTGCAGAAACCTCTGCTGAAGATACTTAAGATTCAGCTCAGAAGTTTCTCTGGTGCCTTGAGGATGGGCTGTGGGGAGGTTGGGAGGATAGGGCTGTCCAGGGCAGGTCCAAGCTGCCTTGGGATTGGCAAACCTGACAAGAAGGGATGAGGACCCAGGCACTACAGGGCTGCCAGTCTCACCTCAGTGCAGGAAAGGCCCTGGGGGTGCTGGGTGGCAGCAGCTGGAGAGGAGCCAGCAGTGCCCAGGGGGGCAAGAAGGGCAGCAGCAGCCTGGCCTGGAGCAGCAATGGTGTGGGCAGCAGGAGCAGGGCAGGGATTGTGCCCTGGGCTGGGCACTGGGGAGGCCACAGCTTGAGTGCTGCCTTCAGCTCTGGGCCCTCCCTGCCAGCAGGAGCTGGAGGGCTGGAGCAGGGCCAGAGAAGGGCAAGAGAGCTGGGGAAGGGTGTGGAGAAGAGGGCTGGGGAGGAGCAGCTGAGGGAGCTGGGGGGGTTGAGTGTGCAGCAGAGGAGGCTGAGGGAGACCTCCTTGCTCTCTGCAGCTCCTGAGAGGAGGCTGCAGCCAGCTGGGGGTTGGGCTCTGCTCCCCAGGCTCAGGTGAGAGAAGGAGAGGAACTGGCCTGAAGTTGTGCCAAGGGAGGCTTAGGTTGGAGCTGAGGAACAATTTCTCTGGTGGCAGAGTGGTCAGGGAGTGTCAGAGGCTGCCCAGGGAGGTGGTGGAGTCCCCATGCCTGGAGGTGTTGCAGCAAGCTGTGGCCATGGCACCTGGGGCCATGGTTTGGGGCCATGGGGGGTTGGGTTGGTGCTGGACTGGAGGAGCTTGGAGGGCTTTTTGAAGCCAAACCCTTCTGTGGTTCTCTGCATGCTGTGGGAGAGTCAAGGCCTGTGAAGAGCATCCTGAAGTGTGTTTAAGAGTCTTCATGTTGCTCACTCCTGGACTTGAGTCCTTTTCCCCCTCCCAGTTAATGAGGGCAGGAGTAGCTCCCTGCAGTTCTGTTTAGAGTTCCCTTCAGGAAACCTTCCCAGAGCTCTTTACTCGTAGCCACAGCAAATAGCTAATGGAGAGTCATCAACTCTTGAGTGGCCAAACAAGACCCAGATGTTACCCAGGGGCCTGCTCTGTGCTCCTCTGCTCCTGCTTAGTGAGGTGTAACAGCAGCTCCCTTTGCTTCCTTGCAGGCTTGAGCAGCTCAAGATGGGGATGATTCAGGAGGTGATGCAGGACAGCAGGCAGGGCTTGGCTAGGGGCAGGTCCTGCCTGCCCAACCTGGTGGTTATCTGTGTCTAAGTGACTCTGGCAGTGGATAAGGGATGCCCTCTGGACCGCTGCAAGGGTCACAGTCCCCACAGCATCCTGCTGGCCAGGCTGGAGAAATGTGGATTGCTGGGTGGGTGTTCAGTGGGTAAGGGATTGGCTGGAGGGTCACATCCAGAGGGTGCTCTCAGTGTCTTGGAGCCTAGCTGGAGAGCAGTGAGAGTGGGGTCCCTCAGGGGTCTGTGCTGGGACCTGTGCTGGTCAGTATTTCTCTCAGTGCTATAGGCAGGGGGATCCAGGCACCAGCAGCAGGGTGCAGAGGGCACCAGGCTGAGTGGTGCTGTCCCTACAGCAGAGGGACAGGAGGGCATCCAGAGGCACCTGGGCAGGCTGCAGAGGTGGTGCCCAGGTGAAGCTCCTGAGGCTCACCAAGAGCAAGGGCAGGGTGCTGCAGCTGGGCTGGAACCATCCTCACTGCCAGTGCAGGCTGGGGGAGGAGGGGAGAGAAAGCAGCCCTGAGGAGAAGGCCTTGGGGGTGCTGGGGGGGAGAAGCTGGGCAGGAGCAGGCAGTGTGAGCCTGCAGCACAGGAGGCCAAGGGCAGCCTGGGCTGCACCCAAAGCAGCACTGCCAGAGGTGCAGAGAGGAGATTCTGCCACTGGGCTCTGCTCTGGGGAGACCTCACCTGCAGGGCTGTGTGCAGGGCTGGAGCCCTCAGCACAGCAAGGACCTGGAGCTGATGGAGAGGCTCCAGAGGAGGCCATGGAAATGCTCAGGGGTTGGAGCAGCTCTGCTGTGGGCACAGGCTGAGGGAGCTGGGGGTGTTCAGCCTGGAGAAGAGAAGGCTCCAGGGAGACCTCAGAGCAGCCTGCCAGGACCTGAAGAGGCTACAAGAAGGCTGCAGAGAGACTGCTCCCAAAGGCCTGCAGGGACAATGGCTTTGAGCTGGGAGAGGAGAGATTGAGAAGGGAGAGGAGGAAGAAATTGTTGAGAGTGAGGCTGGGGAGAGCCTGGCACAGGCTGCCCAGGGAGGCTGTGGCTGCCTCCTGCCTGGAGGGGTTGCAGGCCAGGCTGGATGAGGCCTGGAGCAGCCTGGGCTGGTGGGAGGGGACCCTGCCCAGGGCGAGGGGCTGGAGCTGGATGGTCTTAGAGGTCACTTCCAACCCAACCCCTTCTGTGACTCTCTGAATACCTAATCTGATATTTCCAGCAGTGGGACTGGCACAATGAAAGCTGCCAGTGGGTGTAGTAAGTTGGAGCAAGGTTTGTGGTAAGCTTAAGGACAGAGCTGTCACATCCAAGAGAAGAGAGCTCCACTTCTGCTGCTTTCAAGTCCAGCCCTATCTCTGTGCCCTGTCTCTGTGCCCTGTCTCTGTGCCCTGTCTCTCAGCTCTGTCTCTGTGCCCTGTCTCTGTGCCCTGTCTCTCAGCTCTGTCTCTGTGCCATGTCTCTGTGCCCTGTCTCTCAGCTCTGTCTCTGTGCCCTGTCTCTGTGCCCTGTCTCTCAGCTCTGTCTCTGTGCCCTGTCTCTGTGCCCTGTCTCTCAGCTCTGTCTCTGTGCCCTGTCTCTCAGCTCTGTCTCTGTGCCATGTCTCTGTGCCCTGTCTCTCAGCCCTGTCTCTCAGCCCTGTCTCTCAGCTCTGTCTCTGTGCCCTGTCTCTGTGCCCTGTCTCTCAGCTCTGTCTCTGTGCCCTGTCTCTCAGCCCTGTCTCTGTGCCCTGTCTCTGTGCCCTGTCTCTCAGCTCTGTCTCTGTGCCCTGTCTCTGTGCCCTGTCTCTGTGCCCTGTCTCTCAGCTCTGTCTCTGTGCCCTGTCTCTGTGCCCTCTCTCTCAGCCCTGTCTCTGTGCCCTGTCTCTCAGCCCTGTCTCTCAGCCCTGTCTCTGTGCCCTCTCTCTCAGCCCTGTCTCTGTGCCCTGTCTCTGTGCCCTGTCTCTCAGCCCTGTCTCTCAGCCCTGTCTCTCTCCTTGCTCATATTCCTGGGGATGTGTTCATTTTTCACTCTCACCTATTAAAACAAAAATGTTTGGTTCTGTTTGTTTCTTTTCCTTTCCCTTTCCTGAGCTCTCCTCCAGCCTCTCTGCCCTCTGCACTGCTTCTCATTTTTCTTGCTGCTAGTAGGGAGTGGTTTTGGTGCGGAGCTGTGACTGTGGTGTGCTGAGCTCCATGGCATTCAGATCTGCTTCCAGCTGCTCTGTGTCACTCTTACCTTGACTGAACTCTTCATTTCTTTTCCTCTTGACCTAGCTCTGCTCAGACAAGTGGAGAATGGTAACTGAGTGGTCTCCTAGGGCAGTGCAGCCCTAGATTGCAATGGCATCTGCAGGAACCTAAGGTTCTGATGTGCCTGGAGAGCTGGGGCAGCCCCCAGCACAGGCTAAGTGCTGATGTGCCTGAGGGCTGGGAGCGTCTGCAGAGGGCTCTGGCTGGGCTGCTTCGATGACATTCAACAAGGCCAAGTGCTGAGTGCTGCCCCTGGGTCCCAGCAACCCCAGGAAGGCTCCAGGCTGGGGCAGAGGGGCTGGAAAGTGCCCAGCAGGAAAGGCTCTGGGGGTGCTGGGTGGCAGCAGCTGGAGAGGAGGCAGCAGTGCCCAGGGGGGCAAGAAGGGCAGCAGCAGCCTGGCCTGGAGCAGCAATGGTGTGGGCAGCAGGAGCAGGGCAGGGATTGTGCCCTGGGCTGGGCACTGGGGAGGCCACAGCTTGAGTGCTGCCTTCAGCTCTGGGCCCTCCCTGCCAGCAGGAGCTGGAGGGCTGGAGCAGGGCCAGAGAAGGGCAAGAGAGCTGGGGAAGGGTGTGGAGAAGAGGGCTGGGGAGGAGCAGCTGAGGGAGCTGGGGGGGTTGAGTGTGGAGCAGAGGAGGCTGAGGGAGACCTCCTTGCTCTCTGCAGCTCCTGAGAGGAGGCTGCAGCCAGCTGGGGCTTGGGCTCTGCTCCCCAGGCTCAGGTGACAGGGGAGGGTTTAGGTTCGACCTTGGAACATACTTCTGTCCTGCAATTGTTCTCAAGCCCTGGCCCAGGCTGCTCCAGGGAGGTGGCTGAGTCCTCATCCCTTGAGGTGTGGTGGTGCAGAGATGTGGTGGTGATGCCATGGCTTAGCCCCAGCCTGGGCAGAGCTGGATGCTGTGGAAGGACTTTTCCAACCTTTTAATGAGTCTGAAGCTGTGGTGGATGAGCTCCCAGGAGCATTCCCAGCAAGCCACACAGCTTTTTCCCTATTAAATATATTTTTTGCCAACTTCTTAAGGTGGTTTTTGCATGACTTCTGCAAATCACTACCCAATTAGCTTGTTCCTAATGCTGTCTTATTAATTACCCTGATTGCCTTAAACTGATTAGGGAGAGGACTGTGCCCTTTCCTTTTTGCAAGTGGTCATCAAGCCTCTGATGCTTTTGGTCATTATCATTTGAGTCATGGAGCTGTTGGACAGGCTCCAGAGGAGGCCACAGAGATGAGCAGAGGCTGCAGAACCTCCCCTGTGGGGCCAGGCTGGGAGAGCTGGGGCTGTGCAGCCTGGAGAGGAGAAGGCTGCAGGCAGACCTCAGAGCAGCCTTGCAGGACCTGAAGGGCTCCAGGAGAGCTGGGGAGGGACTCTGGAGAAGGGCTGGGAGTGCCAGGCCCAGGGACAATGGCTTTGAGCTGGGAGAGGAGAGATTGAGAGTGGAGAGGAGGAAGAAATTGTTGAGAGTGAGGCTGGGGAGAGCCTGGCACAGGCTGCCCAGGGAGGCTGTGGCTGCCTCCTGCCTGGAGGGGTTGCAGGCCAGGCTGGCTGAGGCCTGGAGCAGGCTGGGCTGGTGGGAGGGGTCCCTGCCCATGGCAGGGGCTCGGAGCTGACTCAGCTCTGAGGTCCCTTCCAGCCCAACCCATCCTGTGAGTCTATGAATTAATCTTCCAGGCAAACACTGAAGCCTTAGTGCCAATTTCCTGCCTCTGGAGAGGCAAGATGGAAACCTCTACTGCCAGCTCTGAGGCACCCTGGGTTCCATTCAGCACTAAGTAAATATTCATCAGAATGTCCTTTGTTCTCAAGAGGGTCACTTGGAAGGAGCTGTTTGGGTGCTTTTGTTTGCAGATTGCTTTGAGCAGCAATTGGAATCAGCAAACAGAGAGCCAGGGAGAGGGAATGAAAGAGCTGCATCTTATTCCAGCCTCTGGCAGAGGCTGGAGTGGGGTCAGGAGCAGGGAAAGTGGAACTTTTGGCGCATTATTAGGTGGTTTGTGTATCCCCAGGGCTGGCAGAGCTGGTGCTTGAAAACCCCGAGGCTGGGGGAAGGGATGGAGTGGTTGAGGACAGCATTTGTCAGGGAGCTCTTGAGTTCCTTCAGAGGCTTTGAGTTTATTTCAGCTAAAAGGGAGTAAATACAATAAAAAACATCTGTTTGCCTGAAATTGCAGCTGGGAAGGACCTGAGCTGCTGGGAAGGAGCTCTGCAGAGAAGGACCTGGGAGTGCTGGGGGCCAACAAGTTCCCCATGAGCCAGCAAGGTGCCCTGGTGGCCAGGAAGCCAATGGGGTGCTGGGGGGCACCAAGAGTGTGGGCAGCAGGGCAAGGGAGGTTCTTCTCCCCTTCTACTCTGCTCTAGCCAGGCCACATCTGGAGTCCTGTGTCCAGTCCTGGGCTCCCCAGTTCCAGAGGCAGGGAAGTGCTGGAGAGAGCCCAGGGCAGGCTGGGAAGCTGCTGAGGGGCCTGGAGCAGCTCTGGGAGCAGCAAAGGCTGAGAGCCCTGGGGCTGAGAGCCTGCAGAAGAGCAGCCCCAGAGGGCAGCTGAGCAATGCTCAGCAAGAGCTAAAGGAGCTGTGGGGGGCAAGAGGCTGGGGCCAGGCTCTGCTGAGTGGTGCCCAGGGCCAGGCCAAGGGGCAAGGGGCACAGAGTGGCAGGCAGGAGGTTGGAGCTGAGCAGGAGGAGAAAGTTGTTTGTTGTGAGGCTGCTGGAGGCCTGGAGCAGGCTGCCCAGAGAGGTTGTGGAGTCTCCTGGTGTGGAGAGCTTCCAACCCCCCCTGGGCACTGTGCTGCTGGGCAAGCTGCTGGGGGTGCCCTGCTGGAGCAGGGCTTGGGCTGGGGGATCCCAGGGGTCCCTTCCAGCCCCTCCCATGCTGGGGCTGTGTGCCAGAAAGGTTTGTGAGGAGCCGGTGTGGAAGGTGGAGGCTGCAGCTGTGGGCTGGGGGCAGTGGTGGTCTCCAGTGCATGGGGAAGCTGTGCCTGAGCACAGGGAGTGCTGAGTGCTGCCTGTGTAGCCCAGGCTCTAGCTGCAGCTCTCACAAGGTATTTTTAGTCTCATCTAATTCTCAAATCTGTCAAACTCAGCTCTTGCTGTCCTGGTGGAATATTTCCTGCTGGAAGCATCTGAGGCTTTCAGGGGAAGGATCAGGCTGTGTACTGGAGATGCTCAGCACCATGCAGCTGGGTTTGGGGCTCCACAGCCAGAGATGCTTGTGGCCAGGTGGAGATGCTTCTCAGACAGCCACTGGATGGGTTGGATTGGAAGGGAGCTTCAAGACTATCCAGCTCCAGCCCCCTGCCATGGGCAGGGACCCCTCCCACCAGCCCAGGCTGCTCCAGGCCTCATCCAGCCTGGCCTTCAGCACCTCCAGGCAGGAGGCTGCCACAGCCTCCCTGGGCATGCTCTGCTCTTTGTATTTGAAGTCTCATCTGCACTAATCACCCTGAACTAATCATATCAGTTGTGGTCACATTGAAGCATGACCAAGTCATTATTCCATGAGAATGTAGAAGATGAAGATGCTGAGATGTGGCAGAGCTGAAGCTGTGCTTTTGAAGTCCTTTTGCTCTTTGTGGATGTGTTTGGCATTGTTCTTAGAAGGCTTGGAGTCACTTGGTGGCCACCTGAGCATTGGTTTCCCTGATATACTCCCATGGCAAAAGTCCCTCCCCAGCTCTCCTGGAGCCCTTCAGGTCCTGCAAGGCTGCCCTGGGGTCTCCCTGCAGCCTTCTCCCCTGCAGGCTGCCCAAGGCCAACTCTCCCAGCCTGGCTCCCAGCAGAGGGCTTCCAGCCCTGCCAGCACTGCTGTGGCCTCCTCTGGCCCTGCTCCAACAGCTCCCTGGCTGTGCTGAGGGCTCCAGAGCTGCCCCAGCACTGCCTGGGGGTCTGAGCAGAGCACAGCAGAGGGGCAGAATCCCCTCCTGCCCCTGCTGCCCACCCTGCTGGGGCTCAGCCCAGGCCAGGCTGGGGCTGGGCTGGCAGTGCTGGGTGCCAGCTCCTGGCCAGCTCTGCACCCCCAGCACCCCCAAGGCCTTCTCCTCAGGGCTGCTCTCCAGCCCTGCACCCCCAGCCTGGACTGGTACTGGGGGTTGTCCTAGGCCAGGTATAGAGCCTTGCACTTGTCCTTGCTGACCTTCCTGAGGTTGGCTTGGGCCCACATCTGCATCCTGTCCAAGTTGCTCTGGATGGATCCCACCCCTCAGGCACAGGCACAGCACCACTCCTGGAATGACAGAGTCATTAAGGCTGGAAAAGACTTCCAAGCTGCAGTGTCATCTGAAGAGTTGCTGAGGGTGCAGTCCCACTGTCTGTGGCACTGATGGAGCCCCCAAACAGCTCTCAACTGAGCTTGTGTCTGCTGGAGCCATACCAAAAGTGGGAGGAATCAGAGACCCACAGAGCTGGCAGGGCTGGAAGGGACCCCAAGGCTCAGGCAGTGCCAACCCCCTGCCATGGGCAGGGACACCTCACACCACAGCAGGTTGCTCACAGCCACCTCCAGCCTGGCTGCAAACACCTCCAGGCAGGAGGCTTCCACCACCTCCCTGGGCAGCCTGGGCCAGGCTCTCACCACCCTCCTGGCCAACAACTTCTTCCTCACAGCCAAGCTCCAGCTCCCCACTTCTCCTTTTGCTCCATCCCCCCCACTCCTCTCCCTCCCTCACCCCCTCCAAAGTCCCTCCCCAGCTTGCTTGCAGCCCCCTGCAGCTCCTGGAAGGCCACCAGAAGGTCTCCTGGGAGCCTTCTCCTCTCCAGCCTGCACAAGCCCAACTCTCTCAGGCTGTCTGCAGAGCAGAGCAGAGCAGAGCAGAGCAGAGCAGCTCCAGGTCTGACACCTGAGAGGAGTTCAGTTCAGAGCAGACTCTCTCTGTGGTGGCTGTGTTCTAGCATAAAAAGCTACCTGGGCCCCAGCTTCATCCATGGAAGGTAGAGCTGCTCCCTCGAGCAGGGTCTTGCAGCAGGGTCTGCACCCCCGGCACCCCCAAGGCCTTCTCCTCAGGGCTGCTCTCAGTAGCTTTGTCCATGCTGTCCATCTGCTTCTCCCCAGGACAGGCCTTTAATGGATTTTCCTTGCCCTTGTCCTTCATGGTTGCTCTGGTCAGGTTCCCTTTCAAGTCCTTGGCTGTGCTGTGTTCCCACAAGGAAAGCTTGGGTAGGTTTTTCTTCTCTGAGGTCCTCTGGTCTTACAGGGAAGCTGTGGTCTGACCAGGCACAGCTGAACAGAGTGGTCAGGGCCTGGCAGAGGCTGCCCAGGGAGGTGGTGGAGTCCCCATGCCTGGAGGTGTTGCAGCAAGCTGTGGCCATGGCACCTGGGGCCATGGTTTGGGGCCATGGGGGGTTGGGTTGGTGCTGGGCTGGAGGAGCTTGGAGGCCTCTCCCAACCCAAACAATTGTGTGGTTGTGTGGGGCTGTGAATTACCTCCTTACCACCGGGCTGCATGTTCAGGAGAAGCAAATGTCTCCTTGAGCATCAGAATGGAACAAGGGCTGGAGTGGTTCTGCTGGTTGCTGTGACTAATGCCGAGCTTGCTTTCCCTGGGCTTTGTTTGCAGCAGGAGCTTTGAGTCATGCTAATAATTAGTGCCTTTGTTAGGAGCATTTGGGGGACTGCTGGGGGGTGGCTGTGAGCAAAAGAGCAATGCTTGAGGGAAGGAGTAGCAGAGCAGGGCTTGTGGTGCCCTGGCATGAGAGCAGGGGAGCAGGGGGTTGGAGGAGGCTGAGGGGGATCTGCTCAGTGCCTACAGAGCTCCCAGGGGTGGCTGTCAGGAGGCTGGGGCCAGGCTCTGCTCAGTGGTGCCCAGGGACAGCACAAGAAGTGCTGGGCATAAACTGGAAGATAGGAAGCTCCCTCTGAACATGAGGAGGAACTTCTTGACTAGGAGGGTGGCAGAGGCCTGGAGCAGGCTGCCCAGAGGAGCAGTGGAGTCTCTTCTCTGGAGCCTTCCCAGCCCCGCCTGGATGTGTTCTGTGTGGCCTCCCCTGGCTGCCCCTGCTCTGGCAGGGGCTTGGGCTGGGTGATCTCCAGAAGCCCCTTGCCATCTGTGATGCTGTGATTCTCTGTCACTGGAAATGAGAAACTTCTTTGGGGTGAGGCTGCTGGAGGCCTGGAACAGGCTGCCCAGAGAGGTTGTGGAGTCTCTCCTCTGGAGACTTTCACCTGGATGCATTCCTGCCCTGGGTGTCCCTGCTCTGGCAGAGGTTAGCTGTCACCTGGTCAGCCTTCCATGGGTGCAGCTTCTTGCCTTAGCAGGAGCAGGAGCAGGACAGATGCAGGTCTTCATCTGCATGCCCCAGGAGCTGCAGGGGCAGCAGCTGAGGCAAATGAAACTTCTCCAGGGCAGAAGGCTGTTGGAGCAGTCTGAGTCTGTGTTGTCTTGCAGAGAGCACTTGAGAAGCCTGGGCTGCTTCCCCTCCTGCTCCCCAGCCAGGGCACTAGTGGTGGACTCTGCTTGGTTGCAGTGACCTCAAAACAATCCCAGGCCAAAACAAACAAACCTGAGGGAGCCCTGAGGCCCTGGACACGCAGGGGCCTAGGCTGTGCTGCACAGAGCCCTGCGGGTCGGTGCCCAGGGACTGCAGCACAGCCAGGACAGCTCCAGGGCAGACTTGCTGGTTGCTGAAGGCCAAGTTCTGTTCCTTGTCAGGAAAAGATCATCCACCACGAGTCTGTCTCTGGAAGTGTTGATTCCTGTCCATAGCTGGGTCACAGCAACCCCAGGAAGGCTCCAGGCTGGGGCAGAGGGGCTGGAAAGTGCCCAGCAGAGCAGGCAAGAGGGTGAGGGGATGGAGGTAGCCTCAGTGAGTCTGCAGAGGACACCAAACTGGGAGGCTCTGCAGGGGGACCTGGCCAGGCTGCAGCCATGGCATGAGGTACAACAAGGCCAAGTGCTGGGTCCTGCAGACCTATGGGGGCAGAGGGGCTGGAAAGTGCCCAGCAGGAAAGGCCCTGGGGGTGCTGGGTGGCAGCAGCTGGAGAGGAGCCAGCAGTGCCCAGGGGGGCCAGAAGGGCAGCAGCAGCCTGGCCTGGAGCAGCAATGGTGTGGGCAGCAGGAGCAGGGCAGGGATTGTGCCCTGGGCTGGGCACTGGGGAGGCCACAGCTTGAGTGCTGCCTTCAGCTCTGGGCCCTCCCTGCCAGCAGGAGCTGGAGGGCTGGAGCAGGGCCAGAGAAGGGCAAGAGAGCTGGGGAAGGGTGTGGAGAAGAGGGCTGGGGAGGAGCAGCTGAGGGAGCTGGAGTGGGATCAGGCTGTGTAGTGAAGGAGAAGTGGGCATCCCTCTTCAGAGCTAAGCGTGTGCAGAGCCCTAGCCCAGCAGGTCTGTGGTGAGCTGTGTCTGCCTCTGCAGAGACTGGGGGCTACAGAAATTCAGGGGTAGAAGCTGAGCTTATGCTATGCAGTGGACTCCTCTGTGGGGGAGCTGGGGGAGATGGTCTGTCTCACCTCCACTGAGATGAGCAGGAAGGTGACAGGGAGATCTAAAGTGAATGAAATGAGGAGAAGCTGAGAGCTGCTGCAAAATGTCATCTGCTCTGTGCTTTCTTCTTCAAACTATAAAAGAGACTTAAAGAGACTGAGCTGGTTACTGTCTCCCACATTTGTTGCATCTTGCTCTGCCAAGGTCCAGGATGTCTGAGTCTGGAGAATTTGTAGCTTGTACAAGGGAGGCTGGAAAGAAAAAACCACCGGTGTATGGCTGGTGAGTCAGTCCTCTTCTGCTCTGCAGAGGGACACGTATGACACCAGGCACAGAACTCCAGCATGGGGAGGGCTGGAAGGGACCCCTGGCATCCCCCAGCCCAAGCCCTGCTCCAGCAGGGCACCCCCAGCAGCTTGCCCAGCAGCACAGTGCCCAGGGGGTTTGGAAGCTCTCCACACCAGGAGACTCCACAACCTCTCTGGGCAGCCTGCTCCAGGCCTCCAGCAGCCTCACAACAAACAACTTTCTCCTCCTGCTCAGCTCCAACCTCCTGCCTGCCACTCTGTGCCCCTTGCCCCTTGGCCTGGCCCTGGGCACCACTCAGCAGAGCCTGGCCCCAGCCTCTTGCCCCCCACAGCTCCTTTAGCTCTTGCTGAGCATTGCTCAGCTGCCCTCTGGGGCTGCTCTGCTGCAGGCTCTCAGCCCCAGGGCATTTCCCTCTCTCTCTGGAATTGGAGAGGCCAAAATTGGCCATTCCACATTGGCACTGTAGAGGGGGAGGAGTCCCTCCCCAGGTGGGATCATGGCTGTTGGTGTTTGATTAGTAGTCAGGGATTCATAGACTCCTAGGCTGGCTTGGGTTGGAAGGGAGCTTCAAGACCATCCAGCTCCAGCCCCCTGCCATGGGCAGGGACCCCTCCCACCAGCCCAGGCTGCTCCAGGCCTCATCCTCATTCCTGTGGCTCAGACTTCTTTGCAGCAATACTGAAGCAGTTCCCATTTCTGTGTCAGTTTTGTCTTTCCTTCTTGTCAGGGCTTTTTGGGGGAGCATTTGGGGTTTGCATTGCAAGGACTCCTTTGGGCAGTGTGGAGCTGAGCTGAAGTTCAGCAGCTCTGGGCTGAGCTCTGCTGATGGCTGCCTGGCTAACCCTTGACTCTTCCTTGTGTGCTGCAGGTCCAAGGAGCTAATAAAGGAGGCCATCCTCGACAATGACTTCATGAAGAACCTGGAGCTGTCCCAGATCCAGGAGATTGTGGATTGTATGTACCCTGTGGAGTATGGCAAGGACAGCTGCATCATCAAGGAAGGGGATGTGGGCTCCCTGGTGTATGTCATGGAAGGTATGGATCCACAGCTGGCATTTCTTTCCTGGCCTACACCCATCTAGAGGTGGAAGCTCTGCTTGATGGGCAGAAGGTGCAGGTGGTGTCTAGATCTGCTTGTGTGGGGCAGCTTGGGCATGGACAACCTCCAGCTGGGTTTGTGTGGCTCCCTGTGTGAAGGAGGAGGGTGGAAGCTGTTTGCCTGGCACGGAGAGCTCTTGGGTTTCAGCCTCTTTGGCTGCCAGGCAATACTGCTGGCTGCTCTGGGAATTAGGATGGTGGTGGTGCTGAGATGGAGATGGAGGTGATGGTAGAACACTGTGGTCATGGCTCTCTGCCTCCCAGGCTGATCAGTGCTGGTGAAGCACCTGGGGCTGTCTGCAGAAGTAGGGAGGGTGGTGCTTTGCTGCCCTCTGCACAAGGTCTAGGCTGCCCGGGGAGGCTGTGGCTGCCTCCTGCCTGGGGGTGCTGAAGGCCAGGCTGGATGAGGCCTGGAGTAGCCTGGGCTGGTGGGAGGGGTCCCTGCCCATGGCAGGGGGCTGCAGCTGGATGCTCTTTGAGGTCCCTTCCATCCAAACCCATTCTGTGGTTCTCTCCTCACAGCCATCCCTTTGTGTGCACCTCTGGGGGGCTTTTCTTCAGCTGAGCCTGAGGTGGGGATGGTGCTCCCACCGTGGTGCCCCTCTCATCCCTCCTGCCAGGCCTTGCTTGCAGCATCTTGGGCCACTTCTGCTTGGGTTGAGGGGGATCTGAGGGGCATCTGTAACTTGGAAAGTTTGTGGTCAGCACAGCCTGAAGGGATGAGGCCCTCCTCTGGCATGGAGGATGGTTGTGTGCTTGTGTGCAGAGAGACCAAGGGCATCTTGCTGTGATGAATGCATGCCTCCTTCCCTACCCTGTCACTCCTGCCTCATGAGCAGGGTCCCCATCTGATGGGTCTCAGGGGGGAGTAACTCTCCCTGTGAGGGGCAAAGGCTGAGAGCCCTGGGGCTGAGAGCCTGGAAAAGAGCTCCAGATCAGAGGGGATCTGAGCAATGCTCAGCAAGACCTAAAGGAGCTGTGGGGGGCAAGAGGCTGGGGCCAGATGAGGAAGAAATTGTTGGCAATGAGGCTGGGGAGACTCTGGCACAGGCTGCCCAGGGAGGCTGTGGCTGCCTCCTGCCTGGAGGGGTTGCAGGCCAGGCTGGATGAGGCTTGGAGCAGCCTGGGCTGGTGGGAGGGGTCCCTGCCCATGGCAGGGGGCTGGAGCTGGATGCTCTCTGAGCTCCCTTCCCACCCAACCCCCTCCACGAATCTATGATTTGCCCCAGGGCCTGGTGTGGCAGGGTCTGGGTGGAACAGGAGCCTGGGGGAGGTTCTGCACTGCTTGGGAGCTGTCAGGTTTCTGCTGAGCATCCTTGGGCAGGCTCAGTGTCCCCAGTGGCCTGCTCTGCTTCTCCACCATGACAGCTGTTGGCACTGGGTGTCTTGGTCTCTCCAAGGCTCTGCACATGGCACACTGGTGGTGTTTGGTCTCTGCTGTGTCAATCCAGTGGCTTCCCCTGGAGGGGTGACTAAGCTTGGGCAGCCCTGGTGTGCATCCTGCTTTGGGGAGAGGCTGACAGGGAGCTCTGAGGGAGATCTCACTCTGCTAACTCAGGCAGCGAGGTCTGGAGCCCACACAGCTTCTGTGCAGTGCCCTGCTGCTCAGCCTGCCCTGTGCACCTCCCCTGCCCTCAGCCTTCTCAGCCTGAGAGCTGTTGACAGCAGGGCTGGGCTGGCTGCTTGGGCAGGGATGGGGCCTGGGCAGCTCAGTGCTACTGCAGCCCCTGCACCGCTGCAGCCCTGCAGCCCCTGCACCTCTGCAGCCCCTGCACTGCTGCAGCCCTGCACCCCTGCAGCCCTGCAGCCCTGCAGCCCTGCAGCCCCTGCATTGCTGCAGCCCCTGCAGCCCTGCAGCCCCTGCACCCCTGCAGCCCCTGCACCCCTGCACCCCTGCACCCCTGCAGCCCCTGCACCCCTGCACCCCTGCAGCCCTGCAGCCCTGCAGCCTCTGCACCCCTGCAGCCCTGCAGCCCCTGCACCGCTGCACCCCTGCACCCCTGCACCCCTGCACCCCTGCACCCCTGCAGCCCCTGCACCGCTGCACCGCTGCACCCCTGCACCCCTGCACCCCTGCAGCCCCTGCAGCCTCTGCACCCCTGCAGCCCTGCAGCCCCTGCAGCCCTGCAGCCCTGCAGCCTCTGCACCCCTGCAGCCCTGCAGCCCCTGCACCGCTGCACCCCTGCAGCCCCTGCACCCCTGCAGCCCTGCAGCCCTGCAGCCCTGCAGCCCCTGCACCGCTGCACCCCTGCAGCCCTGCAGCCCCTGCAGCCCTGCAGCCCCTGCACCGCTGCACCCCTGCACCCCTGCAGCCCCTGCAGCCCTGCACCCCTGCAGCCCCTGCACCCCTGCAGCCCTGCACCCCTGCAGCCCCTGCAGCCCCTGCACCCCTGCAGCCCTGCACCCCTGCACCCCTGCAGCCCCTGCACTGCTGCACCCCTGCACCGCTGCACCCCTGCACCCCTGCACCCCTGCACCCCTGCAGCCCCTGCACCGCTGCACCCCTGCACCCCTGCACCCCTGCACCCCTGCAGCCCCTGCAGCCTCTGCACCCCTGCAGCCCTGCAGCCCCTGCAGCCCTGCAGCCCTGCAGCCTCTGCACCCCTGCAGCCCTGCAGCCCCTGCACCGCTGCACCCCTGCAGCCCCTGCACCCCTGCAGCCCTGCAGCCCTGCAGCCCTGCAGCCCCTGCACCGCTGCACCCCTGCAGCCCTGCAGCCCCTGCAGCCCTGCAGCCCCTGCACCGCTGCACCCCTGCAGCCCTGCAGCCCCTGCAGCCCTGCACCCCTGCAGCCCCTGCACCCCTGCAGCCCTGCACCCCTGCAGCCCCTGCAGCCCCTGCACCCCTGCAGCCCCTGCACTGCTGCACCCCTGCACCGCTGCACCCCTGCAGCCCTGCAGCCCCTGCACCCCTGCAGCCCCTGCACCCCTGCAGCCCTGCAGCCCCTGCACCCCTGCAGCCCCTGCACCCCTGCACCCCTACAGCCCTGCAGCCCCTGCACCCCTGCACCCCTGCAGCCCCTGCACCCCTGCAGCCCCTGCACCGCTGCACCCCTGCACTGCTGCACCCCTGCACCCCTGCAGCCCTGCACCCCTGCACCCCTGCAGCCCCTGCACCCCTGCAGCCCCTGCACCGCTGCACCCCTGCACCCCTGCAGCCCTGCAGCCCCTGCACCCCTGCAGCCCTGCAGCCCTGCACCCCTGCACCCCTGCAGCCCCTGCACCCCTGCAGCCCTGCACCCCTGCAGCCCTGCACCCCTGCACCCCTGCACCCCTGCAGCCGCTGCACCCCTGCAGCCCTGCACCCCTGCACCCCTGCACCCCTGCAGCCCCTGCACCCCTGCAGCCCTGCACCCCTGCACCCCTGCACCCCTGCAGCCGCTGCATCCCTGCAGCCCTGTACCCCTGCACCCCCGCACCCCTGCACCCCTGCAGCCCCTGCACCGCTGCAACCCTGCACCCCTGGCACCTGGGGCCATGGCTGGGTGGCCATGGGGGGGTTGGGTTGGTGCTGGACTGGGAGAGCTTGGAGGCCTCTTCCAAGCCAATGAGTTCTGTGGTTCTGTGATGGTGAATTCTCAGCTTGCTTTGGTACAGTGCAAATGGGTAGATGCTTCTCAGACTCTGAGCAGAGCCGTCTGGGGTCACAGATGGTTAGGGGCTGGAAGGGGACCATCTGGTCTGCCCCCTGCCAATTGTGTCCAGTTCTGGGCCCCTTAGGTCAGGAAGGGCCTGAGGGAAGTGCTGGAGAGAGTCCATGGCAGAGGCACAGAGCTGCTGCAGGCAGTGGAACATCTCCTGGGAGGCCAGGCTGAGGCAGCTGGGGCTGGGAGCTGGGAGCAGAGGAGCTGAGGGCTGCCCTCATGGCTGGGGATCAAGATGTGCAGGGCTGGAGCCAGGCTCTGCTCAGGGCTGGCCAAGGGCAGCACAAGGGGCACTGGGGGCAAGCTGGAGCAGAGGAGGTGCCAGGGGAAGAGGAGGGAAACCTTTGTCCCTGTGAGGCTGCTGGAGGCCTGGAGCAGGCTGCCCAGAGAGGCTGTGGAGTCTCCTGGTGTGGAGAGCTTCCAACCCCCCTGGGTGTGTTCTGGGTGCCCTGCCCTGGCAGGGGGGTTGGGCTGGGGGATCTCTGGAGGTCCTTTCCAACCCCTGCCATTCTGTGATGCTGTGCTCACAGTGCCCAGGGGGGGTTGGAAGCTTTGATCTGCAGTGACAGAGTGGGAGGGACTGGAAAGGCTCTCTGGGGGCCAACCAGCCCAGCAGCCCTGCTGAAGCAGGGGCACTTAGACAAGGTCACACAGAACACATCCAGATGGGTTTGGAGCAGCCCTGCAGAGAAGGCCTGGGCGGTGCTGGGGGGGAGGAGCAGGGCAGGAGCCAGCAATGGGCACTGGCAGCACAGGAGGCCAAGGGCAGCCTGGGCTGCAGCCAAAGCAGTGTGGCCAGAGCTGGAGAGAGGATCCTGCCCCTCTGCTCTGCTCTGGGGAGACCTCACCTGCAGGGCTGGGGCCAGCTGTGGGGCCCTCAGCACAGGAAGGACCTGGAGCTGCTGGAGAGGCTTCAGAGGAGGCCACCAAGATGCTCAGAGGCTGCAGAACCTCCCCTGTGGGGCCAGGCTGGGAGAGCTGGGGCTGTTCAGCCTGGAGAAGAGAAGGCTGCAGGAGACCTCAGAGCTGCAGTTCAATACCTGCAGGGCAGCTCCAGGCAGGTTGGGGAGGGACTGTCCAGAAGGGGCTGTGGGGATGGGAGCAGGGGCAAGGGTTTGGAAGTGGAGCAGGGCAGAGTCAGGTTGGAGCTCAGGAGGAAGCTCTGCACAGGGAGGCTGGGGAGAGCCTGGCACAGGCTGCCCAGGGAGGTGGTGGAGGCTCCATGGCTGGAGCCATTCAGGCTCAGCCTGGCTGTGTCCCTGGGCAGCCTGCTCTGGCTGCAGCTGTCCCTGTGCCTGCAGGGGCTTGCACAGAGGCCCTCTGAGGCTCCTTCCAGCCCAGTGCACTCTGTGAATAGAAAGCTGCCTGAAGATGGTATCTGAATGATTTGGTGGAGGTGTGGAGGTCTGGCAGTGCCCATCCCTGCTTGCTGCCCAGGCAGAGGCACAGGCAGAGCCTGTGCTGCAGGACAGGTGCTGGGGATTGTGTCCCCAGGTTGCTTCATCCCCTGCAGAAGAGGCCACTGCCAGCAGCAGGCTGTGTTTATCTGCTGCTCAGCCTCTGCACATTCTTTGCTGAGGATCTGTGTGGGGGTGGACAGGCAGAGCTGTTCCCACCATGGTTGGCTCAGATGTGTTGGAGATGTCTGGTGGTGATGCACAGACACAGAACTGTTTGGGCTGAAAAAGGCTTCCAAGCTCCTCCAGTCCAGCACCAACCCAACCCAGCCATGGCCCCAGGTGCCATGGCCACAGCTTGCTGCAACACCTCCAGGCATGGGGACTCCACCACCTCCCTGGGCAGCCTCTACCAGGCCCTGACCACTCTGGCAGCAGAGAAATTGTTCCTCATCTCCAGCCTAAGCCTCCCCTGGCACAACTTCAGGCCAGTTCCTCTCCTTCTCTCACCTGAGCCTGGGGAGCAGAGCCCAGCCCCCAGCTGGCTGCAGCCTCCTCTCAGGAGCTGCAGAGAGCAAGGAGGTCTCCCTCAGCCTCCTCTGCTCCACACTCAACCCCCCCAGCTCCCTCAGCTGCTCCTCCCCAGCCCTCTTCTCCAGACCCTTCCCCAGCTCTCTTGCCCTTCTCTGGCCCTGCTCCAGCCCTCCAGCTCCTGCTGCCAGGGAGGGCCCAGAGCTGAAGGCAGCACTCAAGCTGTGGCCTCCCCAGTGCCCAGCCCAGGGCACAATCCCTGCCCTGCTCCTGCTGCCCACACCATTGCTGCTCCAGGCCAGGCTGCTGCTGCCCTTCTTGCCCCCCTGGGCACTGCTGCCTCTTCTCCAACTGCTGCCACCCAGCACCCCCAGGGCCTTTCCTGCTGGGCACCTTCCAGCCCCTCTGCCCCAGCCTGGAGCTGTTACTTGGGTCCCTGGGCAGCCTCTGCCAGTCCATGACCACTCTGGCACCAAAGAAACTGTTCCTCAGCTCCATCCTAAGCCTCCCCTGGCTCAGTGTTCTTGGTTCACTCCCTTGGATCTTTCCAGCTGTTCCTAACTGCTGTTCCAAACTCTGCTCCTAAGGTCTTGATTCTTCTCAGCCAAAGGTTTGTCCAAGGCAACTTGTGTGTCCTTTGGGCAGCTTCTCCCTGCAGCCCTCTGTGTATGAGGGCATCACTTGGCTCTGCCTGCAGGCCTCAGTTGGTCTCATAACTGAATCTCAGAGTATTTAGCTAGCTCTGTAAATGTGGATAATGCCTTGCAAACAGAATTATGGAGAGGTTCTGCTCTATCCTTAGACATAATGCAATGAGTGGTGATGAAGTAATGGCACTGGGAGCAGGCAGTAGCAAGTGGGATGGGTTGTGGTGAGGAGCACAGGCTCAGAGCCTCGCTGGGACTTGCCAGTCCTGTCCTCTCAGCTGCTGCAGCAGCACAGAGTGCCGCGGGCTGGAAGGGAGCCTCCAAGGGCCCTTTGTGCAACCCCCTGCAGGCAGCAGGGACAGCTCCAGGCAGAGCAGGCTGCACAGGGTCACAGCCAGGCTGAGCCTGAATGAGGATGGGGCCTCAGCCTGTGCCAGTGTTCCACCACTCTCAGGCTGAGAGGATGTTAGGGGTTGGAAGAGACCTCTGGAGATCTTCCAGTCCAACCCCCCTGCCAGGGCAGGGCTATAGAATCCAGCACAGGGCTGGAAAGTCTCCAGAGGAGGAGACTCCACAAGCAGCTCTCACTGGAACACCCTGCACTGCCTCCCAGCCCTAAAGTTTGTTCTTTGCAACACTCTCCTGGAGAAACCCAGCTCTATGAGTGGTACTGAGTGGGTGTTGAACAGCTTAGACTGGGAGGGACCTCAGAGATCATCTGCTCCACCCTCTCCACCATGCCCAAGGACACCTCTCAGCTAGACCATCCAGTGCCACCCCCTGCCATGGGCAGGGACCCCTCCCACCAGCCCAGGCTGCTCCAGGCCTCATCCAGCCTGGCCTGAAACACCCCCAGGGAAGAGGCAGCCACAGCCTCCCCGGGCAGCCTGTGCCAGAGTCTCCCCACCTTGGACCTGAAGAACTTCTTCCTCAGCTCCAGTCTGACCCTGCTCTCCCTCAGCTCCAAACCATTCCTCCTTCCATGGAGCACCAGGTTGGAAGGCACCTCAAGGATCACCTAGTCTGACCTTTCAGGGCAAGAATGCAGTTTAAATGAGATGTCCTGTCCCTAGACACCCTCATGGAAAGTCCCTCTGCGGCCTTCCAGGCAGCAGCTCTGAGGTCCCCCTGGAGCCTTCTCCTCTGCAGGCTGCACAGCCCCAGCTCCCTCAGCCTGGCCTCACAGCAGAGCTGCTCCAGCCCTTGGAACACCTTTGTGTTTCCTTCCCCCTGGCAGTGTTGCTCTCCTGCCTCTCCTTCCTGCTTTCTTTGGGCTCAGAGAGACTAAACCTGACTCCTGTGGAGCTGCTGAGCTGCTTTGGAACTCCTGACAGAGCCTTCAGCCCGAGCCCTCTTCCCAGCAGGCTGAGCCCCACCCTGGGGAGGTTTTCCTAGGCTGATTTAAATGCTGATCTAAGTGAGATGGATGGGAAGCCATCCATCAGCCTCACTCTTGCTGGCTGCAGCCTGCCTTCTCCTGGGTGAGCAGTCTGAGTGTCTGTCGGCGCCTTGCTCGCTGCGCATGAGGGCTCTGCTGCTGCTCCTCAGCCCTTTGCAAGTGTGGCCCTCCAGGAGCTGGGATGCTGCAGCAGTTTGGGTGATGCAGGATTTTGGCTCCCTGAGGATTTTGGTTATCACAGAAATCATAGAAACAATCAGGTTGGAAAAGACCTCAGAGATCCTCAAGTCCAAGCTGTCACCCAACACCTCCTGACCAACTAAACCATGGCTCCAAGTGCCATGTCCAACCCCCTCCTGAGCACCTCCAGGGATGGGGACTCTACCTCATAGTATCATAGAATCAGTCAGGGTTGGAAGGGACCACAAGGATCATCCAGTTCCAACCCCCCTGCCATGGGCAGGGACACCCCACACTAGATCAGCCTGGCCACAGCCTCATCCAGCCTGGCCTTAAACACCTCCAGGGACAGAGCCCCAACCACCTCCCTGCACAACCCATTCCAGGGCTTCACCACTCTCATGGGGAAGAACTTCCTTCCCACCTCCAGCTTCATTCCATTCCCCCTAGTCCTATCACTCCCTGAGATCCTGAGCAGTCCCTCCCCAGCCTTCCTGTAGCCCCCTTCAGATCCTGGAAGGCCACAATGAGGTCACCTGGGAGCCTTCTCTGCTCCAGAGTGAACAGCCCCAACTCCTTCAGTCTGTCCTCACAGGAGAGGTGCTCCAGCCTCCTTGAGGATTTATGCCCTGAGGAGAGAGCCTTGGGGGTGCTGGGGGAGGAGAAGCTCACCAGGAGCTCTCAGTGTGCACTTGCAGCCCAGAAAGCCAAGCAGAGCCTGGGCTGCAGCAGGAGAAGTGTGGCCAGCAGGGCAAGGGAGGTGATTCTCCCCCTCTGCTCAGCTCTGGGGAGACCCCACCTGCAGTACTGCCTCCAGTTCTGGAGCCCCTATGGCAAGAGGGATCTGGAGGTGCTGGAAGGTGTCCAGAGCAGGGCCAGGAGGATGAGCAGAGGGCTGGAGCTGCTCTGCTGTGAGCACAGACTGAAGGAGTTGGGGCTGTTCAGTCTGGAGAAGAGAAGGCTCCCAGGTGACCTCATTGTGGCCTTCCAGGATCTGAAGGGGGCTTGCATGACCCCAGGGCCACCAGCTCTCCACACCCTGAGAAAGGTCTGTGACCTGAAGAAGTCTTTCCCAAAGGACCAGCTTGGTGTTGCTGTTTGATGATCACACTGATGAGATTCAAGAACACCAAGGGCAAGGTGAGAGAGCTGGAGAGCAGCCCTGGAGGAGAGGCCTTGGGGGTGTTGGGGTGCTTCCCAGAGCCCCTTCTGTACAAGCCAAGCATTTCTCTTCCCCTCTAAGGTTTGCCCTTAAAAGGAGGTTGCTTATGAAGGGCTCACCAAGCAAATGGCATCTGCCACTCTCTCATTAATGAATCCCAGCTTGGTGGGGGTTGGAAAGAGCCTCTGGAGATCATCCAGTCCTACCACCCTGCTAGGAAAGGTGGCCCAGCAGGGTCAGGGGAGCTTCTTGTCTATCTGTGCAGATCAGACCACATTTGGAATCCTGGTTCCAGCTCTGGGCTCCCCAGTTGCAGAGGCAGGGAAGTGCTGGAGAGAGCCCAGGGCAGGCTGGGAAGCTGCTGAGGGGCCTGGAGCAGCTCTGGGAGCAGCAAAGGCTGAGAGCCCTGGGGCTGAGAGCCTGCAGCAGAGCAGCCCCAGAGGGCAGCTGAGCAATGCTCAGCAAGAGCTAAAGGAGCTGTGGGGGGCAAGAGGCTGGGGCCAGGCTCTGCTGAGTGGTGCCCAGGGCCAGGCCAAGGGGCAAGGGGCACAGAGTGGCAGGCAGGAGGTTGGAGCTGAGCAGCAGGAGAAAGTTGTTTGTTGTGAGGCTGCTGGAGGCCTGGAGCAGGCTGCCCAGAGAGGCTGTGGAGTCTCCTGGTGTGGAGAGCTTCCAACCCCCCCTGGGCACTGTGCTGCTGGGCAAGCTGCTGGGGGTGCCCTGCTGGAGCAGAGCTTGGGCTGGGGGATCCCAGGGGTCCCTTCCAGCCCCTCCCATGCTGGGGCTGTGAGAGGTGCTGTGTGTGTGGCAGTGCCAGGGGGTGAGGACTGGTGTGTCTCCCAGGTGTGATGTGCTCTGCACTGGAGCCCTGGGGTCTGCAGGTAGAAGAGTGCTGTGGAGAAGGTGAGGTGCTGAGAAGTGTTCCCTGGCTGCTCAGGCAGTGTCTGGCTGTGAGTGTGCTTCAGCAGCTCCTTTGGCTGTGAGCTGAAGTTGCTCCTGGAGCCCAGAGTGGTTCTTGCTGGTTAATCACATCCTGCCTCCCGAATTAGCCCAGTGCCTCCAGCGCTGTGTCAGGTCCCTCCCCCACCTCTCCGGCTTCACATTTGTTGCCTCCTTACACCTCCTCAGGGCAGAGCTTTCCTCCGACGTGCTGTGAGCACTTCAGAGGCAGGCAGAGCCTTCCCAGCCTGCCGGGAGCTCCTCTCCATCTGCAGCGACAGCTTGGAGTGCTGCGTGGGGCTGACCTCAGCCTAATGAGGCTCCGTCCCACGCCTGCAGCCCGGCCCTGCCTCCCCTGCTGCTGCTCTGGCTGAAGCTGCCAGCTGCAGCCTGCCACACTCCGTGGCTCCAGCAGGAGGGGGAAGTCCAGGAGCAGAGCAGCAACACCCGGGGAGGCAAGGCTCCAGCCCTAGGCCCTCAGGTGGGCACCAGCCAGGGCTTAGCAGCTGACTTCCTTTCCCCAGCAGGAAAATCAGCTGAGAGGCCTCCTCTGGGGTCTGCTGCCCTGCCCAGAAGGGGTGGAAGTGATCCCTCAGGGAGCTGGGGGAAGGCTAAAAGGCTTGGATTGACTCTTTGGTAGCTCCTGCAATCATTTGGGCTGGGAAAGCCCTTTCAGAGCATCCACTCCAAGCAGCTCTGCCCAGGCTGGGGCTAAGCCATGGCCCTCAGCACCACATCTGTGGAACAACTCCAGGGATGGGGATTCAGCACCTCCCTGGGCAGCCTGGGCCAGAGGCTGGGAGACTTGCAGGGGAGAAGTCCCCAGCTCTCCTGGAGCCCTTCAGGTCCTGCAAGGCTGCCCTGGGGTCTCCCTGCAGCCTTCTCCCCTGCAGGCTGCCCAAGGCCAACTCTCCCAGCCTGGCTCCCAGCAGAGGGCTTCCAGCCCTGCCAGCACTGCTGTGGCCTCCTCTGGCCCTGCTCCAACAGCTCCCTGGCTGTGCTGAGGGCTCCAGAGCTGCCCCAGCACTGCCTGGGGGTCTGAGCAGAGCACAGCAGAGGGGCAGAATCCCCTCCTGCCCCTGCTGCCCACCCTGCTGGGGCTCAGCCCAGGCCAGGCTGGGGCTGGGCTGGCAGTGCTGGGTGCCAGCTCCTGGCCAGCTCTGCACCCCCAGCACCCCCAAGGCCTTCCCTGCAGAGCTGCTCTCCAGCCCTGCACCCCCAGCTTGGACTGGTACTGGGGGTTGTCCTAGGCCAGGTATAGAGCCTTGCACTTGTCCTTGCTGAACCTCAGCAGGCTGATGTTGGCCCAGTTCTCCAGCTTGCCCAGGTCCCTCAGGATGGATCCTGTCCCCCAGGCATGGCCTCCAGACCTCAGCTTGGGGTGACTCCCAAACTCACCCTGGGTGCACTCAAGCCCTGTCCTTGATGCAGATGTTCCCTCCATGCTCTTGGTGAGGTACATTCATGATGCTGTAGCTGTGTCCTCTGCTCTATTCCCACCTGGCTACATGCCTCAGGGTCGCTCAGGAAGGCAGCAGGAGCTACATCCCTGGCAGCCAGGGCTTCTCTAACACAATCTCCTGCCTGCCAGGATGAGGCCTTTGGGCTCTACCTGAGTCTGCAGACCTCTTCTCCAGGGGTTTGGATCTGAGTTCCCAAGCAGGCATCAAGAATGAGCAGCTCACTGCAGAGCTGTTGGATGGCTCTGGAGACTGCAGAGCATTTACTCAGTGCCCACAGGGTGCATGTGGAGCAGTGTGGAGGAAGGAATCACTTAGCCCTTGCTGGCCAGGAGGGGCTGTGCAGAGCCTGCCAGCAACTCACCACCCCCTGGAGACCTTCCTGTCTCAGAACCTTCCCCAGGGGCTGCTCTGGCAGCTCCTCCTCCTTTGCCCTTTCAGCTCCTGTTTGCTTCTTGTTCCTCACCTTGACAGAATCCCAGCCTCAGGGCATTGCTTGGCTTGGGAGAGGCCTCCAAGCTCCTCCAGTCCAGCACCTACCCAACCCAACCATGGCCACCCAGCCATGGCCCCAGGAGCCATGGCCACAGCTTGCTGCAACACCTCCAGGCATGGGGACTCCACCACCTCCCTGGGCAGCCTCTGCCAGGCTCTGACCACTCTGGCACCAGAGAAATTGTTCCTCAGCTCCAACCTAAGCCTCCCCTGGCACAACTTCAGGCCAGTTCCTCTCCTTCTCTCACCTGAGCCTGGGGAGCAGAGCCCAGCCCCCAGCTGGCTGCAGCCTCCTCCCAGGGCACAATCCCTGCCCTGCTCCTGCTGCCTACACCATTGCTGCTCCAGGCCAGGCTGCTGCTGCCCTTCTTGCCCCCCTGGGCACTGCTGCCTCCTCTCCAGCTGCTGCCACCCAGCACCCCCAGGGCCTTTCCTGCTGGGCACTTTCCAGCCCCTCTGCCCCAGCCTGGAGCCTTCCTGGGCTTGCTGGGACCCAGGTACCTCTTGCCCAGGCAGTGTTGCCTTGCTCTGATCCTGACTCTTGCTCCTTCACCCTGCTCAGTCTTTACTCCCTTGCATGGTTTTGTTCTTTCTCATTATCATACAGCCCCAGCCTGGTTTGGGTGGGGAGGAGCATTAAATGTCCTGCTGGGAGGGAGTGGCCCCAAAACTGCACTTTGGGAGTGATTAATGTCTGTGTTGGGTTGGCCTGGATGATCTTGGGGGTCTGTCCCAACCCAAGGAGATCTATCAGAGCCCTCCTCTGTCAGTGCACCCCAGTGCCCTGCTCCATCAGCTGCCTGCCCACACTGCACAGCATCACAGAGCACAGCATGGTAGGGGCTGGGAATTTTCCACCCCAGCCTGTCCCCAGCTGACCTCTCTGCTCCTGAGCCTTCCCTAAGCCTGGATGGAGAGCTGAATCTCACTGAACCACTCACAGGATCACACAACTAACCAGGGTGCAAAAGACCTCTGAGATCACAGCTCAGAGGGTGCTAGGGGCTGGGAGGGACCTCTGGAGAGCTTCCAGCCCAAGCCCTGCCAGAGCAGCACCACAGAATCCAGCACAGGTCCCACAGGAACACATCCAGACAGGGCTGCAAAGGCTCCAGAGCAGGAGACTCCACAACCTCTCTGGGCAGCCTGCTCCAGGCCTCTGGGAGCCTCCCAGGCAAGAAGTTCCTCCTCCTGCTGAGCTGCAACCTCCTGGCCTGCACTTTCCATCCCTTGCCCCTTGGCCTATGCCAGGGCACAGTGAGCAGAGCCTGGCCCTGGCCCTTCCTTCCTGCCCCCCAGCCCTCAGCTCTTGAGAGACATTGAGCAGATCCCTCTCAGCCTTCTCCTCTCCAGCCTCAGCAGCCCCAGGGCTCTCAGCCTCTCCTCAGCAGCAGTGCTCCAGGCCCTTCAGCAGCCTTGCAGCCCTCCCTTGGCCTCTCCCCAGCAGATCCCTGTCCCTGCTGAGCTGGGGAGCCCAGAGCTGGCTGCAATCTTGCAGCTGGGGCCTCAGCAGGGCAGAGCAGAGGGGGAGGAGAAGCTCCCTGGCTCTTCACCTCTTCAGGGAGAGAGGTGCAGAGGCTGAAGCCCTGCAGAAGGTTTCCCACTGTGCAGAAAGCACCAGGAATGCTTTCTCTTTGCCCACCTGAAATGAGAGCATGGTGAGCTGCTCTCTCCTTCCCTCCTCCTCAGCAGCTCTGCAGAGGCTGCTGTGTGCTGATGGGTTTCTGATTTGCCACATCAATTGGTTTAGAGAAAGCCTCCTCCAGTGGCTGAGCAGCAGCTGGGAGGGGAGGCAGGGATGCCTGCTTCTCCCCCAGCATTCCAGGGCTCCCTGGTGGTGGGAAACTCCCACAGCTGCCATGGGAAAGAAAAGCACTTCTCATCCTGACAGCAGAGGTGGAAGCTGCTGGGCTGTGGCCTTTGTGCCCTGCTTATTAACACACAGGGCTCTGTAATTGAGCCCAGGGGTGGAGAGGGAAGGAGCCAGTGTGAGGTACCCAAAGCAGCCTTAGAGGAACCTGGGAGGCCAAGAGTTGCCTTTTGTTAGGCTCCAGTGTTGGCTTGGGAAGCTGAGCCACAAAGGGAATGAGTCAAACCAGGCCAGCTCGGGGCCCTGCTGCTGCTCCAGGTGCTCTAAGGGGAGCTCAGCAGCCTCTCACAGGATCCCTGAGCTTGGGAATGCCCTTCCAGAGCATCCACTCCAAGCAGGCTCTGGCTCTGCCCAGGCTGGGGCTAAGCCTTGGCCCTCAGCACCACAGCTCTGTGACTCTGAAACACTTCCAGGGGTGGGGATTCAGCCTGGGCCAGGGCCTGAGAACCCTTCCAGGGAAGAAGTTTCTTCTTATCTCCAACCTAACCCTGCCCTGGGGCAACCTGAGGCCACTTCCTCTTGTTCTGTCACTTATTACTTGGGAGCAGAGCCCAGCCCCCAGCTGGCTGCAGCCTCCTCTCAGGAGCTGCAGAGAGCAAGGAGCTCTCCCTCAGCCTCCTCTGCTCCAGGCTCAACCCCCCCAGCTCCCTCAGCTGCTCCTCCCCAGCCCTCTTCTCCACACCCTTCCCCAGCTCTCTTGCCCTTCTCTGGCCCTGCTCCAGCCCTCCAGCTCCTGCTGGCAGGGAGGGCCCAGAGCTGAAGGCAGCACTCAAGCTGTGGCCTCCCCAGTGCCCAGCCCAGGGCACAATCCCTGCCCTGCTCCTGCTGCCCACACCATTGCTGCTCCAGGCCAGGCTGCTGCTGCCCTTCTTGCCCCCCTGGGCACTGCTGGCTCCTCTCCAGCTGCTGCCACCCAGCACCCCCAGGGCCTTTCCTGGCTTAGAGGAGCTGCCAGCTGCTGGTAGGGCTGTGCTCACACATAGGCTGCTGCTCCCAGAGACCCTCCTGTCCACCTCAGCCCAGCCCAGTGCAGGGCACTGCCTCAGGGTCTGCAGTGTTGCTTCAGGAGCTGCTTAGAGCAAGGATTAGAGGAACCTCGACCAGATCAATTCCTTCACCACCTTTGTCCCCTTCAACACCTTCCTGTCCTGCTTTATTCTCTTCCTGGGCACTGGGCACATCTCTGGGTGCCCATGAGTCCCCCTGGCTATGGACCTGGCCAGCTCTACTGATGTGCTGCAGCAGCTGGCAGCATCTCATGAGCCTGTGGACCAAAACCCATCGTGGTGATGGCAAGGCTATGAAATGTGCTCCTGCTTCTCTGCTCCCTCAGCAAGTAGGGATAATCAGCTCCCTGCTCCTGGGGAGAAGGAGCTTAGGTGCTGAAGCCCATTCTCTTCCCAGCTTCCTTGCCCTTCTCTGGGTTCTTTGTCTCACAGTGTTGGAGATCCCCCTGGGCTCTGCAGGGCCAAGGCTCTCTGCAGAGCAGAGGTCTAACAGAGGAAGTCTGAGAAAAAAGGTCAGAAGAAGGCAGTGAAGGCTGGGAGGTGGGGAGAGGTTTTTCTTGCACCTGGGGAGGAGCAACAGCAGGCAGCAGGACAAAGCAGAGGTCCTCTTGCTGCAGAGCAGCTGCATGGAGCAAGACCTCGGAGTGCTGGTGGGCAGCAAGGGCTGCAGGGGAGAGCAATGTGCCCTGGGGGCCAAGAGAGCCAATGGGGGCCTGGGGGGCAGCAAGCAAAGTGTGGCCAGCAGGGCTGGGGAGGTTCTGCTCCCCCTCTGCTCTGCCCTGCTCAGACCACAGCTGCAATCCTGTGCCCAGTGCTGGGCTTCCCAGGTGCAGAGAGACAGAGAGCTGCTGGGGAGAGCCCAAGGGAGAGCCAGGAGGAGGAGTTGGGGACCTAAGCATCTGCCCTGTGGAGAGAGGCTGAGAGCCCTGGGGCTGCTGAGGCTGGAGAGGAGAAGGCTGAGAGGGATCTGCTCAATGTCTGTCAAGAGCTGAGGGCTGGGGGGCAAGGGGAGGGGGCCAAGCTCTTGTGGGTGGTGCACAGCCAGGAGCCAAGGAGCAGTGGATGCAAAGTGGAAGAGAGGTTTCAGCTCAAGGGGAGGAGGAGAAACTTCTTTGTTGTGAGGCTGCTGGAGGCCTGGAGCAGGCTGCCCAGAGAGGTTGTAGAGTCTCCCTTCAAGCCCCCCTGGATGTGTTCTGGGTGCCCTGCTCTGGGTGCCCTGCTCTGGCAGGGGCTGGGCTGGATGATCCCTGGGGGTCCCTCCCAACCCCTCCCATCCTGTTGTTCCCTGATTTTTGCCCCTGAAGCTGCTCCAGGAGAGCCCTGTGCTGCTCCATGCAGCAGATACTTCACAGGCACTTGAGAAGTTGCTAGGTCCCTGGATAAACTCTCCCTAGAGCCAAGGGGTCAGCATGCCTTGGACCAGCAGCTGTGTCCAGAGACCTCCTGGCCGTGCTGCTTTCCTGGGATTTGGCCTGAGGTCAGTCCCTGGGAGGTTTTGTTTAGCCAAGGAATGTGCTTGTTCCTGGCTGGGACCAGATAAGCAGAGGAGGAGGAGGGGGAGGAGGTGTTCTTGGCAATGTCTGCAGGGAGCAGCTGGACCTGAGGCATGATGAATGGCCAGAGAGGAAGCCTGGGCTCTGCTTTTCATCACCAGCCTCTGCTTGCTGCCCTTTGTCAGCCCTCTGCAGGGCCTTCTTCTCCCTCTTGTAGAGCTCCAGCCCTTTCCACAGCCCCACTGAGCTGGACCCTGCAGAGCTAACCTTGCCCAGAGCAGAGTTCATCTCCCAGGCTCTGCTGGTTGAGCAGGTCCATGGCCACCAGGGCATGGCTGCACCTCAGCTTCCTCAGGTGGTTTTGCTTCTGGAGATGTCCCAGCAGCTTCCTGTCCTCCTTTGCCCCTTGCCAGGTGAAAGTTTTCCATCTCCCAGAAATGGCCTTTGTTTCACACAGCTGGCAGGGCTGGCAGGGACCCCAAGGCTCAGCCAGTGCCAACCCCCTGCCATGGGCAGGGACACCTCACACCACAGCAGGTTGCTCACAGCCACCTCCAGCCTGGCTGCAAACACCTCCAGGCAGGAGGCTTCCACCACCTCCCTGGGCAGCCTGGGCCAGGCTCTCACCACCCTCCTGGCCAACAACTTCTTCCTCACAGCCAAGCTCCAGCTCCCCACTTCTCCTTTTGCTCCATCCCCCCCACTCCTATCCCTCCCTCAGCCCCTCCCAGGTGTCTCAGCTCTCCTGGGGTCCCCTCATTCTTCTGGCACAATAGGCAGGCCTGGGCTCTCCTGCTGGGAGCAGGGTGGTCAGGAGGCTGGGGAATGGAAGAGCCAGGGGGGTGTCCTCAGGCTCCTCTGGCTGCAGAGCAGGGTGAAGCAGCTGGGATCTCAAAGCCAGCTGGCAGAGGCTCTTGGTGGTGCTGGGGAGCCCACAGCAGGTGGTTGGCAGCTCTGTGAGGCAGGCAAAGGAGGGGGCAGAGCCTCTGGGCTTGGTGCAGGGCAGCTGCTGAGGCAGTGCAAGGCTTTGGGGGCATTAGCATGGAAGCACAGAATGGTTTGGGACATCTGAGATCACCAAGGTGTACATCTCCCACCAGGGGCAGGGACACCTTCTGCTGTCAACTGGAGGAGAGCTTTGAGGGTTGAGACTGAAGATTTCTTAGCACAACCTCCTCACTGCTGTGACTAAAAGCAAGGAGGGGAGGGACCCAGCTCAGCAGAGCCTTGGCCAAGGCAGGGCCCTCCAAAGGGTCACAGAGAAGATAATTGCAGCTCCTGAACCAGAGCAGGCCAAAAAAGGCACAGCTGGAGCTCACTCCAAAAATGTTTCCTTAAAGGAACCACGGAAGAACAGAGCCCCAGCACAGAGGGACCCCTGGGATCCCCCAGCCCAAGCCCTGCTCCAGCAGGGCACCCCCAGCAGCTTGCCCAGCAGCACAGTGCCCAGGGGGGGTTGGAAGCTCTCCACACCAGGAGACTCCACAACCTCTCTGGGCAGCCTGCTCCAGGCCTCCAGCAGGCTCACAACAAACAACTTTCTCCTCCTGCTCAGCTCCAACCTCCTGCCTGCCACTCTGTGCCCCTTGCCCCTTGGCCTGTCCCTGGGCACCACTCAGCAGAGCCTGGCCCCAGCCTCTTGCCCCCCACAGCTCCTTTAGCTCTTGCTGAGCATTGCTCAGCTGCCCTCTGGGGCTGCTCTTCTGCAGGCTCTCAGCCCCAGGGCTCTCAGCCTTTGCTGCTCCCAGAGCTGCTCCAGGCCCCTCAGCAGCTTCCCAGCCTGCCCTGGGCTCTCTCCAGCACTTCCCTGCCTCTGGAACTAGGGGCCCAGGACTGGGCACAGGACTCCAGCTGTGGCCTGGCTAGAGCAGAGTAGAAGGGGAGAAGAACTTCCCTTGCCCTGCTGCCCACACTCTTGGTGCCCCCCAGCACCCCATTGGCTTCCTGGCCACCAGGGCACCTTGCTGGCTCATGGGGAACTTGTTGGCCCCCAGCACTCCCAGGTCCTGCTCCCTGGAGCTGCTTCCCAGCAGGTCTCCCCTCCCCTGCCCTGCTGCAGGAGGTTCTTCCTCCCCAGGGGCAGGACCCTACCCTTGCCTTTGGTGACCCCCAGGAGGTTCCCTCTGCCCAGCCCTGCAGCCTGCCCAGCTCTGGCTGGCAGCACAGCCTGAGGGCTGTCAGCCTCTGCTGTCAGTGCTGTGCCAGCAGGCTGCTGGGGGAGGCTCCACTCTGTCCCCTCCTCCAGGTGACTGTGGAAGGGGTTCCTGTGAGTGCTGGATGTGAGTCCATCCCCTGCTGGTGGAGGCTTTGTGCTGGCTGATGGCAGTGAGCCTCAGGAGCAGAGAGCAGCTCATCCCCAGGGTGGTTTTTAGGTCACCAGCCTCCTTTGGCATCGAGACTGAGCTGTGGCTGCTTGCTCACCTGAGCTCAGTGAGCAGGGCTGATTGCTTCCCCTGTGTCTGCTGCAGCCTCAGCAAGGCTGGCAGCCAGGCACAGCTGAGTGGGAGTGCAGAGGATCCCAAAGCTGGGGAAAATGCACTGCCTGGCACTTCTCATCATCCCAGAGCCAGCTTTGCTTAAGCTGTCATCATGGAGAATAGCTCTGGGAGGCGAGTCTGCTATGGAGACTGACACAATGGGTTGGGTTGGAAGGGAGCTCAGAGAGCATCCAGCTGCAGCCCCCTGCCATGGGCAGGGACCCCTCCCACCAGCCCAGGCTGCTCCAGGCCTCATCCAGCCTGGCCTGCAACCCCTCCAGGCAGGAGGCAGCCACAGCCTCCCTGGGCAGCCTGTGCCAGAGTCTCCCCAGCCTCACTCTCAACAATTTCTTCTTTGTCCAAAGTCCCTCCCCAGCTCTCCTGGAGCCCTTCAGCTCCTGCAAGGCTGCTCTGAGGTCTGCCTGCAGCCTTCTCTTCTCCAGGCTGCACAGCCCCAGCTCTCCCAGCCTGGCCCCACAGGGGAGGTTCTGCAGCCTCTGAGCATCTCTGTGGCCTCCTCTGGAGCCTCTCCAGCAGCTCCAGGTCCTTCTTGTGCTGGGGGCCCCAGAGCTGGAGGCAGTGCTGCAGGTGGGCTCTGAGCAGAGCAGAGCAGAGGGGCAGAATCCCCTCCCTGTGCTGCTGCTCTCCCTGCTCTGGCTGCAGCTCAGCACTCAGCTGGCTCTGGGCTGCCAGGGACCACTGCTGGCTCCTGGGGACTCTGTCACCACCTGGCACCCCCAAGGCCTTCTCCTGCAGGCTGCTCTCAGCCTCTCCTCACCCAGCCTGGATCTGTGCTGGGATTGCCCTGCCTCAGCTGCAGGACCCTTGGCTCTGTAGATGTTTCCTCAGTAATTCAGTCTGTGATTGCTTCCATCTCAAGCTCCAACAGCTCAGACACTGCCCTGGGCTCTGTGTTCTCCTGAGCTCTCTGTTTCAATTACCTTTTGATGTGTAGAGGGAATGGCAGGCAGCAGCTACCTCTCCAGCCTGGATGGTTGGAATCCTGATGTCAGTAACTGCAGTGAAGAGACTCTGGTGGCTGCACAGAGGGCTGGGATTGAGCTGAGCTGCTGCACCCCGGAGAGCAGGCTTGGAGCTGACATTCTCCTGTGCCCTGCCTGTGCCTCCTGCTGGCCTGCAGCAAGCAGCAGAGCCCCAGACAAAGAGTTGGATGTGAGAGAGAGAGGTGTTGAAAGGGAGCCCAGCATGGTGGAGATCCTGGCTCTGCCCCCACCTGAGGTGCTCTGTGCAGTGCTGATCCTGCATCTAAAGGCTACAAGGGGCAGGATGCAGACAGGGCTGGTGCCAGGCAGCTGCTGAAAGCACCAGGGAAGAGGCAGGGGAAGGGCAAGAAGATGGCAGAGATATGGATGGAAAGTGCAGGCCAGGAGGTTGCAGCTCAGCAGGAGGAGGAACTTCTTGCCTGGGAGGCTGCCAGAGGCCTGGAGCAGGCTGCCCAGAGAGGTTGTGGAGTCTCCTGCTCTGGAGCCTTTGCAGCCCTGTCTGGATGTGTTCCTGTGGGACCTGTGCTGGATTCTCTGCTCCTGCTCTGGCAGGGGCTTGGCCTGGAAGCTGTGGCCTCCCCAGTGCCCAGCCCAGGGCACAATCCCTGCCCTGCTCCTGCTGCCCACACCATTGCTGCTCCAGGCCAGGCTGCTGCTGCCCTTCTGAGAAAGTCAGCAGGTGGAATCCCAGGAGGAGAATCCCTCTGAGGTGCTCCTGGAGAGGGTTACTACCCCCCCAGCATGGTTCATCAGCAAGCCCTGCTTCCCCAGCCTGTGCCTCCCCTTCCCCTGCCCTGCCCTGCTGCTCACACTTGCCCAGGGCAGCTCTGGAGCAGGTGTGACCTCACCTGTCCCACATCATAGCTGTGAGGAGCCCTTAAAGAGCTTTCCTGGTGACAGCTGCTTGCTGAGGTGATAAAATGATGCTGCTGATCTCTCCAGGCTGCTGATCACTGTGACACAGGCAGGACTGGAAGCTCTGGAGGTGCTCTGCTCCCCCTGGTGATGCCCTTGTGCTCCATGCCATGAGAGACACCCAGCCCTGACTGGAGGAATCAGGACTGAGCTACTGCTGCTGCAGTCTCCCATGGAGTGCCAGAGCCAGAGTGCTCTGGGCTGGAAGGGACCTCTGCAGTCCACCCCCAGCAGCAAGCACAGGGTCACAGAATCAGCCAGCTTGGAAAAGACTTCTGAGCTCATCCAGTCCAACCTATCCCCCACAGCATCCAATCCACCAAACCATGGCTCCAAGGGCCTCATCCAGGCTCTCCCTAAACACCCCCAGGGATGGGGACTCCACCACCTCCCTGGGCAGCACATCCCCAGGGCCAATCTCTCTGGCTGGGAAGAACTTTCTCCTCACCTCCAGCCTGAACCTCCCCTGGCACAGCTTGAGACTGTGTCCTCTTGTTCTGGTGCTGGGGGCCTGGGAGCAGAGCCCAACCCCCACCTGGCTCCAACCTCCCTGCAGGGAGTTGGAGAGAGCAAGAAGGTCTCCCCTGAGCCTCCTCTTCTGCAGGCTAAGCAACCCCAGCTCCCTCAGCCTCTCCTCACAGGGCTGTGCCCCAGACCCCTCTCCAACAGCCAGGGAAGAAGAGGCTTGGCCCTGGGCATCCCTCAGCCTGCCCCTGAAGAGGCCCTGCGTGGGCTGCAACCCCTTGGGGGGCACTTGAGGGTCCCCTGTGCTGTCTGCTCCTCCCACAGCTGCCACCTCTGCCCTGCTGCCCCCCAGGGTGGGGCCCAAGCTGTGGCAGTGCCCTTGGTGTGCAGCCCAGCCCTTGGCAGTGACTGTGCCATCAGCTTGTGCCTGCCAGCAGCAGCCCCTGGCTGTGCCAAGCTGCCCTGAGCTGCAGAGAGTGCCTGAGGGAGCAGAGCCTGGGCTGGGAGTCACAGCCCTGAGCAGAGGCAGCTCTGCCCTGGCTCTCAGCAGCCCCTGGCTGTGCCAAGCTGCCCTGAGCTGCAGAGAGTGCCTGAGGGAGCAGAGCCTGGGCTGGGAGTCACAGCCCTGGGCAGAGGCAGCTCTGCTGTGGGTGCAGAGGCTCAGGGACAGAGCAGTTGAGCAAACCAAACACCTCTGGCCCTCTGCAGCAGCGCTAGCAGCAGCTGACTTGGCTGACCTCTGCATTAGATGTCTGCAGTTGTTGCTCTGCCTCAAGGATCTCCTGATCCTTGCTCTCTGCAGGTGGTCTTCATCTTCTGTGACATACCTGAGGGGATCCTGCAGGAAGGCTGCAGAGTGACTTCTCCTGAGGGGGTCTGGAGACAGGGCAAGGGGCAATGGTTTGGAGCTGGGGCAGAGCAGAGTTAGAGTGGAGCTGAGGAAGAAGTTCTGCAGTGCCAGGCTGGGGAGACTCTGGCACAGGCTGCCCGGGGAGGCTGTGGCTGCCTCCTGCCTGGGGGTGTTCTAGGCCGGGCTGGGTGAGTCTAGGTGAAAGGTGTCCCAGCCCATGGCAGGGGGTTGGAGGAGATGAGCTCTGAGCTCCCTCCCAGCCTGAGCCACTCAGTGATTTGCAGCTGTGAAGGAGATCTCCAGCAGGAGCTCCTCAAGGTCTTTTCTCTTTAGCTGGTCAAAGCTGCCTTTGGTGAAGGACTCGAACTCAGGTAGCAGGAAACATCAGTGCTGACCCTGCTGTCCAGCCAAGGCCTTCAGGAGTGTCCTTCCTGCTCCACTGCACAGCAGCAGCACCCTGAGGGTCTGCAGCCTGCCTCCTGCAGTTCCTGGGCTGCAGGTGGGGAGCTCAGCAGCTATCCTGGGGAACACTTTGCAGCAGCCATGAGACCCCAGGCAGCTCCAGGGCCATGGGCTGAAGATTCTGCTGCAGAGGCCTACAGTGCTCACACTTCTCATGCCTAAATTAACCCAGGCTTGAGGCACTGCTCCTGCAGCTCTGGCCCTGGTGGGTTTGTACTCCTGACAAGAGAATCAGAGAATCATTTGGCTTGGGAGAGGCCTCCAAGCTCCTCCAGTCCAGCACCAACCCAACCCCCCCATGGCCACCCAGCCATGGCCCCAGGTGCCATGGCCACAGCTTGCTGCAACACCTCCAGGCATGGGGACTCCACCACCTCCCTGGGCAGCCTCTGCCAGGCCCTGATCACTCTGGCAGCAGAGAAATTGTTCCTCAGCTCCAACCTAAGCCTCCCCTGGCACAACTTCAGGCCAGTTCCTCTCCTTCTCTCACCTGAGCCTGGGGAGCAGAGCCCAGCCCCCAGCTGGCTGCAGCCTCCTCTCAGGAGCTGCAGAGAGCAAGGAGCTCTCCCTCAGCCTCCTCTGCTCCACACTCAACCCCCCCAGCTCCCTCAGCCACAAGGTTTCTTTCACCCCAGGAGTCTTTCCTAGCAAGAACAACTCTTCTTCTAGTTCAGGGTGAACTTTGGGCCATGGTTTACAAACCTGCATGCCTGCATTAGAGAGGCTGAGCAGCTGCTGGGGGCTTGGAGAGTTCCTGAGGTGTCTCAGTCAGGGCAATCCCCAGCACAGATCCAGGCTGGGTGAGGAGAGGCTGAGAGCAGCCTGCAGGAGAAGGCCTTGGGGGTGCCAGGTGGTGACAGAGTCCCCAGGAGCCAGCAGTGGTCCCTGGCAGCCCAGAGCCAGCTGAGTGCTGAGCTGCAGCCAGAGCAGGGAGAGCAGCAGCACAGGGAGGGGATTCTGCCCCTCTGCTCTGCTCTGCTCAGAGCCCACCTGCAGCACTGCCTCCAGCTCTGGGGCCCCCAGCACAAGAAGGATCTGGAGCTGCTGGAGAGGCTCCAGAGGAGGCCACAGAGATGCTCAGAGGCTGCAGAACCTCCCCTGTGGGGCCAGGCTGGGAGAGCTGGGGCTGTGCAGCCTGGAGAAGAGAAGGCTGCAGGCAGACCTCAGAGCAGCCTTGCAGGAGCTGAAGGGCTCCAGGAGAGCTGGGGAGGGACTTTGAGAAGGGCTGGGAGTGCCAGGCCCAGGGACAATGGCTTTGAGCTGGGAGAGCAGAGAGAGTGGAGAGGAGGAAGAAATTGGCAGTGAGGCTGGGGAGACTCTGGCACAGGCTGCCCAGGGAGGCTGTGGCTGCCTCCTGCCTGGAGGGGTTGCAGGCCAGGCTGGATGAGGCCTGGAGCAGCCTGGGCTGGTGGGAGGGGTCCTTGCCCATGGCAGGGGGCTGCAGCTGGATGCTCTCTGAGCTCCCTTCTCCCCCAGCCCATTCTGGGATCTTTGCAGCCTTTTCACTCAGCACCAGCTCTGCATCCCAGCTCTCACCATGCCTCCCTGCATCACCCCTTCCTGTCATCTTGGCAGCACTCCTCTTCCTCTGTACCCACAGCCTGGGAAACACAACATGTGCTGAACTGCTCTTGTCTGGCAGCCAGCTGGAGAGCCAGGAAAGGGCCCTGAGGATCCACCACATGGCAAGGAACCAGCTCTTTGCTCGTCCCAGTCCTACCCAGCTTCCCTGCCCTTGCCCAGTGGGGTTTAGCAGAGTGTAAAGTCAGCTTAGAGCTGGAGAGCAGCCAGGGCTGCTGCTGGATTGTCAGACAGATCCTTCAGCAGGGTGTCAGCAGCTCCATGTCCAGCTGGAGCCAGGTGACAGGAGATGTGCCTCATGGCCTGTGCTGGGAGCAGTGCTGCTCAATCTCCTCCTCACTGAGACAGGCAGGGAGGGTGAGGCCCCCCAGCAGCTGTGCAGCTGACACCCAGCTGAGTGCTGTGGCTGATGAGAATGAAGGATGGGATCCAGCCAGAGGGACCTGGGCAGGCTGCAGAGCTGGCTGAGGAGAGCCTCAGGAGGTGCAGCAAGGCCAAGGGCAAGGTCCTGCACTTAGCTCTGGGCACCCCTCAGAATCAATCCAGGCTGGGGGGGATGAGACTGAGAGCAGCCCTGCAGAGAAGGCCTTGGGGGTGCTGGGGGGGAGGAGCTGGGCAGGAGCCAGCAATGGGCACTGACAGCACAAAAGGCCAAGGGCAGCCTGGGCTGCAGCCAAAGCAGTGTGGCCAGAGCTGGAGAGAGGATCCTGCCCATCTGCTCTGCTCTGCTCTGGGGAGACCTCACCTGCAGGGCTGGGGCCTGATATGGAGCCCCCAACACAGGAGAGACCTGGAGCTAATGGAGAGGCTCCAGAGGAGGCCACCAAGATGCTCAGAGGCTGCAGAACCTCCCCTGTGGGGCCAGGCTGGGAGAGTTGGGGCTGTGCAGCCTGGAGAAGAGAAGGCTCCAGGAGACCTCAGAGCTGCAGTTCAATACCTGCAGGGCAGCCCCAGGCAGGCTGGGGAGGGACTGTCCAGAAGGGGCTGTGGGGATGGGAGCAGGGCCAAGGGTTTGGAAGTGGAGCAGGGCAGAGTCAGGTTGGAGCTCAGGAGGAAGCTCTGCACAGGGAGGCTGGGGAGACCCTGGCACAGGCTGCCCAGGGAGGTGGTGGAGGCTCCATGCCTGGAGCCATTCAGGCTCAGCCTGGCTGTGTCCCTGGGCAGCCTGCTCTGGCTGCAGCTGTCCCTGTGCCTGCAGGGGCTTGCTCAGATGCCCTTGGAGCTCCCTTCCAGCTCCATGCAGTCTGTGTCTCATTTCCCCCCCACCTCCAGCTGTAGTGCTGCAGCAGCTTCCCCCCTCCCCTCAGCTGCTGTTGCTAAGCTGCCCTGAATAATTTGCATTTCCAGGCAACTCTCTCAAGGTGCAGAACGGCCTCAGCAAGGGCAGCTCCACCACTGACCAGCCCTGGAGCTGTGCTGGAGCAGAGGGTTCTGTGTTCTCAGCTGTGCAGGATGCTCCCCCTGCTCTCCAGAGCCTCAGACTGGTTCTAGCTTGCAGCCAGTGCAGCTCAGGCTGGGGTGGGGGGCAGAGGGGGCCAAGCCTGCCTGCAGGGGAAAGGGAAGAAGGGGAGGTTTGAGTCCTTTGAAGGGATAATGGATTCCTGGAGGCTGTGGGCCATGGCTGCTGGGTGAACGGGAGCAGAGGAGATGAGTGAGCAGAGAAAGGAATTGAGGGAGAATGGCAAAGAGAGACAGGAAAAGGCTTCCTGGAGTGGCAGAGGAGTGCTGGTAGTGAGGTTGTCTCACAGGCTGCAGTCTACAGACTCCAGGAGGAGGAGGCCAGGCTGGATGAGGCCTGGAGCAGCCTGGGCTGGTGGGAGGGGTCCCTGCCCAGGCCAGAGGCTTGGAGCTCATGAGCTTTGAGCTCCCTTCCAACCTAAACCCATTCTGGGATTCCATGAATCTGCTGATTGAGCTTGAAAGAGGAGCTTGGGGTGGAGAGGCTCTGGACTGTGTAGATGTCCAGGCTTAAGGTGATCAGGAGTTGAAAACAGAGCCACAGCAGTGCTGGCAGGGCTGGAAGCCCTCTGCTGGGAGCCAGGCTGGGAGAGTTGGCCTTGGGCAGCCTGCAGGGGAGAAGGCTGCAGGGAGCCCTCCTGGTGGCCTTGCAGTGCTCCAAGGGCCCAGCAGAAAGCTGGGGACAGACTGCTGAGCAGGGCCTCTTGTGCCAGGCCAAGGGGGGATGGTTTGGCCTGCAAGAGGGAGCTTGAGAGTGGAGAGAAGGAGAAATGTTTGGTGCTGAGGGTGGGGAGAGCCTGGCCCAGGCTGCCCAGAGAGCTGGGAGCTGCCCCATGGCTGGCAGCAGTGCAGGGCAGGTTGTGTGGGGTGCTGCTTGGGGCTGTCCCTGCTGGCTGCTGGGGGCTGCTCTGGGTGAGCTTTAAAGCTCCTCCCCACCCAAACCAGGCTGGGGCTGTGTGATAATGAGAAAGAACAAAACCATGAAAGGGAGTAAAGACTGAGCAGGGTGAAGGAGCAAGAGTCAGGATCAGAGCAAGGCAACACTGCCTGGGCAAGAGGTACCTGGGTCCCAGCAAGCCCAGGAAGGCTCCAGGCTGGGGCAGAGGGGCTGGAAAGTGCCCAGCAGGAAAGGCCCTGGGGGTGCTGGGTGGCAGCAGCTGGAGAGGAGCCAGCAGTGCCCAGGGGGGCAAGAAGGGCAGCAGCAGCCTGGCCTGGAGCAGCAATGGTGTGGGCAGCAGGAGCAGGGCAGGGATTGTGCCCTGGGCTGGGCACTGGGGAGGCCACAGCTTGAGTGCTGCCTTCAGCTCTGGGCCCTCCCTGGCAGCAGGAGCTGGAGGGCTGGAGCAGGGCCAGAGAAGGGCAAGAGAGCTGGGGAAGGGTGTGGAGAAGAGGGCTGGGGAGGAGCAGCTGAGGGAGCTGGGGGGGTTGAGTGTGGAGCAGAGGAGGCTGAGGGAGACCTCCTTGCTCTCTGCAGCTCCTGAGAGGAGGCTGCAGCCAGCTGGGGGCTGGGCTCTGCTCCCCAGGCTCAGGTGAGAGAAGGAGAGGAACTGGCCTGAAGTTGTGCCAGGGGAGGCTTAGGTTGGAGCTGAGGAACAATTCCCCTGCAAGGGTTTTCATGCCCTGGCAGAGGCTGCCCAGGGAGGTGGTGGAGTCCCCATGCCTGGAGGTGTTGCAGCAAGCTGTGGCCATGGCACCTGGGGCCATGGTTTGGGGCCATGGGGGGTTGGGTTGGTGCTGGACTGGAGGAGCTTGGAGGCCTCTCCCAACCAGAACACCTCTGTGGCTCCAATTCTAAGTGGAAAACAAACCCAAGTGGTGTCTTTTATTTTTGGAAGCAGGCAGCTGAGGGGATTCACTTTGGGTTGGAAGTGTTCACAGCATCTGTGCCCAGGCAGCTGCAGAGCAGCACTGGGGCACTGCCAGCCTTGGTGGAGCCTCCAGGGGAAGGCAGATTTGGGGCTTTTAACAGTCCTTTGCTTATTAATTGCAAGGAAAACTGCAGTTGTTTGGGCTTGCTGGAGATGGAGCCCTACAGAAGGACCCCTGGCTGAAAAGTGGATTTACAGACTCAGAGAATCCCAGCGAGGGTTGGCTTGGAAGGGACCCCAAAGAGCATCCAGCTCCAAGCCCCTGCCGTGGGCAGGGACCCCTCCCACCAGCCCAGGGTCAGGGCCCAGCTGGCTGTGTTCCTGTGTACTCTGCCTTGTGTGAGCCTGCTCTGGCAGGGATGAGCTTGAGAGGTCCCTTCCATGCCCTCCCATTCTGGGCTTCAGCTCTGGTCCAGCCTTCCAGCCCCACCTCAGATGAGCTGCAGCTGCCCATGGTGGCCAGAACCCCTTGTGGACCTTCCCTGGCACTCCTGAGCCACCTGCTGTCTTCCTGTGGGCCAGGAACCCTACTCTTGAATTGTATTTAGGGGCAGGCAAAGGCAGCTGGAGGGAGGCATTTTCCTTTCTTCCAGCTGTTTGAAGGCTTTGAAAACATTGGAAGCCTGAGAAGGGCAGACAGAAATGCTCAGGGGTTGGAGCAGCTCTGCTGTGGGCACAGGCTGAGGGAGCTGGGGCTGTCCAGGCTGGAGAGGAGAAGGCTCCAGGGAGACCTCAGAGCAGCCTGCCAGGACCTGAAGAGGCTACAAGAAGGCTGCAGAGAGACTGCTCCCAAAGGCCTGCAGGGACAGGAGCAGGGGCAAGGGCTGCAAAGCAGAGCAGAGCAGATTGAGATTGGATGTGAGGAACAAGTTCTGCCCCAGGAGGCTGCTGGAGCACTGCAGCAGGCTGCCCAGGGAGGTGGTTGAGGCTCCCTGCCTGGAGCTATTGCAGGGGAGGCTGGAGAGGGCTCTGGGCAGCCTGCTCCAGTGGAGGATGTCCCTGCTGGGTGCAGGGGGCTGGGCTGGCTGGGCTCTGGAGCTCCCCCCCAGCCCGGAGCACTCTGTGCTTCTCTGCCCCTGCTTTGTTGCTTCTCGGAGGACACTTCTCAGGACTCCCCTGAGAGTCTGCTGCTTACTGTGCGCTGAAGTGACTGCTGAGGTCTGGGTCTGTCTGAGGCAGCCATGAAGGGCAGCAGGGAGCAGGCTGGCAGCTGAGAAGCTGCCAGGAGCTGCCCCCAGAGCAGGCTGTGGTGGTGGTGCTGCTGAGTGAGGCTGGGGAGGGTCCCCATGCCGGCCCCGGCCCCTGGAGCAGAGCAGCAGCCTCAGTGCCGCCACTCATCCCTGCTCCTGCCCCTGCTGCCCTGCTCTGCGTGCCTCACACACAGGGCTCTGCTGGAGGGGCTCTTAGCCCAGGCAGCTTGGAGCTGGCAGCAGTTCCAGCCCTTGGGAAGAGGCTGGGAGCTGCTCATGCTGTGCCCTTCCCCAGCCCAACAGCTCCCGAAGGGAGGCAGCCCCGGGGCTGGGGCAAGCTGCAGGCAGGTGTGGAGGAGTTCCTCTCTGGGAGGGCTTTGGGATGTTGGGAACCAGCTAGGTGAAATTCTGCAGACTTTCCAGCCCCCCCTGGCTGTGTTCTGTGTGCCCTGCCCTGGCAGGGGCTTGGACTGGCTGATCCCTGGAGGTCCCTTCCAAGCTCTAATGTCCTGTGTCACTGTGGTTCAGGTGGAGCCTCTGTTGTGTCCTGGCTGAGCTTCAGGGGGTGGGGGTTGGGGTGAGCTGTGCTGCTTGTCCCCAGGTGGGTAGGGAACTGCTGGAATCAGAAGTTTGGATGGCTCCAGGCATCACTTTGTCACCTGAACCCCTTCAGGGACTCTTGTGCCAAGTGGTTTTGCTAACCTGAAGGACAAGGGTGGGTTTTGGATCATCTCCACACTGCTGTGAATAACCCTTCCTGTGTTGAGTCATCCTCCAAGTCACACTGCAGTTGTGCATCCTCAGACCTCCCACACTTGAGATGTCTGAGCACCTCCCTGGCCTTCCTTCCAGCCCCAGTGGCTTCCTGGGACACAGCCCAAGGCAGCCCCTGGCCGCTGTTAGCATGCAAGGGGCAGCACTGCTGGCTGGCACTTGGCGTGCTCTGGGAGCACTGAAGGCTGTGAGCTCATCAAGCTGCAGGAGGATGAGGGAGGCACTCTGAGGAGAGATGGAGCCCCTGGGCCAGAAGGACTTCTGCACTGCCAGAGGACACTGGGTGCTGCTAGCCCCAAGGCTGGGAGAGCAGGAAGCAGCCGGAGGGAGAGCTCCTGCCGAGCACAGGCTTCATGCTGCTGTCCATCTGAGCAGCTCACAATGGCTTTGGTGGAGAGGAGAGGTGGCCTGGCTGGCTGGGGGCTTCCTGCTGAGAGAGGGCTCCTGGAGAGGGGCACAGCAGAGACCCCCAAGAGAGTGATACATGGGCAAAGTCTTCACAGAGCCCCAGCATGGGGAGGCTGGAAGGGACCCCTGGGATCCCCCAGCCCAAGCCCTGCTCCAGCAGGGCACCCCCAGCAGCTTGCCCAGCAGCACAGTGCCCAGGGGGGGTTGGAAGCTCTCCAGAGCAGGAGACTCCACAACCTCTCTGGGCAGCCTGCTCCAGGCCTCCAGCAGCCTCACAACAAACAACTTTCTCCTCCTGCTCAGCTCCAACCTCCTGCCTGCCACTCTGTGCCCCTTGCCCCTTGGCCTGGCCCTGGGCACCACTCAGCAGAGCCTGGCCCCAGCCTCTTGCCCCCCACAGCTCCTTTAGCTCTTGCTGAGCATTGCTCAGCTGCCCTCTGGGGCTGCTCTTCTGCAGGCTCTCAGCCCCAGGGCTCTCAGCCTTTGCTGCTCCCAGAGCTGCTCCAGGCCCCTCAGCAGCTTCCCAGCCTGCCCTGGGCTCCCTCCAGCACTTCCCTGCCTCTGGAAGTGGGGGCCCAGGACTGGAGCCAGGGCTGCTGCCTCGGGCAGAGCAGCTGGGGGGCAGAGCCTCCCTGGTCTCCGGTGTGCCCTTGCCGGTGGGAGCTCTCCCGCAGGCGTTGCCTGGCTGCTGCCTCCCGAGGCAGAGCTGCTGCCGCTCCTGACCCGTGCTGTGCCGGGCTGCTCAGCTCCTCGCCTGCCGACACCTCCCGTAATGACCTCTTTGTTGTCGCTCCGTGTCCCCGTGTGGAGTTTCGCCGTCTGCTTCACACCCAGCCGCTGCTGTTTGCCTCTGCCCGTGCCCAGGCTCTGCTCGCTGGCTCTCCCCTGCTTTGGCTGCTGGAGATGCTGCGGGATGAAGGAGAGAGGAAAGGTTTGCTGCCTCTGCTTCTGCTTTCCTGTCCCCACCTCCTCTGCGAGTCGGAGCCTCCTCCAGCGGCTCCCGGGGCCAGGAAGGGCCGTGGCTGGCAGAAGGGACTGCCCAGGGCCGAGGATGGGTGAGGAGCTTGGGGCAGAGAGCACTTTGCTGTCTGCAGCTCTGCTGCTGTCCTGCGGCTGGGCTCTTCTGTCCCATGAAGCTGGGAGCCAAGCAGCCTCTGCAGGGGGGCCTGGAGCCTTTGAATGCCACCAATGGTTTGCCTCCCAGGTCCTGCTCCCTGGAGCTGCTTCCCAGCAGGTCTCCCCTGCCCTGCCTGCTGCAGGAGGTTCTTCCTCCCCAGGGGCAGGACCCTACCCTTGGGGAGCTCCAGGAGGTTCCTCTGCCCAGCCCTGCAGGGTTCTTCACTGGTTCCAGGCAGAGGCTGGGAGGCTTTTGCTGTGTGGAGGGGGAGGAGGCTGCTTCTCCCCAGCACCCCCAGCCCTGGCTGCAATCAGGCAGTGTTTGCTCTCCAAATCAGGGCTGTTTAGGCAAAATTGATGTTTGCAGATGGGATTAAAAAGCAAACAGTTGAGTGTCATCCCTGCAAACAAACCGTGGGGGAGGAGGGGGAGGCAGCTTCCCTGGTGCCCTCCAGAGGGACTCTGTGCACACTCACTGCTGGGGACCCCTGCCTGGGCCTGATGGCTCCTGTGCAGCTGCAGCAGCTGCTGAGGAGGTTGCCAGCCCGGGGCTTAAAGACAAAGCAATAAACAAACACAGTTTGACCTGCTGGGAAGCAGAGAGGGAGCTGGGGGTGCTGGGAGCCAACAAGTTCCCCATGAGCCAGCAAGGTGCCCTGGTGGCCAGGAAGCCAATGGGGGTGCTGGGGGGCACCAAGAGTGTGGGCGGCAGGGCAAGGGAGGATCTCCTGCCCCTCTGCTCTGCCCTAAGCAGGGCACATTTGGAGCCCTGGCTCCAGTTAAATAGACACAGGGGAGTGCTGGAGAGAGCCCAGGGCAGGCTGGGAAGCTGCTGAGGGGCCTGGAGCAGCTCTGGGAGCAGCAAAGGCTGAGAGCCCTGGGGCTGAGAGCCTGCAGAAGAGCAGCCCCAGAGGGCAGCTGAGCAGTGCTCAGCAAGAGCTAAAGGAGCTGTGGGGGGCAAGAGGCTGGGGCCAGGCTCTGCTGAGTGGTGCCCAGGGCCAGGCCAAGGGGCAGGGGGTACAACATTGGTCTCACTGCAGCCTCCTCTCAGGAGCTGCAGAGAGCAAGGAGGTCTCCTTCAGCCTCCTCTGCTGCACACTCAACCCCCCCAGCTCCCTCAGCTGCTCCTCCCCAGCCCTCTTCTCCACACCCTTCCCCAGCTCTCTTGCCCTTCTCTGGCCCTGCCCCAGCCCTCCAGCTCCTGCTGGCAGGGAGGGCCCAGAGCTGAAGGCAGCACTCAAGCTGTGGCCTCCCCAGTGCCCAGCCCAGGGCACAATCCCTGCCCTGCTCCTGCTGCCCACACCATTGCTGCTCCAGGCCAGGCTGCTCAGCACACAGCTGCCTGTTGGCCTCCTCTGGAGCCTCTCCATCAGCTCCAGGTCTCTCTTGTGCTGAAGGCTGCACAGCTGGACACAGCCCTGCTGGTGAGAGCTGCCCAGAGCAGGGCAGAGGGGCAGGATCACTTCTGTTGATCTGCTGCCCATGCCCAGGCTGCCATTGGCCTTCAGAGCCCCGGGGCAGGCTTGTGCAGCTCAGCCTCTTGGCTCCCCCCTAGGGTTGTGCAGGCTAAAGCTGCTCAGAGGCAAACTGCTCCTGGGCAAAAGGACAGAGAAACAAAGCCCAGGGTTGGATGGACAGGCTGCTGGGAGGAGTGGTGGAGGACTGGCAGCATTCCACCCTGATGGGCTCTCAGCAACCTGCTCCAGTTGAACCTGTCCTGAGGTGACCTTTAAAGGTCCCCTCCAATGCAAACCACTCTGGGGGGCTGTGGTTGCCACTGACCATCCCCCTCCCCATGGCACCCAGCCCCAGGGCATCCAGATGGGCACTGAGTTGTCCTGGCAGCAGCTTGTCACTGTGGCTGCCTCCTGCCTGGAGGTGCTGAAGGCCAGGCTGGATGAGGCCTGGAGCAGCCTGGGCTGGTGGGAGGGGTCCCTGCCCGTGGCAGGGGGCTGGAGCTGGATGAGCTTTGAGCTCCCCTCTGTGAACTGCAGGTGAGTGCAGCCCCTCCCAGCACCATCACACAGCAGGACCTGGCCCTGCACTTTCCAGCCTGGCTTTTCACACACATTTGGAAGCCTCTCCCAGCAGATCCTCAGCTTGACATTTGAAATACATCCCAGGGCTCCCTGAGGACCTGGACTAATGCATTTCCAGCCCAAGAGGGGGCAGGTTTGGCTGGCTGTGGGCACAGCTGGTGTCAGTCAGCAGAGCCCTGGGGTCCACAGCAGCTGAGGAGCTGCTCAGAAAATGCTTTCCCTGAATTGACTCCTTTGTGGAAAGGTTGACTGGAAACATCCCAGCCCTGGCTCTGAGAAGGGTTTCATTCGTCAGGATGTGATGGATGAGGCTTGGCAGCTTCTGGCAGCAATCAGGACTCTTCCTGTAAGAGATCTGAAGCGGGGGGGAGGCTCCTGGGGGTGTTTGAGAGGCACCTTTGGGTTGCAGGAGGCACTCGGAGCGACTCCTTGCCTGCAGTGCTGGATGGGCTCTCTGCACTTGTGGTCAGGAAGCTGTGCAGGGTCCTGCACCTGGCCTGAGGCACTCCTGACCAGAAATCAAGGCTAGGTGGAGAGTGGCTGAGCCCTGAGGAGAAGGCCTTGGGGGTGCTGGGGGTGCAGAGCTGGCCAGGAGCTGGCACCCAGCACTGCCAGCCCAGCCCCAGCCTGGCCTGGGCTGAGCCCCAGCAGGGTGGGCAGCAGGGGCAGGAGGGGATTCTGCCCCTCTGCTGTGCTCTGCTCAGACTCCCAGGCAGTGCTGGGGCAGCTCTGGAGCCCTCAGCACAGCCAGGGAGCTGTTGGAGCAGGGCCAGAGGAGGCCAGAGCAGTGCTGGCAGGGCTGGAAGCCCTCTGCTGGGAGCCAGGCTGGGAGAGTTGGCCTTGGGCAGCCTGCAGGGGAGAAGGCTGCAGGGAGACCCCAGGGCAGCCTTGCAGGACCTGAAGGGCTCCAGGAGAGCTGGGGAGGGACTCTGGAGAAGGGCTGGGAGTGCCAGGCCCAGGGACAATGGCTTTGAGCTGGGAGAGGAGAGATTGAGAGTGGAGAGGAGGAAGAAATTGTTGAGAGTGAGGCTGGGGAGACTCTGGCACAGGCTGCCCAGGGAGGCTGTGGCTGCCTCCTGCCTGGAGGGGTTGCAGGCCAGGCTGGATGAGGCCTGGAGCAGCCTGGGCTGGTGGAGGGGACCCTGCCCATGTCAGGGGGCTGGAGCTGGATGCTCTCTGAGGTCTTTTCCAAAGCATTCCATGATTCTGTGCAGAGAAGCAAGGAGGTGTGAGGAGCAGCAGCAGCCTGCAGAAGCCTTGAGGGTGCTCTGGGTGTGAGTGACCTGGTGATGGCCTCCCAGGTTCCCAGGGCAGCCCTTAGTGCCATTTTCACACCCTCAGTGTTAAAGGAGTCACATGAAGGCAGGGGGTTGGGGGGCACCCTCCAAGGCCAGCTGGCAGGCAGCAGGGACATCTCCCACCAGAGCAGGGTGCCCAGGGCATCACTTGGATCTTGAATGTCTCTGGCAATGGGGCCTCAGGCACATCTGTGGCAACCTGTTCAGGGTCTCACTCCCCTGCCCCCCAGGCTGGGCAGTCCAGCAGTGCTCTGTGGGGCTGAGTCTGCCAGGGGGTACAGACAGGGATGGAAGAGCTGCAGTACCCTGAGGCTGGAAAGTCATTGTCCAACCCTGGCTTTGGTGTGCCATGGATTCTTGGCGTCACACAGTGGGTTGGGTTGGAAGGAACCTTAAAGCTCATCCAGCTCCAGCCCCTGCCATGGGCAGGGACCCCTCCCACCAGCCCAGGCTGCTCCAGGCCTCATCCAGCCTGGCCTGCAACACACAGCATCACAGAGTGCTCTGGGCTGGGAGGGAGCTCCAGAGCCCAGCCAGCCCCCTGCACCCAGCAGGGACATCCTCCACTGGAGCAGGCTGCCCAGAGCCCTCTCCAGCCTCCCCTGGAACATCTCCAGGCATGGAGCCTCAACCACCTCCCTGGGCAGCCTGCTGCAGTGCTCCAGCAGCCTCCTGGGGCAGAACTTGTTCCTCACATCCAATCTCAATCTGCTCTGCTCTGCTTTGCAGCCCTTGCCCCTGGTGCTGTCCCTGCAGGCCTTTGGGAGCAGTCTCTCTGCAGCCTTCTTGTAGCCTCTTCAGGTCCTGGCAGGCTGCTCTGAGGTCTGCCTGGAGCCTTCTCCTCTCCAGACTGACTTTGGGGACTTGAGCATCTGCCCTGTGGAGAGAGGCTGAGAGCCCTGGGGCTGTTGAGGCTGGAGAGGAGAAGGCTGAGAGGGATCTGCTCAATGTCTGCCAAGAGCTGAGGGCTGGGGGGCAAGGGGAGGGGGCCAAGCTCTTGTGGGTGGTGCACAGCCAGGAGCCAAGGAGCAGTGGATGCAAAGTGGAAGAGAGAAGGTTTCAGCTCAAGGGGAGGAGGAGAAACTTCTTTGGGGTGAGGCTGCTGGAGGCCTGGAGCAGGCTGCCCAGAGAGGTTGTGGAGTCTCCTGCTCTGGAGAGCTTCCAACCCCCCTGGGCACTGTGCTGCTGGGCAAGCTGCTGGGGGTGCCCTGCTGGAGCAGGGGCTTGGGCTGGGGGATCCCAGGGGTCCCTTCCAGCCTCCCCATGCTGGGGCTCTGTGAAGACTCAAGCTGTGCCAGGGGAGGTTTAGGCTGGATGTTAGGAGAAAGTTCTTCCCAGCCAGAGAGATTGGCCCTGGGGATGTGCTGCCCAGGGAGGTGGTGGAGTCCCCATCCCTGGAGGTGTTTAGGAAGAGCCTGGATGAGGCCCTGGGTGCCATGGTTGAGTTGATCAGATGGTGCTGGGGCATAGGTTGGGCTGGACGATCTCCAAGGTCTTTTCCAACCTGGTTAATTCTACCCTATCCTACCCTATCCTATCCTATCCTATCCTACCCTATCCTATCCTATTCCTGGAGGTCCTTCCCAACCTCTCATGTGCTGTGGTGCTGTGTGGCTGCTGGAATCCTGGCCCATCTCACTGCTCCTGTTTCACACCATGGGAACCTTCAGGCCAGGAGCTGGGAAGCAGGGAGGATGAAAGCAGCAGCAGCAGCAGCCTGAGCTTCCCGTGCCACGAAAGGCAGGAGGCAAAGCTTCCCCACTGGAGTTTTTCCTTGATGGAAGGTTGTGTGAGGCTCTGGGCATTGTCCCTGCCTGGGAGGTTCTGCTCCACGCTGGTGTTAATGAGGCTGGGGCAGGGCCTGCTGCACAGCTGCTGTTCCTCAGAAGGGCTGCACAGAAGCCACCATCTGCTGCTCCATCTCTGCAGGAGCAAGCAGGGCTGCCTCTGAGCTCTGAGGTGGTTCTGCTCATTGCTGGCATTTCCTCAGCTTGCTGCCAGTTGGATGTGAGCAGAATGTCACCCCAGGGCTGCCCAGAGCCCAGGCCTTGGGGAAGTGGGCGAGGAGGAGCTGCTGGAGCTTCATCTGCCAGTGTGCTAAGAAAGTGGGGGCACAGGTAGGGGATTTGGCAGGTAAACATCACCAGGGCAGGGAGCTGGGGGTGTGGGAGCAGGGCAGCTGTGGCCAGCACTCTGTGGTGCAGCTTGTTGTGGTTTCTAAGATGCCTGGGAGAGGGAACTTTATTGAGATGTTGGTGATGGCACAGCCCCAGCATGGGGAGGGCTGGAAGGGACCCCTGGGATCCCCCAGCCCAAGCCCTGCTCCAGCAGGGCACCCCCAGCAGCTTGCCCAGCAGCACAGTGCCCAGGGGAGGTTGGAAGCTCTCCAGAGCAGGAGACTCCACAACCTCTCTGGGCAGCCTGCTCCAGGCCTCCAGCAGCCTCCCAACAAGCAACTTTCTCCTCCTGCTCAGATCCAACCTCCTGCCTGCCACTCTGTGCCCCTTGCCCCTTGGCCTGGCCCTGGGCACCACTCAGCAGAGCCTGGCCCCAGCCTCTTGCCCCCCACAGCTCCTTTAGCTCTTGCTGAGCATTGCTCAGCTGCCCTCTGGGGCTGCTCTGCTGCAGGCTCTCAGCCCCAGGGCTCTCAGCCTTTGCTGCTCCCAGAGCTGCTCCAGGCCCCTCAGCAGCTTCCCAGCCTGCCCTGGGCTCTCTCCAGCACTTCCCTGCCTCTGGAACTGGGGAGCCCAGAGCTGGAACCAGGGCTCCAGCTGTAGCCTCAGTAAGGCAGAGAAGAGTGAGAGGAGAATCTCCCTCTCCCTGCTGCCCACACTCTTCAAGGCCCCAGTCTCTTGCCCTCCAGCCTTTAGCTCTTGGTGACAGAGCCACTTTATCCCCACTGAGATATGGATGATCAGCATTGCTCAGCTGCCCTCTGGGGCTGCTCTTCCCCAGGCTCTCAGCCCCAGGGCTCTCAGCCTTTCCTCCTAGGAGTGACCTCAGCCCCTTCTGGAGCACTCAGTGGGGGTCATCCAGCACCTTGAAGTCCCCCTCAGCTTGGATACTTCCTTTCTTCCCCCACACTCCCTGGCTCTGGTGACCTTTGCAGGGCTGCTCTGGAGGAGAAGCCAACCCTCCCTCTGCAGGAACATGAAGCCATTGTTTGCCTGCCCTGGCAGAGCTTGGGAGCTGGCACTGCAGGCCTGCCCTGCTGTGCTACCCACTGCATGCAGATTGGTTTTGCTGCTTCTGTGCTGGAAAGTAAGAGTGGAGCTGTCAGCTCGTCCTGCCTGCTGGGCTGAGCTGCTGTGCCAGCTGCCAGAGGCTGCCTGGGAGCTGGGAGTGAGTGCCCCTGCCTGGCATCCCCCTGGGCACAGCACAGCAGCAGGGAAAAGCCTGCTCCAGCCAACACTGCTCAGAGGGTTTGGAGTCAGGGAACAGGATCATAGGATCAGTTGGCTGGCAGAGGGCTGGGGGCTCCTGGAGTCCAGCCCTGAACCCAGCACTGCCAGGGCACCACCAGCCCATGGCCCTCAGCACCACAGCTCCATGGCTTTGAAACCCCCCCCAGGGATGAGGACTCCAGCACTGCCCTGGGCCAGGCCTTGACAGCCCTTCTGGGGAGTTGTTCCTCATGCCCCACCTCATCTTCCCCTGGGGCAACTCGAGGCCATTCCCTCTCCTCCTGTCCTCCTGGCTCTTCCACAAGGGAGGAAATCAAAGCCCCCCCAGCAGCACTGCCTCCCTGCCTTGGTTTGGAGCTCAGCACAGGGGAGCTGCCTCAGGGCTGGAGCAAAGCAAAGCTCACTGCACCCCCCTAAAAGGCCAGGAAGGAGGACCCAGGTAGCTCTAGAGCAGTCAGACTCATCTCCATCCCTGGGAAGGAGATGGAGCAGCTTCTCCTCACTGCTGCCTCCAGGTGTACCAAGGATAAGGTCTCTGGGAGCAGTCAGCCTGGCTCCACCCAGGGGAAGGTCATGTTGGACCAACCTGATGGTCTGAGGTGAGGACATAACCAGGTGGAGGGATGACAGCAGAGCAGCAGATGTTTATCTTGACCTCAGGAAAGCATCTGACACCCACAGCATCCTCCCAGCTGCAGTGAGGCAGTGTGCTCTGGGGGCTGGGCAGGGAGGGGGATGGGAGCTGCCTGAAGGACAGAAGTCAGAGAGCTGTGGTCAGTGGGACAGAGTCTGGTTGGAGGCCTGTGTCCAGTGGAGTCCCTCAGGCCTCAGCCCTGGGAGCAGAGCTCTGCAATCTCTTCCTCAGTGACCTGGCTGAGGGCACAGAGGGCACTGGCAGCAGGTTTGCTGCTGGCACCCAGCTGGGAGCAGTGGTGAGAGCCCTCAGGCTGTGCTGCCAGCCAGCCAGAGCTGGGCAGGCTGAGAGCTGGGCAGGGAGCAAGGGAATGAAAGCCAACAAGGGCAAGGGCAGAGCCTGGCAGCTGGGCAAGAACAAGCCCAGGCAGCAGGAGAGGTTGGGCACTGAGCTGCTGGAGAGCAGTGAAGGGGACAAGGAGCTGGGGGTGCTGGGGGGTGGGAGGCTGAGCAGGAGCCAGCAAGGAGCTCTGGTGGCCAAGAAGGCCAAGGGCAGCCTGGGCTGCATGAGAAGGGCTGTGGGCAGCAGGTCAGAGAGGTTCTCCTGCCCCTCTGCTCTGCCCTGCTGAGGCCACAGCTGGAATCTGGTGTCCAGGTCTGGGCCCCTCAGGTCAGGAAGGGCCTCAGGGAAGTGCTGGAGAGAGTCCATGGCAGAGGCACAGAGCTGCTGCAGGCAGTGGAACATCTCCTGGGAGGCCAGGCTGAGGCAGCTGGGGCTGGGAGCTGGGAGCAGAGGAGCTGAGGGCTGCCCTCAGGGCTGGGGATCAAGATGTGCAGGGCTGGAGCCAGGCTCTGCTCAGGGCTGGCCAAGGGCAGCACAAGGGGCACTGGGGGCAAGCTGGAGCAGAGGAGGTGCCAGGGGAAGAGGAGGGAAACCTTTGTCCCTGTGAGGCTGCTGGAGGCCTGGAGCAGGCTGCCCAGAGAGGCTGTGGAGTCTCCTGGTGTGGAGAGCTTCCAACCCCCCCTGGCTGTGTTCTGGGTGCCCTGCCCTGGCAGGGGGGTGGGCTGGGGGATCTCTGAAGCTCTCTTCCAGCCTCTGCCATGCTCTGCCATTTTGTCCCTGAAATGGATTTGCTGAGCACAATGGATTAAAAAACCTCTCCCAGCATCATCTCAGCCTCAGAGGGAAAAAGCCACCTTCTGTTCTGCCTCCATCTCCCCAGGACCCCTTGCTTCTGTTCATTTTTAAGGCCACTGACATTATTTCTTTCTCATTCCCAGTCTCAAATGCCACAGATTGTTTGCTCAAAGCCTTTTGCAGTCTCCCTACTCATTTCCTCTCCTCTCAGGTTTGTGGTTTTGGCAAGTGTGGCCTGCTGAGCCTCTCAGGGAAATCACCTGGCTGAGGAGGGCTGCAGAGATGAGAGCATCATGGAATCTTTTAGCAGCAAAAGGCCTCCAAGGTCATCCTGTTCAGCCATGAGCCCAGCACTGCCCAGCCTGCTGCACAGACACTTGCATCTGCCCCAGGTCTGCAGGGCTTGGAGACAGCTCCAGGGAGGATGATCCAAACACTGCCCTGGGCAGCCTCTGCCAGGGCATGAAAACCCTTGCAGGGGAATTGTTCCTCAGCTCCAACCTAAGCCTCCCCTGGCACAACTTCAGGCCAGTTCCTCTCCTTCTCTCACCTGAGCCTGGGGAGCAGAGCCCAGCCCCCAGCTGGCTGCAGCCTCCTCTCAGGAGCTGCAGAGAGCAAGGAGGTCTCCCTCAGCCTCCTCTGCTCCACACTCAACCCCCCCAGCTCCCTCAGCTGCTCCTCCCCAGCCCTCTGTGGGGATTGTGGCTCTGTAGCTCTGCTGGCCACACTCTGCTGAGTGCAGCCCAGGAGCCCCTTGGCCTTCTTGGCCCCCAGGGCACACTGCTGTGCCCTGCAGACCTTGCTGCCCCCCAGCACTCCCAGGTGCTTCTCCTTGGGGCTGCTCTCCAGCAGATCCCCTCCCAGCTGTGCTGCTGCAGGTTATTCTTCCTGCCCAGCTGCAGGGCTCTGCTCTCATCCTTGCTGAGCCTCAGCAGGTTCCTCCCTGCCCAGCTCTCAGCCTGTCCAAGGCTCTGAATGGCCTCACAGCCTTCAGGTGTCTCAGCCAAGCCTCCCAGGCCATGTGGAGCTGGGGTCCAAGGCAAGCACAGCAGACTCCTTGCAGGCACTGCTCAGCTGTGAGCAGTGTCCATCACTGGAGGTGTTCAGGAGGAGACTTGATAGGGTGCTTGGTGCCATGGGTTAGTTGATTAGGTGGTGTTGGGTGATAGGTTGGAGACAATGATCTTGAAGGTCTCTTCCAACCTGGTCTATTCTATTCTATTCTATTCTATTCTATTCTATTCTATTCTATTCTATTCTATTCTATTCTATTCCATTCCATTCCATTCCATTCCATTCCATTCCATTCCATTCCTATCTTGGGGTCCCCTGCAGGACTCCCCTGGCCTTTGATGCTGGGCAGGAGAATGAATGACAGCCATGTGTGTCACCCCCTGCCACCTGTGTGTCACCCCAGCACTGCCAGGTGTGCTCCAAGAGCTGAGTTCACATTATGGCTCCTGGCAGCAGCAGAGATGCCTCTGGCAGTGGTGCCAAACCCAGCTCTGAAGGCTTAGGAAGCTCCAGTGGCACCTGGCAGGGACCCTTGGGCTTGATGGAAGAGTTTTGATGGAAGGGACTGTCCAGAAGGGGCTGTGGGGATGGGAGCAGGGGCAAGGGTTTGGAAGTGGAGCAGGGCAGAGTCAGGTTGGAGCTCAGGAGGAAGCTCTGCACAGGGAGGCTGGGGAGAGCCTGGCACAGGCTGCCCAGGGAGGTGGTGGAGGCTCCATGGCTGGAGCCATTCAGGCTCAGCCTGGCTGTGTCCCTGGGCAGCCTGCTCTGGCTGCAGCTGTCCCTGTGCCTGCAGGGGGGTGGCCAAGATGTTACAGAATGAGCCAGGTTGGAAAAGACCCCAGAGATCATCCAGCCCAACCTATCCCGCAGCACCACCTGATCAACTAAACCCTGGCGCCAAGGGCCTCATCCAGGCTACTTTTAAACACCTCCAGGGACAGTGACTCCACCACCTCCCTGGGCAGCACGTTCCAATCTCTCTTGCTGTGAAGAATTTCTTCCTAACATCCAGCCTGAACTGCAAAATTGCTTTAGAATCATAAAGTTGTTGGGGTTGAAGGGGACCCCAAGGCTCAGCCAGCCCCAACCCCCTGCCATGGGCAGGGACACCTCACACCACAGCAGGTTGCTCACAGCCACCTCCAGCCTGGCTGCAAACACCTCCAGGCAGGAGGCTTCCACCACCTCCCTGGGCAGCCTGGGCCAGGCTCTCACCACCCTCAGGGGAAGAACTTCCTCACAGCCAGCCTGCATCTACCCATTTCTAGTTGTTTTTTCCCTTCCCCCTAGTCTCAGAGCTAACACCCTAGAAGTCCTTCACCTGCCCTCTTTTTCCCCTTTTCCCCCTCAAATCCCACAGCACCTGGGCTCTGGTGGAGTCTCCTCCTACCCCAGGTGTGGCCACTTGGCCCTCCCCACCCACTCCCCTACTTAATCCCCCCCAGGAGAGGCAGCAGCCCCAAGCTGAGCCCACCTGGGCTGAGGATCCTCTCTGGTGAGTGCCTGTGCTGTGCACTGGGGGGTGGTGGTGGTGACAAAGGCTGGGGGGCCTGATGGCCCCCTGGCTGTTAGGGCCAACGTTGATGACTGCTCCAATCCCAGCCACAGGTGCTGGCTGTGCCTTCTCACTGGGGCTGAGCTCCTCTGAGTGCTATCCTGGCTGGTGAGGGTCTTGCTCCTGGCTCTGGGATGGGCTCAGAAATGGTGGTGGTGGAGCATGTTGTTAGTTACTGCCCCCCACTCCTGAGAGGAAGGTTTGTGACCTTTGGTAGCACTCTGGGAAACAAAAAGATATCCTGCTGCAGTGTGGCTTTCCCCCAGGAAGCAATAGATCTGTAGCAATGGCCACTTCAAGTTAGGATGCCCTCCGAGGCTGCCTTCCAGCCCAGTGCTCTCTGTGAAGCTGTAAGAAGAATTGCTGTCCATCAGCAGCACCATCAGTGGAAAGCCTTCCACCAGGGCTGGGAGAGGACAGGGCAGGCATGAAGCAGCGTTTGCAGGGGGAGGGTTTGGAGGCTGCTGATGCAGTCTGAAAGCTCCAGTGCTGGAGAAAAGCAGCAGGCACTGAGCAAGGCAAACCTGATTGCTTCAGGGCTATCTCATTAGGCATTGACCCCTTAAAGCCTCTGCTGCCAGCACTTCCATCCTGCTGCCTTCTTCAGCTGAGTATGGGGAAATCCAAGGAGGTTCCTTCTGCCTCGGTGCCTGTGGGCAAGCTGAGCGTGGCTGGATGGAGTCAGGAGGCAGAGCTAGCAGTGCAGTGCTTGGGCACACTACTGCCAGGGGGCACTGGCACAGCTGCTCAGTTTGCCCTCCCTCAGGAGAAAGCCATTCCACAAGGGCAAGGGTAGGGTCCTGCATCTGAGGAGGGCCAGCCCCAGGGGTCAGTGCAGGCTGGGGGCTGAGCTGGAGGAGGGCAGCTTGTGGAGTGCTGGGGGACAACAGAGTGCCCATGAGCCAGCAAGGTGCCCTCACAGCCAGGAAGACCAAGGGCAGCCTGGGCTGCAGCAAGAGGAGTGTGGCCAGCAGGTCAAGGCAGGTTCTGCTGCCCTCTGCTCTGCCCTGGGGAGGCCTCACCTGGGGAACTGGGTCCAGTTCTGTGCCCCCAAGGCCTTCTCCTGCAGGCTGCTCTCAGCCTCTCCTCCCCCAGCCTGGATCTGTGCTGGGGTTGGCCTGAGCCAGCTGCAGGACCTTGCCCTTGGCCTTGTTGAGCCTCCTGAGGTTGGCTTGGGCCCAGCTCTGCAGCCTGCCCAGGTGCCTCTGGCTGGATCCAGCCTGTCAGCATCACCACACAGCTTGGTGCTGAGGGAGCCTCCATGCCCCTGCCCGTATCATTCTGAATTCTAGTCCAGTCAAGCCTCTTCTAAGTCATTTGCCTCCAATTTCATGCCAGGCTTCAGTGTCTCCTGCCCTTAATCGACTGCCTGAGCACGACAACAGAGCCCTCCTTGGGTGCTGATGGTCTCAGCTCTCTGTGCCTGGGCAAGCAGCTTGCTCCAGACTAAAACCCTGGGAAGTGGCAGCTGCTGGGCAGTGCAGGGAAGCAGCAGAGAGGGGAGGGCTGGTGCTGGGAGCAAATTAAATGCTCTCCTCTCATTAGAGTAATTAAACACAGCTTGCAGAGGGAGCTGCTGCCTGAGGCTGCTCTGGGCACCTCTTGATGCTCAGAACCTGCCTTGCTGGGTGGGAGGGATGGTGCCTGGGAAGTGGAGAGGCAGAAATAGCAGCTCTTGAGAGTCCTGAGTGTTGCAGCTGAGGGCAATCCTCAGCACAGAAACAGTCTGGGTGAGGAGAGGCTGAGAGCAGCCTGCAGGAGAAGGCCTTGGGGGGTGTCAGGTGGTGACAGAGTCCCCAGGAGCCAGCCCTGGTCCCTGGCAGCCCAGAGCCAGCTGAGTGCTGAGCTGCAGCCAGAGCAGGGAGAGCAGCAGCACAGGGAGGGGATTCTGCCCCTCTGCTCTGCTCTGCTCAGAGCCCACCTGCAGCACTGCCTCCAGCTCTGGGGCCCCCAGCACAAGAAGGACCTGGAGCTGCTGGAGAGGCTCCAGAGGAGGCCACAGAGATGCTCAGAGGGCTGCAGAACCTCCCCTGTGGGGCCAGGCTGGGAGAGCTGGGGCTGTTCAGTCTGGAGAGGAGAAGGCTGCAGGCAGACCTCAGAGCAGCCTTGCAGGACCTGAAGGGCTCCAGGAGAGCTGGGGAGGGACTCTGGAGAAGGGCTGGGAGTGCCAGGCCCAGGGACAATGTCTTTGAGCTGGGAGAGGAGAGATTGAGAGTGGAGAGGAGGAAGAAATTGTTGAGAGTGAGGCTGGGGAGACTCTGGCACAGGCTGCCCAGGGAGGCTGTGGCTGCCTGCTGCCTGGAGGGGTTGCAGGCCAGGCTGGATGAGGCCTGGAGCAGGCTGGGCTGGTGGGAGGGGTCCCTGCCCGTGGCAGGGGGCTGGAGCTGGATGAGCTTTGAGCTCTCATGCCACCCAACCCCTTCTGTCAGTCCATGAACTCAGTGAGCTACTCCCCTGCTTTCCATCAGGAGCAGAGGACTCTCCTCTGTGGGGGCTCTGTGTCTGTCTGCAGGCTGTGCAGTCTGATTCTGTTGTCCCCAAGCCCCCTGCAGCCCCATGGGGTTCCCCTGCCCAGGAATGTTCTGTGCCTGCAGGCAGGAGCAGCAGAGTGGCAGGGCCATTGATGTGCTGTAATGAAGAGCTACAGGCTGCTCCCTGTTTCCCATCAGTAAGTCAGGGCTGAGGAGCCATGCAGGCTGCCATGCAGCACAGATGGACTGCAGTGCAGCTGCAGAACCCCCCCAAGCTGCTGCTCAGCACCAGGCAGCCTGTTTTAAGCAATTAACTGCTTTTCTGGAGCTAGGAGGAGTCAATTTCTGCTGGCTTGGGTCTGTTTTTTTCCTCTGTGTGCCAGAGGTTAGTTGCCCATTGTGATTAGCTTCAGATCCAGTTCTGAGAGCAGCTAAATGAAATTCATATTTAACATAGCACTTGGGATTAGAGCTGCTTGGTAGGGCTCCAGAATGGGTTGGGTGGGAAGGGAGCTCAAAGCTCAGCCAGCCCCCAGCCCCTGCCATGGGCAGGGACCCCTGCCCCCAGCCCAGGCTGCTCCAGGCCTCATCCAGCCTGGCCTGCAACCCCTCCAGGCAGGAGGCAGCCACAGCCTCCCTGGGCAGCCTGTGCCAGAGTCTCCCCAGCCTCACTCTCAACAATTTCTTCCTCCTCTCCCAGCTCAAAGCCATTGTCCCTGGGCCTGGCACTCCCAGCCCTCCTCCAGAGTCCCTCCCCAGCTCTCCTGGAGCCCTTCAGCTCCTGCAAGGCTGCTCTGAGGTCTGCCTGCAGCCTTCTCTTCTCCAGGCTGCACAGCCCCAGCTCTCCCAGCCTGGCCCCACAGGGGAGGTTCTGCAGCCTCTGCTCATCTCTGTGGCCTCCTCTGGAGCCTCTCCAGCAGCTCAGGATATCTCTTCCCATGGTAGTGTGGCTGCAGTGGATGATCTTCAGAGGTCCCTTCCAAGCCAAGTCCAAGATTCCATGGCACATCCATGGGGTCCAGACTCATTCCCTCTGTGTGGATCCTGCTCTGCCATGGAGCTGACAGCAGGACCCAGACACTCCCAGGGCTGCTCTCTTCAGCTCCTTCCTGCACTGCACTGAGTTGCTGCAGCTGCCTTGCTTGGAATCAGGGCAGGGACTGTGCCCTGGGCTGGGCACTGGGGAGGCCACAGCTCGAGCTCCAGCTCTGGGCCCTCCCTGCCAGCAGGAGCTGGAGGGCTGGAGCAGGGCCAGAGAAGGGCACAGAGCTGGTTTGCTTTGCAAGAAGAAAGGTCCCTTTAAAACAAAACCCCAAAACAAAGCCCAAATCCTTTTCTCCCAGCCAGCAGCTGGAGCTGAGGAGAGGATTTTCAGCCTGCAACCCTCCTGGCTTCCTGCAGCCACTCTTCTGAGCTGCTTGGGGCATGGATGTGTCTGATGTGGAGTTCCCTGGGCCAGGGTCTGTGGCTGGCTCCTTCCTGAGGCCTGGTGAGCTGCTGACCTGAGGAGCATTTGCCCCTTGGCAGCTCTCTGGTCTCATGGTTCAGTGGCCCTGGTGGTCTCAGGTTGGAGGTTGGCCTCAGTGATGATCTGAGTCTGCTGGAACTGGAATGGTTCTGTGACTGCCAGGTCTGTGCCCCCCCTTGCCATGGCAGGGAGCCTGGGGGGGATGACCTCTGAGCTCCCTTCCAGGCTAAGCCACTCCATGACTCACATCATTGGTGCTGTCTCCTCACCTGGAGCTCTCTCCTGAGCACTTTTGAGCCTCACATCCTGGTGTTGGCCACAGTCCCAGATCACAGAATCTCAGACAGGGAGGGGCTGGAAGGGACCTCTGGAGATCAGTGAGTCCAACCCCCCTGCCAGGGCAGGGCACACAGAACACATCCAGGGGGGTTGGACAGTCTGCAGAGCAGGAGACTTCTCTGGGCAGCCTGCTCCAGGCCTCCAGCAGCCTCACCCCAAAGAAGTTTCTCCTCCTGCTCAGCTCCAACCTCCTGGCTGCAACTCTGTGCCCCTCATCCCATCACAGGACACCAGTGTGAAGTGTGTGGCTGCTTCTCCTTGACACAAGAGGCATTCAGGATCCATCCCCAAGCTTCTCTGGGAGGCCTTAGAGCTCCCAGGTCACATCCCTGGGGTCTGCTGAGGCTCTTTGGTGTCTGTAGGCTCTGGGGGCACAATCCTGCTCCCCTGGCAGGCTGCAGCACTGGTTGAGCTGCTGGGTCAGTGATGCTGCATCACCACAGCCGTGCCAGGCCTTGGCCCAAGATGGTTTTATGGCAGGGCAGATCCTTTCTGCTTGTGCCAGAGCTCCAGGTCACCTCCTGGCTTTCCAAGGGTGGCTTCTGCCATAGCTCCTGCAGTGTCAGCCAGGCTCCAGCCACCTCTGGGCATGCTGACAAAGGAAGCTGACTTGACATCTACCTCCCTGAGCAGAGCCAGAGCAGCTCCCTGCCTCCTGCAGGCTTTGCCATTGGCATTTCCAGGCAAGCTGGCATCAGCTTCACCTCTTAAAGCCAAGGCCTCAATGCTTTGTTAGGCTCCTGGGCTTCCTCCAGCAGCACTCCTGTCTGACACCCTCCAGATCCAAGGCCCTGCAAAGGATCTCAGGAGCTTCAACAAGGCCAAAGCCAGGGTCCTGCACCTAGGTCAGGGCAACCTTTGATACCAGCCCAGGCTGGGGGGGTGAGACTGAGAGCAGCCCTGCAGAGAAGGCCCTGGGGGTGCTGGGGGGGAGGAGCAGGGCAGGAGCCAGCAATGGGCACTGGCAGCACAGGAGGCCAAGGGCAGCCTGGGCTGCATCCAAAGCAGTGTGGCCAGAGCTGGAGAGAGGATCCTGCCCCTCTGCTCTGCTCTGGGGAGACCTCACCTGCAGAGCTGGGGCCTGATATGGAGCCCCCAACACAGGAGGAGAGATAGGGAGCTAATGGAAAGGGTCCAGAGGAGGCTGTGAAAATGCTCAGAGGCTGCAGAGCCTGAGCTGTGGGCACAGGCTGAGGGAGATGAGTGTTCAGCCTGGAGGAGAGAAGGCTGCAGGCAGACCTCAGTGCAGTCTTGCAGGAGCTGAAGGGCTCCAGGAGAGCTGGGGAGGGACTCTGGAGAAGGGCTGGGAGTGCCAGGCCCAGGGACAATGGCTTTGAGCTGGGAGAGGAGAGATTGAGAGTGGAGAGGAGGAAGAAATTGTTGAGAGTGAGGCTGGGGAGACTCTGGCCCAGGCTGCCCAGGGAGGCTGTGGCTGCCTCCTGCCTGGAGGGGCTGCAGGCCAGGCTGGATGAGGCCTGGAGCAGCCAGGGCTGGGGGGAGGGGTCCCTGCCCAGGGCAGGGGGCTGGAGGTGGCTGAGCTTTGAGCTCCCTTCTCACCCAGCCCATTGTGTCAGTCTGTGGCTCTATGATCCTTCTCTTGCTTGCCATGGGAAAAGAGAGAGGTCCTCAGAGAAACATCAGGAAGAGATCTCTGCAGGTGAGGTAAGGATGGAGGGCTTGGAGTGAGCAGAGAGCCTTGGGGCAACCTTCCTGTGAGCACACAGCCCCTGGCAGCCAGCCCAGGCAGGACCAGCCCCCGTGGGTGAGCATCCCTTGGGAGAGCTTCTCTGCCCTGGAGCTCTGCAGGGTGGTTGCTGCAGGGTGGGTAGGGCTGTCCCAGGAGCAGCCTGTGCTTCTGGGCTCAGCTCTGCTGCCTTGGCAGGAGGTCAGCTGTGGCAGGAGGAGCTCCTGATGGCAGCTCCCCGGGGTGGGGGCTGCCTCTCTGCCTGCAGGATGCCTTTGTGGCTCTGCTGGGGGGACTTGCAGAGCTCAGCTGCACTCCTGGCCCAGAGCTTGGCCCAGGAAAGTGAACAGGCAGAGGGGAAGGGGTTTGTGTCTTGGTGTTTAGGGTCCCTTCCCACCCAGCCCGTTGCTGAGGGGGTGTTTCTCCCCATGGAGCTGCCTGACCTCTGTGGTAGGCTCTGGAGCCAGCTGCAGCACTGCTCTCGTTCCTCAGATGGAGTTGACTGAGCTGGGGCTGGCCCAGGCCCTGCACTGCCTCAGGGGGCCCTGCAGCCAGCCCTGGAAGGGGCAGGGGAGTGCCCAGCAGTGGCTTGAGTGCTCTCAGGAAGCCTTTGGCTTGGCTGCTGGCAGCTGGGAGGCTCCTGGCTGTCTCCTGCACCCTGCAGAGCAGCATTCCCCTGGGGGCTTGGGCTCAGCAAGCAGCAGGGCAACAGTTTGGCTGTGAGGAGCTCATGGCCACGAGGAACACTTTGCCTGGCTCCCTTCCTCCTGCTTTGCCTTGCCTGAGTTCCTCTTGCCCAGCAGCCTTCCCCAGCAGTCCTCTCTTCTGCTCTGCCCTGGAGGCTGGCTGTGGCCAAGGCCAGCACACGGCACTGCTCTCTGACAGCTCTGCCCTCAAAGGCCAGCAGAGGAGCTTGGGCTTTGGCTTCCCCCATGACCTGCTGCCTGCAGGAGCAGAATGGGTTTGCCTGGGATCAGCTGGGATTAGGCACTGAGTGTCCAGCAGAGCAGAGCAGCAAAGCTCCCTGGGGCTTTGATTCCCCTTTCAGGAGGAGCAGTGAGGGACCTGTGGACATCCTTTGCCAGACCTTTCTTGCCAGTAACAGCAGCAGCAGGAGGCAGAGGCTCACCCTAGGTGTGCAGCTCCTCTTTCATGGCTCTGTGGGGGATTTGGACATGGGGAACAAGGCAGCCTCAGAGTGTGCAGATGGCAGCAAGGTGAGGGTGAGTGGTGGTCTTCTAGAGGTTGGGAAGGCTGTGCAGGGGCACCTGGCCAGGCTGCAGCCATGGGATGAGGCCAAGGGGATGAGGTTCAACAAGTGCTGGGTCCTGCACCTGGGTCCCAGCAAGCCCAGGAAGGCTCCAAGCTGGGGCAGAGGGGCTGGAAAGTGCCCAGCAGGAAGGGCCCTGGGGGTGCTGGGTGGCAGCAGCTGGAGAGGAGGCAGCAGTGCCCAGGGGGGCAAGAAGGGCAGCAGCAGCCTGGCCTGGAGCAGCAATGGTGTGGGCAGCAGGAGCAGGGCAGGGATTGTGCCCTGGGCTGGGCACTGGGGAGGCCACAGCTTGAGTGCTGCCTTCAGCTCTGGGCCCTCCCTGCCAGCAGGAGCTGGAGGGCTGGAGCAGGGCCAGAGAAGGGCAAGAGAGCTGGGGAAGGGTGTGGAGAAGAGGGCTGGGGAGGAGCAGCTGAGGGAGCTGGGGGGGTTGAGTGTGCAGCAGAGGAGGCTGAGGGAGACCTCCTTGCTCTCTGCAGCTCCTGAGAGGAGGCTGCAGCCAGCTGGGGGCTGGGCTCTGCTCCCCAGGCTCAGGTGAGAGAAGGAGAGGAACTGGCCTGAAGTTGCGCCAGGGGAGGCTTAGGTTGGAGCTGAGGAACAATTCCTTTGGTGGCAGAGTGGTCAGGGAGTGGCAGAGGCTGCCCAGGGAGGTGGTGGAGTCCCCATGGCTGGAGGTGTTGCAGCAAGCTGTGGCCATGGCACCTGGGGCCGTGGTTTGGGGCCATGGGGGGTTGGGTTGGTGCTGGACCGGAGGAGCTTGGAGGCCTCTCCCAAGCCAAAGACCTCTGTGGCTGTCTGATTCTGCCTGGGCTCTGCATGGCTGAGGCCCTCAGTGGTCAGCTTCTGCACTAAGATAGTGTCCCCAGGTCTGGTCTGGGACTGGAGCACAGGGAAAGGAAGGGCAATGTGACCCTCCTCGGGGTTTTTTTTGCCTTGATTATGCAAAAATGCCCAAAGCACTCTGGGCTGTTAAGAATTTCATGGTGCTGATGTGGAGTTGAATGCTACCAAGGACACAGCAAATGGCAGGATGCTAAAGGGTGATTTGATTGCCCAGAAACAGCAATTTGCTTGAGGGCAGAGGCACACCAGCAGAATGCCAATGGCAGGCTGGCTTGGGCACTGAGGATGTGTGCCAGGGACCTTCACACCCTGCTTGCTGCAGGGGCTCTCCTGCCTGCAGCCCCCCTTTGGGGGACCTCACTTGGCAGACAGGCATGAAAGAGCTTCCCCCCCTCCTTGCTCTGGGTGCAGAAGGCCCTGAGCCTGTCCATCGTGGACAGAGCCTTTGGCTCTGAATGGAGATGCCCACCAGTGAGGAAGTGCCCTCCTGGCTAATGCTGTCCTGCAGTGCATCAAGAGGAGTGTGGGCAGCAGGGCAAGGGAGGTTCTCCTGCCCCTCTGCTCTGAGCTGCTGACACCACAGCTGGAGCCCTGGCTCCAGTCCTGGGCTCCCCAGTTCCAGAGGCAGGGAAGTGCTGGAGAGAGCCCAGGGCAGGCTGGGAAGCTGCTGAGGGGCCTGGAGCAGTTCTGGGAGCAGCAAAGGCTGAGAGCCCTGGGGCTGAGAGCCTGCAGAAGAGCAGCCCCAGAGGGCAGCTGAGCAATGCTCAGCAAGAGCTAAAGGAGCTGTGGGGGGCAGGAGGCTGGGGCCAGGCTCTGCTGAGTGGTGCCCAGGGCCAGGCCAAGGGGCAAGGGGCACAGAGTGGCAGGCAGGAGGTTGGAGCTGAGCAGCAGGAGAAAGTTGTTTGTTGTGAGGCTGCTGGAGGCCTGGAGCAGGCTGCCCAGAGAGGTTGTGGAGTCTCCTGCTCTGGAGCCTTTGCAGCCCTGTCTGGATGTGTTCCTGTGGGACCTGTGCTGGATTCTATGGTGCTGCTCTGGCAGGGCTTGGGCTGGCAGCTCTGCAGAGGTCCCTTCCAGCCCCTCACACCCTCTGAGCTGTGATCTCAGAGGTCTTTTGCACCCTGGTTAGTTGTGTGATCCTGTGAGTGGCTCAGTGAGATTCAGCTCTCCATCTGCCTTAGGCAAGGCTCAGGGGCAGGGGGGTCATCTGGGGACAGGCTGAGGGGAAGGCTGTCTGGAGGAACTCCAGAAGCACAATGAAATTGATCTTGCAGCAGAGCCAAGAGAGGAGCACAGGCACTGCCAGGGCTTTTCTTATGGCTTAGTGCCACTTGTCTTCTGCATTTTCCCCTGGAGGACTTGCTGGCATTTCCCTCAGGCTCTCTGACCTTTGGAGTCTGCTGCAGAAGCCTCTGGCTGGCTGCTGCCATCCTGCCTGGTGCTGTCTGGCAGGTGCTGGCTGTCCTGCTGTCCTGCCACAAGCTCCTCTGGGCCAAGGCACAGAGACAGATCTCTTTTGGAAGATCTTTTCTTTGTGGTCATCTTGAAGGCCCCTGAGCCTCCAAAGCAGCAGACAGGGACAGGCTGATGCCAGAGTCCCTCAGACCTGCTCCCTGGCTTGGAGGCAGGATGGTTGAACCCTGAGGTCCTTCCTTGCTGCCTCCCACAGAGGCTTAGTTTGGCTCAGAGCAGGGCTTGGCCTGGTGAGTTTCTGGACTCTGGTGCCAGCCAGGAGCAGGAACATCAGCTGCTAGGAACGTGGTCTCTGCTCCCTGGGCCTTCACAGGGGCCATTTGGCAGGCAGTTAGCCTCAGGGGAGAAGATGCGAGGTGATGGCAGAGGGCCTGAGAGCTGCAAATGGTCCTCAGATTGCTTTGCAGTCAGCACTGCTCTGTTGCCTTCATTCATCAGCTGAGGCTGCCTGGTGCCTTCTTACACCCCAGGAGGTCACAGGATGGGTTGGGTGGGAAGGGAGCTCAAAGCTCAGCCAGCTCCAAGCCCCTGCCATGGGCAGGGACCCCTCCCCCCAGCCCAGGCTGCTCCAGGCCTCATCCAACTTGGGCTTCAACCCCTCCAGGCAGGAGGCAGCCACAGCCTCCCTGGGCAGCCTGTGCCAGGCTCTCCCCAGCCCCACTCTCTAGCATGTCTTGCTGCTTTGGTGCAGCTGAAGTTGGCTGCCACTGCTGTCAGTGACCTCTGAGCACAGCCTGTGCCTGAGCTCAGCCAGCCCAGCCCCCTGCACTCAGCAGGGACATCCTCCACTGGAGCAGGCTGCCTAGAGCCCTCTCCAGCCTCCCCTGCAATAGCTCCAGGCAGGGAGCCTCAACCACCTCCCTGGGCAGCCTGCTGCAGTGTTCCAGCAGCCTCTTGGGGCAGAGCCATCAACGCTGGAGTGCTGTGAGCTTGCTCTGCTCAGCTGTCCCTGCAGGCCCTGTGTCACTGTCACTTCTGGTTGCTCTCAATGCTTTCCCAGAGAGGTAGTCACCAGGTGGAGAATAAGTGATGACAGCAATAATGGAAGGACTTTGATGGGAATTGAAAGGTTTTTCCCCAGCTGCCTTGGAGGTTCAGGAGTGTTGGTGGGGGATTACTGAACTGATCAAGCCTGAGATGAATGAGAAGCTGCCCATCTGCTCCTAGGCTGAGACCTTGCTGAAGGAGATGGTGGTAGCAGGGCTGGAGAGCAGCCCTGAGGAGAAGGCCCTGGGGGTGCTGGGGGTGCAGAGCTGGCCAGAAGCTGGCACCCAGCACTGCCAGCCCAGCCCCAGCCTGGCCTGGGCTGAGCCCCAGCAGGGTGGGCAGCAGGGGCAGGAGGGGATTCTGCCCCTCTGCTGTGCTCTGCTCAGCCAAGGGGGGATGGTTTGGCCTGCAAGAGGGAGCTTGAGAGTGGAGAGAAGGAGAAATGTTTGGTGCTGAGGGTGGGGAGAGCCTGGCCCAGGCTGCCCAGAGAGCTGGGAGCTGCCCCATGGCTGGCAGCAGTGCAGGGCAGGTTGTGTGGGGCTCTGCTTGGGGCTGTCCCTGCTGGCTCCACAGCCTCCCTGGGCAGCCTGTGCCAGAGTCTCCCCACCCTCACTCTCAACAATTCCTTCCTCCTCTCCACTCTCAGTCTCTGCTCTCCCAGCCCAAAGCCATTGTCCCTGGGCCTGGCACTCCCAGCCCTTGTCTGGCTGCAGGGGGCTGGGCTGGACCCGGTGTGGAGCTCCATCCCCCCTGGCTGGGGCTCCATGGCTGACTGCATTCTGCTGGCCAGCTGCATTCCCAGTGTGGAAGCTTTCAGCAGCTGCTGGAGGTTGCTGAGCTCGTTGTGAGGGTGGGGAGGCATGGAGCAGTGCCCTGCCTGCTGGGGAGCTGGTTTTGTTCGATGAGGAAGGATTTGTCTGCAGAAGCAATTGTTCCCTTTTGCCTTGGGGCAGGAAGGGCGGAGGGAGGCTCAGGAGGGCCTCCTCTGTCAGCAGCCCCATGCTGTCACACACAGGGCTGGGATTTATTGCCCAGCTCTGTGTCTGGGCAGGAAGCCCAAACAGCAGCAGGCTGCTGGGGCTCAGAGCTGGGCTCAGAGCAGGGGGCAGCTGGGAGCAGGGTTTAGTTGAGAGCTTCTCCTGCTCCATGCCAGGCACTCAACAGAGAGGCTTGGTTGGCTCAAGCTGTGCTCCAGGCCCTGACAGGCCTGTGAGGGCAGCCTTGCTTCCAGCTCATCCCAGCTTTACACATGGAAAGCAGGGGCAGGAGGGGTTGTGCTTGGTGAGATCTGTACCCCTACTGCACTGGCAGGCTGTGAACTCATTTGGAGCACACAGGACTGAGACTGAAGGCTGAGGTGTGCTGTGCAGGGACAATGGAATCTCCTCTTCTGCAGCCTGGGCATTCTGGTGCTCACCAACACTAAACCAGAAGAGGTTTTTAGCTGTCCCTGTCCTGAGCTTTCTGGGTGTGCTTGCAGCTCTTGCTTGTTGGCCTGGTGACAGCAGGGCCCTGGTGCTGAGCTCACAGGCAGGATTGCTGTGGATCAATGACTTGGTGTCCATTAGGGAATCAATCATGGACCCAAACCCACAACAGATCCATCTGTGCCTGGGTGTCTATAGAGGCAATGTGGGCAGGGGTGGGAGAGAAACCCCTCCTGGAATGATGGAGAGGGGACTGGAGGAGGAGCAGAGGCTGAGAGCCCTGGGGCTGAGAGCCTGCAGAAGAGCAGCCCCAGAGGGCAGCTGAGCAGTGCTCAGCAAGAGCTAAAGGAGCTGTGGGGGGCAAGAGGCTGGGGCCAGGCTCTGCTGAGTGGTGCCCAGGGCCAGGCCAAGGGGCAAGGGGCACAGAGTGGCAGGCAGGAGGTTGGAGCTGAGCAGGAGGAGAAAGTTGTTTGTTGTGAGGCTGCTGGAGGCCTGGAGCAGGCTGCCCAGAGAGGTTGTGGAGTCTCCTGGTGTGGAGAGCTTCCAACCCCCCCTGGGCACTGTGCTGCTGGGCAAGCTGCTGGGGGTGCCCTGCTGGAGCAGGGCTTGGGCTGGGGGATCCCAGGGGTCCCTTCCAGCCCCTCTATGCTGTGAGTCTGCAGTCATAAGTGTAGGCTTAGTCAGTTCCCAGACATCTGGGTTCCAAGGAAAGGCACTTGGGAACTTTTCTCCCTGCAGATGTTCACCTATAGTTCTGACTGAGAACCAGATCCCTGCATAGCTCCTTGAGAAGCTAGGACTGGAGGATCCCTTAGCTCAGGAGGTTGCAGGTGAAGCCCAAGCAACATCATGAGTGGTACCAGCCTGCATGAGGCTGAGTTCATCTTGTTCTGAAACCCTCCTCTAAAGGTCTGCTGGAGCCAGGGCAGAGCAGGGCAGGGAAGCTGGGAAGGGGCTGCAGGAGAAATCTGATGAGGAGAGGCTGAAGGAGCTGGGGATGGTTAGTGTGCAGAAGAGGAGGCTGAGGGCAGAGCTCCCTGCTCTCTGCAGCTCCCTGAGAGGAGGCTGTGCAGAGGTTGCTGCTGCTCTCCTCTCACAGGGGATGAACAAGAGGCAATGGCCTCAGGCTGCAGCAGGGCAGGCTCAGACTGGACACCAGGCAAAGGCTTTTGCCAGCAGGAGTGGTCAGAGCTTGGTAGAGGCTGCCCAGGGAGGTGGTGGAGTCCCCAAGCCTGGAGGTGTTTCAGGGTGGTTTGGCTGTGGTGCTTGGGGCTGTGGGTTAGGGGTGAGCCTTGCAGGGTAGGGTCAGGGGTTGGGGTTGGTGACCCTGAGGGGCTTTGCCTCCCTGGATGTCTCTGGGGCTCTGTGACCAGGGGCCCATGCCAGAGTTCTCCATGTTACTTGGTACCAGTGGCCATCAATCAGGTAGAGAGCTCCTTGAGTGCTGCCTTCAGCTCTGGGCCCTCCCTGCCAGCAGGAGCTGGAGGGCTGGAGCAGGGCCAGAGAAGGGCAAGAGAGCTGGGGAAGGGTGTGGAGAAGAGGGCTGGGGAGGAGCAGCTGAGGGAGCTGGGGGGGTTGAGTGTGGAGCAGAGGAGGCTGAGGGAGACCTCCTTGCTCTCTGCAGCTCCTGAGAGGAGGCTGCAGCCAGCTGGGGGTTGGGCTCTGCTCCCCAGGCTCATGTGAGAGAAAGAGAGGAACTGGCCTGAAGTTGTGCCAGGGGAGGCTTAGGTTGGAGCTGAGGAACAATTTCTTCCTGCTAAGGGTTGTCAAGGCCTGGCCCAGGCTGCCCAGGGCAGTGGTGGTGTCCCCATGCCTGGATGTGCTCCATGCCACACAGAGGTGGTGCTGAGTGCCATGGTGTCGTGGTGGGCTTGGTGGTGCTGGGTTGGTGGTTGGGCTGGATGACCTTAATGGTCTCTTCCAAGCAGCCTGACTCCATGGCCCCATGGGAGATGCTGTGGCCATTGATCAGAGTTTCCAAAGGCAGCTGGGGCCTGCTCACACCTCCCACCCTGTCTGGAGGTTGCCTGAGGGGCTGCTGTGGCCCAGTTCCTGCAGATCCTGGTCCCAGCTGGGTGGAGATGCTGAAGTGTGGATTGATCTGCAGGGATCACTCAGCACCTTGCTGTGCACCCCCACCCCCCAGGAGGAGCTGGCTGAGGGTGGCTTCTCACTGCAGATGGGCTGCTTCTCAGGCAGGGTAAGGAGCTCCTCATGGGCTGAGGTCCTCTCTGAGCTGCAGTCTGGTTCCTGCAGAGCTCCCATCCCAGCAGAGCCCTGCACAGAACAGCCTCCAGCAGAGGGGATGCACTGCTGGTGGCTCCTGCTCCCAGAGGGCTGTCAGCACCAAGAGAGGGACAGTTTGCACTTGGGGCATTGCAGCCACAGTTCACACAGTCACAGAGTGCCAGGGGTTGGGAGGGACCTCCAGAGATCATCCAGTCCCACCCCAACCCCCTGCCAGGGCAGGGGCACCCAGGGCAGGGCACCCAGAACACATCCAGGGGGGGTTGGAAGCTCTCCACACCAGGAGACTCCACAACCTCTCTGGGCAGCCTGCTCCAGGCCTCCAGCAGCCTCAACCCAGAGGAGTTTCCCTTCCTGTCGAGGTGGAGCTTGCTGTGATTGAGTTGATGTCCACTGCCCCTGGGGCTGACTGAAGAGCTGAGCTCAGCCCCCCGGGCTGCACTGCCCGGAGGTGCTGTGCAGCCTGGGCTGAGCTGTGGGACAGCTTTCAGTGCTTCTCCAGTTCTGTTCCAGCAAGCAGCTCCCTCTGCCCTTCCCTGTGTGGCTTTCCCTCTGGCCTGTCTTGCTTTCCTGCCTCCCCTTGGCTCCCTCAGCTCTGCTGGCTCCACCTCGTGCCCCCCAGGCTGTGCTTCCCTGGCCTGCTGCCTTCCCCTCCAGGTTTGAATCCCTGCCTTTGGAGCCCAGGGGAAATGTCTTGATCCTTGTTTGTTTGTTTCAGATGCTCCTAGTCCCCTGAGCTGCTCTCTGCCCCCAGGCTGCTGTCACAGATTTGGGCTCTCAGCTCCTTTGTGCCCAATCTCTCTTTCCCCCCGAAGGTTCTGCAGGCAGGCTGGGAGCTCAGGCACAGCTCTACTCTTGGCTGCACTAATCCTTCCTCTGGAGTAACTCCTGATGGAGAGCCAAGCAGTGCTACTGCTCCCCACTGCCTGGGGCTGCTGGCAGTGCACACCTTGACCCCTGCTTCCCAGGCCATTCCTTCAAGGAGCTATTCAAAAAGGCTCACCCCAGGGAGTCTGTGCAGAGGCTCCTCAAATCTGCCCCCCCCGCCATCAGCTGCCACCCAGACAGCAGGCCCTGGCTTGGCAGACACTTGGTGGGTCCTGGATGTCTCTTGTGGCTGTTGAGGGTAGGTGTAGGCTAGAGAGAAGGAAGGGATCTGTCACACTGAGAGTGGGCAGAGCCTGGCCCAGGCTGCCCAGAGAGCTGGGAGCTGCCCCATGGCTGGCAGCAGTGCAGGGCAGGTTGTGTGGGGCTCTGCTTGGGGATGTCCCTGCTGAGGCTGCAAGACTGCTGAAGGTCCCTGCCAACCTAAACATGTTCTGTGATCTCAGCATGAGTTTCTGGGGCACTGGGTCCAGTTCTGGGCTCCCCAGCTCGAGAAGGACAAAGAACTACTGGAGAGAATCCAGCACAGGGCCCCAGAGCTGCTGAGGGCACTGCAACAGCTCTCAGCTGAGGAGGAGGCTGAGCCCTGGGGCTGGGGAGCCTGGAGAGGAGGAGGAGGCTGAGCCCTGGGGCTGGGGAGCCTGGAGAGGAGGAGGAGGCTGAGCCCTGGGGCTGGGGAGGCTGGAGAGGAGGAGGAGGCTGAGCCCTGGGGCTGGGGAGGCTGGAGAGGAGGAGGAGGCTGAGCCCTGGGGCTGGGGAGGCTGGAGAGGAGGAGGAGGCTGAGCCCTGGGGCTGGGGAGGCTGGAGAGGAGGAGGAGGCTGAGCCCTGGGGCTGGGGAGGCTGGAGAGGAGGAGGAGGCTGAGCCCTGGGGCTGGGGAGGCTGGAGAGGAGGAGGAGGCTGAGCCCTGGGGCTGGGGAGGCTGGAGAGGAGGAGGAGGCTGAGCCCTGGGGCTGGGGAGGCTGGAGAGGAGGAGGAGGCTGAGCCCTGGGGCTGGGGAGGCTGGAGAGGAGGAGGAGGCTGAGCCCTGGGGCTGGGGAGGCTGGAGAGGAGGAGGAGGCTGAGCCCTGGGGCTGGGGAGGCTGGAGAGGAGGAGGAGGCTGAGCCCTGGGGCTGGGGAGGCTGGAGAGGAGGAGGAGGCTGAGCCCTGGGGCTGGGGAGGCTGGAGAGGAGGAGGAGGCTGAGCCCTGGGGCTGGGGAGCCTGGAGAGGAGAAGGAGGCTGAGGGGGATCTGCTCAGTGCCTACAGAGCTCTCAGGGGTGGCTGTCAGGAGGCTGGGGCCAGGCTCTGCTCAGTGGTGCCCAGGGACAGCACAAGAGGTGCTGGGCATAAACTGGAAGATAGGAAGCTCCCTCTGAACATGAGGAGGAACTTCTTGACTAGGAGGGTGGCAGAGGCCTGGAGCAGGCTGCCCAGAGGGGTGGTGGAGTCTCTTCTCTGGAGCCTTCCCAGCCCCCCCTGGATGTGCTCTGTGAGCCCTGCCCTGGGCTGGATGATCTCTGGAGGTCCCTTCCAACCCCTACCACTCTGAGGTGCTGTGATTCTGCTGGTGCTGGTGCCCCTCCATTCTGCATAACAAACTCTGGCACTGGAGATGCCCCCAGACAAGGTTTGGAGCCCAGGGAGTCCCAGAGCAGCTGGCACTGTGCAGGCTGGAGGGAGCCTGTCCCAGCAGCTCACCTCCAACAGTGCTCTGTAGGAGATGGAGTAGCTTCATTCAGCTGCACAGAGGTGTGCTGAGGGACAGGCAGGGGCGTGGGGTGGTTTCACTGCAGCTCTGAGAGCCATAACTCTTCATGTCCTGCTTGATTTACCTGCCTCTTGTCAGGCTTTCATTTACAAGGGAAAAATCTCCCTTCAGGGCTTTGTGTGGAGACGAGCGTGGTGCCACGCTCCACTCTCAGGTCACTGCCAGCTGCAGGCTTCCCAGGGTTGAGCTTCAGGCTGCTGGCCTGGGGGTGCTGGAAGAACAGGACTGGAAGTAGCAAATTGATTTCCACCACTCAGTTGGGAGGAGAAAAGGAGAGCAGGGATTTGCCCTCTTACAATCATCAGCAATTCCTTCCTCCTCTCCACTCTCAATCTCTCCTCTCCCAGCTCAAAGCCATTGTCCCTGGGCCTGGCACTCCCAGCCCTTCCCCAGAGTCCCTCCCCAGCTCTCCTGGAGCCCTTCAGCTCCTTCAAGGCTGCTCTGAGGTCTGCCTGCAGCCTTCTCTTCTCCAGGCTGCTCAGCCCCAGCTCTCCCAGCCTGGCCCCACAGGGGAGGTTCTGCAGCCTCTGCTCATCTCTGTGGCCTCCTCTGGAGCCTCTCCAGCAGCTCCAGGTCCTTCTTGTGCTGGGGCCCCAGAGCTGGAGGCAGTGCTGCAGGTGGGCTCTGAGCAGAGCAGAGGGGCAGAATCCCCTCCCTGTGCTGCTGCTCTCCCTGCTCTGGCTGCAGCTCAGCACTCATCTGGCTCTGGGCTGCCAGGGACCAGGGCTGGATTTTGCTGTGAGCAGTTCCATGTCCCAGAGTGCTACAAGGTAGAGGTTGGAAAGGACCTTTGGAGCTCAGTGAGTCCATCCCCACAGCTTGTTCCAAGGGCTGCTGGGTTGACTCTTCCTGTTGGTCACAGATCAGCCCTCTGCCAGGGGGACACTCTGCAGCCACCACTGCTGGCACACAGAGTGGCTTTGGCAGCAGCCCATGGATAATCATGGGGCAGGAGATCATCAGCCTGTGTGGTGCCACCAACAGAAGTGTTAACAGATCTCCATCAGCCTGGCACTGATGTCAAACAGCCACTTAGCAATTAAGGTTTTAATTGCCATGCAATTAACTTTGCAAGTGCAATGCAATTAGCCTGCAGAGTGTCATCTGGGAAGCTAAGAGTCCCATGCCTGGGGGTGTGTGTGGTGGGGAGCAGGGCAGCAAGGAATGCTCTTGCCCTTTGGAATTGATAGGGGAAGATTCACATCCCACAGCCTTGGAGCATTCCCAGGAAACCTTGCAGGGCAGCTCTGGCTTCCAGGCTGCCTTCAGCTGAACCCAAAGCCTGATGTGTAAAACTGCAAGAGGCTGTTTCAGAGCTTCCACAGCATCACAGTCCCAGCAGGGAGGGGCTGGAAGGGACCCCTGGGATCCCCCAGCCCAAGTCCTGCTCCAGCAGGGCACCCCCAGGAGCTTGCCCAGCAGCACAGTGCCCAGGGGGGGTTGGAAGCTCTCCACACCAGGAGACTCCACAACCTCTCTGGGCAGCCTGCTCCAGGCCTCCAGCAGCCTCACAACAAACAACTTTCTCCTGCTGCTCAGCTCCAACCTCCTGCCTGCCACTCTGTGCCCCTTGCCCCTTGGCCTGGCCCTGGGCACCACTCAGCAGAGCCTGGCCCCAGCCTCTTGCCCCCCACAGCTCCTTTAGCTCTTGCTGAGCATTGCTCAGCTGCCCTCTGGGGCTGCTCTTCTGCAGGCTCTCAGCCCCAGGGCTCTCAGCCTTTGCTGCTCCCAGAGCTGCTCCTGGCCCCTCAGCAGCTTCCCAGCCTGCCCTGGGCTCTCTCCAGCACTTCCCTGCTTCTGGAACTAGTCATGAGGTCTGTGGTGACAGGTTGGACTCGAGGATCTTTGAGGTCTCTTCCAACCTTAGGAATACTGAAAGTACTGAACTGGGGAGCCCAGAGCTCCAGATGCAGCCTGATCAGGAGCAGAACCTTTCCTGACCTTCTGGTCACACTTTCTTACTGCACCCCAGGAGACTCTTTGCCTCCTTGGCCCCAAGGGCACCTTGCTGGCTCATGGTGATGAGGTGCAAGGTGATGCCATTGTTTTGAGGCTCACACACTTAATTTCTCCAAAGCTCTGCTACTGGCAGCAGCCTGGACTTGTAGCTGTCTGAGAGGAGCAGCCTGGGTGCTAGGAAGGTTCTGGTGATCCCTGAGAGGAGCAGCCTGGGTGCTAGGAAGGTTCTGGTGATCCCTGTGAGGAGCAGCCTGGGTGCTAGAGAGGTTCTGGTGATCCCTGAGAGGAGCAGCCTGGGTGCTAGAGAGGTTCTGGTGATCCCTGAGAGGAGCAGCCTGGGTGCTAGAGAGGTTCTGGTGATCCCTGAGAGGAGCAGCCTGGGTGCTAGAGAGGTTCTGGTGATCCCTGAGAGGAGCAGCCTGGGTGCTAGAGAGGTTCTGGTGATCCCTGAGAGGAGCAGCCTGGGTGCTAGAGAGGTTCTGGTGATCCCTGAGAGGAGCAGCCTGGGTGCTAGAGAGGTTCTGGTGATCCCTGAGAGGAGCAGCCTGGGTGCTAGAGAGGTTCTGGTGATCCCTGAGAGGAGCAGCCTGGGTGCTAGAGAGGTTCTGGTGATCCCTGAGAGGAGCAGCCTGGGTGCTAGAGAGGTTCTGGTGATCCCTGAGAGGAGCAGCCTGGGTGCTAGAGAGGTTCTGGTGATCCCTGAGAGGAGCAGCCTGGGTGCTAGAGAGGTTCTGGTGATCCCTGAGAGGAGCAGCCTGGGTGCTAGAGAGGTTCTGGTGATCCCTGAGAGGAGCAGCCTGGGTGCTAGAGAGGTTCTGGTGATCCCTGAGAGGAGCAGCCTGGGTGCTAGAGAGGTTCTGGTGATCCCTGAGAGGAGCAGCCTGGGTGCTAGAGAGGTTCTCGTGATCCCTGAGAGGAGCAGCCTGGGTGCTAGAGAGGTTCTCGTGATCCCTGAGAGGAGCAGCCTGCGTGCTAGAGAGGTTCTCGTGATCCCTGAGAGGAGCAGCCTGGGTGCTAGGAAGCTTCTGAGAGGAGCTGTGTCTCTTGGAGGTGAGGCACAAGCAAATCACTCTGCAGGAGGATCTCAGGGATGGCTGAATTCAGCAGCACCCAGCACAAATGATTCTCCCTTTCCTCAGCTGCTGTCTAAGTTGCTAAGGGAAGCTGTGAGCTCTGGTTTGTCATCACCCAAGGGGGATTGCTGGGGCACAATAAATGCTGGTTAAAAAGGGAAGGTTTCTGCTCTTTGAATCTAAGGTTTGAGGTAAAAAACCTCATATCCAGCATAAAAATATCTTCTGCTGAGGGTGGGATGTGATGCAAATAGCAGAGCCTGGAGAAAGGAACCAAAGAGCCTCCCCTAAAGCAGAGACTGCTGGGTGTCTGCCAGCCCCCAAATGCTCTGGAGTTGTGGATGGGTGAGCTGGTTCCTGGCAGCTCCTGCTGCTGGGAGCAGGCTGGAGGCTTCTGGAGCTGCTGGTGGGCACTAGGAGGGAGCCAAAGGGGTGGCAGCCTCTGCCATGGAGAGCTGCTCCACAGAGCTTGCCTGGCTCACAGCATGGATCAGGAACAGAGATGTGCCCTGGCAAGGGCCCAGGGAGCTCCTTGAAGGGACAATAATGAACTCACTCAGAGAGCAGCTGGGAGCAGGGCAGCTTTTGTCCATGGAGGAATGGAGAAGAGCAGGGACTTGGGAGGAATCCAAAGCAGCCTGGAGAAGAGAAGGCTCCAGGCAGACCTCAGAGCAGCCTGCCAGGACCTGAAGAGGCTACAAGAAGGCTGCAGAGAGACTGCTCCCAAAGGCCTGCAGGGACAGGAGCAGGGGCAAGGGCTGCAAAGCAGAGCAGAGCAGATTGAGATTGGATGTGAGGAACAAGTTCTGCCCCAGGAGGCTGCTGGAGTACTGCAGCAGGCTGCCCAGGGAGGTGGTTGAGGCTCCCTGCCTGGAGCTATTGCAGGGGAGGCTGGAGAGGGCTCTGGGCAGCCTGCTCCAGTGGAGGATGTCCCTGCTGAGTGCAGGGGGCTGGGCTGGCTGGGCTCTGGAGCTCCCTTCCAGCCCAGAGCACTCTATGGTTCTATAGCCATCACCAGCCCTTGCCCTTGGCAAGTCCTCCATGCCACAGGGACTTCCATGCCACCTGAGGCTCTGTCTCCTGAAAGGAGGCTACAGTGAGCTGGGGATTTGTCTCTTCTCCCCAAGGAGCAGGTGACAGGACAAGAGGCCAGGACCTCAGGCTGCAGCAGGGGCGCTTTAGGTTGGACAGGAGGAAGTGTTTCTTCACTGCAAAGGTTGCCAAGCCCTGCCCCAGGCTGCCCAGAGCAGTGGTGGAACCACCATCCCTGGAAGTGTTGGAGAGATTTGGAGTGGCAGAGATGCAGAGGTGGTGCTGAGGCCGTGCTGTAGAGGTGGGCTTGGCAGTGCTGGCCTTCATGATCACAGAATTAACCAGGTTGGAACCAACCTATGCCCCAGCACCATCTAATCAAACAAACCATGGCACCAAGGGCCTCATCCAGGCTCTTCTTAAACCCTTCCAGGGATGGGGACTCCACCACTTCTCCAGGCAGCACATCCCAAGGGCCAATCTCTCTGGGAAGAATTTCTTCCTCACATCCAGCCCAAACCTCCCCTGGAGCAGCCTGAGACTGTGTCCTCTCCTGATCTGGAAGGGCTTTTCCACTCCCAGTGACTCCATGACTCTCAGTGAAAACCATCTGGCACTGTCTTCAGCCACTCTGGAAGAGCTGGCAGGAAAAGGGCAGGTTGGGATTGGAGCTAAAGCTGCCCCAGATGAGCTGAGCTGTGAGGGAGAGATCAGGGCTGCAGTCACCAGCACTCAGGGCTGCAGCAGGGATGCAGCCTGTCTCCTCTGCTTGCTTCTTGCCTCCCTTGCATTGCTCAGTGTGCAGCCTGGAGAAGAGAAGGCTGCAGGCAGACCTCAGAGCAGCCTTGCAGGAGCTGAAGGGCTCCAGGAGAGCTGGGGAGGGACTCTGGACAAAGGCTGGGAGTGCCAGGCCCAGGGACAATGGCTTTGAGCTGGGAGAGGAGAGACTGAGAGTGGAGAGGAGGAAGAAATTGTTGAGAGTGAGGCTGGGGAGACTCTGGCACAGGCTGCCCAGGGAGGCTGTGGCTGCCTCCTGCCTGGAGGGGTTGCAGGCCAGGCTGGATGAGGCCTGGAGCAGCCTGGGCTGGGGGGAGGGGTCCCTGCCCATGGCAGGGGGCTGCAGCTGGATGGTCTCTGAGCTCCCTTCCCACCCAGCCTATCCTGTGACTCTGTGGCTATGACACCACTGATTTCTGGGCTGTAGAAGCAGCCAACCTGCTCTTCTGCTCTTCCTGTCATGGCCAAGATTTAATACCTTCAGCATTCTCCTCCAGCCCTCCCCAGGCTCTGGCCTCACCTGTCTCTGTGTTCTGAGCACCACAGCTCTGCTTGCAGCAGGGGTTGTGCAGTGAAGGCTTTCCAGGGACTGTTTTGTGCCTTGGTAGATGAGCACCACTGCCTGAGGAGGACTGGGGACAAGCCTTGCCTCTGGCACTAGAAGCATCTCTAAAGCTTTGGTGACAGTGATGGGTTCAGAGCCATGAGATGCTATCAGACTTGTAGCTGTGAGTGGTGGCTAAAGGCTAAGGTTACTCAAGTGGTTTCTTGTTTCCTGACCACCTCTTGAGCTGGTCAGTTTATTGCTCAAGGTCTCTGGGACACTGTTAGGGCTGGGAAGCTGCTGAGGGGCCTGGAGCAGCTCTGGGAGCAGCAAAGGCTGAGAGCCCTGGGGCTGAGAGCCTGCAGAAGAGCAGCCCCAGAGGGCAGCTGAGCAATGCTCAGCAAGAGCTAAAGGAGCTGTGGGGGGCAAGAGGCTGGGGCCAGGCTCTGCTGAGTGGTGCCCAGGGCCAGGCCAAGGGGCAAGGGGCACAGAGTGGCAGGCAGGAGGTTGGAGCTGAGCAGCAGGAGAAAGTTGTTTGTTGTGAGGCTGCTGGAGGCCTGGAGCAGGCTGCCCAGAGAGGTTGTGGAGTCTCCTGGTGTGGAGAGCTTCCAACCCCCCCTGGGCACTGTGCTGCTGGGCAAGCTGCTGGGGGTGCCCTGCTGGTGCAGGGCTTGGGCTGGGGGATGCCAGGGATCCCTCCAGCCCTCCCCATGCTGGGGCTCTGGGGTTTTGTGCTCATCCATATTTGTTCCCCAAGATTTGAGCGGAGAAGGTGATGAAATCCCCACAGGGAGTGACAATGCTGGGAACTGGGACTGGGGTTGGGAAGAGCTCCCTGGAGAAATCCCCAGAAACAAAATCTCCCTTCCCAGCAGGTTTCAGCCTGGTTTTCACAGAGCAAACTGAGCTCTCACAGCTGTACCTCGGTGTCAAATCCCTGCCTGACCACAGCCAAGTAGCTCAGATGAGAGATGAAAAGCACAACATTGCCCTGATGACTTCTGCTCAGTAACCTAAACAGCCCCAGGGCTCCTAAACAGCCTCTGCTCCTCCCAGAGCTGCTCCAGGCCCCTCAGCAGCTTCCCAGCCTGCCCTGGGCTCTCTCCAGCACTTCCCTGCCTCTGGAACTGGGGAGCCCAGCGCTGGAGCCAGGACTCCAGATGTGGCCTGACCAGGGCAGAATAGAAAGGGAGGAGACCCTCCCCTGACCTGCTGGCCACACTCTTCTTCCTGCAGGCAGTGCTGGAGTATTGACTCGTGCGGCTGCCTGGCCATCAGTTAACCACAGCAGGATTGAATAGAGTGGGAAATGCTTCACCTCCAACAGCATCGCTGAGCTGGAAGGGCAGAGCTCAGCTTCTTCAGCTCTGGGTTTTTTGAGGTCCTTGCCAGGAAATAAATGGTCTGTGGGAATAACTGCAGCTTCCCTGGGAAGATGGATGAGCAGCCTGGGGTGCCTGGGGAAGCAGCAGCTGACATCTTGAGCAGGGGGACAGGGCCCAGCAGGCTTTTGAATAATGTGGGCTTGGGACTGCTCAGCTGTGCCCTGGAAGCAGGCAGCACTCCAGCAGCTAAAGGAGAGACAAACTCATTACCTTCAGGGCTGTTCCTTGTCAGGGGGGTGCAGAAATGGCCTCAGCCAGGCTGACATTAAACTGCAAAGCAAGGCTGATCTCCAGGATCTGCAACAGGCTGCCCAGGGAGGCTGTGGCTGCCTCCTGCCTGGGGGTGTTCAGGGCCAGGCTGGATGAGGCCTGGAGCAGCCTGGGCTGGTGGGAGGGGTCCCTGCCCATGGCAGGGGGCTGCAGCTGGATGAGCTTTGAGGTCCCTTCCAACCTGAGCATTCTGCAGTGCTATGATTTAGGAGGGTCTGAAGACAGTGAGGCACCATAAAGAGATTTGGCTCATTCTTGGGATAAATGCTGTTGTGTGATTGCTTCATCAGAAGGGAGCCCTCCTGGTGGCCTTGCAGTGCTCCAAGGGCCCAGCAGAAAGCTGGGGACAGACTGCTGAGCAGGGCCTCTTGTGCCAGGCCAAGGGGGGATGGTTTGGCCTGCAAGAGGGAGCTTGAGAGTGGAGAGAAGGAGAAATGTTTGGTGCTGAGGGTGGGGAGAGCCTGGCCCAGGCTGCCCAGAGAGCTGGGAGCTGCCCCATGGCTGGCAGCAGTGCAGGGCAGGTTGTGTGGGGCTCTGCTTGGGGCTGTCCCTGCTGGGTGGCTGCAGTGAGGTGAGCTTCAAAGCTCCCTTCCAGCCCGAATTACTCTGTGATTCTGCGCTTCAGGTCAATCAAATGTGGTTGAAATAAGCTGACTTCTTTAGAGAACATCTCTGGGGCTGCTCTTCTGCAGGCCCTCAGCCCCAGGGCTCTCAGCCTTTGCTGCTCCCAGAGCTGCTCCAGGCCCCTCAGCAGCTTCCCAGCCTGCCCTGGGCTCTCTCCAGCACTTCCCTGCCTCTGGAACTGGGGAGCCCAGGACTGGACACAGGACTCCAGCTGTGGCCTGACCAGGGCAGAGTAGAGTTTGGAGGAGAACCTTCCCTGCCCTGCTGCCCACACTCTTGGTGCCCCCCAGCACCCCATTGGCTTCCTGGCCACCAGGGCACCTTGCTGGCTCGTGGGGAACTTGTTGGCCCCCAGCACTCCCAGGTCCTGCTCCCTGGAGCTGCTTCCCAGCAGGTCTCCCCTCCCCTGCCCTGCTGCTGGAGGTTTTTCATCAGTCTGATAGCTGCCCTGGAAGTGCAGATGGTGTAGGGTGGGTAGGGCTCCTAGAGTCTGTCTTTCTGTCTGGCCACCTACGGACCCATGGAGATAAAGTAAGGGATGCCTTGGGGGCTGGTGCAGCAGGAACCCCTAACAATCTGCTTCTCAGTTTGGGGTCAGAAGAAGCTTTTTCCTGACTGACAACACTTGGAATTTCTCCCTTTCCTATCTTGCACTTCATTTAGGACAGCCTGAGTGCAGCTCCCAGAGCTGTGTGTTCCCTTCACCCCTGCAACATGGTGCTGGCACCACCTGCAGTTCCTGCCCTGCTCCTTGCTCCTGTTCATAGCATCACAAAGTGGTTTGGGTGGAAGGGACCTCCCGCCAGCCCAGGCTGCTCCAGGCCTCATCCAGCCTGGCCTGCAACCCCTCCAGGCAGGAGGCAGCCACAGCCTCCCTGGGCAGCCTGTGCCAGAGTCTCCCCAGCCTCACTCTCAACAATTTCTTCCTCCTCTCCACTCTCAATCTCTCCTCTCCCAGCTCAAAGCCATTGTCCCTGGGCCTGGCACTCCCAGCCCTTCTCCAGAGTCCCTTCCCAGCTCTCCTGGAGCCCTTCAGGTCCTGCAAGGCTGCTCTGAGGTCTGCCTGCAGCCTTCTCTTCTCCAGGCTGCACAGCCCCAGCTCTCCCAGCCTGGCCCCACAGGGGAGGTTCTGCAGCCTCTGCTCATCTCTGTGGCCTCCTCTGGAGCCTCTCCAGCAGCTCCAGGTCCTTCTTGTGCTGGGGTCCCCAGAGCTGGAGGCAGTGCTGCAGGTGGGCTCTGAGCAGAGCAGAGCAGAGGGGCAGAATCCCCTCCCTGTGCTGCTGCTCTCCCTGCTCTGGCTGTAGCTCAGCACTCAGCTGGCTCTGGGCTGCCAGGGACCAGGGCTGGCTCCTGGGGACTCTGTCACCACCTGGCACCCCCAAGGCCTTCTCCTGCAGGCTGCTCTCAGCCTCTCCTCACCCTTTGTCCTTTGAAATCTCCTGGCTGCCCCTGATCTGCTTGCTTCCCATTCAATCTTTGCTGCTCCCATCTCTGCTCTCATCATGCTATGGGTGAGCAGTTGAAGCAGGCTTGCTTCAACTGGGATTAAATAGTCATAGACTGAAGTAGTTACAGAGAGATGGGACTCAACTGCTGGCTGGGGGTCAGGGCAAGTCTCCTGTTTTACTGAGGGGACTGTGCTCCCAGGGCTGAGTTTCTCAGGGAGCAGCACCAGAATGCTGCTGTGGCTTTCATCTGGGCTGCCACAGACCTGAACCTTGTCCTTCTGTAGCACCAACACAGGGGGAAATGTCACCTGAAATGTGACATGTGGCTACCACAGAGTCTTGGAGGTTGGCCTCAGTGATGATCTGAGTCTGCTGGAACTGGAATGGTTCTGTGACTGCCAGGTCTGTGCCCCCCCTTGCCATGGCAGGGAGCCTGGGGGGGATGACCTCTGAGCTCCCTTCCAGGCTAAGCCACTCCATGACTCACATCATTGGTGCTGTCTCCTCACCTGGAGCTCTCTCCTGAGCACTTTTGAGCCTCACATCCTGGTGTTGGCCACAGTCCCAGATCACAGAATCTCAGACAGGGAGGGGCTGGAAGGGACCTCTGGAGATCAGTGAGTCCAACCCCCCTGCCAGGGCAGGGCACACAGAACACATCCAGGGGGGGTTGGACAGTCTGCAGAGCAGGAGACCTCTCTGGGCAGCCTGCTCCAGGGCTCAGCACCCTCAAAGTTAAGAAGTTCCCCCTGACATTGAGGTGGAAAAATCTGAATGCTCACACTGAACTCAGTGTCCTGGCAGGGGTCTCCTGGCTGCTAAAGGTTCCACCTGCAGCTGCTGTCTTGAATCCTCTGCTGAGGTTTTTGTGCTGTGCTTCCTAGCACAGTCAATGGCTCTGCAAGTTGGAGACCTCTCCTGGGTTTAATCACAGCATCACACAGAGTGGATGGGTTTGGAAGGGGCCTTAAAGATGATGAGAGTGGTAAAACACTGGGATACTGGGACAAGCTGCCCAGGGTGCTGGTTGAGATCATTCCAGATCAGACTGGATGTGGGCCTGGGCAGCTGTCCCTGCTGGCTGCAGGGGATTTGGGCAAGACCACCTTGGAGGGTCCCTTCCACCCAATGCAAGCTGTGGACCTGTGAATCATCCAGCTCCAACCCCCTGCCATGGGCAGGGACTCCTCCCACCAGCCCAGGCTGCTCCAGGCCTCATCCAGCCTGGCCTGCAACCCCTCCAGGCAGGAGGCAGCCACAGCCTCCCTGGGCAGCCTGTGCCAGAGTCTCCCCACCCTCACCACCCACAATGTCTTCTCCAGTGCATCAGGGAAGCTCAGTGTGGAGGAAGTGTGTTCTGATTGATAGCCATCTGAATATGAGCCAGCAGTGTGCCCAGGTGGCCAGGAGGGCCAATGGCATCCTGGCCTGCATTAGGAATAGTGTGGCCAGCAGGAGCAGGGAAGTCATTGTGCCCTGTGCTCTGCTTTGGTTAGGCTGCACCTTGAGTCCTGTGTCCAGCTCTGGGCCCCTCAGTTTAAGAAGGACATTGAGACACTTGAAGGTGTCCAGAGAAGGGCAACAAGGCTGGGGAGAGGCCTTGAGCACAGCCCTGTGAGGAGAGGCTGAGGGAGCTGGGGTTGCTTAGCCTGGAGAAGAGGAGGCTCAGGGGAGACCTCATTGCTCTCTCCAACTCCCTGCAGGGAGGTTGTAGCCAGGAGGGGGTTGGTCTCTTTCTCCCAGGCACCCAGCACCAGAACAAGAGGACACAGTCTCAAGCTGTGCCAGGGGAGGTTTAGACTTGAGGTGAGGAGAAAGTTCTTCACCGAGCGAGTCGTTCGTCATTGGGATGTGCTGCCCAGGGAGGTGGTGGAGTCACTGGCCCTGGGAGGTGTTCAAGAGGGGATTGGACGTGGCACTTGGTGCCATGGTCTAGTCATGAGGTCTGTGTTATAGGTTGAACTCGATGATCCTCGAGGTCCTTTCCAACCTAAGTTATACTGTGATACTGTGATACTGTAAAGGGGGTTTCTTTTATTCCAACAGTCTGTTTTCCTTGCAGATGGGAAGGTTGAAGTGACCAAAGAAGGAGTGAAGCTGTGCACCATGGGGCCTGGCAAGGTCTTTGGGGAGTTGGCCATCCTCTACAACTGCACCAGGACGGCCACTGTCAAAAGTAAGCTGAGCGCCGCACCTCATGGGGCACGCCTGGGGGCTTCCACGGGGGGGAGCAAGGCTCTGCCCTCGCTGCTGTGGGCTGGTAGCCTCTCCTAGGTGCTCCTCTTCCTTGGTGGATTCCTCTTGGTGGGATTATGGGCTTGAACTCAGCCTCTGTGAGCGGGAAGCAAACACCTCCAGCAGCTCCTCGCTCATGTAGGCTTCCACCCACGGGGAAGCATCTGGCTCAAGCAGCACGGGGGCTGGTGCCTTGTGCAGGCAGGGGCACCCTCCTGAACTTCCTCTCACCCTTGGACACACCTGACCTTTGGAAGTCTTCAGGTGGAGCTCAGGAAATTAAAGCTTGATGCATTTGGGGTTGGTTTTGTTTATTTTCTTCAGAGCAAATCAATTTTTTTTCTCCTCCTAACCTAAGTCAGGAGAAAAATCCAAACAAACCTGGGTGCCCTGAGGCCCTGCTCCAAGCCTCCAGGGCTGCTCCTTTCATCTGCTTGCTATTGGGAGGGTTCTGGGCAATAAAGCAAAAGAAAGGGGGGGGGGGGGGGGGGAAGGGAAGAGATCCCACTGCTGTGTGCAGCCAAGAAATGCTTTCATGTAAGTGCAGGGAAATAGTGGAGCTGAAGTGGTTCTGGGGGGATCTCAGGTGGGGGCTTCAGAGGGGCTGAGAAATTGTTCTGTGGTTGAAGGATGCTCTGGGGGAGAAGTTAGAAAGGAAGAGAAGGGATGCAAGAGTACAGAATGAAACAGGTTAGAAAAGACCTTATAGCTCATCCAGCCCAACCGAGCCCCAGCACCATCTGATCAAATCAACCATGGCACCAAGGGCCTCATCCAGGCTCTTCCTAAACACCTCCAGGGATGAGGACTCCACCACCTCCCTGGGCAGCACATCCCAAGGGCCAATCTCTCTCTCTGGGAAGAACTTTCTCCTCACCTCCAGCCTAAACCTCCCCTGGCACAGCTTGAGACTGTGTCCTCTTGTTCTGCTGCTGGGTGCCTGGGAGCAGAGCCCAACCCCCACCTGGCTCCAACCTCCCTGCAGGGAGTTGGAGAGAGCAAGAAGGTCTCCCCTGAGCCTCCTCTTCTCCAGGCTAAGCAACCCCAGCTCCCTCAGCCTCTCCTCACAGGGCTGTGCCCCAGACCCCTCCCCAGCTTTCTTGCCCTTCTCTGGACACCTTCCAGCAGCTCAACCTCTTTCCTGACCTGAGGAGCCCAGAGCTGGACACAGGACTCCAGGTGTGGCCTGAGCAGTGCTGAGCACAGGGCACAAGGACTTCCCTGCTCCTGCTGGCCACACTCTGCCTGCTGCAGGCCAGGATGCCCTTGGCCTTCTTGGCCCCCTGGGCACACTGCTGCCTCCTGTTCAGCTGCTCTCCACCAGCACCCCCAGGTCCCTCTCTGCCTGGCTGCTCTCAGCCACTCTGCCCCCAGCCTGCAGCACTGCCTGGGGTTGCTGTGGCCAAAGTGCAGCACCTGGCACTTGGACTTGTTCAGTGCCATCCTGTTGGCCTCTGCCCATCTGTGCAGCCTGTCAAGGTCCCTCTGCAGAGCTCTCCTACCCTCTGACAGCTCAACTCCTGCCCCCAGCTTGGTGTCATCTGCAAACTCACTGCTGATGGACTCCATCCCCTCCTCCAGATCATCAATAGAGATATTGAACAGACTGGGTCTCAGCACTGATCCCTGGGGGACACCACTGGTGCCTGGAGGTTTTGTTGCTGCCCCTCTTAGCTTGGCTGCATATTGAACACTCAGTTATCTCCTGGTCACTGCACCCCAGACAGCCTCCAACCACCACATCCCCACCAGCCCTTCTCTGCTTGTGAAAAGGAGGTCAGGCACAGCCTTACCCCTGGCAGGCTCACACAGCACCAGGGATAAGAAGCTGTCCTCCATGCACTCTCAGAACCTCCCAGACTGCCTTCTCTCTGCTGTGTTGAGATCCCAGCAGATGTCAGGCAGGTTGAAGTCGCCCATGAGAACAAGGTCTGGTGATTGAGACAGCCTCTAGCTGCCCACAGAATCATTCATCAACTTCTTCCTCCTGGTTGGGTGGTCTATAACAGACTCCAACCAGGATGTCTGCCCTGCTGGCCTTCCCTCTAATCTTCACCCACAGGCACTCAACCTGATCATCCTTGATTAAAAATGGAATGGAATGGAATGGAATGGAATGGAATGGAATGGAATAGAATAGAATAGAATAGAATAGAATAGAATAGAATAGAATAGAATAGAATAGAATAGAATAGACCAGACCAGGTTGGAAGAGACCTTCAAGATCATCAAGTCCAACCTATCATACAACAGCACCTAATCAACTAACCCATGGCACCAAGCACCCCATCAAGTCTCCTCCTCAACACCTCCAGTGATGGTGACTCCACCACCTCCCTGGGCAGCACATTCCAATGGCCAATCACTCTCTCTGTGTAGAATTTCTTCCTAACCTCCACCCTGAACCTCCCCTGGCAGAGCTTGAGACTGTGTCCTCTTGTTCTGCTGCTGGTTGCCTCGGAGAAGAGACCAACCAAGCCCCAAGCATGGGGCCCAGCACTGATCCCTGGGGCACACCACTGGTGCCTGGCTGCCAGCTGGCTGTGGCACCATTCACCACCACTCTCTGGGCTCAGCCTCCAGCCAGTTCCTAACCCAGCTCAGAGTGATGCTGCCCAGGCCAGGGGCTGACAGCTTGGCCAGGAGTTTGCTGTGGGGGATGGTGTCAAAGGCCTTGCTGCACTCCAGGCAGACCACATTCACAGCCTGCCCCACATCCACCAGGCAGTCCCCTGGGCATGGAAGGAGATCAGGATGGTCAGGCAGGACCTGCCCCTCCTAAATCCATGCTGGCTGGTTGCTGGCTGGACCTGATCCCTTGGCCATCCTGTAAGTGCAGTGTGATTGCAGTCTGGATGTCCTGTTCCATAACCTTGCCTGGCACTGAGGTCAGGCTGACAGGCCTGGAATTCCCTGGCTCCTCCTCCCAGCCCTGTTTGTGGATGGACATCACCTTGGCAGCTCCCAGTCCTCTGGGCCCTCCCCAGTGAGCCAGGACTGGTGGTAAATGATGGAGAGTGGCTTGGCCAGCTCATCTGCCAGGTCTCTCAGCACCCTAGGATGGATCCCATCCAGTCCCATGGACTTGTGGGGATCCAAGCGGCTGAGGAGAGCTCAAACTACCTGCTCCTGGATCACAGGGGGAAGTATGCTGCTCCCTGGCTCCTTCTGCCAGCTCTGCAGGCCAGCTGTCTGGAAGATGTTCTGTCCTGCTAGTAAAAATTGAGGCAAAGAAGGTGCTAAGTACCTAATTTCTCCAGTTCCATGGTGTCTAGTGCCTTCCTGCTGTACAGGGCCACCCCTCCCCCCCTTCTCCCTGGCCTGCCCCTCCTGAAGAGCCTGTAGCCATCAGTTACAGCGCTCCAGTCGTGTGAGTCATCCCACCACATCTCTGTGATGGCAACTACGTCATAACTCTCCTGCTGCAGCAAGGCTTCCAGCTCCTCCTGTTTGTTGTGTGTTTGTTGCTGTGTGCATTAGTGTCCCTGCACTTCAGCTGGGCTGCTGGTTTCACCTCTGGCTCCAGCTTATCACCCCCCAACCTCCTGCCTGGGGGGCTGGTTTCAGCCCCTTCCCTTTCCAATCTAGTTTAGAGCCCTGTCAGTGAGCCCTGCCAGTTGAACCCAGCCAGAGGAAGAATTCCAAAGCAGTGAGGCCTGAGAGTCCCTGCTCAGAGGAAAGCCTGGCAGAAATCCCTCAGTTTTGCTTCCTCAAGAGGGAACAGCTGGGCAGAGTTGATGGAACAGGCAGAGGTAAGCAGAGGTTTGTGAAGAACATGCTGTCCTCCATGGCTCTGAGCACCTTGATACAGGGGCTGGGATTCCACCTGCACCGATGCTGCCTGGGCCCTGCAGGGCAGTCCTGGGGTACCCTGCAGGCAGCTCATCAGTGCCACACTTTGTCCTCCAGAGTGAGCCCAACGAGGGCAAAGTGCTTTGGAGTCATGCCAAGTGCTGTAGCAAATGGCACAAGTCATGTCTCGCCCCACAGGGGAAGCCCCAGGGACCTCCAGGCTGCTCCAGGCAGTGCATTGGGCTCTTGGAAGTGCTTTACCTCTACAGGCAGAGGATTGGGCTCCACAACCTCTCCGGGCAGCCTGCGACCCTCTCAGTGCAGAAGCTCCTCCTCATGTTGAGGTGGAACCTCCTGGGCTGCACTTTACATCCATTGCCCCTTTAGAATAGAATAGGGTAGGGTAGAGTAGAGTAGAGTAGAATAGAGTACAATAGAGTAGAGTAGAGTAGAGTAGAGTAGAGTAGAGTAGAGTAGAGTAGAGTAGAGTAGAATAGAATAGAATAGAATAGAATAGAATAGAATAGAATAGAATAGAATAGAATAGAATAGAATAAACCAGGCTGGAAAAGACCTTTGAGATCATCCAGTCCAACCTCTCCCCCAGCACCATCTGATCAGCTGAACCATGGCACCAAGGGCCTCATCCAGGCTCTTCCTAAACACCCCCAGGGATGGGGACTCCACCACCCTTGGCCTATGCCAGGGCACAGTGAGCAGAGCCTGGCCCTGGCCCTTCCTTCCTGCCCCCCAGCCCTCAGCTCTTGAGAGACATTGAGCAGATCCCTCTCAGCCTTCTCCTCTCCAGCCTCAGCAGCCCCAGGGCTCTCAGCCTCTCCTCAGCAGCAGTGCTCCAGGCCCTTCAGCAGCCTTGCAGCCCTCCCTTGGCCTCTCCCCAGCAGATCCCTGTCCCTGCTGAGCTGGGGAGCCCAGAGCTGGCTGCAATACTGCTGCTGAACTTGGGAGCAGTCATGAGGTCACTGCTGGCAGTGTCCTCAGAGAGGTTGTTCCCCAGGGGAGTCTGCAGTTGTTGCCATGGTCTGTTCCTTCCCCATTATGATAATTAAGGACCTTCTTCTCTCACCTTGTTTCCTAAGTGCCTTCTAGATGTTTTCTCTCTCCTTGCTGCACAGCTGTGGCTGTAATCAGTTTGATGTCCTTTCAAGTGAGGTGGCACAGCATGACTTTGGGAAAGTGTTGCAGCCAGACCTGCCTGAGGAGAGGCCTTGGACTTGTGCACATCAGTTGGAGACATCTAAGGGACTGGAGCAAAGCAGAGCAGAGCTAGAAGTGAGGAGATTCAGACTGGATGTTAGAAGAAGTTGGCCAGGAGGGTGGTGAGAGCCTGGCCCAGGCTGCCCAGGGAGGTGGTGGAAGCCTCCTGGCTGGAGGTGTTTGCAGCCAGGCTGGAGGTGGCTGTGAGCAACCTGCTGTGGTGTGAGGTGTCCCTGCCCATGGCAGGGGGTTGGCACTGGATGGTCCTTGAGCTCCCTTTCCACCCAACCCATCCTGTGAGTCTCTGACTCCTCATCCATTGAAAGGTCCCTTGAGGTCCCTTCCAGCCCTGCCAGCTCTGTGGGTCTGTGATTGTATGAAATTGTTTCCTCCTGCAAGCAGCCCTTTGCTCCTTTGCCTAAGTGAGGAACAAATGTCACAGAGCTCTGGAAGAGCAGAGCCTGAGCGAAGGTTTGGAGCTGAGGCAGAGCAGGGACAGAATGGAGCTGAGGAAGAAGCTCTTCAGTGCCAAGGTGTGGAGACTCTGGGTCAGGCTGCCCGGGGAGGCTGTGGCTGCCTCCTGCCTGGAGGGGCTGCAGGCCAGGCTGGATGAGGCCTGGAGCAGCCTGGGCTGGGGGGAGGGGTCCCTGCCCATGGAGCCGGATGAGCTCTGAGATCTCCAACCTGAGCCAGTCTGTGACTCTATGGTTGTGAAGCCTGGTGCTGACTTTGCTCATCAGCAGCTTTGCTTCAGGAGACAGCAAGGCTGGGAGAGGCCTTGGACAACCTGATCTAGAGGAGGCAGGGGTGTTCCAGAGCCCCACAGCACAGGGGTTGGAACTAGATGATCTTCAGGGTCCCTTCCAACCCTACCCATTCTGTCACAGATTGGGAAAGGGACTTCTGCAGATCTCCCAGCCCAAGCCCCTGCCAGAGCAGGGCACCCAGGGCAGGGCACCCAGAACACATCCAGGGGGGGTTGGAAGCTCTCCACACCAGGAGACTCCACAACCTCTCTGGGCAGCCTGCTCCAGGCCTCTGGGAGCCTCCCAGGCAAGAAGTTCCTCCTCCTGCTGAGCTGCAACCTCCTGGCCTGCACTTTCCATCCCTTGCCCCTTGGCCTATGCCAGGGCACAGTGAGCAGAGCCTGGCCCTGGCCCTTCCTTCCTGCCCCCCAGCCCTCAGCTCTTGAGAGACATTGAGCAGATCCCTCTCAGCCTTCTCCTCTCCAGCCTCAGCAGCCCCAGGGCTCTCAGCCTCTCCTCAGCAGCAGTGCTCCAGGCCCTTCAGCAGCCTTGCAGCCCTCCCTTGGCCTCTCCCCAGCAGATCCCTGTCCCTGCTGAGCTGGGGAGCCCAGAGCTGGCTGCAATCTTGCAGCTGGGGCCTCAGCAGGGCAGAGGACTTCCCAGGTGTCAGCTGCTAGCTTCCCATCAGCTGCAGAGAGCCGGGGGGGGTTGATGTGCCTGGCAGCACTTCAGGGGGAGGATGTGAAGAGTCTCCTCTCGAGCAGGGAAGTTGCAGCAGAGGCTGAGCGCAGGAGGTGCTGCCTGTGGGCCCTGAGGACGTGTCAGCTGTGCTGGTGTCTCCTGCTACAGCTTCTTTGTGCTGTGCTGTGCCTGCTCCTGCTCGGGCTTGGGGAGCAATCCAGTTTTCAGTGTCATTGCTCTCCGTGGGCTGTGCGGAAGGCACCAGGCACGAATCACTGCCGAGGAGCTTCGGCGCTCCGGAGCAACTAAAGCAGCTCTGACTGAGTTGCTCTGCTCTGACTCCTCTGTCACTGTGACCTCTCCAGCAGGACAGCCCAGGCCTTCTGAGGCTGCCCCAGCAGCATTGTTGTCATAAGCATCAAATCAAGCTGGGGGAGGTCCTGCAGAGCAGGACTGGGGAGGAGCAGCTGAGGGAGCTGGGGGGGTTGAGTGTGGAGCAGAGGAGGCTGAGGGAGACCTCCTTGCTCTCTGCAGCTCCTGAGAGGAGGCTGCAGCCAGCTGGGGGCTGGGCTCTGCTCCCTAGTAATGAGTGACAGGCGGAGAGGAACTGGCCTGAAATAGTGCCAGGGAAGGACTGTGTCTGCTTCTGAGGTCCCCAGTTCAGGGGGGACAGGGATCTGTGGGAAAGAGTCCAGTGGAAGTCATGAGGATGATGAAGGGACTGAAACAACTCTGTGAGGAGGAAGGGCTGAGAGACTTGAGGCTGCTTAGCCTGGACTAGAGCAGCCCCAGAGGAGATCTTATTGATGTCTATCAATATCTGAGGGGTTGTGGGGCCCAGAGCTGAAGGCAGCACTCAAGCTGTGGCCTCCCCAGTGCCCAGCCCAGGGCACAATCCCTGCCCTGCTCCTGCTGCCCACACCATTGCTGCTCCAGGCCAGGCTGCTGCTGCCCTTCTTGCCCCCCTGGGCACTGCTGGCTCCTCTCCAGCTGCTGCCACCCAGCACCCCCAGGGCCTTTCCTGCTGGGCACTTTCCAGCCCCTCTGCCCCAGCCTGGAGCCTTCCTGGGGCTGCTGTGACCCAAGGGCAGTATCTGGCACTTGGCTTTAGCCTTCTCCTGTCCAGATTGCAGACTGGCAATCTGTCCAAGCTCCCCCTCTAAACAGCTGCTCTGTCCCAGCAACGTGTTACCTCCTTTGGACTTTCTGAAGGCTCCCTGGCTCCTTCAGGCTGGCTCCTAGCGGGGAGGACATGGGAGCAGCAGGTGACACCCTCCAGTCTCATTTGTTGCATGACTTTCAGCATCCACATCAAGTTTGGGAGTCTCTCTGGAGACAATTACCTTGGAATGAGACTGAGAGCTGCTCTCCTGCCCCCCTGGGAAGCTCTTCAGCACTGAGTTGTTCTCCTCCCTCACCTTGCCCCCGCCGGCTCTGCCTGGGACTGAAACCAAGGTGCTCCATCCCCTTGCAGAGGATGTTCTCCTGGCTGGGGCAGTGCAGCATTAGCATGCAGCACACCATGAGCTTTATCATGTCTTCTCCACGTGGTGAGAGGCCTTCAGCAGCTCTCCCCAGACACCTGAAGAGCACATAAAGGATGAGTCAAGCTCTGCAGACAATGGTTGCTGCCCTACGTGGCTTTGCAGTCAGCATGCTGGAGACCAGCAGCACATCCAGCTTCAGGCTGGGAGGCCAGGCTGGGAGAGTTGGCCTTGTTCAGCCTGGAGGAGAGAAGGGAGACCTGCTGGTGGCCCTGCAGTGCCTCAGAGGGGCCCTAAGCAAAGGTGAGGAGGGACTCTGTCAGGCAGGGCAGTGACAGCACCAGGGGAGCAGTTTCAAATGCAAGGGGCAGATGTAGTCCAGGTGTGAGGGAGGTACTCCTCACCCTGAGGGTGGTGAGATGCTGCCACAGGCTGCCAAGGGAGGCTGTGGATGCCCCGTTCCTGGAAGTGTTCAGGGCCAGGCTGGTCAGGGCTCTGGGCAACCTGCTCTAGCTGAAGGTGTCCCTGCCACTGCCAGGGGGCTGGGACTAGATGTTCTTTAGGGTGCCTTCCACCCCAAACCATTGTGGGGCCATAGAATCATTTTGGTTGGAACAGAGCATTCATGGCAGCATCTCCAACTGTCAGCTTCAGGCCACTGTGGCCACTAACCCCTGTCCCAGTTTCAAGGCCTGGTGCATGGTACAAAGCATGTGCAGCAGGGATCAGAGCTCATCAGCTTCTGCCTGGGGCTGTCCTCAAGCCATGAAGCCAGGAGCACAGAACCACAGAGTGCTCTGGCTTGGAAGGAGCCTCCAGAGCTCAGCCAGCCCAGCCCCCTGCACTCAGCAGGGACATCCTCCACTGGAGCAGGCTGCCCAGAGCCCTCTCCAGCCTCCCCTGCAATAGCTCCAGGCAGGGAGCCTCAACCACCTCCCTGGGCAGCCTGCTGCAGTGCTCCAGCAGCCTCCTGGGGCAGAACTTGTTCCTCACATCCAATCTCAATCTGCTCTGCACTCATCTCAAACCATTGCCCCTGCTCCTGTCATGTGCAGGTGGGAGGACACCAAAGGGTTGGGACAGAAATGGAGGTCTGCAGAGGCCCATGAGGCCTCCATGCTGGAGGGCAGGCAGCTTCCAGGTTCCCTTCCTGGATGCCTCTTCTGCTGGCTGCCTGTGCTGCAGCTGTGTGAGGAGGAATCATTTGGGGTTTGGCTGCTCCTCTACTCACCAAGCCAAAGTGAGGAGCCTCAGCCAGCCCCACACTACCCCACCAGCCACACTCCTGCCTCACCAGAGAGGTCCCAGGTGACTGAAACTGGCCAGTGTGGTCCCCATCCATAAAAAAGGTTGGATGGAAGAACCTGGAAGCTCCAGGCCTGGCAGCCTGACCTCAGTGCCAGGGAAAGTGATGGAGCAGATTATCCTGGGGGCAATAACTGCACCTGAAGGATGGCCAAGGGCTCAGGCCCAGCCAGCATGGATTTAGGAGGGGCAGGTCCTGCCTCTCCAACCTGATCTCCTTCTATGATCAGGTGACTGCCTGGGGGCTGTGGGGCAGGCTGTGGATGTGGTCTGCCTGGACTGCAGCAAGGCCTTGGACACTGTCCCCCACAGCAAACTGCTGGCTAAGCTGTCAGCCCCTGGCTTGGACAGCAGCACTCTGAGCTGGGTGAGGAACTGGCTGGAGGCTGAGCCCAGAGAGTGGTGGTGAATGGTGCCACAGCCAGCCGGCAGCCAGGCACCAGTGGTGTGCCCCAGGGAGCAGTGCTGGGCCCCAGCCTGATCAATATCTCCATTGATGATCTGGAGGAGGGGATGGAGTCCATCAGCAGTGAGTTTGCAGATGACACCAAGCTGGGGGCAGGAGTGGAGCTGTCAGAGGGTAGGAGAGCTCTGCAGAGGGACCTTGACAGGCTGCACAGATGGGCAGAGGCCAACAGGATGGCACTGAACAAGTCCAAGTGCCAGGGGCTGCACTTTGGCCACAGCAACCCCAGGCAGTGCTGCAGGCTGGGGGCAGAGTGGCTGAGAGCAGCCAGGCAGAGAGGGATCTGGGGGTGGTGGTGGAGAGCAGCTGAACAGGAGGCAGCAGTGTGCCCAAGGGGGCCAAGAAGGCCAAGGGCATCCTGGCCTGCAGCAGGCAGAGTGTGGCCAGCAGGAACAGGGAAGTCCTTGTGCCCTGTGCTCAGCACTGCTGAGGCCACACCTGGAGTCCTGTGTCCAGCTCTGGGCTCCTCAGGTCAGGAAAGAGGTTGAGCTGCTGGAAGGTGTCCAGAGAAGGGCAAGAAAGCTGGGGAGGGGTCTGGGGCACAGCCCTGGGAGGAGAGGCTGAGGGAGCTGGGGTTGCTTAGCCTGGAGAAGAGGAGGCTCAGGGGAGACCTTCTTGCTCTCTCCAACTCCCTGCAGGGAGGTTGTAGCCAGGTGGGGGTTGGGCTCTGCTCCCAGGCCCCCAGCACCAGAACAAGAGGACACAGTCACAAGCTGTGCCAGGGGAGGTTTAGGCTGGAGTGAGGAGAAAGTTCTTCACTGAGAGAGTTGTTGGCCACTGGAATGTGCTGCCCAGGGAGGTGGTGGAGTCCCCATCCCTGGAGGTGTTCAAGAGGGGATTGGATGTGGCACTTGGTGCTGTGGTCTAGTCATCAGGTCTGTGGTGACAGCTTGGACTTGATGATCCTTGAGGTCTCTGCCAACCTTGGTGATACTGTGAGACTGTGATACTAAGAGCAGCTAAGCTGTTTCTCCCCAGGAGCAGGGAGCTGATTATCCCTACTTGCTGAGGGAGCAGAGAAGCAGGAGCACATTTCATAGCCTTGCCATCACCACGATGGGTTTTGGTCCACAGGCTCATGAGATGCTGCCAGCTGCTGCAGCACATCAGTGGAGCTGGCCAGGTGCATAGCCAGGGGGACTCATGGGCACCCAGAGATGTGCCCAGTGCCCAGGAAGAGAATAAAGCAGGACAGGAAGGTGTTGAAGGGGACAAAGGTGGTGAAGGAATTGATCTGGTCGAGGTTCCTCTAATCCTTGCTCTAAGCAGCTCCTGAAGCAACACTGCAGACCCTGAGGCAGTGCCCTGCACTGGGCTGGGCTGAGGTGGACAGGAGGGTCTCTGGGAGCAGCAGCCTATGTGTGAGCACAGCCCTACCAGCAGCTGGCAGCTCCTCTAAGCCAGGAAAGGCCCTGGGGGTGCTGGGTGGCAGCAGCTGGAGAGGAGGCAGCAGTGCCCAGGGGGGCAAGAAGGGCAGCAGCAGCCTGGCCTGGAGCAGCAATGGTGTGGGCAGCAGGAGCAGGGCAGGGATTGTGCCCTGGGCTGGGCACTGGGGAGGCCACAGCTTGAGTGCTGCCTTCAGCTCTGGGCCCTCCCTGCCAGCAGGAGCTGGAGGGCTGGAGCAGGGCCAGGGAAGGGCAAGAGAGCTGGGGAAGGGTGTGGAGAAGAGGGCTGGGGAGGAGCAGCTGAGGGAGCTGGGGGGTTGAGTGTGGAGCAGAGGAGGCTGAGGGAGACCTCCTTGCTCTCTGCAGCTCCTGAGAGGAGGCTGCAGCCAGCTGGGGCTTGGGCTCTGCTCCCCAGGCTCAGGTGAGAGAAGGAGAGGAACTGGCCTGAAGTTGTGCCAAGGGAGGCTTAGGTTGGAGCTGAGGAACAATTTCTCTGGTGGCAGAGTGGTCAGGGAGTGTCAGAGGCTGCCCAGGGAGGTGGTGGAGTCCCCATGGCTGGAGGTGTTGCAGCAAGCTGTGGCCATGGCACCTGGGGCCATGGTTTGGGGCCATGGGGGGGGACTGGATGCTCTGGGATGTTTCTTCCAACCCAAACAATTCTTTGATTCTGTTACAGAGTAGTCCTGGGCAAACTGCTGTGGCTGCCCTTCCTTCAGCAGGGGGCTTGCACTGGGTGGTCTCCAGAGGTCCCTCTGGAGCTGGGCAGCAAGGAAGGGGCTGGTCTCCTCTCTTCAGCCAGCAGCAGCCTGGTTTGCTGCCTGCAGGCTGCTTTCCTCCCCCAGCAAACATCACGCTGCTGATGGCAGCAGCTCCTCAGCAGCACTCTGGGGTGGCCTGGAGCTGCTCCCTCTCTTTAGTATCTCATTAGTATCTCCTTGCTGCTCACAGGAGAGCTATGACTGCAGCTGCTGATTTAGTGGCTGGCATCTTCCTTTACCAGCAAGAAGAGTTTTCAGCCTCTCAATCTCTTGCCCTGCAAGCTGGGGAGGCTGAAGCCTTCAGCAATGTTCCTGGCAGTAGGATATTAGTAAGTTTGCAGCTGACACCAAGCTGGGGGCAGGAGTTGAGCTGTCAGAGGGTAGGAGAGCTCTGCAGAGGGACCTTGCCAGGCTGCACAGATGGGCAGAGGCCAACAGGATGGCACTGAACAAGTCCAAGTGCCAGGGGCTGCACTTTGGCCATACCAGCCCCAGGCAGTGCTGCAGGCTGGGGGCAGAGTGGCTGAGAGCAGCCAGGCAGAGAGGGACCTGGGGGTGCTGGTGGAGAGCAGCTGAACAGGAGGCAGCAGTGTGCCCAGGGGGCCAAGAAGGCCAAGGGCATCCTGGCCTGCAGCAGGCAGAGTGTGGCCAGCAGGAGCAGGGAAGTCCTTGTGCCCTGTGCTCAGCACTGCTGAGGCCACACCTGGAGTCCTGTGTCCAGCTCTGGGCTCCTCAGGTCAGGAAAGAGGTTGAGCTGCTGGAAGGTGTCCAGAGAAGGGCAAGAAAGCTGGGGAGGGGTCTGGGGCACAGCCCTGGGAGGAGAGGCTGAGGGAGCTGGGGTTGCTTAGCCTGGAGAAGAGGAGGCTCAGGGGAGACCTTCTTGCTCTCTCCAACTCCCTGCAGGGAGGTTGTAGCCAGGAGGGGGTTGGGCTCTGCTCCCAGGCCCCCAGCAGCAGAACAAGAGGACACAGTCTCAAGCTGTGCCAGGGGAGGTTTAGGCTGGAGGTGAGGAGAAAGTTCTTCACTGAGAGAGTTGTTGGCCCTTGGGATGTGCTGCCCAGGGAGGTGGTGGAGTCCCCATCCCTGGGGGTGTTCAAGAGGGGATTGGATGTGGCCCTTGGTGCCATGGGTTAGTTGTCAGGAGGTTGGGTGGCAGGTTGGATGTGATGATCTCTGAGGTCTTTTCCAAGCTCACTGATTCTATGCTTCTGTGCTTCTGTGTCATCTGCTGAGGTGGGGGCTGGGGAGTGCCCCCTGCCCAGTACTGTCTGCACCTCAATGGATGCATTGCATGGGAATGGGCTCCTGTTGTGGGGGTCTGGAAGGCACATTCTGGAAGCTGAAGGGCTTTGAGTGTTCCAAGGAGCAGGAGACACTGCCCTGCCAGCTCCAGTGGGGATTTCATTGCTGCTGTTCTGCACTGGCTACATACTGGAAGGCTTCAAGCCAATTGGTTTGCAGAGTTAGCTTCGAGGCTGTGGTCTGATTGCCTGCCTCACAAGCACTGGAATGCTTGCAGCACCCACTGCATCCCCTGGGGAGAGGGGCAGCAGCAGGGAGCAACCTGACTGGGGTTGGGTTTGGAGAACAGGGCAGGGGAGGAGAGGCTGAGGAACCTGAGGTCATTCAAGCTGGAGCAGGCTGAGGGGAGCCCTCCTTGCCCTCTACAGCAGCTTGAAAGGAGGCTGCAGTGAGGCCAGGGTTGGCTTCTTCTCCTGAGTAGCTAATGACAGGACAAGAGGAAATAGCCTAAAATCACTGCTGTGTGCTGGGGAGACTTCTCCTGGAGCACTGTGTGCAGCTCTGGGGCCTCCAACACAAGAAGGACAGGGACCTGATGGAGAGGGTCCAGAGGAAGCCACTGAGATGATCAGAGGGCACTGGCAGCACAGGAGGCCAAGGGCAGCCTGGGCTGCATCCAAAGCAGTGTGGCCAGAGCTGGAGAGAGGATCCTGCCCCTCTGCTCTGCTCTGGGGAGACCTCACCTGCAGGGCTGGGGCCTGATATGGAGTCCCCAACACAGGAGAGACCTGGAGCTGCTGGAGAGGCTCCAGAATAGGCTGTGAAAATGATCAGAGGCTGCAGAACCTCAGCTGTGGGCACAGGCTGAGGGAGCTGGGGCTGTTCAGCCTGGAGAAGAGAAGGCTCCAGGAGACCTCAGAGCAGCCTGCCAGGACCTGAAGGGGCTCCAGGAGACCTCAGAGCAGCCTGCCAGGACCTGAAGGGGCTCCAGGAACAATGTTCCTGTTCCCAAAGGGGCAATGGTTTGAAATGAGAGCAGAGCAGATTGAGATTGGATGTGAGGAACAAGTTGTGCCCCAGGAGGCTGCTGGAACACTGCAGCAGGCTGCCCAGGGAGCCTCCATCCCTGGAGATACTCAAGGTGAGGCTGGAGAGGGCTCTGGGCAGCCTGCTCCAGTGGAGGATGTCCCTGCTGGGTGCAGGGGGCTGGGCTGCCTGAGCTCTGGGGGTCCCTTCCAGCCCAGAGCACTCTGTGGTTGCTGTCATTGCCATGGCAGCAGGAAGCACAGGGCAGATGTGCCAGGGGCTGGATCAGAGCTGGTGTGAGCTGCAGCCTGTGGCAGGCTTGGGTTGCTGCATGAGCAGAGATGCCTGCCAGCCCTTTGGCCTCCAGGGGAGGGAATGCAGAGCAGCATTTCACACCTTGGTTTTGCACAGAGTGAGACAGACCCAAGTGCTGCTTCAGTGAAATTCATCCCCACCATAAAAATTAACAGGCTGGGAGGGGGAGGGAGCTCAGTGCGAGATGTGCTCCTCATGGTCCCCTTGCTCTGGGAGCTGCTGCACTCCCTGCAGTGGTTAGCCAGGGATGCTGGCTCTGCTGCTGCACAAATAGCCTGTGCCACACCACAGGGAGTTAAGGAAGAGGAGGTTAAGACCAGAAAGGTCTTCTCCAGAGGTCCCTCTGCTGGGGAGGTCTGAGGCAGGAGGAGGTTTCATGGCATGAATCTTTGTGGCCTCAAACTCAACCTTGGAGGAGATGAGGAGTGAAGAGAATGCTTCTGGCACAGCCTGAGCCTGCAGGACACCAGGGGCATGTCCAACAGGCTGTGCAGGGCCCAGTGTGTGAGGGGCAGCTGGGAATGCTCAGTGGATTGCAGTCTCTCCATGGCACACCTGTGTGACTCTGTGGCAACCACTGAGCTTCTGGGGTGCACTGAGTGTGGCCAGCCGGTCTAAGGAGGTTCTCCTCTCCCTCTGCACTGCCCAGCTGAGACCACAGCTGCAACCCTGTGTCCAGTTCTGGGCTCCCTAGTTCCAGAGAGACAGGGACCTGCAGGGGAGACTCCAAGGGAGGCTGTGAGGATGCTGAAGGGACTGGAACATTCCTGCTGTAAAAAGAGACTGAGCCCTGGGGCTGTTAAGCCTGGGGAGAAGGCTGAGAGGGGACCTTTGAGGTCCCTTCCAACCCAAGCCACACTGTGATCTATCTGAGGACAAAGAGAAAGCAATGAGCTGGGTCTTACACAGCACACTGAGCTCAGCACCACGTTCCCTGCTCAGCTGCTAACCAGTGGGGTTGGGTTGGTGCTGGACTGGAGGAGCTTGGAGGCCTCTCCCAAGCCAAAGACCTCTGTGGCTGGCTGATTCTGCCTGGGCTCTGCATGGCTGAGGCCCTCAGTGGTCAGCTTCTGCACTAAGATAGTGTCCCCAGGTCTGGTCTGGGCCTGGAGCACAGGGAGAGGAAGGAGTCACAGCATGTGGAAGCCCCTGGCTGGGCTGGGTCACTCAGAGCAGAGCACACAGGCAGGTTTGGAATCTCTTCAGAGGAGACTCCACAGTCCCCCTGGGCAGCCTGTCCTGTGCCTGAAGGGGGGGGCAGCAAGCTGTGGCCATGGCTCTTGGTGGCCATGGTGGGGTTGGGTTGGTGCTGGACTGCCTGAACTTGGAGGACTGTTCTAATCCATCAATGCTGTGGTTCTATGCACTAAGGTTTTAAGAAGGCTATGTGCTGAGGTGTGGCCCTGAGTGAAGCTTTCACCCAACCTCCCCAGGCAGAGCTATTTTGCTGCAGCATCTCAGCACAGGCTGCCAAGAGTGAGCTGAGCAAAGCTGGGGACCATGGAGTCTGAGTGCTTTGGGTTGGAAGGAACCTTAAAGATCCTCTAGTTCCAACTCCCCTGCCTTTGGAACCGGATGATCTTTAAAGTCCTTTCCACCCCAGGCCATTCTGTGAGTCTGTGCTGCTGGGACTCACTTGGTGTCTTGTACTGATGTGACAAGTGGAGTCCCTCAGGGCTCAGCACTGGCACCAGTCCTGGTTAACATCTCTGTTGGTGCCAGGGACAGTGGCACTGAGGCTCCCTCAGCACCAAGCTGTGTGGTGCTGCTGACAGCTGGAGGGAAGGATCCATCCAGAGGCACCTGGGCAGGCTGCAGAGCTGGGCCCAAGCCAACCTCAGGAGGCTCAACAAGGCCAAGGGCAAGGTCCTGCAGCTGGCTCAGGGCAACCCCAGGCACCAACACAGGCTGGGCAGGGACTGGCTGGAGAGCAGCCCTGCAGGAAAGGCCTTGGGGGTGCTGGGGGAGGAGAAGCTCAGCAGGAGCCAGCAGGGAGCACTTGCAGCCCAGAGAGCCAAGCAGAGCCTGGGCTGCAGCAAGAGAAGTGTGGCCAGCAGGGCCAGGGAGGGGATTCTGCCCCTCTGCTCCACTCTGCTGAGCCCACAGCTGCAGCTCTGGGGCCAGTGCTGGAGCCCCCAGCACAGGAAGGCTGTGGAGGGGCTGGAAGGTGTCCAGAGCAGGGCCAGGAGGAGGAGCAGAGGGCTGGAGCTGCTCTGCTCTGCAGACAGCCTGAGAGAGTTGGGCTTGTGCAGGCTGGAGAGGAGAAGGCTCCCAGGAGACGTTCTGGTGGCCTTCCAGGATCTGCAGGGGGCTGCAAGCAAGCTGGGGAGGGACTTTGGAGGGGGTGAGGGAGGGATAGGAGTGGGGGGGATGGAGCAAAAGGAGAAGTGGGGAGCTGGAGCTTGGCTGTGAGGAAGAAGTTGTTGGCCAGGAGGGTGGTGAGAGCCTGGCCCAGGCTGCCCAGGGAGGTGGTGGAAGCCTCCTGGCTGGAGGTGTTTGCAGCCAGGCTGGAGGTGGCTGTGAGCAACCTGCTGTGGAGTGAGGTGTCCCTGCCCATGGCAGGGGGTTGGCACTGGCTGAGCCTTGGGGTCCCTTCCAGCCCTGACAGTTCTAAGCATTACCTTCTGGACTGAGAAGGAGCTGAGCTGGGCTGTGAGGCAGCAGGCTCATGAGGGAGCAGGCACAGAGGAGGCTGTGGGAAGGACTCCAGTCATGGGGTAATTAATTTTCGTAGTGCTTTAAGTATATCAAAGGCTGGAAAGTCTCCTCCTGAGGAGGTCATCTCTCCCTGCCTGTGTGCAGACTCCTCTCCTGGCATTGATGGCCTGCTGCCATTGGGGTGTTGTGTTTAGTGTCTGCCCTGATTATTAAAGTGATTCATCTGGGGATGACAAATGAGAGATTTCTAGCCCCAGCTGGCATCACTCCTGGGAGCTGAGCAGGCTGCAGACAGTGATGCACAATGGAGCAGGAGCCCAGGCTGGCTTCCAGACCCCAGAGTGGTGGTGGTGGGTTCGTGTTGCTGGCACATAGCTGTGAAGTGAGCCCAGGGAGAGGGCTAAAGGGGAGCAGGGGAGGCCAGAGCATCAGGTAGCAGAGAATCACAGAACCACAGAGTGCTCTGGGCTGGGAGGGAGCTCCAGAGCCCAGCCAGCCCAGCCCCCTGCACTCAGCAGGGACATCCTCCACTGGAGCAGGCTGCCCAGAGCCCTCTCCAGCCTCCCCTGCAATAGCTCCAGGCATGGAGCCTCAACCACCTCCCTGGGCAGCCTGCTGCAGTGCTCCAGCAGCCTCCTGGGGCAGAACTTGTTCCTCACATCCAATCTCAATCTGCTCTGCTCTGCTTTGCAGCCCTTGCCCCTGCTCCTGTCCCTGCAGGCCTTTGGGAGCAGTCTCTCTGCAGCCTTCTTGTAGCCTCTTCAGGTCCTGGCAGGCTGCTCTGAGGTCTGCCTGGAGCCTTCTCCTCTCCAGGCTGAACACCCCCAGCTCCCTCAGCCTGTGCCCCAGAGCAGAGGTGTTCCTGGCTCCTGGCTCTCATGGCCTCCTCTGGAGCCTCTCCAGCAGCTCCAGGTCCTGCCTGTGCTGGGGGCCCCAGAGCTGGAGGCAGTGCTGCAGGGCCATGCAGGTGTTGGGTAGAAGGTTGGACCTGCTGATCTTAGAGCCTTTCCCCCCCTCATGGTTCTGTAGCCTAGGATGCCATGGCTCCCATCAGACATGCAACATCATTTTCAAGCACCTATTGAAGCAGCTTAAGGCCAAATGGAACAATCTGAGCCCTCCTTAGCCACTTTGGGTCTGGTGTAAGCAAAGCCACCTGCAACTGAAAGCAACCTGTCCCTGCAGCCTTCAGTCCCCCAGCAACCTTGCAGGGAGCCTTCAATGCCCCCCTGGCAGATGAGAGAGGAGCACCAAAGCAGGGGTGTAAAGCAGAATGGTTTTAAAACAGGGAGGGTTTGGTAGGGTGTCTGTAGGCAGCTTGGGAGGGTAAAGCATAGGTGGAAGCACAGAATAGTTTGGATTGGAAGAGACCTCCAAGGTCTTCCTATCCAACCATCAACCCAACCCCACCATGCTGGGGGGGTTGAGGGTGGAGCAGAGGAGGCTGGGGGAGACCTCCTTGCTCTCTGCAGCTCCTGAGAGGAGGCTGCAGCCAGCTGGGGCTTGGGCTCTGCTCCCAAGCAGCCAGTGACAGGAGGAGAGGAAATGGCCTCAAGTTTGCCAGGGCAGGGTTAGGTAGGGCATTAGAGGAAACTGCTCCCTGTGTGAGCAGGGGAGGGAGGGAGCAGAGAGCCTCCTGCCTTTGCCTGCCTCAGGGCAGTGCTGCTGTGGGTTTGTGCTGTTGTGGGACATTGGCTAAGCCCCCACCCAGCTGCCTGTCTTGCAGACCATTTCAGCTGCTCCTTCAAATCCCTTCTGAAGCTTCAGCAAGCTCATTCTGGGTTGTTATCCTGAGCAATCAGGGTGCAGTTGCACATAATAGGAGATGAAATGTTCTTTAATCCTTTCTGCTGTGATGAGTATCAAACTCAGAGCCTCAACTGCCCTCCTGCAGCCCTCTGCTCCTCCTCCTATCTTCCCCATCAAATAACAAAAGTAATTTGTGTTTTATCTTGTAAATGAGAAGGATGAGAGCCTGGAAAGCGAAAGCAGAGCTTTGCTTACTTGAGAGGAGTTTCAGAACCAGCTCTCAGATTCCTTTCCATGCTGAGGGAGCTGGGGGTGTTCAGCCTGGGGAAGAGAAGGCTCCAGGCAGACCTCAGAGCAGCCTGCCAGGACCTGAAGAGGCTACAAAAAGGCTGCAGAGAGACTGCTCCCAAAGGCCTGCAGGGACAGGAGCAGGGGCAAGGACTGCAAAGCAGAGCAGAGCAGATTGAGATTGGATGTGAGGAACAAGTTGTGCCCCAGGAGGCTGCTGGAACACTGCAGCAGGCTGCCCAGGGAGGTGGTTGAGGCTCCATGCCTGGAGCTATTGCAGGGGAGGCTGGAGAGGGCTCTGGGCAGCCTGCTCCAGTGGAGGATGTCCCTGCTGGGTGCAGGGGGCTGGGCTGGCTGAGCTCTGGGGGTCCCTCCCAGCCCAGAGCACTCTGTGGTTCTGTGATTCCCTTTTCCAGAGTCTGTAAATTGCAGAGGAGTCTTCCTGGGGTGGGCTTCCAGTGCTCCAGGGAAGGGAAAGCAGCTGTGGTGCTGGAGCTGTTGTTCTGCTCCATCTCCATGGGAATCTGACTGAGCAGTTTGCAGAGGGGTCCCAGTTCTTCTGGGTTTCTGCTCTAAGTTGAGTACTCTTAAAGGAAAGGGCCCAGGAAACACTTACAGAAGAGTGCTGATCCTTAGCACACTCTGCCCTGAGTCCTGCTGGAAGGTGGGGAGCAGGGGGGAGCTTAGTTTCTTCTTTCTCATGAAGAACATTGGTGAGAGGCTTTCTGTAAGTGAGAGACTCTACTAAGGGTAGGGTCCTGCCCCTGGGGAGGAAGAACCTCCTGCAGCAGGGCAGGGGAGGGGAGACCTGCTGGGAAGCAGCTCCAGGGAGCAGGACCTGGGAGTGCTGGGGGCCAACAAGTTCCCCATGAGCCAGCAAGGTGCCCTGGTGGGCAGGAAGCCAATGGGGTGCTGGGGGGCACCAAGAGTGTGGGCAGTAGGGCAAGGGAGGTTCTCCTGCCCCTCTACTCGGCTCTAGGCAGGCTGCATCTGGAATCCTGGTTCCAGTCCTGGGCTCCCCAGTTCCAGAGGCAGGGAAGTGCTGGAGAGAGCCCAGGGCAGGCTGGAAAGCTGCTGAGGGGCCTGGAGCAGCTCTGGGAGCAGCAAAGGCTGAGAGCCCTGGGGCTGAGAGCCTGCAGAAGAGCAGCCCCAGAGGGCAGCTGAGCAATGCTCAGCAAGAGCTAAAGGAGCTGTGGGGGGCAAGAGGCTGGGGCCAGGCTCTGCTGAGTGGTGCCCAGGGCCAGGCCAAGGGGCAAGGGGCACAGAGTGGCAGGCAGGAGGTTGGAGCTGAGCAGGAGGAGAAAGTTGTTTGTTGTGAGGCTGCTGGAGGCCTGGAGCAGGCTGCCCAGAGAGGTTGTGGAGTCTCCTGGTGTGGAGAGCTTCCAACCCCCCCTGGGCACTGTGCTGCTGGGCAAGCTGCTGGGGGTGCCCTGCTGGAGCAGGGCTTGGGCTGGGGGAATCCCAGGGGTTCCCATCCAGCCCTCCCCATGCTGGGGCTGTGTGAAAATTTTCCCAGCAGGAGTGAAAGAGACTTCCTGGAGTTCCATGTGGAGATGTAAAGCAAAAAGAGTGCAGCAGAGGGAAGGGAGGGGAAGCAGCAGAGCAGGGCTGGGGAAGCACCACCAGCAGTGATTCATGAGGATCTCACTCTGTCTTCATTCCTTGATCTTCAGATAAAATTTCCAGAGGTTAACAGCTTGGAAATTGTTTGCTGGGTGTTGCTTCACTGGAATAGTTCTGCTATTATTAAATCAAAGCCCTTAACAAACTGATCAGCTGCAGCCTGCTGCCCTGCCAGCGCTGCCGGAGAGAGGGAAGAACCCTCCCCCTGGGGACAGATGATGGCAGCAGGCTGCTCCTCAGGGCTTCCAGAGGCTTGTGGACTTCTTGAGCTTGGAAGAGGCCTCCAAGCTCCTCCAGTCCAACCTTCAAACCAACCCCCCCATGGCCACCCAACCATGGCCCCAGGTGCCATGGCCACAGCTTGCTGCAACACCTCCAGCCATGGGGACTCCACCACCTCCCTGGGCAGCCTCTGCCAGGCCCTGACCACTCTGCTACCAGAGAAATTGTTCCTCAGCTCCAACCTAAGCCTCCCCTGGCACAACTTCAGGCCAGTTCCTCTCCTTCTCTCACCTGAGCCTGGGGAGCAGAGCCCAACCCCCAGCTGGCTGCAGCCTCCTCTCAGGAGCTGCAGAGAGCAAGGAGGTCTCCCTCAGCCTCCTCTGCTCCACACTCAACCCCCCCAGCTCCCTCAGCTGCTCCTCCCCAGCCCTCTTCTCCACACCCTTCCCCAGCTCTCTTGCCCTTCTCTGGCCCTGCTCCAGCCCTCCAGCTCCTGCTGGCAGGGAGGGCCCAGAGCTGAAGGCAGCACTCAAGCTGTGGCCTCCCCAGTGCCCAGCCCAGGGCTTGTTTTCCTTGCCTGTCTCCTGTTTCATCTTGCAGGCCCTCCCCTTCTCTAGGGGTGGTTCTTCTGTGGTACTTTTACTACCAAAGCAGTAAGAACTGCAGGACCTGCAGCTTGTCAGATTTCCATGCAGATGTCCCCAGATTAATTGCCAGGCCATTCCTAGCCAGAGTGAAGCATTACCCTAATGACTCCCTCTGCAGCCTCCCTTCTTTGTTCCCAAACAAGTGATGTTAATTGGATAATGAGGTGGCAGAGGGGCTCAGGAGTTTGGCATTCCCCCAGCTGGTGGAAGAAGAGGAGCTTATGTGAGAGGCTTTTCAGATGCCTCCACAGCCAGCACTGGATCCTGATCAATCCTTCTTCTAGTTCCAGATGGCTTCTGACTTTCTACAACATGGGCTGGGTGCTGTTCCTTTCCCACCTGATGTTCTTCTGCTCTAATTCCTGTGACCTGTACAGGCCCCTTAGTGTCATCAAGTCTATGGATCCAGATTCCTTAAGCCCTCCTCTGACAGCCAACAAGATGGGCAGTGGGAGCAGGTTGAGAGATGACTGCAGGAGGAGATGAGCTCCTTGGATGGGGAGGAGGCTGGGGGCAGTTCTGTTTGTCCAGAAGAATGAATCCTCATGAAGTTCATTTTGAGCAAGGGTAGGGTCCTGCCCCTGGTGGGGAACAACCTCCTGCATCAGGACAGGGGAGGGGAGACCTGCTGGGAAGCAGCTCCAGGGAGCAGGACCTGGGGGTGCTGGGGGCCAACAAGTTTTTTGGCCACAACAACCCCATGCAGTGCTGCAGGCTGGAGTCAGAGTGGCTGAGAGCAGCCAGGCAGAGAGGGACCTGGGGGTGCTGGTTGATGGTAGGATGAACATGAGCCTGCAGTGTGCCCAGGCAGCCAAGAGGGCCAATGGCATCCTAGCCTGCATTAAGAACAGTGTGGCCAGCAGGAGCAGGGAGGTCATTCTGCCCCTGTACACTGCACTGGTTAGGCCACACCTCGAGTCCTGTGTCCAGTTCTGGGCCCCTCAGGTTAGGAAGGATGTTGACTTGCTGGAACGAGTCCAGAGAAGGGCAACGAAGTTGGTGAGGGGTTTGGAGCACAGCCCTGTGAGGAGAGACTGTGGGAGCTGGGGCTGCTTAGCCTGGAGAAGAGGAGACTCAGGGGTGACCTTATTGCTCTCTACAACTACCTGAAGGGGGGTTGTAAACAGGCAGAAGTTGGTCTCTTCTCCCAGGCAGCCAGTACCAGAGCAAGAGGACACAGTCTCAGGCTGCACCAGGGGAAGTTCAGGCTGGAGGTCAGGAGGAAGTTTTACACAGAGAGAGTGATTGCCTATTGGAATGTGCTGCCTGGGGAGGTGGTGGAGTCGCCGTCACTGGAGGTGTTCAGGAGGAGACTTGACAGGGTGCTTGGTGCCATGGGTTAATTGATTAGGTGGTGTTGGGTGATAGGTTGGACGTGGTGATCTTGAAGGTCTCTTCCAACCTGGTTTATTCTATTCTATTCTATTCTATTCTATTCTATTCTATTCTATTCTATTCTATTCTATTCTATTCTATTCTATTCTATTCTATTCTAAGTTCCCCATGAGCCAGCAAGGTGCCCTGGTGGCCAGGAAGCCAATGGAGTGCTGGGGGGGCACCAAGAGTGTGGGCAGCAGGGCAAGGGAGGATCTCTTCCCCCTCTACTCAGTCCTAGTAAGGCCAAATCTGGAGCCCTGTTTCCAGTCCTGGGCTCCCCAGTTCCAGAGGCAGGGAAGTGCTGGAGAGAGCCCAGGGCAAGCTGGGAAGCTGCTGAGGGGCCTGGAGCAGCTCTGGGAGCAGCAAAGGCTGAGAGCCCTGGGGCTGAGAGCCTGCAGAAGAGCAGCCCCAGAGGGCAGCTGAGCAATGCTCAGCAAGAGCTAAAGGAGCTGTGGGGGGCAGGAGGCTGGGGCCAGGCTCTGCTGAGTGGTGCCCAGGGCCAGGCCAAGGGGCAAGGGGCACAGAGTGGCAGGCAGGAGGTTGGAGCTGAGCAGGAGGAGCAAGTTGTTTGTTGTGAGGCTGCTGGAGGCCTGGAGCAGGCTGCCCAGAGAGGTTGTGGAGTCTCCTGGTGTGGAGAGCTTCCAACCCCCCCTGGGAACTGTGCTGCTGGGCAAGCTGCTGGGGGTGCCCAGCTTAGGCTGGGGGATGCCAGGGGTCCCTTCCAAGCCCTCCATGCTGGAGGTCATCTTCAGAGGGTGCTTTCCACTGCTCATCACAGCAGCATTGGAGGAGGTCTGACTTTGGGGGTTTTATTACAGTGTTGAGGCTGGAGGGGAGAAAACTCCTTTCCAGCTGGCCAGCAGCAGCAATATTTCCTCCAGCTCCCCTCCCACCGTGCCCAGGTTGGGAGAAATTGCCCTGAAGTTGTTGTTCCTTCTGCTCCTGGGGAGGAGGTCAGTTTTAAAATGTGCTTTGCAGGATGAAAGCTCAGAGCTCCTGAGGGTGTGAGGCTGAGCTCCAGAGCCCAGCAGACAGCTGCCTGCAGAGTGCTGTGCCTGTCTGTGGAGGATGTCTCCTGAGTGGAAGAGATAGCAGGAGGAGAAGGGCTCCTACTCTTTAGCTGCAGGCTATGGCAGTGATAAGAGAGCAGGTTTGTTCCTCAGTGATTTCCCTCTGCCCCCAGCAGGAGACATTTCCCCCATGGTTAAGAGGATTCTCAGCACTGCCTTTCACTTAATCCTGGCTTTTTTCTCCAGAAAATATAAAGAGTGACCTGAGGTATCCCAGAGCCTGACAGAGGATTTGGAGCAGGCACAGCCACAGCTGGGAAGCAGGGATGGAGTGGTCTGATAAGGCACTGACAGAGAGGCTGTGTGTGGAAAGCCCAGAAGGTGAAATTCCTCTGTGGGTGCCCAACAGAGAAAGAGTCATGGGAAATGCTCTGCTGCAGGGGGACATGAGGGGTGGAAAGGTTCTCCTGTCTGCACAGAGCAGAGCTGCCACGGCTCAGCACCTCCCTTGCTGCAGCAGGATCAGAGGAATTCATCTGGAGGTGGAAGCTCTTTGGGGTGTGGTGATGCAAGAAGTTCTGGTGGCCTCATCAGTGCCATTTCCCCCTCTGACTGCACCCTTCCCACCCAGGGGATTAGCAGCATTGGTGCTACATGGCCAGAGAAACATCACAGCCCAGGCAAGCCTGAATGTCTGACTGCCTCTCACCACCCTGAGGAAACAAGCCCGGCCTTGTTTCCAGAGTCACAGACTGCATCAGGCTGGAAGGAGCCTCAGAGGGCATCTTGGCCACCCCCCTGCAGGCAGCAGAGACAGCTCCAGCCAGAGCAGGCTGCCCAGGGACACAGCCAGGCTGAGCCTGAATGGCTCCAGCCATGGAGCCTCAACCACAGACCTGATTCCCAAGCGTTTGGAAGCTCTCCACACCAGGAGACTCCACAACCTCTCTGGGCAGCCTGCTCCAGGCCTCCAGCAGCCTCACAACAAACAACTTTCTCCTCCTGCTCAGCTCCAACCTCCTGCCTGCCACTCTGTGCCCCTTGCCCCTTGGCCTGGCCCTGGGCACCACTCAGCAGAGCCTGGCCCCAGCCTCCTGCCCCCCACAGCTCCTTTAGCTCTTGCTGAGCATTGCTCAGCTGCCCTCTGGGGCTGCTCTTCTGCAGGCTCTCAGCCCCAGGGCTCTCAGCCTTTGCTGCTCCCAGAGCTGCTCCAGGCCCCTCTGCAGCCTGCCCTGGGCTCTCTCCAGCAGTTCTTTGCTGGATTTTTTTGCAGTGGTGCAGTATGGAAGGGCTGAACCTGAAGCCTTCACTCTTGCTGCATCCCCATGCACAGCCCCATCCCTTCCAGGCCATGCTCCCTGGCCTTGCTCTCATTTCCAGCATCTCCTCTGGCTTTGTTTTACCCCTGCTCTCCCCAGAGGTACAAGTGCCACTAGAGCTGTGTGTTGAAGCTCTCACTCAGGAGTGAAGTGGCCTTAATCCTGAAGAGGATTAAGTTACAGTGCACCTACAGCAATTGAGCTGCTGGGTAAGAGCTGCTGCAGATGGATCCAGTGGTGCCTCAAGTGCTGTCCCCTGCCTTAGCTGATGGATGTTCCCACCTGCCTGAGTGGCCAGAGTGCCCAGCTCCCTGCCGGCTCTGCAGACAGACCCTCCCCACCTGGCCTTTGACATCTGGCTTGATGCAAGGTTCCCTGGCAAAGAGGCCTTCTTCCTGGGGCTGGCTACCTGGGGGGTTTCCCCTCTCCTGCACCCACCAGTTAAACCTAGCACTCTGGGGTGTGATGGAAGGGGGCAGATGGAAGTAGCAGAAGGATGGGGAAGTGTTTGTAGCACTTGGAGGACACCCCCAGGGTAAGCCCCAAGGCTTAGTGAGGTGACCTTGCATGGAGTGGTCTCTGGCTGTGGTTGTGTTCCTGTACCAGGAGCAGGGAGCAGGAGCAGGAGTGGGATCCCATCACAGATCAGCAGCTGGGAGGGAAAATCCACCTCCTGCTGCTGAGCCAGTTAAACATGGAGCTGTTTGTGTGACCTCTTCGCACCAAATGATAACATTTTGTTTTCTGGAACAGTATTGGAAGTGGCAAAGAAAACTGCTCCAGACCACTGCTTGGAGGTCGTTTGGCTAGAGGCAGAGACCCCTGGGCAACATCAGCTTAATGGAGACCTGAAGGAGATACAGGGCTCAGGATTGGAATACACTGCAGGAGCAGGGCCAGAGAAGGGCAAGAGAGCTGGGGAAGGGTCTGGAGAAGAGGGCTGGGGAGGAGCAGCTGAGGGAGCTGGGGGGGTTGAGTGTGGAGCAGAGGAGGCTGAGGGAGACCTCCTTGCTCTCTGCAGCTCCTGAGAGGAGGCTGCAGCCAGCTGGGGCTTGGGCTCTGCTCCCCAGGCTCAGGTGAGAGAAGGAGAGGAACTGGCCTGAAGTTGTGCCAGGGGAGGCTTAGGTTGGAGCTGAGGAACAATTCCTCTGGTGCCAGAGTGGTCAGGGCCTGGCAGAGGCTGCCCAGGGAGGTGGTGGAGTCCCCATGGCTGGAGGTGTTGCAGCAAGCTGTGGCCATGGCACCTGGGGCCATGGCTGGGTGGCCATGGTTGGGTTGGGTTGGTGCTGGACTGGAGGAGCTTGGAGATTTCCTCCAGCCCAAACAATTCTGTGGCTCTGTGAATTTCGTATGGGACAAGATTAATTGGCTGGAGCACTGGGAATGGCCTCCCCAACCCTCAGTCTGTTACCTAGAGGCAGGAATTCCTTTGCTGCCTGGAGGAAGGCTTCGATCACCTTCTCTTGCCACCACCTTGGCTGTCTGCATCCCACCCTGGAGCCCGGGGGTGGAAGCAGTGGAGCATTTCCCCTCCTTGCCCTGTGAGCTCTGCTGCAGAAAGCTACCTGTCCTTCGGGAGCTGTCTGTCCCCTCGGGTGCTGTCTGTCCCCTGGGAGCTCTCTGTCCCCTCGGGAGCTGTCTCTGCCCTCGGGAGCTGCCTGTCCCCTCGGGAGCTGTCTGTCCCCTCGGGAGCTACCTGTCCCCTGGGAGCTGTCTGTCCCCTCGGGAGCTGTCTGTCCCCTCGGGAGATACCTATCCCCTGGGAGCTGTCTGTCCCCTCGGGAGCTGTCTGTTCCCTCGGGAGCTGTCTGTCCCTCGGGAGCTGTCTGTCCCCTCGGGAGCTGTCTGTCCCTCGGAAGCTGTCTGTCCCCTGGGAGCTACCTGTCCCCTGGGAGCTACCTGTCCCCTGGGAGCTGCCTGTCCCCTCGGGAGCTGTCTGTCCCTCGGGAGCTGTCTGTCCCCTCGGGAGCTGTCTGTCCCTCGGGAGCTGTCTGTCCCTCGGGAGCTACCTGTCCCCTCGGGAGCTGTCTGTCCTTCGGGAGCTGTCTGTCCCTCGGGAGCTGCCTGTCCCTCGGGAGCTGTCTGTCCCCTCGGGAGCTGCCTGTCCCCTCCGGAGCTGCCTGTCCCTCGGGAGCTGCCTGTCCCTCGGGAGCTGTCTGTCCCCTCGGGAGCTGCCTGTCCCCTCGGGAGCTCTCTGTCCCTCGGGAGCTGTCTGTCCCTCGGGAGCTGTCTGTCCCCTCGGGAGCTGTCTGTCCCCTCGGGAGCTGCCTGTCCCTCGGGAGCTCTCTCTCCCCTCGGGAGCTCTCTGTCCCCTCGGGAGCTCTCTGTCCCCTCGGGAGCTGTCTGTCCCTCGGGAGCTGTCTGTCCCCTTGGGAGCTCTCTCTCCCCTCGGGAGCTGTCTGTCCCCTTGGGAGCTCTCTCTCCCCTCGGGAGCTCTCTCTCCCCTCGGGAGCTCTCTGTCCCCTCGGGAGCTCTCTGTCCCCTCGGGAGCTGTCTGTCCCCTTGGGAGCTCTCTCTCCCCTCGGGAGCTGTCTGTCCCCTTGGGAGCTCTCTGTCCCCTCGGGAGCTCTCTGTCCCCTCGGGAGCTGCCTGTCCCTCGGGAGCTGTCTGTCCCCTCGGGAGCTGCCTGTCCCTCGGGAGCTCTCTCTCCCCTCGGGAGCTCTCTGTCCCCTCGGGAGCTCTCTGTCCCCTCGGGAGCTGTCTGTCCCTCGGGAGCTGTCTGTCCCCTCGGGAGCTGCCTGTCCCTCGGGAGCTGTCTGTCCCCTCGGGAGCTCTCTGTCCCCTCGGGAGCTGTCTGTCCCTCGGGAGCTGCCTGTCCCCTCGGGAGCTGCCTGTCCCTCGGGAGCTCTCTGTCCCCTCGGGAGCTCTCTGTCCCCTCGGGAGCTGTCTGTCCCTCGAGAGCTGTCTGTCCCCTCGGGAGCTGCCTGTCCCCTCGGGAGCTGTCTGTCCCTCGGGAGCTGTCTGTCCCCTCGGGAGCTGTCTGTCCCTCGGGAGCTGTCTGTCCCCTCGGGAGCTGCCTGTCCCCTCGGGAGCTGCCTGTCCCTCGGCAGCTGTCTGTCCCCTCGGGAGCTGCCTGTCCCTCGGGAGCTGTCTCTCCCCTCGGGAGCTCTCTGTCCCTCGGGAGCTGTCTGTCCCCTCGGGAGCTCTCTGTCCCCTCGGGAGCTGTCTGTCCCTCGGGAGCTGCCTGTCCCTCGGGAGCTCTCTGTCCCCTCGGGAGCTCTCTGTCCCCTCGGGAGCTGCCTGTCCCTCGGGAGCTGTCTCTCCCCTCGGGAGCTCTCTCTCCCCTCGGGAGCTCTCTGTCCCCTCGGGAGCTCTCTGTCCCCTCGGGAGCTGCCTGTCCCTCGGCAGCTGTCTGTCCCCTCGGGAGCTGCCTGTCCCTCGGGAGCTGTCTCTCCCCTCGGGAGCTCTCTCTCCCCTCGGGAGCTCTCTGTCCCCTCGGGAGCTCTCTGTCCCCTCGGGAGCTGTCTGTCCCTCGGGAGCTGTCTGTCCCCTCGGGAGCTCTCTGTCCCCTCGGGAGCTGTCTGTCCCTCGGGAGCTGTCTGTCCCCTCGGGAGCTCTCTGTCCCCTCGGGAGCTGCCTGTCCCTCGGGAGCTGTCTCTCCCCTCGGGAGCTCTCTGTCCCCTCGGGAGCTCTCTGTCCCCTCGGGAGCTGCCTGTCCCTCGGGAGCTCTCTGTCCCCTCGGGAGCTGCCTGTCCCTCGGGAGCTGTCTCTCCCCTCGGGAGCTCTCTCTCCCCTCGGGAGCTCTCTGTCCCCTCGGGAGCTCTCTGTCCCCTCGGGAGCTGTCTGTCCCTCGGGAGCTGTCTGTCCCTCGGGAGCTGCCTGTCCCTCGGGAGCTCTCTCTCCCCTCGGGAGCTCTCTGTCCCCTCGGGAGCTGTCTGTCCCTCGGGAGCTGTCTGTCCCCTCGGGAGCTGCCTGTCCCCTCGGGAGCTGCCTGTCCCTCGGCAGCTGTCTGTCCCCTCGGGAGCTGTCTGTCCCTCGGGAGCTGTCTCTCCCCTCGGGAGCTCTCTCTCCCCTCGGGAGCTCTCTGTCCCCTCGGGAGCTCTCTGTCCCCTCGGGAGCTGTCTGTCCCTCGGGAGCTGTCTGTCCCTCGGGAGCTGCCTGTCCCTCGGGAGCTCTCTCTCCCCTCGGGAGCTCTCTGTCCCCTCGGGAGCTGTCTGTCCCTCGGGAGCTGTCTGTCCCTCGGGAGCTGTCTGTCCCCTCGGGAGCTCTCTGTCCCCTCGGGAGCTGCCTGTCCCTCGGGAGCTGTCTCTCCCCTCGGGAGCTCTCTCTCCCCTCGGGAGCTCTCTGTCCCCTCGGGAGCTGCCTGTCCCCTCGGGAGCTGCCTGTCCCTCGGCAGCTGTCTGTCCCCTCGGGAGCTGCCTGTCCCTCGGGAGCTGTCTCTCCCCTCGGGAGCTCTCTCTCCCCTCGGGAGCTCTCTGTCCCCTCGGGAGCTGCCTGTCCCCTCGGGAGCTGCCTGTCCCTCGGGAGCTCTCTGTCCCCTCGGGAGCTGCCTGTCCCTCGGGAGCTGTCTCTCCCCTCGGGAGCTCTCTCTCCCCTCGGGAGCTGTCTGTCCCCTCGGGAGCTCTCTGTCCCCTCGGGAGCTGCCTGTCCCTCGGCAGCTGTCTGTCCCCTCGGGAGCTGCCTGTCCCTCGGGAGCTGTCTCTCCCCTCGGGAGCTGTCTCTCCCCTCGGGAGCTCTCTCTCCCCTCGGGAGCTCTCTGTCCCCTCGGGAGCTCTCTGTCCCCTCGGGAGCTGTCTGTCCCTCGGGAGCTGTCTGTCCCCTCGGGAGCTCTCTGTCCCCTCGGGAGCTGTCTGTCCCTCGGGAGCTGTCTGTCCCCTCGGGAGCTGTCTGTCCCCTCGGGAGCTGCCTGTCCCCTCGGGAGCTCTCTGTCCCCTCGGGAGCTGCCTGTCCCTCGGGAGCTGTCTCTCCCCTCGGGAGCTCTCTCTCCCCTCGGGAGCTCTCTGTCCCCTCGGGAGCTCTCTGTCCCCTCGGGAGCTGCCTGTCCCTCGGGAGCTCTCTGTCCCCTCGGGAGCTGCCTGTCCCTCGGGAGCTGTCTCTCCCCTCGGGAGCTCTCTCTCCCCTCGGGAGCTCTCTGTCCCCTCGGGAGCTCTCTGTCCCCTCGGGAGCTGCCTGTCCCTCGGGAGCTCTCTGTCCCCTCGGGAGCTGCCTGTCCCTCGGGAGCTGTCTCTCCCCTCGGGAGCTCTCTGTCCCCTCGGGAGCTCTCTGTCCCCTCGGGAGCTCTCTGTCCCCTCGGGAGCTGTCTGTCCCTCGGGAGCTGTCTGTCCCTCGGGAGCTCTCTGTCCCCTCGGGAGCTCTCTGTCCCCTCGGGAGCTGTCTGTCCCTCGGGAGCTGTCTGTCCCTCGGGAGCTGCCTGTCCTCCGGCGCTGCGGTCGCGGCCCCGCTGCACGCCTGAGCGCCGCCAGCTTGCTCCGGGCGGGCGGCAGCGTCACGGCGCTCCGCTGGGGCTCTTAGCGCATCATTTCCATTCCAAGTGGCACAGGAGGCTGCTGCCATGGTCCGAGCGGCTGGGCACTGCCGATGCGCTGCTGTGAACTCATCGCAGCGCCGCGGCGGCCGGGGAGCCGCGGATGGATGAGCGCCGAAGCGGCAGCGCTGCCGCGGGGGGCTGCAGCCCGCTGTGCCCTCTCGCGGGGACGTCTTGTCCCGGGGTCCTCTGCTCCTGCTGACACAGGAGGGTTGTTTACCTTCCGAGGGTGTTTGTCCAGAAGCAGCTGTAAACAAGGACTGCATCATCCCCGCAGCCGTAGGAGATGAGTTGGAGCTCGCAAAGGCATTGCTGATGGGGGAAGTGCCTCTCAGCTGGGGGATTCCGGCTGCCCCTGGCCCTTCTCACCACTCTTTGGTGCTGCAGATCGTCTCCAGTGCAGACCCCCTCTGCTGCTGCCCCTAAGGGCTGCTGTGTGTCCCACCAGCCAGGCAGGCTGGAGAGCAGCGGGCAGCCTGCACGGAGGGGACAGCATCGATGAACCCCACGTTTAGGACTGGGGGAGGCTGAGCACAGAGGCAAGGGAGCATGGTGACCATGCCAGCAGAGTAAGTGCCTCTGCCTGCAGGCCAGTGTTTGAAGGCAGCACTTGGGAATGTGCAGGGCAAGAGATGTGAGGGCTAAATCCTCTCCCTCTCCATCCCATGACAGCTCCACCTGCACACAGCATCCATGGGCAGAGCTCTGGGTGGTCCTCGGCCCTGAGGGGCTGCTGGTGGTGATGTGGCACCAGGAGAGTGTTTTGTAGTTGAAACTCCTGGAGCTTCACCCATAGGGTGCCTTGGGTTGGAAGGGATCCAACCTCCCATATGAAGGAGGAGCTGCTGGAAAGGCTCCAGAGGAGGCCACAGAGATGAGCAGAGGCTGCAGAACCTCCCCTGTGGGGCCAGGCTGGGAGAGCTGGGGCTGTGCAGCCTGGAGAAGAGAAGGCTGCAGGCAGACCTCAGAGCAGCCTTGCAGGAGCTGAAGGGCTCCAGGAGAGCTGGGGAGGGACTCTGGACAAAGGCTGGGAGTGCCAGGCCCAGGGACAATGGCTTTGAGCTGGGAGAGGAGAGACTGAGAGTGGAGAGGAGGAAGAAATTGTTGAGAGTGAGGCTGGGGAGACTCTGGCACAGGTTGCCCAGGGAGGCTGTGGCTGCCTCCTGCCTGGAGGGGTTGCAGGCCAGGCTGGATGAGGCCTGGAGCAACCTTGAGCATCTCCCCTTTGTCCTGTCACAGGAGGCCCTGCTCAAACCCAGCTTTGTGCTGGGCTCTTGAAGCACTGTGAAGAGAACCCAGGCTGGTGTCAGCAGTGACAAGTGGCAAATTGGGCTGGCTGAGACTTCACATCCTGAAGCTGAGGCTGGATTGATGGGAACCTGCTGCCCTGGGTTGTTTCCTGCAGCTTTTAACAGCTTTGGAAGTGCTTTGACAACATTTGCAGCAAAGTGGAGCTGGGAATGATTTGTTGCATGAGGCACGTGGATGCTGGCAGTGGCTCTCTGCCAAGGCACTTCGGAGGAGCTTTCCTGGCAGCACATTAGTGAAGCTTTGCAAACTCTGGCTTCAGCTCTGGGCCCTCCCTGCCAGCAGGAGCTGGAGGGCTGGAGCAGGGCCAGAGAAGGGCAAGAGAGCTGGGGAAGGGTGTGGAGAAGAGGGCTGGGGAGGAGCAGCTGAGGGAGCTGGGGGGGTTGAGTGTGGAGCAGAGGAGGCTGAGGGAGACCTCCTTGCTCTCTGCAGCTCCTGAGAGGAGGCTGCAGCCAGCTGGGGGCTGGGCTCTGCTCCCCAGGCTCAGGTGAGAGAAGGAGAGGAACTGGCCTGAAGTTGTGCCAGGGGAGGCTTAGGTTGGAGCTGAGGAACAATTCCTTTGGTGGCAGAGTGGTCAGGGAGTGGCAGAGGCTGCCCAGGGAGGTGGTGGAGTCCCCATGCCTGGAGGTGTTGCAGCAAGCTGTGGCCATGGCTCCTGGGGCCATGGCTGGGTGGCCATGGGGGGTTGGGTTGGTGCTGGACTGGAGGAGCTTGGAGGCCTCTTCCAAATGAAGGAATTCTGTGGCTCTGTGACCTGCTGGAGGGTACCTTTGGTATGTTCAGGTGGCCCTGAGGCAATGGAATGATCACTTAGTTCCTAGCTGCCTTTTGAAGGCTGCTGCTTGCTCTGTGCCTTCAGCATGCAGCTGAGCCCAGCTGTGCAGCTGCAGCCAGCCAGCAGCTTCCCTGCTGGGCAGCAGCCAGTGTCAGCCCAGTCCTTCCCAGGCCCCTGCAGTCTGCCTGGGGGTGCAGCAGTGCCCTGGCAGCGGCTTGCTGCTGGCACACAGCTCCTGTCTGGAGGGCAGAGGGTCATTGGTTTGGAGCTCTGGAGCCATCCCTGGATTAGTGCTTGAAAGAGACAAGGCAGTTGCCAGGGCAACCAGGGAGACAACCAAAGGCCTTTGCTCCTTGTGGCTGAGGAGGTTCTCCTGGCCAGAGGATTCATTCCTGCCCTCTGCCTGCTGCCTCACCACATCCCATCCCTGCTGCTCACTTTGGGGCAGCTGAGGCCAGGGTCCCTGCTGCCTCCTCACCAAGTGGCTTTGCTTTAGAGCATCCTGCACCCTGGTTCACATCATCCCAGGCTGGGGGTGCAGGGCTGGAGAGCAGCCCTGAGGAGAAGGCCTTGGGGGTGCTGGGGGTGCAGAGCTGGCTAGGAGCTGGCACTGAGTGCTGCCAGCCCAGCCCCAGCCTGGCCTGGGCTGAGCCCCAGCAGGGTGGGCAGCAGGGGCAGGAGGGGATTCTGCCCCTCTGCTGTGCTCTGCTCAGACCCCCAGGCAGTGCTGGGGCAGCTCTGGAGCCCTCAGCACAGCCAGGGAGCTGTTGGAGCAGGGCCAGAGGAGGCCAGAGCAGTGCTGGCAGGGCTGGAAGCCCTCTGCTGGGAGCCAGGCTGGGAGAGTTGGCCTTGGGCAGCCTGCAGGGGAGAAGGCTGCAGGGAGCCCTCCTGGTGGCCTTGCAGGACTCTAAGGAAGCTGGCATGGACCTTTTCCCGGTCCCCAGGCCACACTTGCTTGGCAGCCTGCAGTGCCTGGAGTGCAGGCAGCAGCTGCCTGCCTTGTGGATTCCCCAGCTGATGGTGGAGCCCGAGGCTGAGCCCCGGCAGCAAGTAATTGCTTCGTTAAATCATTAGGAGAGCTGCAAACTCCTGCATCCCTTAACGAGAGCAGAGCAATACTGGGGAGTTCATAAGCACAGAGAAGTCCTTCAGAGCAATTACTTTGCACAATTAGGTTGCTATACCAACGAGGTGCAGCTCTTCATCAGCTCCATTTCCCCCAGGCTGCTCCAGGGTGCAGCTGCCATGACAACACAGCACAGCCCTGAGCCTCCCCTGCTGCTGCCCCCCAGCTGCTGGCATCACCCTGAGCCCTGAGCCTCCCCTGCTGCTGCCCCCCAGCTGCTGGCACTACCCTGAGCCCTGAGCCTCCCCTGCTGCTGCCCCCCAGCTGCTGGCACCACCCTGAGCCCTGAGCCTCCCCTGCTGCTGCCCCCCAGCTGCTGGCACTACCCTGAGCCCTGAGCCTCCCCTGCTGCTGCCCCCCAGCTGCTGGCATCACCTCTGGTAGCATCCCAGCATCACACAATCACAGCAGGGCTTGGAAGGAAGCAGCCAGAGCAGCCCCCCCTGGCTTACCCAGAGACCTGGGCAGGCTGCAGGGCTGGGCAGAGGAACCTCCTGGGGGTCACCAAGGGCAAGGGTAGGCTCCTACCCCTGGGGAGGAAGAACCTCCTGCAGCAGGGCAGGGGAGGGGAGACCTGCTGGGAAGCAGCTCCAGGGAGCAGGACCTGGGAGTGCTGGGGGCCAACAAGTTCCCCATGAGCCAGCAAGGTGCCCTGGTGGCCAGGAAGCCAATGGGGTGCTGGGGGGCACCAAGAGTGTGGGCAGCAGGGCAGGGAAGGTTCTCCTCCAAACTCTGCTCTGCCCTGGTCAGGCCACATCTGGAGTCCTGTGTCCAGTCCTGGGCTCCCCAGTTCCAGAGGCAGGGAAGTGCTGGAGAGAGCCCAGGGCAGGCTGGGAAGCTGCTGAGGGGCCTGGAGCAGCTCTGGGAGCAGCAAAGGCTGAGAGCCCTGGGGCTGAGAGCCTGCAGAAGAGCAGCCCCAGAGGGCAGCTGAGCAATGCTCAGCAAGAGCTAAAGGAGCTGTGGGGGGCAAGAGGCTGGGGCCAGGCCCTGCTGAGTGGTGCCCAGGGCCAGGCCAAGGGCCAAGGGGCACAGAGTGGCAGGCAGGAGGTTGGATCTGAGCAGGAGGAGAAAGTTGTTTGTTGTGAGGCTGCTGGAGGCCTGGAGCAGGCTGCCCAGAGAGGTTGTGGAGTCTCCTGGTGTGGAGAGCTTCCAACCCCCCCTGGGCACTGTGCTGCTGGGCAAGCTGCTGGAGGTGCCCTGCTGGAGCAGGGGCTTGGGCTGGGGGATGCCAGGGGTCCCTTCCAGCCCCTCCCTGCTGAGGCTGTGATGCTGTTGAGTGCAGGTGGGGAGCCTCTGGTAGCTGTGGATTTCAGAGAGACAACCAAGGCCATCCAGGCTGATGGCAGCAGATGATGCTCAGCACCCACACTTCCAGGTAGCAGGTTGTCACCAGATGTTCATTCCCCTTCCCCACCCCCACCATAATTAAGTTTAATTGCAAAGAAAAGGGGAGCCAGTAGGCTGTGGAGCAGTGCTGAGCACCAGTGATGATTTCATACCAAGGCAGATCCAGAGTTCCAGCTCCTTGCACCTCCCTGGAGTCAGCATGCTGGACAAATATCTCAGAGGAGGCTCAATAATTCCATACCATCTCCTTGGTGCTCCTCTCTCATCTGCCAGGGGGGCATTGAAGGCTCCCTGCAAGGTTGCTGGGGGACTGAAGGCTGCAGGGACAGGTTGCTTTCAGTTGCAGGTGGCTTTGCTTACACCAGACCCAAAGTGGCTAAGGAGGGCTCAGATTGTTCCATTTGGCCTTAAGCTGCTTCAATAGGTGCTTGAAAATGATGTTGCATGTCTGATGGGAGCCATGGCATCCTAGGCTACAGAACCATGAGGGGGGGAAAGGCTCTAAGATCAGCAGGTCCAACCTTCTACCCAACACCTGCATGGCCCTGCAGCACTGCCTCCAGCTCTGGGGCCCCCAGCACAGGCAGGACCTGGAGCTGCTGGAGAGGCTCCAGAGGAGGCCATGAGAGCCAGGAGCCAGGAACACCTCTGCTCTGGGGCACAGGCTGAGGGAGCTGGGGGTGTTCAGCCTGGAGAGGAGAAGGCTCCAGGCAGACCTCAGAGCAGCCTGCCAGGACCTGAAGAGGCTACAAGAAGGCTGCAGAGAGACTGCTCCCAAAGGCCTGCAGGGACAGGAGCAGGGGCAAGGGCTGCAAAGCAGAGCAGAGCAGATTGAGATTGGATGTGAGGAACAAGTTCTGCCCCAGGAGGCTGCTGGAGCACTGCAGCAGGCTGCCCAGGGAGGTGGTTGAGGCTCCATGCCTGGAGCTATTGCAGGGGAGGCTGGAGAGGGCTCTGGGCAGCCTGCTCCAGGGGAGGATGTCCCTGCTGGGTGCAGGGGGCTGGGCTGGCTGAGCTCTGGAGCTCCCTCCCAGCCCAGAGCACTCTGTGGTTCTGTGGTTCCAGGTACTGTGCTCAGCCTCCTGCCTGGGGCTGAGATCCCTGCCCTGGCTTTTGCCTCCGAGTGCAGGCTCTGCAGGGCTGAATGCCTCCAGGCAGCAGGGCAGCAGCAGCTGGGAGGAGGTGGGGTCTGAGGGTTGATGTTTTGAGAGCTGAAGGCTGCGGAGCGGCAGCAGAAGGCATTCAGCAGAGCTATTAACAGACTCCTTGGCAGCGCTGCAGCCCTTAAGGCTTTAGGAGCTCTCAGCACTAACCCAGCTTCAAAATGATGTTCCTGCAAATGAGGGAGTTGTGAGGATTCAGGATGAGTCAAAGTCGTGCTCCTGAAGGGTACAAACCCACAGTAAGCCTGCAAAGGACTGAAGGTAAACACAATTTGGCTGTGTTTGTGCTAAAGTAAACTGCAGACAGCTCCTCTGCAGCCTTAGCTCTTTGTCCCCACTCTTCACTCAATTAAGCAACTTCTTACCGCAAAGGATATAAATCCATAGGGCACTCCTGGGCTGCATGGGATTAGAGCATTCCTTGAGTCCCACTGTCTTCTGAGCAAGAGAAAGCAAACCAACCCCAGAGCTTTCCCATTCCTGAACTGTAGGGGCAGCACTTCTGCCTGCCTGCTAACAGTACAGACTCACAGCATGGGTTGGGAGGGACCTCAAAGAGCATCCAGATCCAGCCCCCTGCCATGGGCAGGGACCCCTCCCACCAGCCCAGCCTGCTCCAGGCAGGAGGCAGCCACAGCCTCCCTGGGCAGCCTGTGCCAGAGTCTCCCCAGCCTCACTCTCAACAATTTCTTCCTCCTCTCCACTCTCAATCTCTCCTCTCCCAGCTCAAAGCCATTGTCCCTGGGCCTGGCACTCCCAGCCCTTCTCCAGAGTCCCTCCCCAGCTCTCCTGGAGCCCTTCAGCTCCTGCAAGGCTGCTCTGAGGTCTGCCTGCAGCCTTCTCCAAGCTGGTTAAGGCGTCTCTCTCTTCGACTATATTGTCATGGATCCATGATACAGACAGAGCCTTCTCCCTGTGCCTCAGTGCTTGCTCTAGGCTGGGGGTTCAGTAACACCCTGGAGGTGTTTAAGAGGAGCCTGGATGTGGCACTTGGTGCCATGGTTTGGTTGATCAGATGGTGTTGGGTGGTAGGCTGGACTGGATGACCTCAAAGGTCTTTTCCCATCCGGTCTGGTCTGGTGTAGTCTGTGCTATAAATCAAACTGGAATCACAACCTGTACACCTCTTTGAATCCAAGAAGCTCCCAGGGTATTCCCAGGTCAGTTCCCTTTGGCAGGTGCTGCTCCCAGGCACGGTGAGCCCTGCAGCAGGCTGGTGGCCTCTCTGCCAAAGAAGGTTCCTGCAGCCCCCATGGATGGGCTGAGCTCAGCAGGGGCAGATGCTCCAGGATGGCAGCAGCAGGAGAGCAGCTCAGCCACACTGTAGGGAATCAGCCCTCAAGGGGAGGGCATCCAGTGGTGTGAGCGGCAGATGACTCAGCTAGGTGCTAAACACAAGACACCCTTCAGGCTCCTGAGGAAGAGCACAGCACTGCCTGCAGCAGCTTCCTGCAGAAGCCTCCACAGCAGCTGTCTGTCAGATCTCCACAGCATGGCCTGGCTTGGATGGCACCTCAAGAACCACCTGGCAGGACTCACCTGCTGCACCCCCCTGCCATGGGCAGGGACCCCTCAAAACAAGATTCACCCAGCCTGGCCTTCAACACCTCCAGGCAGGAGGCAGCCACAGCCTCCCTGGGCAGCCTGTGCCAGAGTCTGCCCAGCCTCATGCTGAAGAACTTCCTTCCATTAATTAGCTTCTTACATTGAGGCCTTTCCCAAGAGAGGGAGGGACTGTTCCCAAAGGCCTGCAGGGACAGGGACAAGGCTTTGAAGTGAGAGCAGAAGAGAGTGAGGTTGGATCTCTTACGCCAACTCAAGACCAACAAATGCATGGGCCCCTGTGGGGTGCATCCATGAGTGCTCAGAGAGCTGCTGATAGTGCTGCTAAACCTCTCTCCATCATCTTTGAGTAGTTCTGAAGAACAGGAGTGGTGCCTGAGCCCTGGGAGGAAGCAAATGCCACCCCAGGCTTCAAAGGAGGTAGGATGGAGGAGCCAGGTAGCCACAGACCAGTGCCAGCCTCACCGCCATCCCTGGAAGGAGGATGGAGCAGCTCATCCTGGCGGTCATCTCTAAGGACATGGAAGAAAGGAAGGTTATCAGGAGTAGCCAGCATGGATTTCCCAAGGGGAGACCATCTCCTGCCTGACTAATCTGATAGCCTTCCATGCACCCATGACCAAATGGGGAGGTGAGGGAAGAGCAGGGGATGTCATCTGCCTTGGCTTCAGCCAGGCTTTTGAGGCTGTCTCCCACAAGAGCCTCATGGAACAGCTCAGGAGATGTGGCACAGGGGCTTGGTCCTTGGGGTGGATTGCAGACTGCCTCCACAGCAGAGCTCAGAGGGCTGTCAGCAGTGGCACAGAGGCAGCTTGGAGGCCTGTGGCCAGTGCTGCTCCCCAGGGATCACAGCTGGGCACAGGTTTGTTAAACATCTTTGTCAGTGACCTGGCTGAGGGCATTGAGGGCACCCTCAGCAGGTTCTGATGATGCAGAGCTGGGGGGGAGGGGGATGGCTGACCCCCCTCAGGCTGTGCTGCCACCCCAGGAGAGCTGGAGAGGCTGAGAGGTGGCTGCAGGCAAACCTCATGGAGCTCAGGAAGGCCAAGTGCAGGCTCCTGCATCTGGGCAGGAACAGCAGCAGGCCCCAGCACAGGTTAGGAGCTGCCCTGCTGCAGAGCAGCTGCATGGAGCAAGACCTTGGAGTGCTGGTGGGCAGCAAGGGCTGCAGGGGACAGCAATGTGCCCTGGGGGCCAAGAGAGCCTGGGGGGCAGCAAGCAAAGTGTGGCCAGCAGGGCTGGGGAGGTTCTGCTCCCCCTCTGCTCTGCCCTGCTCAGACCACAGCTGCAATCCTGTGCCCAGTGCTGGGCTCCCCAGGTGCAGAGAGACAGAGAGCTGCTGGGGAGAGCCCAAGGGAGAGCCAGGAGGAGGAGTTGGGGACCTGAGCATCTGCCCTGTGGAGAGAGGCTGACAGCCCTGGGGCTGCTGAGGCTGGAGAGGAGAAGGCTGAGAGGGATCTGCTCAATGTCTGTCAAGAGCTGAGGGCTGGGGGGCAAGGGGAGGGGGCCAAGCTCTTGTGGGTGGTGCACAGCCAGGAGCCAAGGAGCAGTGGATGCAAAGTGGAACAGAGAAGGTTTCAGCTCAAGGGGAGAAGGAGAAAGTTGTTTGTTGTGAGGCTGCTGGAGGCCTGGAGCTGGCTGCCCAGAGAGATTGTGGAGTCTCCTGGTGTGGAGAGCTTCCAACCCCCCCTGGATGTGTTCTGGGTGCCCTGCTCTGGGTGCCCTGCTCTGGCAGGGGCTTGGACTGGATGATCCTTGGGGGTCCCTCCCAACCTCTAATATAGTGTGGTATTGTGATGTGAGGAACAAGTTCTGCCCCAGGAGGCTGCTGGAGCACTGCAGCAGGCTGCCCAGGGAGGTGGTTGAGGCTCCATGCCTGGAGCTATTGCAGGGGAGGCTGGAGAGGGCTCTGGGCAGCCTGCTCCAGTGGAGGATGTCCCTGCTGAGTGCAGATGAGCTTTGGAGGTGATTCTGTGACTGTATGATACTAGGCTTGGCTGGATATCAAATTTCTTTCCCCCCAACATTTTGTAGATTTTCTTGTTGGTTTGTAGCCCAGAGCCAGCTGAGTGCTGAGCTGCATCCAAAGCAGGGAGAGCAGAGCACAGGGAGGGGACTCTGCCCCCCTTGCCCCCACAGCTCCTTTAGCTCTTGCTGAGCATTGCTCAGCTGACCTCTGGGGCTGCTCTTCTGCAGGCTCTCAGCCCCAGGGCTCTCAGCCTTTGCTGCTCCCAGAGCTGCTCCAGGCCCCTCAGCAGCTTCCCAGCCTGCCCTGGGCTCTCTCCAGCACTTCCCTGCCTCTGGAACTGGGGAGCCCAGGACTGGACACAGGACTCCAGCTGTGGCCTAGCCAGGGCAGAGTAGAGGGGCAGGAGAACCTCCCTTGCCCTGCTGCCCATTGTTCTTGATGCACCCCAGGCTACCCTTGGCCTTCTTGGCCATTGCTGTCCCATGGAGTGGTGTCCACCAGGACTCCCAGGTCCTGCTCCTTGGAGCTGCAAGGGTGCAGGGCAGGGAAATGTCACTGGGATAAATCTTGTGCCCTAGGTCTGATGCACCCTTTGGGTCCCACGAGGCCAATCTGATCACTTTGCAGCTACCTGCAGCAGCAGCTGTGGATGTGAGGTGTCCAAAAGCACTTGGGTTTCCTCAGAGGATCCCTGAGAAGGTCTCAGTGGGGCTCAGTTGCTCACTCTTGGCACAGAGGTATTGCTTGAAGGACTTTAGGAGGGGTGGCCTAGAAAGCCAGGCAGAGAGGGATGGGTGGGTGAGACACTGACCTCACAGCACTAAGCCAAAGCTGTGGCACATGGAGAGGCTCCCCTGGAAAACAGGCTCAGGCTAGAAAAGGTCACTTTGATCTGAAGTGCCCCAAAGCAAAGGGAGAAGAAAAGGGAGATGCTTGGTGGAAGCAGAACCAGAGTGGAAAGGGATGAGGTTGGACTCCTTCTGCTGTGTGCTGGCAACAGGGCATGAGGAGATTAGGGACAGACATGGCCTGGGGGAGGGGGGAGGAGCAGATCCCTCATGGATGGCCTGGGGTGCTCAGAAACCTGGGCTGTGATGTGTTTCCCAGGCAGGAGGAGATGGACTAAATGATGACTTATCCTGAGTCAGGACACTGTGAGTCATGAAAGCTTTTGTTCATGACTGAGGTTTGTGATGGCACAGCACTGGCAGCAGAGGCCGACAGCCCTCAGGCTGTGCTGCCAGCCAGAGCTGGGCTGGGCAGAGGGAACCTCCTGGAGGTCACCAAGGGCAAGGGTAGGGTCCTGCCCCTGGGGAGGAAGAACCTCCTGCAGCAGGGCAGGGGAGGGGAGACCTGCTGGGAAGCAGCTCCAAGGAGCAGGACCTGGGAGTGCTGGGGGCCAACAAGTTCCCCACGAGCCAGCAAGGTGCCCTGGTGGGCAGGAAAGACAACAGACTCCTGGGCTGCCTTCATAAGAGTGTGGCCAGCAGGTTGAGGCAGGTTGTCCTCCTCCTTTACTCTGCCCTGGTCAGGCCACAGCTGGAGTCCTGTGTCCAGCTCTGGGCTCCCCAGTTCCTGAGGCAGGGAGGTGCTGGAGAGAGCCCAGGGCAGGCTGGGAAGCTGCTGAGGGGCCTGGAGCAGCTCTGGGAGCAGCAAAGGCTGAGAGCCCTGGGGCTGAGAGCCTGCAGAAGAGCAGCCCCAGAGGGCAGCTGAGCAATGCTCAGCAAGAGCTAAAGGAGCTGTGGGGGGCAAGAGGCTGGGGCCAGGCTCTGCTGAGTGGTGCCCAGGGCCAGGCCAAGGGCCAAGGGGCACAGAGTGGCAGGCAGGAGGTTGGAGCTGAGCAGGAGGAGAAAGTTGTTTGTTGTGAGGCTGCTGGAGGCCTGGAGCAGGCTGCCCAGAGAGGTTGTGGAGTCTCCTGGTGTGGAGAGCTTCCAACCCCCCCTGGGCACTGTGCTGCTGGGCAAGCTGCTGGGGGTGCCCTGCTGGAGCAGGGCTTGGGCTGTGGGATGCCAGGGGTCCCTTCCAGCCCCTCCCTGCTGGGGCTGTGATGCTGTGGAAGCTCTGAAACAGCCTCTTGCAGTTTTACACATCAGGCTTTGGGTTCAGCTGAAGGCAGCCTGGAAGCCAGAGCTGCCCTGCAAGGGGATGCCCAGAGGTCCCTTCCAGCTTCACCCTGCAGGGGCTCTGGGTGCTGTGGGTTTGCATGGCTGAGTTTTGAGCCCTCTTACAGGCTTAGAGAGCTGTCAGTGAGCTGCAGTGCATGAGTCAGCTGCTGCTGTATTGCTCATGCCACCAGGAACACCTGAGGGGAAGGATTCTGCATGCACTGCAGACATGCTTTGAACACGTCTTGGAGAGCACTGAAATGCGTCCACAGGGCTGCAGGCAATGTTGGCTCCTGGAGTCACAGAGCTGTTGAGCTTAGAAGGGTCCTGTGAGGACATGAAATGAACAGATCACAGCCCCAGCACTGCTGCTAAGCCACTGCCACTACACCAGGCCCCTCAGCACCACATCAGAGTGGCCTTGGAACACCTCCAGGCATGGGGATTCCACCACCTCCCTGGGCAGCCTCTGCCGATACCTGTTGCAGCAAAGAAACTTTTCCTCCTCTCCAGCCTAACCCTCCCCTGGCACAACTTCAGGCCAGTTCCTCTTCCTCCTCTCCAGCCTAACCCTCCCCTGGCACAACTTCAGGCCAGTTCCTCTTCCTCCTCTCACCTGAGACTGGGGAGCACAACCCAACCCCCACCTGCTCTTCCCTTCTGTTCTTGATTACTGCTGATGCTTGGTCAGTCCCAGAGCCTCCTTGGCTGTGCCTAAAATGTCTTCTTCTGTCAGCAGCAGGGGGTAAGATCTTGGCTGAGTTTCCTTCAGGCACTGAAGCAGAAGGGCTCAGTGTTCACATCCTTACAAGCCAGGAGGAGATGAATTTTACTAAAGGAGTGGTCAGGGAGTGGCAGAGGCTGCCCAGGGAGGTGGTGGAGTCCCCATGCCTGGAGGTGTTGCAGCAAGCTGTGGCCATGGCACCTGGGGCCATGGCTGGGTGGCCATGGGGGGGTTGGGTTGGTGCTGGACTGGAGGAGCTTGGAGGCCTCTCCCAACCCAAACCATTCTGTGATTCTGTGAGGCTGTTACCAACCACAAAGAGAAGGTTGGACACAACTCAAATCTGTTTCAGTCTTTGCAATTCCCTTTCACTGGGAAGGAAGGGCAGGGCTGGGGGCTGCCCTGGGTGAGGGGTGGGCTCAGCAGGGCTCGGCTGAGGCTGGGAGCACCACATGGCACCTGATGTCAAGGAGCTTGTGGGACAGTTGCATTATCAGGGCTGCCTGAGGGAGCAAGCTCAGGGAGCCTCAGGGTTCAGGTGGTGATGGAAGTGGCTGAGTTTGCCTGGAGGGGAGAGAGCAGCTCTGAGAGGAGGAGATGAGGCCTGAGCTGCTTTGATGTGGGCAGGTTGTTCAAATGCCAACATTTCCTCACAGGTATGTTGAACATATATTGGTGTAGGAATACAGAGAGGGATCTCTGCAATTATATCCGCAGAGAGATATAAGCATAGTGACCCCAGGATGGCTTCTGTTAGATAGGACCTCACAGATCATCTAGTTCCAGCCAACTGTGTGGATGTCAGGACCACAAAGGTGCTCAGGGACAGGGAGGGACAAGAGAACACAGCAGGTACACCGTGCTGCTGCTGCTGGTGGTGCCATAGAGCTACACAATGACTTGGAAGGGACCTGAAAGCTCATCCAGTGCCAGCCCCCTGCCATGGGCAGGGTCCCCTCCACCAGCCCAGGCTGCTCCAGGCCTCATCCAGCCTGGTATCCAACACCTCCAGGCAGGAGGCAGCCACAGCCTCCCTGGGCAGCCTGTGCCAGAGTCTCCCCAGCCTCACTCTCAACAATTCCTTCCTCCTCTCCACTCTCAGTCTCTCCTCTCCCAGCTCAAAGCCATTGTCCCTGGGCCTGGCACTCCCAGCCCTTGGCCAGAGTCCCTCCCCAGCTCTCCTGGAGCCCTTCAGGTCCTGCAAGGCTGCTCTGCAGCTCTGCACCCCCAGCACCCCCAGGGCTGCTCTCAGTGTGTATCCCAAGCCATAAAACATCTCTTCTACCTATTTTTTGTGGTCTGTACTCCAGCAGACACTTCTGAGCTCCCTGTGAATTCTGGTGAGTGGCACTGGTGCACAGCCACTGGCTCTGCCAGTTCAGTAGCTGAGCATGAGGACATCCAGCCTGCAGCGCAGCTCTGACCACTGCAGACCTTGCCAGAATCACATGGATCTGGTGTGCGTGTGCTGGGTGTGGGTGTGCCAGGCGTGGGTGTGCCTGGTGTGAGTGTGCCAGGCGTGGGTGTGCCGGGCGTGGGTGTGCCAGGCGTGGGTGTGCGCCGGGTGTGGGTGTGCCTGGTGTGGGTGTGCCGGGCGTGGGTGTGCCAGGCGTGGGTGTGCTTGGCTTGGGTGTGCCTGGTGTGGGTGTACCGGGTGTGGGTGTGCCGGGTGTGGGTGTGCTTGGTGTGGGTGTACCGGGTGTGGGTGTGCCAGGCGTGGGTGTGCCGGGCGTGGGTGTGCCGGGCGTGGGTGTACCGGGTGTGGGTGTGCCAGGCGTGGGTGTGCCAGGCGTGGGTGTGCCTGGTGTGAGTGTGCCAGGCGTGGGTGTGCCGGGCGTGGGTGTGCCGGGCGTGGGTGTGCCAGGCGTGGGTGTGCCAGGCGTGGGTGTGCCGGGCGTGGGTGTGCCGGGCGTGGGTGTGCCAGGCGTGGGTGTGCTTGGCTTGGGTGTGCTTGGTGTGGGTGTACCGGGTGTGGGTGTGCCAGGCGTGGGTGTGCCGGGCGTGGGTGTGCCGGGCATGGGTGTGGTTGGTGTGGGTGTGCCGGGCGTGGGTGTGCTGGGTGTGGGTGTGCTTGGTGTGGGTGTGCCGGGCGTGGGTGTGCTGGGTGTGGGTGTGCTTGGTGTGGGTGTGCCGGGCGTGGGTGTGCTGGGTGTGGGTGTGCTTGGTGTGGGTGTGCCGGGCGTGGGTGTGCTGGGTGTGGGTGTGCTTGGTGTGGGTGTGCCGGGCGTGGGTGTGCTGGGTGTGGGTGTGCTTGGCTTGGGTGTGCCAGGCGTGGGTGTGCCAGGTGTGGGTGTGCTTGGTGTGGGTGTGCTGGGTGTGGGTGTGCTTGGTGTGGGTGTGCCAGGCATGGGTGTGCCAGGCGTGGGTGTGCCAGGTGTGGGTGTGCCAGGGTGGTTGGATGGGCAGGGTGAGCAGCTGTCCCACTCAGGCTGCTCAGAGGCAGCTCCCTGGCTGGCTGCTGCTGGGCCCATGGCAGTCAGGTCTCGAGGCAGCCAAGCAGGGCAGAGGCCTGCAAAGAATCTCTCTTGGTCTCATTGCCAAAGAGGATAACCACAGAGGGAGCCCAGGAGGATGCCAGGGCTCCTGGCAGGGGCACAACCAGCCTGGAAGCTGCAGGTCAAGGGAGGTTCTCCTCCCCCTTTGCTCTGCCCTACTCAGGCTGCTTAGGGAGTTGTTGGTCCAGCTCTGAGCCCCCCAGTTCCAGAGACAGCTGCTGGAGAGAGTCCAGGGGAGAGCTTCCACCCCCCATGCCCATTGTGCTCCTGGGCAAGCTGCTGTGGGTGATGCCCAGAGAGGTCCCTTCCAGCCCTCCCCTTGCTGGGGCTCTGTCAGTATGGACATGGTCAATCACCACCATGCCTGGAGGTGTTTCTCCGAGGCAGAGCTGTGGTGCTGAGGGCCATGGCTTAGCCCCAGCCTGGGCAGAGCCAGATGGAGGTTGGGAGCTCTGCAAGGGCTTTCCCAACGGAGCCGCTCAGGCTCTGCGGCTGTAGGGCTCAGGCATAGTGTGAGAGGAAGCAGGGCTGTCCTGTAGGTTCGAGCAGGGCCCTGTGGCAGAAGCCACAGGAACTGCTCTAGCAGCTGAGCTGTCTCCAAGGGGCAGTGTCCTGGCCTGTGGTCATTCAGCTCTGATTCCAGTGCTTTGCAGCTGCTTTTCCTTTGGTGAGGAAGGCAGAAGGGAATGGTGATCTGGTCTGAACTATGCCTCGAGCCCTTGAGGTCTGGGATGGCCTGGAGGCCTCATCTGCCAAGTCAGGCAGCAGCCTTTAGGACCCAAGGCAGCCTCTGGAAAGATCAATTGGGCTTTGTCTCCTTCTTTTCTGATGAGCACTGGAAGAGGGGACTTTGGTGCCTAAGCCACTGAGGTGGAGTTCAGCATTGTCTCCCGGGCTGTGGGAGCACCGCAGTGGCATTTGGAAAGCTGGACAGATGGGCAGAGCCCAACGGCATGAGATTGAACACATCCAAGTGCCGGGTTCTGCACATTGGCCACAACAACCCCATGCAGAGCTACAGGCTGGGGTCAGAGTGGCTGAGAGCAGCCAGGCAGAGAGGGACCTGGGGGTGCTGGTTGATGGTAGGATGAACATGAGCCTGCAGTGTGCCCAGGCAGCCAAGAGGGCCAATGGCATCCTGGCCTGCATCAGGAACAGTGTGGCCAGCAGGAGCAGGGAGGTCATTCTGCCCCTGTACACTGCACTGGTTAGGCTACACCTCTAGTCCTGTGTCCAGTTCTGGGCCCCTCAGGTTAGGAAGGAGGTTGACTTGCTGGAACAAGTCCAGAGAAGGGCAACGAAGTTGGTGAGGGGCTTGGAACACAGCCCTATGAGGAGAGGCTGAGGGAGCTGGGGCTGCTTAGCCTGGAGAGGAGACTCAGGGGTGACCTTCTTGCTCTCTACAACTACCTGAAGGGAGGTTGTAGACAGGCGGATGTTGGTCTCTTCTCCCAGGCAGCCAGCACCAGAACAAGAGGACACAGTCTCAGGCTGTGCCAGGGGAGGTTTAGGCTGGGGGTTAGGAAGAAATTCTATACAGAGAGAGTGATTGCCCATTGGAATGGGCTGCCTGGGGAGGTGGTGGAGTCGCCGTCATTGGAGGTGTTCAGGAGGAGACCTGATGGGGTGCTTGGTGCCATGGGTTAATTGTTTAGGTGGGTTGGATTGGTTGATGGGTTGGATGCGATGATCTTGAAGGTCTCTTCCAACCTGGTTTGGTTTATTCTAAATAAAGGTTTATTCTAAAGATTTCCATACTCCTGGAAAGCTTGACTAGCCTGAGAATTGCTTCTGCTCATCACTGATGTCCTGTGGGAGGCAACAGCCCTGTTGGGAATACAAACCCTGCTGAGGAGTGCAGGAGAAGGCCTTCTCACCTGGCAGTGCTGTAAGATTGGAAGAAAGCTTAAAGAGCCTCACAGCTCTGTGTGCTGGGAGTGCTTCATCCACCTCTGGGCCCCCCGGCACAAGAAGGACCTGTGTAGTGGATGTGCCCTCAGAAATGCACGGTAGATGTACAAACTCTGTGAGGGGGTATTTACAGTCACCCTTCACAGGTATCAATATTGGGTCAGTGGAACTATCTTTACAGGATGTTATGTATGGGCATTTAAACCAAAATGATTCACAGAACTTATGATTGAAACTGAGTCAGAGAGTGGCGGGGCAGGGGTTGGTCAGTGACCGGCAACCCTCCACCCGGAGCAATATAAACGCTACCCTAACTGAGGCTCTGTAAAGAAGGGCTTGGCTTACTCACAAGCTGAGAACTTCATGGAGTCTTTCCTTGATAATGTTTGTAGTCCGGACAACGTGGCACGGATGTGCCGTAATAAGGAGGCAGGAAATGGCGCTGGCCGCGTGGCCGCACCGCGTGGCTCTGCTGTTCTCTCCCAGGATACAAAATTCCTCGCTCAGAGGGGGGGCAGTGGCAGGTCAGCAACGCTGGTTCACACGGTCTACCAGGTTTTCTCCTACGATGGATCACGCAGCGGTTGATCCCACGGAGTGCTGTCCACGGCACCGCACACAGCTGGGTGATGGTGGCAAAAGGACCACGAGGCCTCCCGAAGCACTGGCTGGCACGCACGCACACACAGGCTCCAACACCGAGGTGGGGGGCTCATTTGCCAAACGACCCCTATTTACCATTTGCCCCAGTGAATACTGGCCCAATAAGCACCTGTTGCCAACGCAAACATTAACCAATGAACTACCAGCTACCAAATATGGCCTGAGTATATGCTATACCCAGGGAAACAAACATATAGCCTGCCTCTAGTACTGCAGGGGTGAGACCACGCCCAGGTAGGCTGTTTACCTGCACTCAGTGGCGCCAGGATCCCCCCTGCTGCCTCCAGAAAGGAGGGGGAACAAAGGAGGGTTAACACATAGAGAAATATATCCTACACAAATGTTTGGGGCACAATCCTGACCATAAGCATCCTTCACTACAACCTGGAGCTGCTGGAGAGGCTCCAGAGGAGGCCACAGAGGTGAGCAGAGGCTGCAGAACCTCCCCTGTGGGGCCAGGCTGGGAGAGCTGGGGCTGTGCAGCCTGGAGAAGAGAAGGCTGCAGGCAGACCTCAGAGCAGCCTTGCAGGAGCTGAAGGGGCTCCAGGAGAGCTGGGGAGGGACTCTGGAGAAGGACTGGGAGTGCCAGGCCCAGGGACAATGGCTTTGAGCTGGGAGAGGAGAGACTGAGAGTGGAGAGGAGGAAGAAATTGTTGAGAGTGAGGCTGGGGAGAGCCTGGCACAGGCTGCCCAGGGAGGCTGTGGCTGCCTCCTGCCTGGAGGGGTTGCAGGCCAGGCTGGATGAGGCCTGGAGCAGCCTGGGCTGGAGGGAGGGGTCCCTGCCCATGGCAGGGGGCTGGAGCTGGATGGGTTTTGAGGTCCCTTCCGACCCTACCCATTGTGTGACCCTGTGATTCTCCTTCCATCACACCCCTCCCTTAGCTATGTGTCTAAATCAGAAATGCTACTGAATGCCTTCCCAAGATAGGGAATGACCAAACAAGTGCAAATCACACAGTTGTAACCTAAAATGTAGGGTACAGCTCTTTTCCAACCCTGTCCTCTCTAGAGATGCTCTGTGACTCTTGCTGGCATTCAACACTCCAGGCTTGCCTTGCTCCCCTGATGCAAGCATCAGTTGGTAAGCTTGGTGTGGACAATAGCTGAAGGGATCACAGTATCACAGTCTCACAGTATAACTTAGGTTGGAAGAGACCTCGAGGATCATCAAGTCCAACCTATCAGCACAGACCTCATGACTAGACCATGGCACCAAGTGCCACATCCAATCCCCTCTTGAACACCTCCAGGGACAGTGACTCAACCACCTCCCTGGGCAGCACATTCCAATGACAATGACTCGCTTGGTGAAGAACTTCCTCCTCACCTCGAGTCTAAACCTCCCCTGGCACAACTTGAGACTGTGTCCTCTTGTTCTGGTGCTGGTTGCCTGGGAGAAGAGACCAACCTCTTCCCTGCTACGACCACCTTTCAGGTAGTTGTAGAGGGCAATGAGGTCTCCCCTGAGCCTCCTCTTCTCCAGGCTAAGCAACCCCAGCTCCCTCAGCCTCTCCTCACAGGGCTGTGCTCAAGGCCTCTCCCCAGCCTTGTTGCCCTTCTCTGGACACCTTCAAGTGTCTCAATGTCCTTCTTAAACTGAGAGGCCCAGAGCTGGACACAGGACTCAAGGTGCAGCCTAACCAAAGCAGAGTACAGGGGCACAATGACCTCCCTGCTCCTGCTGGCCACACTCTTCCTGCTACAGGCCAGGATGCCATTGGCCCTCCTGGCCACCTGGGCACACTGCTGGCTCATGTTCAGGCAGCTGTCAATCAGCACCCCCAGGCCCCTCTCTGTTTGGCAGCTCTCAGCCACTCCGACCCCAGCCTGTAGCTCTGCATGGGATTGCCATGGCCAAAGTGCAGCCCCTGGCACTTGGACTTGTTCAGTGCCATCCCATTGGCCCCTGCCCATCTGTCCAGCCTGGCTAGGTCCCTCTGCAGAGCCCTTCTGCCCTCTAACTGACCAACATCTGCTCCTAACTTGGTGTCATCTGCAAATCTGCTGATGACTGACTCAATGCCCTCATCCAGATCATCAATGAAGATGTCAAAGAGCACAGGGCCCAGCACTGATCCCTGGGGCACACCACTGGTGCCTGACTGCCAGCTGGCTGTGGCACCATTCACCACCACTCTCTGGGCTCAGCCTCCAGCCAGTTCCTAACCCAGCTCAGAGTGCTGCTGTCCAAGCCAGGGGCTGACAGCTTAGCCAGCAGTTTGCTGTGGGGGGTTGTGTCAAAGGCCTTGCTGCAGTCCAGGCAGATCACATCCACAGCCTGCCCCACAGTCCCCAGGCAGTCACCTGATCATAGAAGGAGATCAGGTTGGAGAGGCAGGACCTGCCCCTCCTAAATCCATGCTGGCTGGGCCTGAGCCCTTGGCCATGCTTCAGGTGCAGTTATTGCCCCCAGGATAATCTGCTCCATCACTTTCCCTGGCACTGAGGTCAGGCTGCCAGGCCTGGAGTTTCCAGGTTCCTCCATCCGACCCTTCTTGTGGATGGGGACCACATTGGCCAGTTTCAGTCACCTGGGACCTCACCTGTGAGCCAGGACTGGAGGAAAATGATGGAGAGCGGCTTGGCCAGCTCCTCTGCCAGCTCTCTCAGCACCCTAGGATGGATCCTGCAGGAAAGCTGCAGAGGGACCTTTCCTGAGGGTGTCTGAGCCAGACCAAGGGGAATGGTTTGGAGCTGAGGCAGAGCAGGGACAGAGTGGAGCTGAGGAAGAAGTTCTTCAGTACCAGGGTGGGGAGACTCTGGCACAGGCTGCCCGGGGAGACTATGTCTGCCTCCTGCCTGGGGGTGTTCCAGGCCAGGCTGGATGAGCCCTTGAGCAGCTCAGAGCTGTCCCTGCCCATGGCATGGACCTGGAGTAGATGTGGTCTGAGGTCCCTTCCAGCCTGAGCATCCTGTGGCTCTCTGATTGTGAGGAGATCACCCAGAGCCTTACAACAGCAAAGCCCTTCTCCTCTGACCCTGCAGCCTGCTTTCAGCTCTCAAGCTGTGCTTGTTGCCAGCACTCATGGAAGAACTTTTAACCAGTGCTGGGCCTTGAGGTCTGGGTGGGAACCAGGCAAGTGAGGGCTTTCTGTGGGAGAAGCTGTCAGGATTCATCTCTTGTGCTGGGGATAAGTCCTGTGGGCCTTTCAGCTTTCAGGCTGGATTACAACCGACAAGAGTTTGATGACAATCTGGAAATAGATTGGGTTGCTGGCAAAGAGTGAGAGAATGAAGACCCTGAGCAGTGGTTGAGTGACTGCTGATGGGTTCCCAGATCAGATCAGCGTGGTCTGCACGAGCTAAGAGGAGTGGCATGGCCTCAGAGCTCGCCTCTTACGGACTGTGGATGAGGCTTGCATGTTTTAGAGAGACCTGCATGTGTTAGGAGGACATTCTTGAGAGTGAGGCTGGGGAGACACTGGCACAGGCTGCCCAGGGAGGTTGTAGATGAGGTGTCGAGCAGCCTGGGCTGGGGGGAGGTGTCCCTGCCCATGGCAGGGCTTGGGACTGGATGAGCTTTAAGGTCTCTCCCAGCCCAATCCATTCTGGGATTCTGAGATTTGGCTGACTCCCAATTAGCTGAGGAAGAAATAGTTCAGCAGAACCTACACAGATAAACTTCACAGAGCCAGACTCCACTGGGCTGGAAGGGAGCCTCAGAGGGCCTCTGTGCAACTCCCTGCAGGCACAGGGACAGCTGCAGCCAGAGCAGGCTGCCCAGGGACACAGCCAGGCTGAGCCTGAATGGCTCCAGGCATGGAGCCTCCACCACCTCCCTGGGCAGCCTGTGCCAGGCTCTCCCCAGCCTCCCTGTGCAGAGCTTCCTCCTGAGCTCCAACCTGACTCTGCCCTGCTCCACTTCCAAACCCTTGCCCCTGCTCCCATCCCCACAGCTCCTTCTGGACAGTCCCTCCCCAGCCTGCCTGGAGCTGCCCTGCAGATACTGAACTGCAGCTCTGAGGTCTCCTGCAGCCTTCTCTTCTCCAGGCTGCACAGCCCCAGCTCTCCCAGCCTGGCCCCACAGGGGAGGTTCTGCAGCCTCTGGGCATCTTGGTGGCCTCCTCTGGAGCCTCTCCAGCAGCTCCAGGTCTCTCCTGTGTTGGGGGCTCCATATCAGGCCCCAGCCCTGCAGGTGAGGTCTCCCCAGAGCGGAGCAGAGGAGCAGGATCCTCTCTCCAGCTCTGGCCACATTGCTTTGGATGCAGCCCAGGCTGTGGTTCCCCTCCCTATCTGCAGCCTCTCCATCACCCGCAGCCTGCCTAAACACCAATTTTTGTTGATGTCTCCTCTCCACTGCCAAAGGCAGGCAGCTGAGGCACGCTGGTGTTTGACAGCCTGTCAGTCTGAGGGCCCTTGTTCATCCCACGTGCCTCGCTGATGGCTGCTATCAGGCTCCCTTTGCTGACACATCCATCAGCGCTGCTTCGTGCTTTGAGTCACTGCGGGAGATTTTGACATCCTTGCTTGGCTGCATGAATAATAATGCACAGAGACAGCCTCCAGCCCGGGGGGCAGGGGTGTGGGCTTTGCTTTTGGTGTCTCTACACTCACACCTGGCACAGACAGGGGGGGTTGGAAGCTCTGCACACCAGGAGACTCCACAACCTCTCTGGGCAGCCTGCTCCAGGCCTCCAGCAGCCTCACAGTAAAAGTCTTTTTCTCATGTGGAGAAGGAATTTCCTGTGGTTGAGTTTTGATCCATTGCCCCTCGTCCCACCCTTGGAAAGAGCCTGGCTCCATCCTCCTGACTGCCACCCTTCAGAGATTTGTGGACACTGGGCAGCTCCCCTCTGGGGCTGCTCTTCTGCAGGCTCTCAGCCCCAGGGCTCTCAGCCTTTCCTCCTCACACAGCTGTTTCTGTCCCTTCAGCATCCTCAGAGCCTGCCCTGGACTCTCTCCATTAGTTGCCTGTCCCTCTTGAGCTGCCCAGAGCTGGACACAATCCTCCAGATGTGATATAACTAAAGATGAGTAGAGGGGGAGGAGAGCCTCCCTTGGTCTGCTGGACACTCTCTTTGTAAGGCACCCCAGGACATCATTGCCCTTCTTGCCATGAGGGCACCTTGCTGGCTCATGGGGAACTTGTCCCCCAGCAGAGCCAGGTCCTTCTCCATGCAGCAGGTCTCCCCTCCCCTGTCCTGCTGCAGGAGGTTGTTCCTCTCCAGGGGCAGGACCCTGCCATGAGGTTCCTCCTGCCCAGCTTGGAGCCTCCACAGTTTTTATGGGCAACCACTTCCCTCATGAGGAAGAATTTCTTCCTAATCTCCATTCTAAATTGAGCCTCTTCAACTTTGAAGCCATTCCTCCTCAGGCTGCTCTGAGGTCTGCCTGGAGCCTTCTCCTCTCCAGGCTGCACACCCCCAGCTCCCTCAGCGTGTCCCCATAGCAGAGGTGTCCTGGCTCCTGGCTCTCATGGCCTCCTCTGGACCCTCTGACAGGGTGTCAGAGACCAGGCAGGTAGGTGCAGAGCCTGTCCTTTCCTCTCTGAGTGTCCCAGGGGAGCAGAGCAGTGCAGCCTGAGCTGTCTTTCATAAAGCCATGCTGCCTGGGCCTGGGCCTCTGCCTGTCTGTGTGTTCCCTGTGCTGGCAACCCCCACAGGAGCCCAGCCACCACCCCAGGGCTCCTCCACACACAGGTCTGGGGTTTATACACCCTGCTGGGGACAGCTTCTCAGGTCAGACCAGGCTGGTAGGTTTTGGAGATGCTGCTGAGTTTCTTCCCTGAGAGATCCGAGGCTTGGACCAGTCATGGTTTAACCCCAACTTTGACAGCATCACAGAATGAACCAGCTTGGAAAAGACCTGCTGGGTCATCCAGTCCAGCCTATGCCCCAGCACCATCCAGTCAACCAAACCCTGGCACCAAGGGCCTCATCCACTCTGGCTTTAAACACCTCCAGGGATGGTGACTCCACCACCTTCCATTTTAGCTTTCTGTCCTTTCGCCTTTCTCCTCTGAAGTGAAACTCTGGCTCTTTGGCCACCCCAGCACACATCTGGCCACCAGGGGTGGGACTGGATGACCTTTGGAGGTCCCCTCCACCCCAGACCACTCTCTGGTTCTGTGATCTCTAGCAGGTGATGTTGCTGAGCTACTTGGAGAAACCACAAATACTGAACTGCAGGCAGGTTTTGTTGTTCTTGACTCATGTTTGGACCTTGGAGGGGTTTCAAGGGAAATGTCTCTTGGAGGCAGCATGTCCAAACCACATTCCATGTCTCCTGTGTGTACAGCCTGCTCACAGGCATGTGCACTGGGGAAGAAATGTGGTAACTGGATATTTAAAGCAGGTTGGTGAATTGAATGCTAAGGCTCTGCTCTGCAGCCAGCATGGAGGCAGAAATGCTCCCAAAGCAGCTTTGTCAGGGGAGAAGCAAAGCCCAGATGGTTTAGTTTTTTTGAGGGCATCTGCTTTTAATCTCTTAAAGTCTGCTTTGGATTGGTGTGAACAACAGTTTGGAGCCAGAGCAGAGTTATGGAGAAGAACAATATAGGCAGCCTCTGCCAGACCCTGACCACTCTGGCACTGAAGAAATTGTTCCTCAGCTCCAGCCTAAGCCTCCCCTGGCACAACTTCAGGCCAGTTCCTCTCCTTCTCTCACCTGAGCCTGGGGAGCAGAGCCCAACCCCCAGCTGGCTGCAGCCTCCTCTCAGGAGCTGCAGAGAGCAAGGAGCTCTCCCTCAGCCTCCTCTCTCCAGGCTCAGCTGCTCCTCATGAGGTTTGTTGTCAAAGGAAGTATCCAGTGATGGACCAAGAGTGAGAGGGCCCTGCAGGGCAGTGCCTCTGCCCAGAGCAGCAGTGGAGATGCTCACCTTTGGAGCACTCACCAAAGGTCTCTATTACCAATCCCCTGCTTTTCAGCGCTGCCTTTTTCCCCAGTTCTTTGTCATCATTGGGTTTTTGGATGGAAGTTTTGCAGCAGAAGTGCATAGCTCCTCAGTTACTGCTGCTAAGCTCAACAGCAAGGAACTTCATGTGGAGATCACCAGGAGCCCACAGTACCACTGCACTTATTAATGGTAGTGCATGAGGAGGGTCAAGACAATGAGCAGAGCACACCTCCCCTGTGGGGCCAGGCTGAGTGTGTGTGCAGCCAGGAGAAGAGAAGGCTCCAGGCAGACCTCAGAGCAGCCTTGCAGTACCTGAAGGGCTCCAGGAGAGCTGGGGAGGGACTTTGGGGAAGGGCTGGGAGTGGCAGGCCCAGGGAAATGGCTTTGAGCTGGGAGACCCAACCCAGTGTGGGGTTCTGGGCTATTGATGAAGGGTTTAGCATCTCCTAAGGAGCATTTTAAATGTTCTTTCTTTCCACACACATCCTCATGCTTCCTGTTCCTTACACACACCCTGGGGGCCTTCTTCTTTGCTGTCTCTCTTACATATCTCTGGGTAGAGCTGGCTCTCAGTCTGGACAGGGACCCCTCCCCCCAGCCCAGGCTGCTCCAGGCCTCATCCAGCCTGGCCTGCAACCCCTCCAGGCAGGAGGCAGCCACAGCCTCCCTGGGCAGCCTGTGCCAGAGTCTCCCCAGCCTCACTCTCAACAATTTCTTCCTCCTCTCCACTCTCAATCTCTCCTCTCCCAGCTCAAAGCCATTGTCCCTGGGCCTGGCACTCCCAGCCCTTCTCCAGAGTCCCTCCCCAGCTCTCCTGGAGCCCTTCAGCTCCTGCAAGGCTGCTCTGAGGTCTGCCTGCAGCCTTCTCTTCTCCAGGCTGCACAGCCCCAGCTCTCCCAGCCTGGCCCCACAGGGGAGGTTCTGCAGCCTCTGCTCATCTTGGTGGCCTCCTCTGGAGCTTCTCCAGCAGCTCCAGGTCCTTTTTTGGTTTGACTTCTTTCTTTGTCCTTCTCTCCTTTCCTGCTCCCTGTGGGTTGCCTGTGAGGCATTCTGTGAATGGTGACCAATGGCTCTGGACTGGAGAAATCAAATTACAATTAGCAAGAGCTGTTTTGAGGAGGAAGAAGGCTCTTTCATGTGCAGTTGTGAAGCTGATCTCTGATCCCTGGAGAGCTGCTGGTGGTGGCTGTGAGCCAGCAGCAGTTATCATCAAGGTCCCAATTTTCTGTAAGCATGGAAGGGGCCTCTGCCCATCAGCAAGGAGCTCTCTTGGCTTCATGGCTAATCAACAGCCACTGTAGCTGTATTCCTCTGCACCACCTCAGAAGACACATCAGAACTTCCTTCCCCCACATGTCCCCTGCAGCATGGAATAGAAAGCTCAAGAAATGCAAGAAATGTCCTGTCTTCATCCTGTGTGCAGTGGCCTGGAGAGCTACAGAACCACGGAGGTGTTTGGGCTGGAAGAGGCCTCCATACTCCTCCAGCCCAGCACCAACCCAACCCCCCATGGCCACCCAGCCATGGCCCCAGGTGCCATGGCCACAGCTTGCTGCAACACCTCCAGCCATGGGGACTCCACCACCTCCCTGGGCAGCCTCTGCCACTCCCTGGCCACTCTGGCAGCAGAGAAATTGTTCCTCAGCTCCAACCTAAGCCTCCCCTGGCACAACTTCAGGCCAGTTCCTCTCCCTCTCTCACCTGAGCCTGGGGAGCAGAGCCCAACCCCCAGCTGGCTGCAGCCTCCTCTCAGGAGCTGCAGAGAGCAAGGAGGTCTCCCTCAGCCTCCTCTGCTCCACACTCAACCCCCCCCAGCTCCCTCAGCTGCTCCTCCCCAGCCCTCTTCTCCAGACCCTTCCCCAGCTCTCTTGCCCTTCTCTGGCCCTGCTCCAGCCCTCCAGCTCCTGCTGGCAGGGAGGGCCCAGAGCTGAAGGCAGCACTCAAGCTGTGGCCTCCCCAGTGCCCAGCCCAGGGCACAATCCCTGCCCTGCTCCTGCTGCCCACACCATTGCTGCTCCAGGCCAGGCTGCTGCTGCCCTTCTTGCCCCCCTGGGCACTGCTGGCTCCTCTCCAGCTGCTGCCACCCAGCACCCCCAGGGCCTTTCCTGCCTGGTAGCAAGAGCTTCTCTCATTAAATCCCCTCTCACCTAACACAACCAACTGTCTGCCTTGCTGCTGCCCAAATGTTGTTGCCCCCTAGCTCAGGTGGTTCTGTGAAGTGCTCCATGGAGAGCCCAGCTGCTGCTATCTGTGCTGAGAAAAGTACCAAGGCAGGAGTGTGTTTGGAGCTTCCCATGGAGCTTTTAGGTTTTGCCTCCTGCTTGCTCATCAGCAAGAGCTTCATGTTGGCAGGCACAACACTGACTGCTTCTGGTTCCCAAATGACCTTTAGCTTGCCCTTTCCATTGCCCTGCCTGTGCTCTTCAGCCTCCAGTGCTATTGCTGTTGTTTGACTGCTGCTTGACTCAGGCTGTGGTTGGCCACAAAAAGATAAAGCAAGAGAAGTTCTTTGGTAGAGCTCAGGTCCTGTTGGGAAGATGAAGACACACAGTGGGAAAGCACAACAGAAGGGCTCAGTCACAGCTGGATGTCAGCTGTTACCCAACACTGATGTGGGCAGGCAGCAGAGTTGGGCAGGGGAACCTCCTGGGCTTCACCACGGGCAAGTGGAGGGTCCTGGAGAGGAGAAGGCTGCAGGCAGACCTCAGAGCAGCCTTGCAGGACCTGAAGGGCTCCAGGAGAGCTGGGGAGGGACTCTGGAGAAGGGCTGGGAGTGCCAGGCCCAGGGACAATGGCTTTGAGCTGGGAGAGGAGAGATTGAGAGTGGAGAGGAGGAAGCAATTGTTGAGAGTGAGGCTGGGGAGACTCTGGCACAGGCTGCCCAGGGAGGCTGTGGCTGCCTCCTGCCTGGAGGGGTTGCAGGCCAGGCTGGATGAGGCCTGGAGCAGCCTGGGCTGGGGGGAGGGGTCCCTGCCCAGGGCAGGGGGCTGGAGCTGGATGGGTTTTGAGGTCCCTTCCCACCCAACCCATTGTGTGATCCTGTGAAATATTAACCATGGTGTTGGGTAAGCTGTGCAGGAGGCACTGGTGCCATCCTCCTTTGGAGCCAGCAAGGAGCAGGGTCTGTGTTTGGGCTCTGGCCCTGCCTCCCCAAGTGCCTGCACCAAGAGGGAGGATCAGGAGCTGTGAGTGGGAGCCTGTGGATCCCATCAGCTGCAGCAGCTCTGGAGCTGTACCAGGGGGCAGGATCAGGAGCTGTGAGTGGGAGCCTGTGGATCCCATCAGCTGCAGCAGCTCTGGAGCTGTACCAGGGGGCAGGATCAGGAGCTGTGAGTGGGAGCCTGTGGATCCCATCAGCTGCAGGAGCTCTGGAGCCTGTACCAGGGGGCAGGATCAGGAGCTGTGAGTGGGAGCCTGTGGATCCCATCAGCTGCAGCAGCACTGGAGCTGTACCAGGGGGCAGGATCAGGAGCTGTGAGTGGGAGCCTGTGGATCCCATCAGCTGCAGGAGCTCTGGAGCCTGTACCAGGGGGCAGGATCAGGAGCTGTGAGTGGGAGCCTGTGGATCCCATCAGCTGCAGCAGCACTGGAGCTGTACCAGGGGGGAGGCACACCAGGGCTGTAGCGATGGCAGGGGCAGATGTTGGTACTTCACTAAAGGTCAGAACCCCCAGGAAGCTCTGCTGGACTGTGGGCTCTGCAATCATTAGAAGCAGCTGGCCAGAGAGGTGCCCTGGCCAATGAGTTCCACTCAGGAAGGCATCTGGGGTGCTGTGCTCGTTCTGGTTGGTGCTGGCCCTGGAGGGAGGTGTCCTGTGGCGCCAAGTGGCCACTGCCGGTGCCTGGCTGTGCCGAGGGATGCCCACAGGGCTCCCTGCTGGGCTGCCTGCTCCAGCAAGCCTGGGGGAGCCTGCTGCTCCCAGCAGCAGCCAGCCCTGCCAGCTCAGCAGCAAGGCAGAAGGCTGGGTGTTGGAGTCAGTTCTGTTGTCTCATTCCATCCATTTTCTTCTCAGCCCTGCAGTGCACCGCCCAGGGCAGTGGTGGCATCCCCATCCCTGGAGGGATTAGACAGCTGAGGAGATGTGGTGCTGAGGAGCACAGTGTAGTGGTGACCTGGCAGGGCTGGGCGAATGCCTGGACTTGGTCTGAAAGGCCCCTCCCAAGCACAGGGACTCCAGGGCTCAGTCATTCCGGGCGGAACTGACACTGATGTCACCACCAGCAGAGAGCTTTTGCACCTCCAGGCGTCCCCAGACAGCTCTCTGAACTTGTCCATATCATCACATCTCAGCAGCATGCCTGCTGCTTCCTCAGGCCCCCTTGGACACATCTGCTGAGCATTTAAACTGTAACAAGAACCCAGGAGGAGAAAGTTGTTTGTTGTGAGGCTGCTGGAGGCCTGGAGCAGGCTGCCCAGAGAGGTTGTGGAGTCTCCTGGTGTGGAGAGCTTCCAACCCCCCCTGGGCACTGTGCTGCTGGGCAAGCTGCTGGGGGTGTCCTGCTGGAGCAGGGCTTGTGCTGGGGGATCCCAGGGGTCCCTGTGAGCCCTCAGCAGTTTACAAGAGGAGAGGATGCTGAGAGCTGCTTCTGAGGCTCATCCTCACCCTGAAGGCTCTGCTGCCATTCCCCATCTGTTTGTCATTAGGCAGCAGAACTGTGGCTGTAAAGCAGGAGCAGTGATGCAGCGAGCAGTGCACCAGGGCCTTCTCGCCACTTAATTACTTAACTTCCCCCAAGCTCCATGGTCCTTGCTAGGACAGTTGCCTACTATGTCCTGCAAGGACAGGCTGGGAGAGCTGGGGCTGTTCAGCCTGGAGAAGAGAAGGCTCCAGGAGACCTCAGAGCTGCAGTTCAATACCTGCAGGGCAGCTCCAGGCAGGCTGGGGAGGGACTGTCCAGAAGGGGCTGTGGGGATGGGAGCAGGGGCAAGGGTTTGGAAGTGGAGCAGGGCAGAGTCAGGTTGGAGCTCAGGAGGAAGCTCTGCACAGGGAGGCTGGGGAGAGCCTGGCACAGGCTGCCCAGGGAGGTGGTGGAGGCTCCATGCCTGGAGCCATTCAGGCTCAGCCTGGCTGTGTCCCTGGGCAGCCTGCTCTGGCTCCAGCTGTCCCTGTGCCTGCAGGGGCTTGCTCAGATGCCCTCTGAGGCTCCTTCCAGCCTGATGCACTCTTGTGAAGCTGTTAATTGTTCTGGTTGGGAGAGGCCTCCAAGCTCCTTCAGCCCAGCACCAACCCAACCCCCCATGGCCACCCAGCCATGGCCCCAGGTGCCATGGCCACAGCTTGCTGCAACACCTCCAGGCATGGGGACTCCACCACCCCCCTGGGCAGCCTCTGCCACTCCCTGACCACTCTGGCACCAGAGAAATTGTTCCTGAGCTCCAGCCTAAGCCTCCCCTGGCACAACTTCAGGCCAGTTCCTCTCCTCCTGTCCCTTGTTCCTTGGGAGCAGAGCCCAGCCCCCAGCTGGCTGCAGCCTCCTCTCTTTGGAAGTCATTTTCCTCCCCTTCCCCCACTCCAAGGGGCTGTGGGGATGAAATTTATTGCAGCTACTCTCTGAAGAAAAATTAATCCAGGTGCAGAGGCCTCTTGAGTGGCTTTGGTTAATGAAAGCATTTCTCTGAGGAGAAGCTCTGTTGGGAGCTGTGTGCATGTCAGTATTTGCTCTCAGTTCTCATGTCTGAGCCATGCTCAGGGTGAAAATCTGCAGTCTGGATCTTCTGCTCCTGCAGCTGATGTCAGCCTGCCTGCTTGCAGCACCTGCATGGTAGAGGTGCATGGAATCAGAGTGCTCTGGGCTGGAAGAGAGCTCCAGAGACCATCCAGCCCAGCCCCCTGCACCCAGCAGGGACATCCTCCACTGGAGCAGGCTGCCCAGAGCCCTCTCCAGCCTCCCCTGCAGTAGCTCCAGGCATGGAGCCTCAACCACCTTCCTGGGCAGCCTGTTGCAGTGTTCCAGCGCCCCAGCAGCCTCCTGGGGCTGAGCTTGTTCCGTGGGCTGCAAGGGGACTCAGTGCTGCACACTCTGGAGCAGGCGGGGAGAGAGAGGTGTCCTCAGCTCGGGCAGCAGGATGGAGCTTGCTGCCACAGGCTCTCTCGGGCAGCAGGAGCTCCCCTGGGTGCGCAGCGCGCTGCCTGCCACCGACACCGATGTGTCCCAGGCTGCCTGAGCCCAGCTCCGGCCCTGCCTCCAGCCCTTTGCTCTGGGATCACAGCGGGGCTGGGGCTTGGGCTGGGCTTTGTGATGCTCTCCCCACAGGCTCGGCTCGGCCTGAGGCTCAGCAGCTCCACCCACTGCATGCCGGCAGGCAGGGGAGGTGGAAGTCCCTGCTCTGCCCCTGCTCTGCCCCTGGAGTGCCACTGCTCTGCCCCTGCTGTGCCCCGGATCTGTCACTGCTCTGCCCCTGCTCTGCCCCTGCTCTGCCCCTGCTGTGCCACTGCTCTGCCCCTGCTGTGCCACTGCTGTGCCACTGCTCTGCCCCTGCTGTGCCACTGCTCTGCCCCTGCTCTGCCCCTGCTGTGCCACTGCTCTGCCCCTGCTCTGTCTCTGCTCTGTCACTGCTCTGCCCCTGCTCTGTCACTGCTCTGTCTCTGCTCTGTCACTGCTCTGTCTCTGCTCTGCCCCTGCTCTGTCTCTGCTCTGTCACTGCTCTGCCCCTGCTCTGCCCCTGCTCTGTCTCTGCTCTGTCACTGCTCTGTCTCTGCTCTGTCTCGGCTCTGCCCCTGCTCTGCCCCTGCTCTGCCCCTGCTCTGCCCCTGCTGTGCCACTGCTCTGCCCCTGCTCTGTCACTGCTCTGCCCCTGCTCTGTCTCTGCTCTGTCACTGCTCTGCCCCTGCTCTGTCACTGCTCTGTCTCTGCTCTGTCACTGCTCTGTCCCTGCTCTGTCACTGCTCTGTCTCTGCTCTGTCACTGCTCTGTCCCTGCTCTGTCACTGCTCTGTCTCTGCTCTGCCCCTGCTCTGTCCCTGCTCTGTCACTGCTCTGTCTCTGCTCTGTCACTGCTCTGCCCCTGCTCTGTCACTGCTCTGTCTCTGCTCTGCCCCTGCTCTGCCCCTGCTCTGTCACTGCTCTGCCCCTGCTGTGTCACTGCTCTGTCTCTGCTCTGCCCCTGCTCTGCCCCTGCTCTGTCACTGCTCTGCCCCTGCTGTGTCACTGCTCTGTCTCTGCTCTGCCCCTGCTCTGTCTCTGCTCTGTCACTGCTCTGCCCCTGCTCTGTCACTGCTCTGTCTCTGCTCTGTCACTGCTCTGTCTCTGCTCTGTCTCGGCTCTGCCCCTGCTCTGCCCCTGCTCTGCCCCTGCTCTGCCCCTGCTGTGCCACTGCTCTGCCCCTGCTCTGTCACTGCTCTGCCCCTGCTCTGCCCCTGCTCTGCCCCTGCTCTGTCACTGCTCTGTCTCTGCTCTGTCACTGCTCTGTCTCTGCTCTGTCTCGGCTCTGCCCCTGCTCTGCCCCTGCTCTGCCCCTGCTCTGCCCCTGCTGTGCCACTGCTCTGCCCCTGCTCTGTCACCGCTCTGCCCCTGCTCTGTCACTGCTCTGTCTCTGCTCTGCCCCTGCTCTGCCCCTGCTCTGTCACTGCTCTGCCCCTGCTGTGTCACTGCTCTGTCTCTGCTCTGCCCCTGCTCTGCCCCTGCTCTGTCACTGCTCTGCCCCTGCTGTGTCACTGCTCTGTCTCTGCTCTGCCCCTGCTCTGTCTCTGCTCTGTCACTGCTCTGCCCCTGCTCTGTCACTGCACTGTCTCTGCTCTGTCACTGCTCTGTCTCTGCTCTGTCTCGGCTCTGCCCCTGCTCTGCCCCTGCTCTGCCCCTGCTCTGCCCCTGCTGTGCCACTGCTCTGCCCCTGCTCTGTCACTGCTCTGCCCCTGCTCTGCCCCTGCTCTGCCCCTGCTCTGTCACTGCTCTGTCTCTGCTCTGTCACTGCTCTGTCTCTGCTCTGTCTCGGCTCTGCCCCTGCTCTGCCCCTGCTCTGCCCCTGCTCTGCCCCTGCTGTGCCACTGCTCTGCCCCTGCTCTGTCACTGCTCTGTCTCTGCTCTGCCCCTGCTCTGCCCCTGCTCTGTCACTGCTCTGCCCCTGCTGTGTCACTGCTCTGTCTCTGCTCTGCCCCTGCTCTGTCTCTGCTCTGTCACTGCTCTGCCCCTGCTCTGTCACTGCTCTGTCACTGCTATGCCCCTGCTCTGCCCCTGCTCTGTCACTGCTCTGCCCCTGCTCTGCCCCTGCTCTGTCACTGCTCTGTCACTGCTCTGCCCCTGCTGTGTCACTGCTCTGTCTCTGCTCTGCCCCTGCTCTGTCTCTGCTCTGTCACTGCTCTGCCCCTGCTCTGTCACTGCTCTGTCTCTGCTCTGCCCCTGCTCTGCCCCTGCTCTGTCACTGCTCTGCCCCTGCTGTGTCACTGCTCTGTCTCTGCTCTGCCCCTGCTCTGTCTCTGCTCTGTCACTGCTCTGCCCCTGCTCTGTCACTGCTCTGTCACTGCTATGCCCCTGCTCTGCCCCTGCTCTGTCACTGCTATGCCCCTGCTCTGTCACTGCTCTGTCACTGCTCTGCCCCTGCTCTGCCCCTGCTCTGTCACTGCTCTGTCACTGCTATGCCCCTGCTCTGCCCCTGCTCTGTCACTGCTCTGCCCCTGCTCTGTCACCGCTCTGCCCCTGCTCTGTCACTGCTCTGTCTCTGCTCTGTCACCGCTCTGCCCCTGCTCTGCCCCTGCTCTGTCACTGCTCTGTCACTGCTATGCCCCTGCTCTGCCCCTGCTCTGTCACTGCTCTGCCCCTGCTCTGCCCCTGCTCTGTCACTGCTCTGTCACTGCTCTGCCCCTGCTCTGCCCCTGCTCTGTCACTGCTCTGTCACTGCTATGCCCCTGCTCTGCCCCTGCTCTGTCACTGCTCTGCCCCTGCTCTGTCACTGCTCTGCCCCTGCTCTGCCCCTGCTCTGTCACTGCTCTGTCACTGCTATGCCCCTGCTCTGCCCCTGCTCTGTCACTGCTCTGCCCCTGCTCTGCCCCTGCTCTGCCCCTGCTCTGTCACTGCTCTGTCACTGCTATGCCCCTGCTCTGCCCCTGCTCTGTCACTGCTCTGCCCCTGCTCTGTCACCGCTCTGCCCCTGCTCTGTCACTGCTCTGTCTCTGCTCTGTCACTGCTCTGTCACTGCTCTGTCACTGCTCTGTCTGTGCTGTGTCTCTGCTCTGTCACTGCTCTGTCCCTGCTCTGCCTCTGCTCTGTCACTGCTCTGTCTCTGCTCTGCCTCTGCTCTGTCACTGCTCTGTCACTGCTCTGTCTCTGCTCTGTCACTGCTCTGTCCCTGCTGTGCCCCTGCTCTGTCCCGGGTCGGTACCTGTTTGCCTGTGGCTTTCCCGGGCCGGGTGTTGCTCCGTGGGGGGCTGCGGGTGGGGGGCTGCTGGCGGGGGGCTGGGCAGTCCTTGCTAACCTCCTTTCTCTCCTGTCTGGTGTTTTGTTTCTGCAGCGCTGGTGAATGTGAAACTTTGGGCTATTGACCGGCAGTGCTTTCAGACAATCATGATGAGGACAGGGCTCATCAAGCACACTGAGTACATGGAGTTTCTCAAAAGGTATGGCACACATTCCTTCCTCCCACACCTCCCCTCCTGCCTCCTGTCCTTGGCTCCCCCCACATCGCCACCCCCTGCCCCCTTTCCTGCGTGGAGTATTGGATTTGTTATCCTCTGACCTCTCCCTCGGGTGGGTTTGCTGCTGCCTGCCCTCTGCAATCTGTGCGCTGCTGCCCGAAGGAGATTCGGCCCCGGGGCCAGTGCAAGTTGTTGGCTGGAGAGAGCTGCAGGGCTGAGGTGGGAGAGAAGGAGCTCCCAAATGAGGTTTGAAGTGGACCATGTTGAGATCATAGAGGGAGTTGGGTTGGAAGTGACCTTAAAGACCAGAGAATCTTAGAGTGGTTTTACACTGCCCCCAGATTGCTTCCTGCTGTCTTATTTAGAATGGAATGGAATGGAATGGAATGGGATGGAATGGAATGGAATGGAATGGGATGGAATGGAATGGAATGGAATGGAATGGAATGGAATGGAATGGAATGGAATGGAATGGGATGGAATGGAATGGAATGGGATGGAATGGAATTAACCAGGTTGGAAGAGACCTTCAAGATCATTGAGTCCAACCTATCATCCAACACCACCTAGTCAACTATCCCATGGCACCAAGCTCTCTATCAAGTCTCCTCCTGAACACCTCCAGGGATGGGGACTCCACCACCTCCCTGGGCAGCACATCCCCAGGGCCAATCTCTCTGGCTGGGAAGAATTTCTTCCTCACCTCCAGTCTAAACCTCCCCTGGCACAGCTTGAGACTGTGTCCTCTTGTTCTGCTGCTGGGGGCCTGGGAGCAGAGCCCAACCCCCAGCTGGCTACAACCTCCCTGCAGGGAGTTGGAGAGAGCAAGAAGGTCTCCCCTGAGCCTCCTCTTCTCCAGGCTAAGCAACCCCAGCTCCCTCAGCCTCTCCTCACAGGGCTGTGCCCCAGACCCCTCCCCAGCTTTCTTGCCCTTCTCTGGACACCTTCCAGCAGCTCAACCTCTTTCCTGACCTGAGGAGCCCAGAGCTGGACACAGGACTCCAGGTGTGGCCTCAGCAGTGCTGAGCACAGGGCACAAGGACTTCCCTGCTCCTGCTGGCCACACTCTTCCTGCTGCAGGCCAGGATGCCCTTGGCCTTCTTGGCCCCCTGGGCACACTGCTGCCTCCTGTTCAGCTGCCCTCCACCAGTACCCCCAGGTCCCTCTCTGCCTGGCCACTCCCTTGGAGGCTGCCACTGTCCTCTCCTGCTGTGGTAACTCATAGGTGTAGGTTGGAAAGGAGCTGAAGAGCATCCAGCTCCAAGCCCCTGCCATGAGCCCCTGCCCCCTCCCACCAGCCCAGGCTGCTCCAGGCCTCATCCAGCCTGGCCTGCAACCCCTCCAGGCAGGAGGCAGCCACAGCCTCCCTGGGCAGCCTGTGCCAGAGTCTCCCCAGCCTCACTCTCAACAATTCCTTCCTTCTCTCCACTCTCAATCTCTGCTCTCCCAGCTCAAAGTCATTGTCCCTGGGCCTGGCCCTCCCAGCCCTTGTCCAAGGTCCCTCCCCAGCTCTCCTTCAGCCCCTCCATCCCCCTGCCCCATTTGTTGCTGCCACACTGGGAGGGTTTCCTGCTCAAGCCTGTGCTAAAAATACTTCTGGGGGCAGAAGCTTTCGGTGCAGGAAGCAGTTCTTTATAAAAGATGTGTGCAGGAGGGCAGCAGGGGGGAAGTGCTGTGGCAAGTGTGAGAGCTGGCTGCTAAACCACCCAGCTCTGAGGAGCAGAGGCCCTGGAAAGTAAATATTGGCTTTGTTTTCACAAAGAGCTTCCTAAATGTTCCCCAAAAAGAGGCCTCCTGCTCTGCTCTGCTCTGCTCTGCTGTGTAAACTCTGATTCATCCCAGCCCTGGAACACATCAAGAGGGCAGAGGGTGCTGAATGCTCTGTGCCATCTCAGAAGCAGGACCCAGTTTGAGCAGTGGAAACTGCAGTGAGTTTCAGACATGCACACCCCCTGGGCAGTCAGGGACAGGGATTCACTGCAGCTAGCAGAAAGCATCTCGTTAGCCCAAGCTTTAATTAATGATGGCACAAACTGGCTTGGCACAGGCATGGGCTGGGCAGGCCACCAGCTGAGGGCCAGGGGCTCTGCAGGAAGCCCTCTGCTGCCCACAGGGAAGAGAAAGGGCAGAAGGGAGAGAGACTGATGCGGGGCAGAGAAACTCCCCCAGCTGGGCTGGAGAGAAGAACAGGGGACAGAGACACAGAGACACAAAGCAACATGGAACCAAGCCCTGAGGGCACTGAGGGCACCACTGGCACCACTGCTGCTGGGGGCAGGCACTGGGCAAGGCCCAGCCTGGACTCAGCAGCAGAAGGCAACCAGGTTCAGGAGCTGGGTTCTGGAGCTGCATTCAGGGGCACAGGGATGGGGATGGAAGGCAGCAGGGACAGAGTCCTGCTGGTGCTTGGCCCTGGGCATCCCTCAGCCTGCCCCTGAAGAGGCCCTGCGTGGGCTGCAACCCCTTGGGGGGCACTTGAGGGTCCCCTGTGCTGTCTGCTCCTCCCACAGCTGCCACCTCTGCCCTGCTGCCCCCCAGGGTGGGGCCCAAGCTGTGGCAGTGCCCTTGGTGTGCAGCCCAGCCCTTGGCAGTGACTGTGCCATCAGCTTGTGCCTGCCAGCAGCAGCCCCTGGCTGTGCCAAGCTGCCCTGAGCTGCAGAGAGTGCCTGAGGGAGCAGAGCCTGGGCTGGGAGTCACAGCCCTGGGCAGAGGCAGCTCTGCCCTGGCTCTCAGCAGCCCCTGGCTGAGCAGAGGGGACAACAGAGAGAGGGGCAGAGTGCAGTGATTTCTGCAAGGGAGGTAACTGCAGTGGTGAGTACAGAACCAGAGGCAGCAGCCCCCGCTGGCAGCCCAGCCAGGGCAGTATCCTTTGCATCCCAAAGTGCCACAGGAAGCCACAAGGAAGCAGCTGCCCCACGAGGCAGGATGTGCAGCCCAAGGCTCTGAAAGCCAAGAGAATCCTCTGGAAGAGTATTCACCACCCCAAGATGTGGCCATCACCCATCTGTAGGATGTCCAGGCTTCCCAAGACAGCCTGTGCAGTGTCTCAGGAGGGATGAAGGGGAGCTGTTACATCCTGTCCAGGGTCCGTCTGGCTTCAGAAGCCACCAAGAGCTCTGCTTTTACTTTCATTGTTGCTATCCAGGCCAAGAGACACTGGATCAAAGGTGCCCACCCACCAGCCCTGCTGCTGAGACAGCCTGCTCTGAGCTGTGCTTGAGGCTCCATGCCTGGAGCCATTCAGGCTCAGCCTGGCTGTGTCCCTGGGCAGCCTGCTCTGGCTGCAGCTGTCCCTGTGCCTGCAGGGGCTTGCACAGATGCCCCCTGAGGCTCCCTTCCAACTCATTGCAATCTGAACCTGTAAAATGGATTCAGCTCCCAGCACAATTAGTGCAGGAAGGGTTAATGGTGCTGGGGGCCCTGATGGTCTTCTCAGGGCAGAATGAATTGAGGCTTCTGTGCAGCAAATCAAAGCACATGACTGGGGGTTGTCAGTCCTGCTGTTGGGCTTTTCTCTTCAGGAGGAGTTGGAGGCTGGGTGTAGGCATTGGCTCTTGCTCAGGTTGAGCTCACTGTGCCATGGGGAAACACAAGGAGGTGTAGCTGGAGCTTTACAGGCAGAAGCTGAGATGGCTTCCCTGACAGCTGAAGGGGACAGCACAAGACAAGGCTGCAGGGAGCCCTCCTGGTGGCCTTGCAGTGCTCCAAGGGCCCAGCAGAACGCTGGGGACAGACTGCTGAGCAGGGCCTCTTGTGCCAGGCCAAGGGGGGATGGTTTGGCCTGCAAGAGGGAGCTTGAGAGTGGAGAGAAGGAGAAATGTTTGGTGCTGAGGGTGGGGAGAGCCTGGCCCAGGCTGCCCAGAGAGCTGGGAGCTGCCCCATGGCTGGCAGCAGGGCAGGGCAGGTTGTGTGGGGCTCTGCTTGGGGCTGTCCCTGCTGGCTGCTGGGGGCTGCACTGGGTGAGCTTTAAAGCTCCCTTCCAACCCAAACTGTTCTGGGATCCCATGGCTTGAGAGGGGTTTGCAAGACTTCTGAAGTCTGGAGGGATCCATCAGGGGTTAACCCTGCGGCAGGTGAGGGAGGCAGACCCTGGGCTGCGGGGGCCGGGAGACACTGGGCAGCCACGCAGCCAACACTGCCATCATGGCTCTCAGCTTGGTTCCTCAGTGCTGGGGACAAAGTGGGGTGCACAGAGCCACATCCCAGGCCCTCACTGCTGCAGAGTGTGGTGGCTGTGTCCCCAGCTAAGGGGCTGCCAGGGGCCAGCAGCCCAGCCCGGGGCAGGGCCGGAGCCAGCCGCAGGGGGGGACAGATGGCGGAGGAGGGCACCGCGGGGAAGAGCTTACAGCAGTACCTGAGGGGGCTCCAGGGGAGCTGGGGAGGGACACAGGTGTTAGAAGGAACCTCCATAGGTCATCCAGAGCAGCCCCATGGTTCCTGCAGAGTGCTGGGAGGAAGGCCAGGGGGTAGAGGCTTTGGGGTTTTTTAAGTCCTGGAAGTTCAACATTGACCAAGAATGTCTGAATGTGAGCAAAGGCTCTCCTGGGGGGGTCACTGCAGGGGAGAAGTGAGGAGAGACAGAAGCCACCTCTGCTTCTTGCCTCAGAGCAGGAGGTAGGAGGAGGAATCATTGGGTTTGCTTTTCTTTACACGGGAAAAGCTCAGAGAGTGATGGCATTGCTTGAAAAGAGGGCCTCCAAGCTCCTCCAGTCCAGCACCAACCCAACCCAACCATGGCCCCAAACCATGGCCCCAGGTGCCATGGCCACAGCTTGCTGCAACACCTCCAGCCATGGGGACTCCACCACCTCCCTGGGCAGCCTCTGACACTCCCTGACCACTCTGGCACCAAAGAAATTGTTCCTCAGCTCCAACCTAAGCCTCCCCTGGCACAACTTCAGGCCAGTTCCTCTCCTTCTCTCACCTGAGCCTGGGGAGCAGAGCCCAAGCCCCAGCTGGCTGCAGCCTCCTCTCAGGAGCTGCAGAGAGCAAGGAGGTCTCCCTCAGCCTCCTCTGCTCCACACTCAACCCCCCCAGCTCCCTCAGCTGCTCCTCCCCAGCCCTCTTCTCCAGACCCTTCCCCAGCTCTCTTGCCCTTCTCTGGCCCTGCTCCAGCCCTCCAGCTCCTGCTGGCAGGGAGGGCCCAGAGCTGAAGGCAGCACTCAAGCTGTGGCCTCCCCAGTGCCCAGCCCAGGGCACAATCCCTGCCCTGCTCCTGCTGCCCACACCATTGCTGCTCCAGGCCAGGCTGCTGCTGCCCTTCTTGCCCCCCTGGGCACTGCTGGCTCCTCTCCAGCTGCTGCCACCCAGCACCCCCAGGGCCCTTCCTGCTGGGCACTTTCCAGCCCCTCTGCCCCAGCTTGGAGCCTTCCTGGGGTTGCTGGGACCCAGGTGCAGGACCCAGCACTTGTTGAACCTCATCCCATTGGCCTCATGCCATGGCTGCAGCCTGGCCAGGTGCCCCTGCACAGCCTTCCCAACCTCTGGAAGACCACCACTCACCCTCACCTTGCTGCCATCTGCACACTCTGAGGCTGCCTTGTTCCCCATGTCCAAATCCCCCACAGAGCCATGAAAGAGGAGCTGCACACCTAGGGTGAGCCTCTGCCTCCTGCTGCTGCTGTTACTGGCAAGAAAGGTCTGGCAAAGGATGTCCACAGGTCCCTCACTGCTCCTCCTGAAAGGGGAATCAAAGCCCCAGGGAGCTTTGCTGCTCTGCTCTGCTGTGCTGGACACTCAGTGCCTAATCCCAGCTGATCCCAGGCAAACCCATTCTGCTCCTGCAGGCAGCAGGTCATGGGGGAAGCCAAAGCCCAAGCTCTTCTGCTGGCCTTTGAGGGCAGAGCTGTCAGAGAGCAGTGCCGTGTGCTGGCCTTGGCCACAGCCAGCCTCCAGGGCAGAGCAGAAGAGAGGACTGCTGGGGAAGGCTGCTGGGCAAGAGGAACTCAGGCAAGGCAAAGCAGGAGGAAGGGAGCCAGGCAAAGTGTTCCTCGTGGCCATGAGCTCCTCACAGCCAAACTGTTGCCCTGCTGCTTGCTGAGCCCAAGCCCCCAGGGGAATGCTGCTCTGCAGGGTGCAGGAGACAGCCAGGAGCCTCCCAGCTGCCAGCAGCCAAGCCAAAGGCTTCCTGAGAGCACTCAAGCCACTGCTGGGCACTCCCCTGCCCCTTCCAGGGCTGGCTGCAGGGCCCCTTGAGGCAGTGCAGGGCCTGGGCCAGCCCCAGCTCAGTCAACTCCATCTGAGGAACGAGAGCAGTGCTGCAGCTGGCTCCAGAGCCTACCACAGAGCTCAGGCAGCTCCATGGGGAGAAACACCCCCTCAGCAACGGGCTGGGTGGGAAGGGACCCTAAACACCAAGACACAAACCCTTTCCCCTCTGCCTGTTCACTTTCCTGGGCCAAGCTCTGGGCCAGGAGTGCAGCTGAGCTCTGCAAGTCCCCCCAGCAGAGCCACAAAGGCATCCTGCAGGCAGAGAGGCAGCCCCCACCCCGGGGAGCTGCCATCAGGAGCTCCTCCTGCCACAGCTGACCTCCTGCCAAGGCAGCAGAGCTGAGCCCAGAAGCACAGGCTGCTCCTGGGACAGCCCTACCCACCCTGCAGCAACCACCCTGCAGAGCTCCAGGGCAGAGAAGCTCTCCCAAGGGATGCTCACCCACGGGGGCTGGTCCTGCCTGGGCTGGCTGCCAGGGGCTGTGTGCTCACAGGAAGGTTGCCCCAAGGCTCTCTGCTCACTCCAAGCCCTCCATCCTTACCTCACCTCCAGAGATCTCTTCCTGATGTTTCTCTGAGGACCTCTCTCTTTTCCCTTGGCAAGCAAGAGAAGGATCATAGAGCCACAGACTGACACAATGGGTTGGGTGAGAAGGGAGCTCAAAGCTCAGCCACCTCCAGCCCCCTGCCCTGGGCAGGGACCCCTGAGCCCCTGCCCCCTCCCCCCAGCCCAGGCTGCTCCAGGCCTCATCCAGCCTGGCCTGCAGCCCCTCCAGGCAGGAGGCAGCCACAGCCTCCCTGGGCAGCCTGTGCCAGGCTCTCCCCAGCCTCACTCTCAACAATTTCTTCCTCCTCTCCACTCTCAGTCTCTGCTCTCCCAGCTCAAAGCCATTGTCCCTGGGCCTGGCACTCCCAGTCCTTCTCCAGAGTCCCTCCCCAGCTCTCCTGGAGCCCTTCAGCTCCTGCAAGGCTGCTCTGAGGTCTGCCTGCAGCCTTCTCTTCTCCAGGCTGCACAGCCCCAGCTCTCCCAGCCTGGCCCCACAGGGGAGGTTCTGCAGCCTCTGCTCATCTCTGTGGCCTCCTCTGGAGCCTCTCCAGCAGCTCCAGGTCCTTCTTGTGCTGGGGCCCAGAGCTGGAGGCAGTGCTGCAGGGGCTGTTTGACTGAGGAAACCCAAAGCTGAGCCTGCCAGCACCACTCCTGGCAGGCTGAGAGCTCTGCTGGAGATCAGAGAGCAGCACAGGCAGGAGAGGCTCATTTTCAGATAGAGTAAAGCCACTTTTGATCATTTCCTCCTTTTCCATGATTACACTGAGACGCTGGCTACAGGTAATGCATGGGAGAGGGAGGAAGTCTCAGCTGGGGGCTGGCACTGGGCACTCTCCAGCAAAGGGCACATCAGGGTGAAGCTGGGGCGAAAGAGTTCCTCACAGAGATGCCACCAGGCACCCAAATGTCCTGGGTTTACCAAGAAGCCATCACCCTGTGGCCTCTTCTACAGCAGAGGAGCACTGCCCTTCCCTGGGCTTCCCCAGGCCCTGGTTTCATGGGGAAGGTATTCACACAGGGAGGCTTTGCTGTACCTCCAAGAAGCCTGAGAGCCCTGGGGCTGAGAGCCTGCAGAAGAGCAGCCCCAGAGGGCAGCTGAGCAATGCTCAGCAAGAGCTAAAGGAGCTGTGGGGGGCAAGAGGCTGGGGCCAGGCTCTGCTGAGTGGTGCCCAGGGCCAGGCCAAGGGGCACAGAGTGGCAGGCAGGAGATTGGAGCTGAGCAGGAGGAGAAAGTTGTTTGTTGTGAGGCTGCTGGAGGCCTGGAGCAGGCTGCCCAGAGAGGTTGTGGAGTCTCCTGGTGTGGAGAGCTTCCAACCCCCCCTGGGCACTGTGCTGCTGGGCAAGCTGCTGGGGGTGCCCTGCTGGAGCAGGGCTTGGGCTGGGAGATGCCCAGGGGTCCCTTCCAGCCCTCCCCACACTGGGATTTCTACAATGAAATGCACAAAACAAATCATCAGGAGCAGCAATTTAAACAGTGTCCTAAAATAATCATTTCAGGGCTGGCTGAGGGCTTGGAATCCATTCTGTAACTGCCTGCTTGGCCTTTCCGTGGATGAGGAGCCAGAAAAATCACAGGATGGGTTGGGTGGGAAGGGACCCCAAAGAGCATCCAGCTCTAGCCCCCTGCCATGGGCAGGGACCCCTCCCCCCAGCCCAGGCTGCTCCAGGCCTCATCCAGCCTGGCCTGCAGCCCCTCCAGGCAGGAGGCAGCCACAGCCTCCCTGGGCAGCCTGTGCCAGAGTCTCCCCAGCCTCACTGCCAACAATTTCTTCCTCCTCTCCACTCTCAATCTCTCCTCTCCCAGCTCAAAGCCATTGTCCCTGGGCCTGGCACTCCCAGCCCTTCTCCAGAGTCCCTCCCCAGCTCTCCTGGAGCCCTTCAGGTCCTGCAAGGCTGCTCTGAGGTCTGCCTGCAGCCTTCTCTCCTCCAGGCTGAACACTCATCTCCCTCAGCCTGTGCCCACAGCTCAGGCTCTGCAGCCTCTGAGCATTTTCACAGCCTCCTCTGGACCCTTTCCATTAGCTCCCTATCTCTCCTCCTGTGTTGGGGGCTCCATATCAGGCCCCAGCCCTGCAGGTGAGGTCTCCCCAGAGCAGAGCAGAGGGGCAGGATCCTCTCTCCAGCTCTGGCCACACTGCTTTGGCTGCAGCCCAGGCTGCCCTTGGCCTCCTGTGCTGCCAGTGCCCATTGCTGGCTCCTGCCCTGCTCCTCCCCCCAGCACCCCCAGGGCCTTCTCTGCAGGGCTGCTCTCAGTCTCATCCCCCCAGCCTGGGCTGGTATCAAAGGTTGCCCTGACCTAGGTGCAGGACCCTGGCTTTGGCCTTGTTGAAGCTCCTGAGATCCTTTGCAGGGCCTTGGATCTGGAGGGTGTCAGACAGGAGTGCTGCTGGAGGAAGCCCAGGAGCCTAACAAAGCATTGAGGCCTTGGCTTTAAGAGGTGAAGCTGATGCCAGCTTGCCTGGAAATGCCAATGGCAAAGCCTGCAGGAGGCAGGGAGCTGCTCTGGCTCTGCTCAGGGAGGTAGATGTCAAGTCAGCTTCCTTTGTCAGCATGCCCAGAGGTGGCTGGAGCCTGGCTGACACTGCAGGAGCTATGGCAGAAGCCACCCTTGGAAAGCCAGGAGGTGACCTGGAGCTCTGGCACAAGCAGAAAGGATCTGCCCTGCCATAAAACCATCTTAGGCCAAGGCCTGGCACGGCTGTGGTGATGCAGCATCACTGACCCAGCAGCTCAACCAGTGCTGCAGCCTGCCAGGGGAGCAGGATTGTGCCCCCAGCGCCTACAGACACCAAAGAGCCTCAGCAGAACCCAGGAATGTGACCAGGGAGCTCTAAGGCCTCCCAGAGAAGCTTGGGGATGGATCCTGAATGCCTCTTGTGTCAAGGAGAAGCAGCCACACACTTCACACTGGTGTCCTGTGATGGGATGAGGGGCACAGAGTTGCAGCCAGGAGGTTGGAGCTGAGCAGGAGGAGAAACTTCTTTGGGGTGAGGCTGCTGGAGGCCTGGAGCAGGCTGCCCAGAGAGGTCTCCTGCTCTGCAGACTGTCCAACCCCCCTGGATGTGTTCTGTGTGCCCTGCCCTGGCAGGGGGTTGGACTCACTGATCTCCAGAGGTCCCTTCCAGCCCCTCCCTGTCTGAGATTCTGTGATCTGGGACTGTGGCCAACACCAGGATGTGAGGCTCAAAAGTGCTCAGGAGAGAGCTCCAGGTGAGGAGACAGCACCAATGATGTGAGTCATGGAGTGGCTTAGCCTGGAAGGGAGCTCAGAGGTCATCCCCCCCAGGCTCCCTGCCATGGCAAGGGGGGGCACAGACCTGGCAGTCACAGAACCATTCCAGTTCCAGCAGACTCAGATCATCACTGAGGCCAACCTCCAACCTGAGACCACCAGGGCCACTGAACCATGAGACCAGAGAGCTGCCAAGGGGCAAATGCTCCTCAGGTCAGCAGCTCACCAGGCCTCAGGAAGGAGCCAGCCACAGACCCTGGCCCAGGGAACTCCACATCAGACACATCCATGCCCCAAGCAGCTCAGAAGAGTGGCTGCAGGAAGCCAGGAGGGTTGCAGGCTGAAAATCCTCTCCTCAGCTCCAGCTGCTGGCTGGGAGAAAAGGATTTGAGCTTTGTTTTGGGGTTTTGTTTTAAAGGGACCTTTCTTCTTGCAAAGCAAACCAGCTCTGTGCCCTTCTCTGGCCCTGCTCCAGCCCTCCAGCTCCTGCTGGCAGGGGGTGCCCAGAGCTGGAGCTCGAGCTGTGGCCTCCCCAGTGCCCAGCCCAGGGCACAGTCCCTGCCCTGATTCCAAGCAAGGCAGCTGCAGCAACTCAGTGCAGTGCAGGAAGGAGCTGAAGAGAGCAGCCCTGGGAGTGTCTGGGTCCTGCTGTCAGCTCCATGGCAGAGCAGGATCCACACAGAGGGAATGAGTCTGGACCCCATGGATGTGCCATGGAATCTTGGACTTGGCTTGGAAGGGACCTCTGAAGATCATCCACTGCAGCCACACTACCATGGGAAGAGATATCCTGAGCTGCTGGAGAGGCTCCAGAGGAGGCCACAGAGATGAGCAGAGGCTGCAGAACCTCCCCTGTGGGGCCAGGCTGGGAGAGCTGGGGATGTTCAGCCTAGAGAGGAGAAGGCTCCAGGGAGACCTCAGAGCAGCCTTGCAGTACCTGAGACTACCCAGCTAGCTCCCACCCCCTGCCATGGGCAGGGACCTCTCCCACCAGCCCAGGCTGCTCCAGGCCTCATCCAGCCTGGCCTGCAACACCTCCAGGCAGGAGGCAGCCACAGCCTCCCTGGACAGTCCATTCCAGAGCCTGAAGGATGTCTTCCTGAGATCCAATCTAAAGCCATTCTCCTTCAGTTTCAATCCATCTCCCCTTGGCCTGGCAGTGCACAGCCTGTTAACCCTTAAGGTCCCTCTGCAGCCTTCCTGCAGGATCCCTGGAGTCTAGACCTAAGGTCTCCCTGGAGCCTTCCCCTCTCCAGACTGAACACCCACATCTCCTTCAACCTGGCCTCACAGCAGAGGTGCTGCAGCCCCTGGATCATCTCTATGGCCTCCTCTGCACTGCTTCCATCCCCCTGCTGTCTCCTCTTTCAGTCTTCTGTTTTCAGCTGCAGTCAGGAGCACCTCAGAGCCCCTTTCCCAAGCAGTGCCCCACGGTTCCTACAGCTCCACCTTGCAAACCAAAGCCTGGAGATGTGCCTTGTGCTTGAGCAAGCTGGCAGTGGAGCAGAGCTGGGGACCTTGAGGGGAACAAAGAGAGGGTTTGTGTCTGCCTGAGTGCAGAGCTCCCAGCCCCTTCTCTGCAGCCTGGCTGCTTACCAAGGGAAAAGCCCCCAGCAGGAGGGCAGAGAGCTGCAGATGCCGACCACCAGCACAGGCCAGAGGGAAGGGACAGGCAGCAGCAGCTGTACTGCTATGGCAACTGCCCAAGCCCTGCTGGAGGAGCCCAGCTGGGTGCCTCAGTGCCCTTGCTTTGCCTTGTTTTGCTTGCTGGGGCTGCTTTCTGGGTTGACCTCATGGGCACAGAAATGCCAGCAAACAGCAGTGCCCTTTCCATCAGCCTGCCTGCAGCTCAGCAGCTATTTTTAGGCTCTTTTCTCTTATTCCTGCACATTCAAGGTCGTGGTTTGCCACCATGGTGAACTTTCAGCTGAAGGCTTTATGGGGATGTCCTCCTCCAGGCTGTGCTGACACTGCTGCAGCCTGAGCTGCTCATGCTTAGAGTCATGGAATGGTTTGGGTTCAAAATGAGTTCATTGAATTGTCTGGGGCCCAGCACAAGAGGGACCTGGAGCTGCTGGAGAGGCTCCAGAGAAGGCCACAGAGATGAGCAGAGGCTGCAGAACCTCCCCTGTGGGGCCAGGCTGGGAGAGCTGGGGCTGTGCAGCCTGCAGAAGAGAAGGCTGCAGGCAGACCTCAGAGCAGCCTTGCAGGAGCTGAAGGGCTCCAGGAGAGCTGGGGAGGGACTCTGGAGAAGGGCTGGGAGGGCCAGGCCCAGGGACAATGGCTTTGAGCTGGGAGAGGAGAGACTGAGAGTGGAGAGGAGGAAGAAATTGTTGAGAGTGAGGGTGGGGAGACTCTGGCACAGGCTGCCCAGGGAGGTGGTTGAGGCCCCATCCCTGGAGGCTGGATGAGGCCCTGGACAGCCTGCTCTAGTTGGAGGTGTCCCTGATGAGTGCAGAGGGTTTTGGGAAGATGCCCTTTGAGGTCCCTTCCATCCAATGCAATCTGTGAATCTCTGGAAGCGACCTTCAAGAGCATCCAGCTCCAGCCCCCTGCCATGGGCAGGGACCCCTCCCACCAGCCCAGGCTGCTCCAGGCCTCATCCAGCCTGGCCTGCAACCCCTCCTGGGAGAGGCTGCTGGCTGCACCCCTCCTGACCTCAGGGCTCTGAGCCTTGTGGGAGGTTGGGGATTTTTTTATCCTCTTTGGAGATTCTGCTGCAATGTTTGAACTGCATTGAAAAATAGGAGCTGTGAAGGTCTGACTGATGATGCTCTTGAGGAGGTCAAGAGGGAGGCAGCAGGGCCTGCATGTCCTTGAGCAGTTATTTATCATGTCTAGAACTGAGGGGATGTGAAGGGATTCCTAAACCAACATATCTGTGTGCAGCAAAGCTCTGAGGCTCTGGGGGCTGGTCTGCTCTCCCCAGGCTCTGGTGACAGGAGGAGAGGAACTGGTCTGAGATTGTGCCAGGGGAGGCTTAGGCTGGAGCTCAGGAACAATTTCTCTGGTGGCAGCGTGCTCAGGGAGTGGCAGAGGCTGCCCAGGGAGGTGGTGGAGTCCCCATGCCTGGAGGTGTTGCAGCAAGCTGTGGCCATGGCACCTGGGGCCATGGCTGGGTGGCCATGGGAGGTTGGGTTGGTGCTGGACTGCATGATCCTGGAAGCCTCTTCCATCCCAAACCATTCTGTGACTGCAGGTCTGTACTGAGCTCGGTTGTTGTGACCCAGGGGCAGCACTCAGCACTTGGCTTTGTTGAACCTCATCCCCTTGGCCTCATGCCATGGCTGCAGCCTGGCCAGGTGCCCCTGCACAGCCTCCCTGCCCTCCAGCAGATCAACACTGACACCCAGTTCAGTGTCCTCTGCAGGCTCACTGAGTGCCTCAATCTCCTCACCCAGATCATTGATGAGGATGTTAAAGAGAACTGACCCAGCACTGAGCCCTGGGGACAGCACTGGTGGCCAGGTGCCAGCTGGAGTTATCTCCATTCCTCACTGCTCTCTGGGCACAGCCATCAGCCAGTTGTTAACCCAGTGAAGCCTGCACCCACCCAAGCCATGGGCAGCCAGGAGGGTGCTGTGGGACAGGCCTCAGAGCCTTCACTCTCTGGAGTTACAATCTCTCAGCAACACAACAGAAGGAACATGGAAAATCCTGGAGGCAGCTGCATGTGAATGAGAGCAAGCACAGGAGGGGTAGGGGCTGGAAGGGACCCCTGGGCATCTCCCAGCCCAAGCCCTGCTCCAGCAGGGCACCCCCAGCAGCTTGCCCAGCAGCACAGTGCCCAGGGGGGGTTGGAAGCTCTCCACACCAGGAGACTCCACAACCTCTCTGGGCAGCCTGCTCCAGGCCTCCAGCAGCCTCACAACAAACAACTTTCTCCTCCTGCTCAGCTCCAACCTCCTGCCTGCCACTCTGTGCCCCTTGCCCCTTGGCCTGGCCCTGGGCACCACTCAGCAGAGCCTGGCCCCAGCCTCTTGCCCCCCACAGCTCCTTTAGCTCTTGCTGAGCATTGCTCAGCTGCCCTCTGGGGCTGCTCTTCTGCAGGCTCTCAGCCCCAGGGCTCTTAGCCTTTGCTGCTCCCAGAGCTGCTCCAGGCCCCTCAGCATCCTCATGGCCTGGGCACCGTTGGTGGTGCTGCTGGTGCCAGGTTCTGTGCCAGCCCTGCAGGCACGGGGGTGGAACAACGTGGGCTTGAGTGCAACAGCCCAGGTGAGAGCAGTGGGAAAGGAGGTCAGACTCGGTGTCTGCCCCGATGGAGAGGAAGCCCTGGGAGCTAAGGCTGGATTTGTGAGTTCGACTTCTGGCATGCACTGGAGGATGCCTCCCGGGACTCCTGAGAGGAGTTAATGACTCACAACCTGCTTAATTACCTGCTGATGGGGCTTTGTGCTGAGCAGGCAGAGAGCGGGAGCTGAGCAGAGTGCCCTGAGAGGCTTTTATTGCTTACTTAGCTTCAGATAAAAATGAAAGGGGAAGGCACAAAGCATTGTGCTGCCAGCTGAGAAGGCAGAGAGCTGGGCAGGGCTCTGGGCAACCTGAGCCACTGGAGGATGTCCCTGCCGACTGCAGGGGGTTGGGCTGGGCTGGATGGGCTCTGGAGCTCCCTCCCAGCCCAGAGTACTCTGTGGTTCTCTGACTACAGTTGTTGTGGATGTGAGCACCGTGTGCTGTCCATGGGACTCTTGGCTGGGATCCTCTGGAGATGTTAGCACAAGTTCAGGTGGGAAAAAACTGTAAATAGAAAGAGGGGAATCTGGAAGGGTCATAGAGATCACAGAGTGTTAGGGGTTGGAAGGGACCTCAGGGGATCATCCACTCCTGCTAGAGCAGGTCCCCCAGGAACTCATCCATGAGCCAGCAGCATGGCCATGGCCAGGAAGGCCTGGGGTGAATTCAGAAGAGTGTGGCCAGCAGGTTGAGGAAGGTTGTCCTCCCCCTCTACTCAGTCCTAGTAAGGCCACATCTGGAGCCCTGGTTCCAGCTCTGGGCTCCCCAGTTCCAGAGGCAGGGAAGTGCTGGAGAGAGCCCAGGGCAGGCTGGGAAGCTGCTGAGGGGCCTGGAGCAGCTCTGGGAGCAGCAAAGGCTGAGAGCCCTGGGGCTGAGAGCCTGCAGAAGAGCAGCCCCAGAGGGCAGCTGAGCAATGCTCAGCAAGAGCTAAAGGAGCTGTGGGGGGCAGGAGGCTGGGGCCAGGCTCTGCTGAGTGGTGCCCAGGGCCAGGCCAAGGGGCAAGGGGCACAGAGTGGCAGGCAGGAGGTTGGAGCTGAGCAGGAGGAGAAAGTTGTTTGTTGTGAGGCTGCTGGAGGCCTGGAGCAGGCTGCCCAGAGAGGTTGTGGAGTCTCCTGGTGTGGAGAGCTTCCAACCCCCCCTGGGCACTGTGCTGCTGGGCAAGCTGCTGGGGGTGCCCTGCTCCAGCAGGGCTTGGGCTGGGGGATCCCAGGGGTCCCTTCCAGCCTCACCCTGCTGGGTTCTTGGTGGTTTTATTTCAGGGAGCTAGGGATCCTCATTCCTGTTCATGGTGGGGGAATTCCCATTGCTGAGGGCAGCTGAGGGGGGCTTGGTCAGGCACAGAATGGGAGCATTTCCTTCTTCAGGGGCTGAAAGGATTGCAGTAACTGCTGCCATGGGTGCACATCCTGCTGGGGGCTTTTATGCCCATTCAGAGACCCATCCCTTTCTCCTCTCTCTCCTGCCTTTGCCCATCCTAATGATCATTTTATGCATTTGTCCTCTGCCTGCATGAGAGGAATCTTTAATGTGCAGGCAGAAGGTGAAATTTTCATTGCCTTTTATGAGTCTCAGGAATACATTTTGAATTCAATTACAGCTTGGTGCTGGAAATATCACCCCAGTGGCTTGGCAATAAATACAACTCACAGATTACTGAGAATCAGGAGGACAGGAGGCAGTAGGGTGGCTTCAAGCTGTGGGCATGGAGCAGTCCTGGGAGGAGCTCCTCCTGCTCAGCTCCAACCTCCTGCCTGCCACTCTGTGCCCCTTGCCCCTTGGCCTGGCCCTGGGCACCACTCAGCAGAGCCTGGCCCCAGCCTCTTGCCCCCCACAGCTCCTTTAGCTCTTGCTGAGCATTGCTCAGCTGCCCTCTGGGGCTGCTCTTCTGCAGGCTCTCAGCCCCAGGGCTCTCAGCCTTTGCTGCTCCCAGAGCTGCTCCAGGCCCCTCAGCAGCTTCCCAGCCTGCCCTGGGCTCCCTCCAGCACTTCCCTGCCTCTGGAACTGGGGAGCCCAGAGGTGGAACCAGGAATCCAGCTGTGGTCTGAGCAGGGCAGAGCAGAGGGGGAGCAGAACCTCCCCAGCCCTGCTGGCCACACTTTGCTTGCTGCCCCCCAGGCCCCCATTGGCTCTCTTGGCCCCCAGGGCACATTGCTCTCCCCTGCAGCCCTTGCTGCCCACCAGCACTCCAAGGTCGTGCTCCATGCAGCTGCTCTGCAGCAGGATGGCTCTAGCAGAGGTACAATAAATAACCCTTGGTGGCAAGCCATGACCTCACCATGATCCTTCTTTCTAGAGAACAAAATCTGTCTGGCAGCAGTTGTATCTTCAAGGTGTTTTGGACAGGCTGTGAGATTCTCTGCTCATAGAACCACAGAGGTGGTTGGGTTGGAAGAGGCCTCCAAGCTCCTCCAGCCCAACCATCAGCCCACCCCCCATGGCCACCCAACCATGGCCCCAGGTGCCATGGCCACAGCTTGCTGCAACACCTCCAGGCATGGGGACTCCACCACCTCCCTGGTCAGCCTCTGCTAGTGCCTGAAGAGCAGCAGGAGGTAGGTAGAGGAAAGCTGAACCTCTGCTGTGATGGCAGAGGGGACAGATCCAGTGCACCTTGGATTGACACAGTCCCTGAGGGATTTCCCTCTGGCCAGGCATCCATTGCAAGGATCAGCTGGCCTGTGGCTGCTTGGTCTCACTGCTCTCCACAGAGCTTGGAGCTGGAGCACATTGTGGATGGAGATTGGAAACACACAGCTGTGCTCATGTGTCTGCTCATCCAACACCCAGGTGCTCCAACCCCTCCTGCAGCCTCAGGCAGCTGTGTGCTGGCTGCAGCCAGAGCAGGGTGGGCAGAGGGCAGCAGAGGGGATTCTGCCCCTGGGCTCTGCTCTGCTCAGACCTCACCTCCAGCCCTGCCTCCAGCTCTGCTCTCCCCAGCAGGAGAAGGACACAGAGCTGCTGGAGAGGGTCCAGAGGAGGCCACAAAGGTGATCTAAGGGCTGGAGCAGCTCTGCTGTGAGCACAGGCTGAGGGAGCTGGGGCTGTGCAGCCTGCAGAGGAGAAGGCTCCAGGGGGACCTCAGAGCTGCTGCCAGCACCTGAAGGGATCCTGCAGGAAGGCTGCAGAGAGACTTTACCTGAGGGGGTCTGAGACAGGACAAGGGGGAATGGTTTGGAGCTGAGGCAGAGCAGGGTCAGACTGGAGCTGAGGAAGAAGGCCTGCAGTAGGAGGCTGCTGAGACTCTGGCACAGGCTGCCCAGGGAGGCTGTGGCTGCCTCCTGCCTGGAGGGGTTGCAGGCCAGGCTGGATGAGGCCTGGAGCAGCCTGGGCTGGTGGGAGGGGACCCTGCCCATGGCAGGGGCTGGGGGCTGGATGCTCTTTGAGTTCCTTTCCAACCCAACCCACAGTGCAGGACTCTGTGAGCACTGAGTGTTTTAGCAGGCTCAGAATCCCAGCCGGGTGTGGTTGGAAGGGAGCTCGGGGGATCATTCAGTCCAACCCTGCTGCCCAAGCTGGCCTCCCACAGCAGGTTCCAGAGGACCGTGTCCAGGCAGCTTTTGAAAGCCTTCAGAGGAGACTCCACAACCTCCTGGGCTAAGCAAATTTACAGCACCTGCAAGGCACAGCTCTTTCCCTCAGCCCTCTGACTGCACAGAGCAAGGGGCAGATGTTGGTCAGTTGGAGGGCAGAAGGGCTCTGCAGAGGGACCTTGACAGGCTGCACAGATGGGCAGAGGCCAACAGGATGGCACTGAACAAGTCCAAGTGCCAGGGGCTGCACTTTGGCCACAGCAACCCCAGGCAGTGCTGCAGGCTGGGGGCAGAGTGGCTGAGAGCAGCCAGGCAGAGAGGGAGCTGGGGGTGCTGGTGGAGAGCAGCTGAACAGGAGGCAGCAGTGTGCCCAGGGGGCCAAGAAGGCCAAGGGCATCCTGGCCTGCAGCAGGAAGAGTGTGGCCAGCAGGAGCAGGGAAGTCCTTGTGCCCTGTGCTCAGCACTGCTGAGGCCACACCTGGAGTCCTGTGTCCAGCTCTGGGCTCCTCAGGTCAGGAAAGAGGTTGAGCTGCTGGAAGGTGTCCAGAGAAGGGCAAGAAAGCTGGGGAGGGGTCTGGGGCACAGCCCTGGGAGGAGAGGCTGAGGGAGCTGGGGTTGCTTAGCCTGGAGAAGAGGAGGCTCAGGGGAGACCTTCTTGCTCTCTGCAACTCCCTGCAGGGAGGTTGTAGCCAGGTGGGGGTTGGGCTCTGCTCCCAGGCCCCCAGCAGCAGAACAAGAGGACACAGTCTCAAGCTGTGCCAGGGGAGGTTCAGGCTGGAGGTGAGGAGAAAGTTCTTCCCAGCCAGAGAGATTGGCCCTTGGGCTGTGCTGCCCAGGGAGGTGGTGGAGTCCCCATCCCTGGAGGTGTTCAAGAGGGGATTGGATGTGGCACTTGGTGCCATGGTGCAGTCATGAGGTCTGTGGTGACAGCTTGGACTTGGTGATCTTTGAGGACTCTTCCAACCTTGGTGACACTGTGATATTGTGAGAAGAATGATTTACTCTTTGCCTTGCCAGCACTGCTGGGCTGTTTGTCCCCTCTGCAGAGCCCCTCTGGCTCAGCAGCCCCAGTTTGCTGTGCACAGGAGCAGCCTCAGAAGCCTTTTTGGCTTATTTATGCATTTCTTTATATTTGCTTTTCTTTTTGCACTGAAAATAAAATGCAGTTGAAAACAAATTAAACATTGAGGATATTCTGGTGGCTTGGGGTGCTTGGGAGAAATAATCCAATCAGCCTGACAGCTCTGAAATATGATTTGGAAATTCAATTGCTCAAGACAAGATAATCTGAGGGAGATCACAGCCCAGAGAGTAATGGAATGGGGGAAAAAAACAACACAACAAAACAGCCTCAAAGGTTCAGCAGAGCTCAGCTCAGCTGCTCCCAGACCAGCTCTGCTGCTCCTGCCCCCTGCATTGCCTTCAGGAGCAGCACTCTGGAGGATGCAGCCTGAAAGCCTCCCCCAGTTAGAGGACATCTCTGTTAAGGGCAGGTGTCCAGGCTCATCCCCCAGCCCCTGCTGAGAGCATGGTCCCAGCACACACAGCTGGAGAGTCACAGAATGGGTTGGAAAAGACCTCAAGGGTCATCCAGTGCCACCCCCTGCCATGGGCAGGGACCCCTCCCCCCAGCCCAGGCTGCTGCAGGCCTCATCCAGCCTGGCCTGCAACCCCTCCAGGCAGGAGGCAGCCACAGCCTCCCTGGGCAGCCTGTGCCAGGCTCTCCCCAGCCTCACTCTCAACAATTTCTTCTTCCTCTCCACTCTCAATCTCTCCTCTCCCAGCTCAAAGCCATTGTCCCTGGGCCTGGCACTCCCAGCCCTTCTCCAAAGTCCCTCCCCAGCTCTCCTGGAGCCCTTCAGTCCTGCAAGGCTGCTCTGAGGTCTGCATGCAGCCTTCTCTTCTCCAGGCTGCACAGCCCCAGCTCTCCCAGCCTGGCCCCACAGGGGAGGTTCTGCAGCCTCTGCTCATCTCTGTGGCCTCCTCTGGAGCCTCTCCAGCAGCTCCAGGTCCTTCTTGTGCTGGGGCCCCAGAGCTGGAGGCAGTGCTGCAGGTGGGCTCTGAGCAGGGCAGAGGGCAGGATCCCCTCCCTGTGCTGCTGCTCTCAGGTGTTTCCATACTTCACTGCCTTCTTTGTGATTTGTGCAGGTTCAGCCCAGATGCTTCAAAAGGTTAATGTTAAGGGCAGAGCCCTCAGGTCCCTGTGGCTTGGTGTGAGTTGGAAGATGTTAGGAAGGAAGAAAGGGAGAAGATGCAAAGCTGGTGATTCAGATGACCTTCAGAACACTGGCAGCTCGTTTCCCCCTTGTGTTTGTGCAATTATGAAGACAGCAAACCACAGTCATCTGTTTGATACCTTCATTTAGTGGGGATGTGCCAAAGAAGGGGCTGGGTCAGGCATCACAGCAGCAGGGAAGGCTGCAAGGCAGAGTCCCTGCATGCAGATGGCTCTGTCAGTGTCCTGGCTGGGTCAGGCATCACATCAGCAGGGAAGGCTGCAAGGCAGAGTCCCTGCATGCAGATGGCTCTGTCAGTGTCCTGGGGAGCACACTTAGGAGACACCTAGGCGAGGCTTACATGCCTGGCCCCAGTCACTCTGGGAGATGTCTTCAGTGCCCAGTTGGGAGGAGGGGAAGAAGCAGGCTGTGCATGCAGATATGGCTCTGCCAGGTGTCCTATGGCTCCACAAGGCTGGTCAGGGTCCCAGGATGCCCTCTGAGACACAGCGTGAGATCAAATGTCTGATCTAGGCACTGCAGCTCCATGGAGTTTGTTTGACTCTCCTCAGGCACTGCCCCCAGAGCCTGCAGCAGGACTTCCATCTCTAGAGGCAGGACAAGGGGCAATGGTTTGGAGCTGAGGCACAGCAGGGTTGGACTGGAGCTAAGGAAGAAGTTCTGCAGTACCAGGCTGGGGAGACTCTGGCACAGGCTGCCCGGGGAGGCTGTGGCTGCCTCCTGCCTGGAGGTGTTCAGGGCCAGGCTGGATGGGGCCTGGAGCAGCCTGGGCTGGTGGGAGGGGGCTGGAGCTGGATGGTCTTGAAGGAACCTTCCACCCCAACCCTTTCTGTGACTGCCAAAGAACAGCTGTAAGGAAACAGCAGAGTGTTTTCCAGAGCAGGAGCTCTCATCCCTTCCTGTGCTTGTGTGACCAGCTCTGTCTTGCTGTCATTTTGTGCTTTGAATCCACACAGCTGAAGTCATTTATTCTTCCTTTGAACAAATAAGGAAGGCTTCCAGACCTTCCAGGTCCACTGCAGCATAGCATATCACACAACCACAGCACAGAGGGCTGGAAGGGACCCCTGGGCATCCCCCAGCCCAAGCCCTGCTCCAGCAGCGCACCCCCAGCAGCTTGCCCAGCAGCACAGTGCCCAGGGGGGGCTGGGAGCTCAACATGGTTGAGGTGGAGGCTGAAGGCAAGAGTGCTTGCAGGAGTTTTGGAGGCCCCATTCCATATCCCCCATCCTGCTCCAGACTGTATTGAATGTCATTCCTGGAGGCTCCTTGTCACTGCATTTCCCACTCCCCCTGACCAACAGGGCAAGCCTGCTAGACAAGGCCTTTGCCCAGGGAAATGCCACTAAGCCAATGGAGAAGTTGACCTTTTGGCCAAGCAAACCAAGCAAGCTCTGGTGGGAGCTCCTGATGTGGTCTTCAGTAACTCTTACCGTGTCTCCTGTGCAACTCGAGGCTGTTTCCTCTTCTCCTATCACTTCTTATTAGGGAGCAGAGACCAACCCCCATCCCACTCCATCCTCCTTGGTTTCACATAACCCTGGAATGGCCTAGGCTGGAAGGGACCTCAGAGAGCATCTTCTCCAGCCTCCCCATCATGGGCAGGGACACCTCTCCAATAGCCTCTGTGGTTCCTGCTCTTCTTTTGTTTGCAAGTGCTTCCAGGCCAGCTCCAATCCCTTTCTGCTTAGAGCTGAGACTGTGGTGGGGCTGGGAGCAGACTGGGAGAAAATCCCCAGTCCTGCCTGTGACTGAGCAGGTTGGTGGCACAGGTTCCTTGTGGCACAGGTTCATCCCACTGAGTCCTTAACTGATCCTTAGTTGCTTACCAGCTTTGTGAGTGCACCTCCAGCTGTTTGCTGCCAGTGGCCTTCCACCAGCCCAAGCATTCCCCATCCTGGCTGCTGGAAGCAGGTCTGATCACCAGCAGGAGTTCAGCTGCTCAGCCCCAGGGCAAGGCCTCCTTGGGAGGCAGCTGGGAGAGATGCCTTTGGGTTGCTGCCCCGTGCAGGGGGAAACATTAATCCAGGGTTCTCTTGTGTTGCAGTGTTCCCACATTCCAGAGCCTTCCTGAGGAGATACTCAGCAAGCTTGCAGATGTCCTGGAAGAGGTAAGTGCTTCTCATTTGACCAGCTCCTGAGTTCAGAGCCTGGGAGCCTTCTGCTGGCACTGCCCAGGCTCTTGTTTTCCTGAAGGGCAGCTTGCTAACCTTGTTAGGGTTGGCTGTTCCAGCAGGGCGAGAGGAGCTGTGTGAAAAATGAATCCAGCACTGAACTGCTTTTACTTGGATTTCCATCCAGCTGGAGAGGGACAGGCTGGGAGAGTTGGGGTTGGAGAAGGTTCCAGGGAGACCTCAGAGCAGCCTTGCAGTATCTGAAGGGCGCCAGGAGAGCTGGGGAGGGACTTTGGTCCAAGGCTGGGAGTGGCAGGCCCAGGGACAATGGCTTTGAGCTGGGAGAGTGGGGATTCAGAAGGCTCCAGGGGGACCTCAGAGCTGCAGTTCAGTGTCTGCAGGGCACCCCCAGGCAGGCTGGGGAGGGACTGTCCAGAAGGGGCTGTGGGGATGGGAGCAGGGGCAAGGGTTTGGAAGTGGAGCAGGGCAGAGTCAGGTTGGAGCTCAGGAGGAAGCTCTGCACAGAGGCCAGCAGCTGCACAAACAGCTTCAGGAAGATTGGGGTTGCACAACTCAGATAATTTCTGCTCCCCCACCAAAACTGTCAGCAGCTAGGAGGCTTTTCAGGCTTTCTGGTTGCTCTCAGCCAGGGACCTTCCCCAGGGGAACTGCAGAATATCTGCACCTCTCCCACCTCTCTGGTGATGCCCAGGAGGCTCCTCTGTGCCAGCCCTGCTCACTGGGCACCCTCCCAGTGAGCCATGCCAGGGTCAGGTCAGCTGCAGATGGAGGCCAAGGGTTCTCCCCTCAGGGAGGGATTTGAAGGACTCTGGAGTCAGTTGTCCAGTGCAGGAGAATTAGAATCACAGAAAGGTCTGGGTTGGAAGGGACCTCCAGAGGTCATCCAGTCCAACCCCCTGCATTCAGCAGCAACATCCTTCAGCAGAGGAGGTGTCTGAAGTGCCTGGAGGAAGGTCAGGCTGTGCTGCTGAGGCAGCTGAGGATGAGCTGGTGGTGGGCATGGGCAGTGCTGGAGGGCTCTGCACTGCCTTCTCCTGCTCTCTCTCTCTTGGGTTGGCACAGGATTATAGAATGGGCTGGAAGGGACCTCCAGAGATCCATTCCACCCCCTCTAACCCATCCCCCTGCACCCAGCAGGGACATCCTCCACTGGAGCAGGCTGCCCAGAGCCCTCTCCAGCCTCCCCTGGCATAGCTCCAGGCATGGAGCCTCAACCACCTCCCTGGGCAGCCTGCTGCAGTGCTCCAGCAGCCTCCTGGGGCAGAACTTGTTCCTCACATCCAGCCTCAGTCTGCCCCAGCCCAGCTTCTGTTGCTGCCCATCAGCCCTGGCTGTGCATGCTCACAGCTCCATCTGCCAGCAGCAGCCCAGGGTGACTCTGCTGTGCTTTGGTAAGGCAGAGGAGGCTGTTCCTGGGGAAATGTCAGGGGCCTAAGCTGGCTGGGAAGGCTCAAAGCTGCCAGGCTGCTGCTCAGCCACCTCTGCGTGCCTCAGCCCAGTGCAGTGCTGCAGGCTGGGGCTGGAGCAGCTGAGCTGAGCTGGGGCTCACTGTCTGAGCCTCTGCTGGAGCTGAGCACAAATCTCCTTTGCAAAGCAGCACAAGTGCCTCCTTGCACATTATTTTTAGTCATGAAACATCTGAATAATTTTCATTTCCATGGGTGAGAGAGGAGGATTTGTTTGCAAACTGGGAGGCTGCCTGCAGCTGATTAACAACCCAGCCAGAAACTCCTCTGTTGATCCTTATTTCTCTTTAAATAAACCTAAAACCAACTCAGAGGAAGTGTGGAGGCCTTGACCTTGCCCCACTTTGGAAGGCTCTGAGGAAAACATCAGAATTCAAACTCTGATAGAGCTTAACAGATCCCAAAAAAGGCTCTTTTTGTTTTCCTCTTCCAGCAGGCAGCCTTCATCTCTCACACAAAGAGATGGAAGTTGGGTGGTGAGCAGTGCTGGAAGGATCTGCAGCCTGAGAGCTATGGCAGCTGGGGACACTGTGGGCAGTTGGTACCAATCAAATATTGCTGTGACCTTTTTAAGGAAGCTGAAAGGCCTCCAAACACCACAGAATAGCTCAAGGCAGCTCAGGTGCCAGCCCTGCTGACACCACCTGGGGTCCTGTCCCCTCTGCCAGCCCCAGACTGGGAGGCAGCTCAGCAGCAGAGCTGTTATAGAACCACAGAACTGTTTGGCTTGGGAGAGGCCTCCAAGCTCCTCCAGTCCAGCACCAACCCAACCCCCCATAGCCACCCAGCCATGGCCCCAGGTGCCATGGCCACAGCTTGCTGCAACACCTCCAGGCATGGGGACTCCACCACCTCCCTGGGCAGCCTTTCCCACTCCCTGACCACTCTGGCACCAGAGAAATTGTTCCTCAGCTCCAACCTAAGCCTCCCCTGGCACAACTTCAGGCCAGTTCCTCTCCTTCTCTCACCTGAGCCTGGGGAGCAGAGCCCAACCCCCAGCTGGCTGCAGCCTCCTCTCAGGAGCTGCAGAGAGCAAGGAGGTCTCCCTCAGCCTCCTCTGCTCCACACTCAACCCCCCCAGCTCCCTCAGCTGCTCCTCCCCAGCCCTCTTCTCCACACCCTTCCCCAGCTCTCTTGCCCTTCTCTGGCCCTGCTCCAGCCCTCCAGCTCCTGCTGGCAGGGAGGGCCCAGAGCTGAAGGCAGCACTCAAGCTGTGGCCTCCCCAGTGCCCAGCCCAGGGCACAATCCCTGCCCTGCTCCTGCTGCCCACACCATTGCTGCTCCAGGCCAGGCTGCTGCTGCCCTTCTTGCCCCCCTGGGCACTGCTGGCTCCTCTCCAGCTGCTGCCACCCAGCACCCCCAGGGCCTTTCCTGCTGGGCACTTTCCAGCCCCTCTGCCCCAGCCTGGAGCCTTCCTGGGGCTGCTGTGACCCAGGGGCAGCACTCAGCACTTGGCCTTGTTGAACCTCATCCCATTGGCCTCATCCCATGGCTGCAGCCTGGCCAGGTCCCCCTTCCTGCTGCCTTCCTACCAGCAGATCAACCCAGTGGCCACGAAGACTCCACTTGGCAGGGCCGAGATCTGACATGATGCATGCAGGAAGGGCTGCCCAGTGTTCAGGTACCCAAACTGAAATGGCTGTGGCCCAGCTCACATCTCCAGGGATTAGTGAGCTAAATCCTGAGCAGCAGAGGAGCATCAGGGGCTCAGGATTTAGAAAATACTGGAGCCATCCATGCTGGTGAGACCTTAATTCACCCCAGTGCTGGGGGTGGAGAGCTGCAAAGCTTTGAAAGCAGCACACTGTGCTGCTGGCACAGCACTGGCAGCAGAGGCTGACAGCCCTCAGGCTGTGCTGCCAGCCAGAGCTGGGCAGGCTGCAGGGCTGGGCAGAGGGAACCTCCTGGGGGTCACCAAGGGCAAGGGTAGGGTCCTGCCCCTGGGGAGGAAGAACCTCCTGCAGCAGGGCAGGGGAGGGGAGACCTGCTGGGAAGCAGCTCCAAGGAGCAGGACCTGGGAGTGCTGGGGGCCAACAAGTTCCCCATGAGCCAGCAAGGTGCCCTGGTGGCCAGGAAGCCAATGGCGGGGGGGGGGGGGGAGCAGGGCAAGGGAGGTTCTCTGCCTCCTTTACTCTGCCCTGATGAGGCCACATCTGGAGTCCTGGTTCCAGTCCTGGGCTCCCCAGTTCAAGGACAGAGAGTGGCTGCTGTGGGTGCCCTGCTTGAGCAGGGGGTTGGACTGGGTGATCTCCAGAGGTCCTTCCAACCCCACCATGCTGGGGCTCTGTAACTATTTTCTCCAGCTCCCCCAGTCTCACTGAGCTCAGGATCTCAGAATCAGCCAGGTTGGGAGAGAGCTCCAAGATCACCAAGATCCAGCTGATCACCCAACCCTAACCAACCAGACCGTGGCACTAAGTGCCTCATGCAGGCTCTGTCTTCTCCTCCCCTACCCCCAGAGCTGTACAAGGGAGCTGGGGCAGTGGCTCATCAGCACAATCTCATCCTTGATGCATGGCAGAGACAACTCCTTCCCTAAACCAGGAGGAGTAATTTGAGTTGGGAATAAAAAGGAAGAGCAAAATCCCCTGCAGGCCAGCAGCCAGGATGAGTAATTTTAGATGAAGTGGACAGACCATCAGCAAGTGGAGATACCTCTGGCCAAGCAGCCCTCACTGCTCAGTGTCACCTGAGGGCCTGGTGGGAGAGAGAGATCTCTCAAGGATAGAAGCTTTGTGTTTGAATGACCCTCAGGATGACCCTGGAAGAGGAGAAGCCACTGCCAGAACGTTAACCTAGGGCAAGGCCAGAGAAGCCTTCAATGCTTCTGCTTGGAGAGGATCTTTAAGGCAATCCCTAAGGAAAACTAAATGCCCTAACTGAATAAAAAAGGAAGGCAATGGCTTGAAATGAGAGCAGAGCAGACTGAGGTTGGATGTGAGGAACAAGTTCTGCCCCAGGAGGCTGCTGGAGCACTGCAGCAGGCTGCCCAGGGAGGTGGTTGAGGCTCCATGCCTGGAGCTATTGCAGGGGAGGCTGGAGAGGGCTCTGGGCAGCCTGCTCCAGTGGAGGATGTCCCTGCTGGGTGCAGGGGGATGGGTTAGGGGGGTGGAATGGATCTCTGGAGGTCCCTTCCAGCCCATTCTATAATCCTGTGCCAACCCAAGAGAGAGAGAGCAGGGGAAGGCAGTGCAGAGCCCTCCAGCACTGCCCATGCCCACCACCAGCTCATCCTCAGCTGCCTCAGCAGCACAGCCTGACCTTCCTCCAGGCACTTCAAACACCTTCTCTCAAGCCTGGCTGTCCTGCCTGCCCTCTGCTTTCCCTTCTCTTAGCATCTCCCCTCCTGCCTCCTACCACAAGCAGAAATTCCTCTGGCTGAGCTCCTGGAAAGCTCCTCCAAATGCATGGTCAAATCTGAAGGGCCCTGCTGGGAAGTCACTCCAGTGCCACCCCACCTACATCCCCAGCCAAGTGCTGAGTGCTGATCCTGGGTCACAACAACCCCAGGAAGGCTCCAGGCTGGGGGCAGAGGGGCTGGAAAGTGCCCAGCAGGAAAGGCCCTGGGGGTGCTGGGTGGCAGCAGTTGGAGTGGAGCCAGCAGTGCCCAAGTGGCCTTGTTGAACCTCATGCCATGGCTGCAGCCTGGCCAGGTGCCCCTGCACAGCCTCCCTGCCCTCCAGCAGATCAACACTGACACCCAGTTCGGTGCTTCAATCTCCTCACCCAGATCATTGATGAAGATGTTAAAGAGAACTGACCCAGCACTGAGCCCTGGGGAGCTCCACCTGTGCCCAGCCACCAGCTGCAGTGATCTCCACTCCCCACCACTCCCTGGGCCCATCCAAGCAGTTCTTTGCCCAATGAAGCCTCCCCCATCCAAGCCATGAGCAGCCAGGTTCCCCAGGAGGATGCTGCTTAGGTTGTCCAAGCAGAGGGAAGCAGCAAGTCCTGCCTGGTGTCTGCATCTGCTCCTCAGGAGCACAACCATCCACAGTAACCATGCTGGTGCCCTGGCCTGCAGTGGGAGAAGTGAAGAAGTGCTTCTTCCCCTGGCAGCTTGTCAAAGCTGCTGATAGAGGATGGTGCAGATCACAGAATGTTAGAGCTTGGAAGGGACCTCCAGAGAGCATCCAGCCCAGCCCCTGCCAGAGCAGGGCACCCAGGGCTGGCTGCACAGGAAGGCATCCAGGGGAGGTTGGAAGCTCTCCAGAGCAGGAGACTCCACAACCTCTCTGGGCAGCCTGCTCCAGGCCTCCAGCAGCCTCACCCCAAAGAAGTTTCTCCTCCTCCCCTTGAGCTGAAACCTTCTCTCTTCCACTTTGCATCCACTGCTCCTTGGCTCCTGGCTGTGCACCACCCACAAGAGCTTGGCCCCCTCCCCTTGCCCCCCAGCCCTCAGCTCTTGGCAGACATTGAGCAGATCCCTCTCAGCCTTCTCCTCTCCAGCCTCAGCAGCCCCAGGGCTCTCAGCCTCTCTCCACAGGGCAGATGCTCAGGTCCCCAACTCCTCCTCCTGGCTCTCCCTTGGGCTCTCCCCAGCAGCTCTCTGTCTCTCTGCACCTGGGGAGCCCAGCACTGGGCACAGGATTGCAGCTGTGGTCTGAGCAGGGCAGAGCAGAGGGGGAGCAGAACCTCCCCAGCCCTGCTGGCCACCCTTTGCTTGCTGCCCCCCAGGCCCCCATTGGCTCTCTTGGCCCCCAGGGCACATTGCTGTCCCCTGCAGCCCTTGCTGCCCACCAGCACTCCGAGGTCTTGCTCCATGCAGCTGCTCTGCAGCAGGGCAGCTCCTAACCTGTCCTGGGGCCTGCTGCTGTTCCTGCCCCGATGCAGGAGCCTGCACTTGGCCTTCCTGAGCTCCATGAGGTTTGCCTGCAGCCAGCTCTCAGCCTCTCCAGCTCTCTTGGGTGGAGAGGCATTGTGAGGGTTGGAGAGGCCTCCAGGAGCTTGACTTGAGGTGGAGACACTCAGTGCCCAAGTAGAACTGAGGTGCCAGGAGCATGGCCAACAAGGGTCTAGGAAGCTCTTCAGACAAGCAAGCAAAACTAGCTTGGGAATAGGCTCAGACCTTGCCCAGGAGAAGGAAGTGTGGGCAGAGCATGCCCTGTGCCTTGGATGTGAGGCTGTGGTTTCCTTTGTCAGAGAGTTGGAGGCCAAGCTACCTGTTCAGCTCCCAGTCCACAACCCAACTGCATCAGCCCTTTCCCTCTCCCCTGCTCATGGGAGCTGCCTGTGATCACTTTGATGGTTTCCATGGCCACTCCATCCTGGAGGAAATGAAATCCAGCCAAGCTAAATGAGACAAGGGCTAAAGATTTATCTGGTTAATGTGGCTGTGGGTGAGGAAAATGGAGTACTGCTGGTTCAAATAAAGGGGCTGGAGAGGCAAGGTGTAATCAAGTCCTTGACTCACTGGCTCCTTGGCTCTCTATTTTATTGCTTTTCTAACAGAGTTTGTAGGGTAAGGCTGAAGGGATCTAGCTCAGCTTCTTGAGGCTTCTAGCAGCCTAGCAGGGATGGTAAATAAGGCTCCAGCAGCAGCACTGCCACAGCCATGGAGGTGCAGGGGCAGCATGGAATGGTTGGAGTTGGGAAGGACCTTTAAGGGTCATGTAGTGCAACCCCCCTGCACTCAGCAGCTTGCTCAGAGCCCTCTCCAGCTTCAGCTGGAATGTGATGTGATGCCCAGCTCTCTGGGCAGCCTGGGCCAGGCTCTCCCCACCCTCAGCATGAGAAATTCCTTCCCTCTGGTCTGAATGTTCCTCTTTCAGTGTCTGGGGGAAGAAGACCAAAGCCCAGAGACCTCAGCTGTGCAGGGGGCACTGTGTCCAGTTCTGGGCTCCTCAGTTTAAGAGTGACATTGAGACACTTGAAGGTGTCCAGAGAAGGGCAACAAGGCTGGGGAGAGGCCTTGAGCACAGCCCTGTGAGGAGAGGCTGAGGGAGCTGGGGTTGCTTAGCCTGGAGAAGAGGAGGCTCAGGGGTGACCTCATTGCTCTCTACAACTACCTGCAGGGAGGTTGTAGCCAGGTAGGGGTTGGACTCTTCTCTCTAGCAACCAGCAGCAGAACAAGAGGACACAGTCTCAAGCTGTGCCAGGGGAGGTTTAGGCTGAAGGTGAGGAGAAAGTTCTTCACCGAGCGAGTCATTCGTCATTGGAATGTGCTGCCCAGGGAGGTGGTGGAGTCCCCATCCCTGGAGGTGTTCAAGAGGGGATTGGATGTGGCACTTGGTGCCATGGTCTAGTCATGAGCTCTGTGGTGCCAGGTTGGACTCAATGCTCTTTGAGGTCTCTTCCAACCTTGGTGATACTGTGATACTGTGATACTGTGAGTGTGGGGCCCTGCAGACCTTTGCTGTCTTGATTTAACAGGCAAGAAAATACATCTCAGATCAAAACCAGCAGGAGTTGCCCTGAGAGGCTTGTTCTGTTCTGAGGAGCTCCAGTGAGGGGCAAGAGAGCTGGGGAAGGGTGTGGAGAAGAGGGCTGGGGAGGAGCAGCTGAGGGAGCTGGGGGGGTTGAGTGTGGAGCAGAGGAGGCTGAGGGAGACTTCCTTGCTCTCTGCAGCTCCTGAGAGGAGGCTGCAGCCAGCTGGGGGCTGGGCTCTGCTCCCCAGGCTCAGGTGAGAGAAGGAGAGGAACTGGCCTGAAGTTGTGCCAGGGGAGGCTTAGGTTGGATGTCAGAAGAAACTTCTTCCCTGTAAGGGTTCTCAAGCCCTGGCCCAGGCTGCCCAGGGAGGTGTCTGAATCCCCATCCCTGGAGGTCTTGCAAAGGTGCAGAGCTGTGGTGCTGAGGGCCAGGGCCTAGCCCCAGCCTGGGCAGGGTCAGAGGATGGCTGGAGTGGATGAGCTGGGAGGCCTTTTCCAACTGAAATGATTTGATGGATGTCAGTTGTCCATCTCTAGTGTCCTTGGCTGCTTGCTGCTGTTGGGAAACTCTGGTTTGAACCATTGGCATCAGTGGGAACTGGGGAATGATCCCTTTCACCACCCCCCCTTATCCAGCAAGAGATCACTTGTAGGAGAGGCAAAAAGGATGCTTGGGGTGCTGGCACAGAGCAGAAGCGGGGAGGTGGTGGGGCAGGAGCTCTCCCTTTGTCTTGGGCTGGTGTGGCTGGCAGCCTCTGCTCACTGGCACAGGCTGCCCAGGGAGGCTGTGGCTGCCTCCTGCCTGCAGGTGCTGAGGGCCAGGCTGGATGAGGCCTGGAGTAGGCTGGGCTGGTGGGAGGAGTCCCTGCCCATGGTGGGGCTGCTCTGTAAGGTCCCAGCCAGCCCATTCTGTGATGCAAAGCTTAGCTGCTGCCCCTGCAGCTTTGCTGAGCAGGGCTTGCTGCACTCACCACCCCAAGGGGTGCTCTCTAGCTGCTTCTTCACAAAATCTGTTTCCTTTCCTTCTCCCTCCCCTCCTTTTGCTCAGTTCCTGTAAGAGCTGTGTCTTCTTCAGTAGAACCCCTGCCAGGAGCACCTGTGAAAGCACTTCCCTGACTGCCCCCCACTCAGCACAGGCATCCCCCTCAGGTCTTCTCCAGGTGGGACCTGTTGGGTGGGAGCAAGCCATGAGCAGGGCAAATGTGTGGCAGAGGTCTTCTGCCCAATCAGCGTTGCAGTCAGGGAATACTGTTCCCTTTGAACTCTTTTTGATGCAGTGAACTTTAGAAGCTCTCCAGAAGCAGCTTGTGTTTGTCCTGAGAATCCTTGTGGCTCTGGAGGGATCTTTGTCCAGCTGCCTTCTGCAGGGAGCTGATGCCTCCAGGGCAGGGCTGTTATTAAATTCCCTGTCAGCAGCACAGCTGCCCTTTGCTCTGGGCTTACTTCCTAACAAACAGCCAAAGCTTGGCTGTGGGTTGGCTTTTGTACCCAATGCAGAGTGTCAAAGCCCCCCAGCTGCAGAATTCCATCTCTCTGGCCATGCAAAGCAGCTGGCTCTCCTGTATCCATGGGAATCTGAATGGGGTTGTGGAGAGATGCTCCCCCAACTGCCAGAGCAGCACAGCAGCTTCCAGGCCGTTGCAGACCCACCTGGTGAAGCCTGCTCACTGGATCCTCTCTGCCCACCACCACCCAGCAATGCAGATGCTGAAGCCAGGGCTTCACCCTGAGCCTTCAAGTGAGGCTGGACAGGGCTCTGGGCAGCCTGCTCTGGTGGGGGATGCCCCTGCTGAGTGCAGGGGGCTGGCTGGATGAGCTTGCTGTGAGTCTGTGATGCTGTGTGTGGGGTCTGTGTTGGAACAGGCTTTCAGGTGACCTCAGAAGCAGGTTTATGGCTGCCAGTTTGCCAGCTGCCTGTTAAGCAGTACCACACATCCCTTCTGGCTTCTTGCACTCACCTGGAACCACAGTCTCACAGTATCACCAAGGTTGGAAGAGACCTCAAAGATCACCAAGCCCAACCTGTCACCACAGACCTCATGACTAGACCATGGCACCAAGTGCCATATCCAGTCCCCTCTTGAACACTTCCAGGGATGGGGACTCCACCACCTCCCTGGGCAGCACATTCCAATGGCCAATTACTCTCCTCACCTCCAGCCTAAACCTCCCCTGGCACAGCTTGAGACTGTGTCCTCTTGTTCTGGTGCTGGGTGCCTGGGAGCAGAGCCCAAGCCCCACCTGGCTACAACCTCCCTGCAGTGAGTTGTAGAGAGCAAGAAGGTCTCCCCTGAGCCTCCTCTTCTCCAGGCTAAGCAACCCCAGCTCCCTCAGCCTCTCCTCACAGGGCTGTGCCCCAGACCCCTCCCCAGCTTTCTTGCCCTTCTCTGGACACCTTCCAGCAGCTCAACCTCTTTCCTGACCTGAGGAGCCCAGAGCTGGACACAGGACGCAAGGTGTGGCCTCAGCAGTGCTGAGCACAGGGCACAAGGACTTCCCTGCTCCTGCTGGCCACACTCTTCCTGCTGCAGGCCAGGATGCCCTTGGCCTTCTTGGCCCCCTGGGCACAGTGCTGGCTCATGTTTAGGCAGCTGTCAACCAGCACCCCCAGGTCCCTCTCTGCTCTGGCTTGGAAGAGACCTTGAAGATCATCCAGCTCCAGCATCCTTGCCATGGGCAGGGACACTTTCCACAAGGTTAGGTTGCCAGCCTGGCCTGGAACACTTCCTTCTCTCCACTCTCAAGCTCCCTCTTGCAGGCCAAACCATCCCCCCTTGGCCTGGCACAAGAGGCCCTGCTCAGCAGTCTGTCCCCAGCTTTCTGCTGGGCCCTTGGAGCACTGCAAGGCCACCAGGAGGGCTCCCTGCAGCCTTCTCCCCTGCAGGCTGCCCAAGGCCAACTCTCCCAGCCCTCTCCCAGCAGAGGGCTTCCAGCCCTCAGAACATATTCCCAGCCTCCTGTGGACATGTTCCAACAGGTCCTTGCTTTTCTCAGGCTGAGGATCCCAGAGCTGAACCTGCATTAGGCATCCCTCTCATTAACAACCAGCTCTGAGATGGATCAGTGGGTACAAAAAGCCACTCCAGCAATGATGTGGTCACCATTAGGGCATGAGGTGAAGGCAGCACCATGGAACAGTGTGCACCAGGCCAGAAAACCAATCAGTCTGAGTGGCAGCAGCTGGAGAGGAGGCAACAGTGCCCAGGGGGGCCAGAAGGGCAGCAGCAGCCTGGCCTGGAGCAGCAATGGTGTGGGCAGCAGGAGCAGGGCAGGGATTGTGCCCTGGGCTGGGCACTGGGGAGGCCACAGCTTGAGTGCTGCCTTCAGCTCTGGGCCCTCCCTGCCAGCAGGAGCTGGAGGGCTGGAGCAGGGCCAGAGAAGGGCAAGAGAGCTGGGGAAGGGTGTGGAGAAGAGGGCTGGGGAGGAGCAGCTGAGGGAGCTGGGGGGTTGAGTGTGGAGCAGAGGAGGCTGAGGGAGACCTCCTTGCTCTCTGCAGCTCCTGAGAGGAGGCTGCAGCCAGCTGGGGGCTGGGCTCTGCTCCCCAGGCTCAGGTGAGAGAAGGAGAGGAACTGGCCTGAAGTTGTGCCAGGGGAGGCTTAGGTTGGAGCTGAGGAACAATTCCTTTGGTGGCAGAGTGGTCAGGGAGTGGCAGAGGCTGCCCAGGGAGGTGGTGGAGTCCCCATGCCTGGAGGTGTTGCAGCAAGCTGTGGCCATGGCACCTGGGGCCATGGTTTAGTGGCTGTGGTGGGGTTGGGTTGGTGCTGGACTGGAGGAGCTTGGAGAGCTTCTCCACCCAAACCATTCTGTGGTTCTGTTCTATGATTCTATGTGCATCAGGCCCAGTCCCTCCTGCATCAGCCTCTCAAGCTCATGCCTAGCAGCCTGGTTTGCCGGGAGCATCCCCAGGGCTTCATCTGGGGACTGAAATGGAGCTTTCTGACAGCCTGAATTCGATGGTCTATGGAATGGGTCTCTTTACTGATGAGGTCCTTGCCATGACTTCATGCAGGCACAGGGCAGAAGGAGGCTGGGGGCAGGCATTTGCTGTGCTGGGATCACAGGAAGCATGAAAAGAGAATGTGCATAGAATGGTTTGGAGAGAACCTTGAAGACCATCCAGCTCCAGCCCCCTGCCCTGGGCAGGGACCCCTCCCCCCAGCCCAGGCTGCTCCAGGCCTCATCCAGCCTGGCCTGCAACCCCTCCAGGCAGGAGGCAGCCACAGCCTCCCTGGGCAGCCTGTGCCAGAGTCTCCCCAGCCCCAAGGGGAAGAATCTCCTCCTAATGTCTCACCTAAGTGGAGCTTCATCTCACCTGAAGCTATCAGCCCTCAGCCTGGCCCTCCCAGCCCTTGTCCAAAGTCCCTCCCCAGCTCTCCTGGAGCCCCTGGGAGGTTGATAGAAGGTTTGCTCAGAAGCTTTCCCCACAGCATCTCTCTGATCTGCTCAGTGTCTTCCCCTGGGAGCTCATGTCAATGGCAGCTCCCAGCACCCTCTGCCTTTAGCCCAGCTGCCACTGGTTGAACAGCCACACAGCCCTGGGGAGCACTCTTGGTGGCAGTGGACCAAGGAAACCAACCCCAGGCTTCTGCTGGCCTGACAGCATTCTCCGGCTTCCAGCCTCCAGCCCTCCCTGGCCCAAGGCTGGAGGAAGGGGAATTGTTTCTCCTCAGGCTGCTTTTATCTGCGAGGTGCAGGCAATGCCCTTTTGTCTGGAGAGGCAGGAGACAGAACTGGCAATGATGTTAGAACAACCAAAAGCAGCCCAAATGTTAATGGGCTCGGTGGAAGCTTCCTGCCGGGGCCGGGAGCCGCCGTCCTCCGCCCTGGCGTTGTGCGCACTGACATCTGCTGGCGCCGCTGCAGCAGCCCCGGGCCGGCGGGGGGGGGGGGGAGGAGCATGCAAAGTGCTCCTGCACAGCCTGTGGCCTCCAGCTGAACGATCACAGAGCCACAGGAGGTCGGCTTGGAAGGGGCCCCAAGGATCCCCTGCTCTAACCTTATGAGCTTTGAGCCTGCGGCAGCTGGAGAACACTCTCTGGTTGTGGAGCTGCTCATGAGATCTCAGCTTGCTGCTGTGCAAGAGGCTGAGCATGCAAATAGGGAGACTGTAGAGCAGTGTGGTTGGAAGGGACCCCTGGGCATCCCCCAGCCCAAGCCCTGCTCCAGCAGGGCACCCCCAGCAGCTTGCCCAGCAGCACAGTGCCCAGGGGGGGTTGGAAGCTCTCCACACCAGGAGACTCCACAACCTCTCTGGGCAGCCTGCTCCAGGCCTCCAGCAGCCTCACAACAAACAACTTTCTCCTCCTGCTCAGCTCCAACCTCCTGCCTGCCACTCTGTGCCCCTTGCCCCTTGGCCTGGCCCTGGGCACCACTCAGCAGAGCCTGGCCCCAGCCTCTTGCCCCCCACAGCTCCTTTAGCTCTTGCTGAGCATTGCTCAGCTGCCCTCTGGGGCTGCTCTTCTGCAGGCTCTCAGCCCCAGGGCTCTCAGCCTTTGCTGCTCCCAGAGCTGCTCCAGGCCCCTCAGCAGCTTCCCAGCCTGCCCTGGGCTCTCTCCAGCACTTCCCTGCCTCTGGAACTGGGGAGCCCAGGACTGGACACAGGATTCCAGATGTGGCCTGGCTAGAGCAGAGTAGAAGGGGAGAAGAACTTCCCTTGCCCTGCTGCCCACACTCTTGGTGCCCCCCAGCACCCCATTGGCTTCCTGGCCACCAGGGCACCTTGCTGGCTCGTGGGGAACTTGTTGGCCCCCAGCACTCCCAGGTCCTGCTCCCTGGAGCTGCTTCCCAGCAGGTCTCCCCTCCCCTGCCCTGCTGCAGGAGGTTGTTCCTCCCCAGGGGCAGGACCCTACCCTTGCCCTTGGTGACCCCCAGGAGGTTCCCTCTGCCCAGCCCTGCAGCCTGCCCAGCTCTGGCTGGCAGCACAGCCTGAGGGCTGTCAGCCTCTGCTGCCAGTGCTGTGCCATCACAAACCTCAGTCATGAACAAAAGCTGATGCTGAACCTCTCTCAACCTGCTGCCCACACCCTACTGGGTGTTCTTCTTGGCCACCAGGGCACATTGCTCTCCCACGGAGAACTTCATGACCACCAGCACTCCCAGGTCCTTCTGTGCAGAGCTACTTGCTGAACACTGAGAAAATCCCTTCTCAGGCTGCTCTCCTCCAGCCAACCAGCCCCAGGTCACCTTCCCTCCCCAGATCTTGGTGTCTTCTCAGAGCACATCTTGGCTGGCCAGGGTTCCTTTCCCTGGAGAGTTAGTTTCCCTTGGGAAATTACCTGGCTGGCACTTGAGCAGCTTTCATTGCTGTGCCTCTCTGTTTTAACCATTCAGTTAGCTTCTGGGGGCTGTATGTGAGCTGAGCTCTGATTTCCTGCTCTTTGCAGTATCTGTGAGCTGCAAGAGCAGTGATTGAAAAAGCCTCTTTGTGATAGCAGAGAAACGATTTCACCCTTCAGCCCGCAGGAGCTGCTGCAGATCCAAACAGATAGCCACCAGGCTCAGGGGCTGGAGGAAGGGAGAGCCCTGAGGGACGGAGTCAGTGAGGTGGTGAGATGGAGATGGCCTCATTGCCAGGCTGTGCAGAGGGCAGCAGGATGCCATGGAACCACAGGATGGGCAAGGTTGGAAGGGACCTTAAAGAGCATCCAGCTCCAGCCCCCTGCCACGGGCAGGGACACCTCCCACCAGCCCAGGCTGCCCAGGGAGGCTGTGGCTGCCTCCTGCCTGGAGGTGTTGCAGACCAGGCTGGATGAGGCCTGGAGCAGCCTGAGCTGGTGGGAGGGGTCCCTGCCCATGGCAGGGGGTTGGAACTGGATGAGCTTTGAGGTCCCTGCCAACCCAGCCCATCCTGTGACTCTGTGACTGAGGAGCTGGGCCTGGCACTGCTTAGTCCTGTGCTGCCCTCTCCTTTGTTGCAAGCAGAGGTGAAGGCAAAGCCTGGTCCTGTGTGACACACACACCGGTGGGGGGGTATCCAGCACACCACTGAAAGTCAGCTCAGGTCACTTCTTCATTGCTTTCTAGCAAGTGGAAAGTACAGCTATTCATGGAAGCACTGGCTGGTGGGGTTGGAAGGGACCTCTGGAGATCTCTGAGTCCCAGCTCCTGCCAGAGCAGGGTCACCCAGGGCAGGGCACACAGGAACAGCAGGAACAGAGCCAGGTGGGTTTGGGAAACCTCCAGAGGAGGCTCCTCCTGCTCTGGGCAGCCTGCTGCAGGGTTCTGCCACTCAAAGCCAAGATGTTCCTCCTGGTGTTTAGCTGGACCTGGGTTGTCAGGCTGAAGCCTGTTTTCCCTTGTCCTGTCTCTGGGCACCACTGAGATTCAGAGGTAGCTTTCCTGCCACCTTGGCAAGTTAGAGCTATTGTCATTTTGGAGCAGAGGAGAGTTTTGTAGGCAGGAGGGGGAGCAAGGGCTCAGCTGGTTGCTGATGCAGACATTTTGTCCCAGAATGTTCCCTGTGGTCAGGTCCTGGAGGTGCTCTGTGGGCAAGAAGATGAGGCAGCCTTGCAGTGGGTAGATGCTCATCGTCCTGGGTAGCACCCAGCAGATGCTTGGGGAAGGGTTGGAGCCAGCTGGATGAGGTCAGCATCTCCCCAAAGCTCCAGCTAGATGCACTCAAGAGCCCTTTGATCTTCCTGCTGGAGTCATTTGATGCTCCATCAGCACTGGCAGCTCTGGTGGCAGATGTCCAGCACCAGGGATGAAATGTGAGCTGCTGTAGCACAGACAGGCTGCTTGAGTTCATCCTCAGCCTGCTCCCTACTGGCTCCTCCTGCCCAGCTGGGGGGCCAGGAGGTCACCTAAGCTCAGCACAGCTCCCTGCCTGGTTAGGGATCCCCCAGAAAGGGAGGCAGAGCCTTCTGGAATCCAGCTCCATGTTGGCAAGGGCTGGAACTTGGCTTCCTGCTCAGCCACAGGCTTCATGGAGTGACCTAAGGCTGTCCCTGGGACTTGGGCTGAAAGGGATCTCCTGTGGCAGCTTCTCTGCTGTGAGGCCAGGCTGAGAGAGTTGGTCTTATTCAGCCTGGAGAAGAGACTGGCTTCTGATAGTTGACAGAGAAAGGCTTTGGAGTGCTAGCAGACTGTAAGTGCTCCATGGGACACCAATGTGCCCCCATGGCCAAGAAGGCCAATGGCATCCTGGGGTGCCTCAAGAAGAGTGTGGCCAGCAGGGCAAAGGAGGTTCTACTCAGTTCTGGTGAGACCACATCTGGAATACTGTGTCCTGTTCTGGCCTCCCCAGTTCAAGAGAGACAGAGACCTGCTGGAGAGAGCTGTGGGGATGCTGATGGGACTGGAACATCTCTGTGAGGAGCAAAAGCTGAGAGCCCTGGGGCTGAGAGCCTGCAGAAGAGCAGCCCCAGAGGGCAGCTGAGCAATGCTCAGCAAGAGCTAAAGGAGCTGTGGGGGGCAAGAGGCTGGGGCCAGGCTCTGTTGAGTGGTGCCCAGGGCCAGGCCAAGGGGCAAGGGGCACAGAGTGGCAGGCAGGAGGTTGGAGCTGAGCAGGAGGAGAAAGTTGTTTGTTGTGAGGCTGCTGGAGGCCTGGAGCAGGCTGCCCAGGGATGGCTGGGGGATGCCCAGAGGTCCCTTCCAGCCCCTCCATGCTGGGGCTCTGGGTTTGCCTTTCCACTCTTTATCCCCATCTGTATCTCCTTCCATCTTTTCCAGCATCCTTTATTTTCTTCCTGCCTCATCCTTCCCATATCCCTGTTTGTTCCCAGCTGCCCTGCCTGTTCCTCTCTTTCCCTTCTCTCTCCCTGTTTCTCTGCTCTGAAGGAAATGAAGCTGGCCCCACTGGCAGCATCTTTGCAGTTGATCTCCTCTGGTGGCCTCTCATGATCCCAAATCAATTTGTGCTGCCTGGTCTGAGCTTCCTTCTCTCATCTTCACCCTTTCTCATCCTTCATGCAGTTTTCAGATGTGGTCTTCTTCCAAGAGCATCGGTTCCCACCCAGCCTTGGCACCCACTGCCACATCCTTCCTCTCTCTCCTGTTTCCAAGCCAACCTTTGACACCTCTGTGGACAGGTGACCTGCTTTCAATTGCTGTGCCCCCAGAGCTGCTGCTCTACCCCTTCCAGTTCGCTTTACAAATGGGATGTTGAGCTTGGCAACAGCTTGGGCATGCCCTGAGCCTCTGCCCTAGGTGCTCCTGCTCAAGGAGGTTGCCACTGACATGAGGGAGCAGGGGCAGCTCAGGGGGCAGGTCCTTGGTGGCCTTTGTGGCAGCTGGTGACAGCCTTTTACAACTGAGTCTGCTTTGCAGGCAGGCAGAGAGAGGAGCAGATGTGTGCCTCAGCACCGGGGAGAAAGAGGCTGCTGGCAGTGGAGGAAGCCTGGGGGCTCTCCAGAGGTGGTTGTCAGGATAAAGGACAGAAGGGAGGGGATGGAAGGAGAGGGGAGATGTGGTTTCCTGTGCCTTGTGCCTGCTTTGAGAGAGGATTCAGGCAGGAAGTGCCCTCAGCAGGAATGCATTACATGGAATCATGGGGTGGGGGTTACCAGGTCCCTTCCCTTCCTTCAGAAGCTTGGGATGCAGTCAGGACTCAGCACTGTCCCTCAGGCCTCACTGCAAACTGTAATGGACCCATGCAGTCCAAAGCATGGATTCACAGACTGCTTTAGGTGGAAGGGACCTCAGAGCTCATCCAGCTCCAGCCCCCTGCCATGGGCAGGGACCCCTCCCACCAGCACAGGCTGCTCCAGGCCTCATCCAGCCTGGCCTGCAACACCTCCAGGCAGGAGGCAGCCACAGCCTCCCTGGGCAGCCTGTGCCAGGCTCTCCCCAGCCTCACTCTCAACAATTTCTTCTTCCTCTCCACTCTCAGTCTCTCCTCTCCCAGCTCAAAGCCATTGTCCCTGGGCCTGGCCCTCCCAGCCCTTCCCCAAAGTCCCTCCCCAGCTCTCCTGGAACCCTTCAGGTCCTGAGGTCTGCCTGGAGCCTTCTCTTCTCCAGGCTGAACATCCACAACTCTCCCAGCCTGGCCCCACAGGGGAGGTTCTCCTGGCTCCCAGGTTGTGGATGTATCATAATCTGCTTGGTATTCCACAACATCCTTTTACTCTTAGAGGTGGCTGCAATAAAAAGCTTTGAAGCTCAACCAGTCTTCCTCCACACAGGACAGCTTCTGGTATCAGCCAGAGCCCCTGAGCTTGCTCAGCTTTGCTCACAGTTTGGAAGCTGATGGGAAAGAAGCTTGAAGGTGACAGCCTGGATGACCTCCTGCCTCAGAAACTTGTAGTTCTATCTATCCCAGCATGGTGAGGTCTGGAAGGGACCTCTGGCCATCCCCCAGCCCAAGCCCTGCTCCAGCAGGGCACCCCCAGCAGCTTGCCCAGCAGCACAGTGCCCGGGGGGGTTGGAAGCTCAGCATCTCTGGGTTAGCTTGGGCACCATGATCCCTGCTAGGCATTCCTGTGTCTGGTTTCTGCAGTGTGGTGTGCTGCCACAGGCATTCATCTGGCAGGAGCTCAGGCAGCACACCAAGGAGCCACAAAGAGCTCCCTCGACACAGGACAGGGTTTCAACCACAGCTGGGCCAGCCCGGGAGGAAATCCGTCCAGGCTTAGGCATTGTCCTGCAGAGCTTCCAAGGGCTGTGCTGAGTGATGGTCACCGGTGCTGCTGCCTCACCTCTGCTGATGTCTTCTTCTGCCTCTCTCACAGACTCACTACGAGAGCGGGGAGTACATCATCCGCCAGGGGGCTCGGGGGGACACCTTCTTCATCATCAGCAAAGGCAAGGTAAGGAGCTGCCTGCGGAGGTCAGCAGAAGGTGCTGCGGTCCCAGCAGCCCCCTGAGAGGAGGCTGCAGCCAGCTGGGGGCTGGGCTCTGCTCCCCAGGCTCAGGTGAGAGAGGGAGAGGAAATGCCCTGAAGTTGTGCCAGGGGAGGCTTAGGTTGGAGAGGAGGAAAAGTTTCTTTGGTGCCAGAGGGCTGGAGCAGGGCCAGAGAAGGGCAAGAGAGCTGGGGAAGGGTCTGGAGAAGAGGGCTGGGGAGGAGCAGCTGAGGGAGCTGGGGGGGTTGAGTGTGGAGCAGAGGAGGCTGAGGGAGACCTCCTTGCTCTCTGCAGCTCCTGAGAGGAGGCTGCAGCCAGCTGGGGGTTGGGCTCTGCTCCCCAGGCTCAGGTGAGAGAAGGAGAGGAACTGGCCTGAAGTTGTGCCAGGGGAGGCTTAGGCTGGAGCTGAGGAACAATTTCTCTGGTGCCAGAGTGGTCAGGGCCTGGCAGAGGCTGCCCAGGGAGGTGGTGGAGTCCCCATGCCTGGAGGTGTTGCAGCAAGCTGTGGCCATGGCACCTGGGGCCATGGCTGGGTGGCCATGGTTGGGTTGGTGCTGGACTGGAGGAGCTTGGAGGCCTCTCCCAACCCAAACCATTCTGTGATTCTCTGCTCTGGAAGCTCAGTGCCAGCCAGAGCTTCCTCTCTGCCCTGCCCAAGGCACAAACATTGCAACTCCTGACATTCAGTGAATCTCCCTGGCCTGGTGTCAGTAGGGAAGAGTGGCCTGGAGGGGCAGAAATGGCTGTGCTGGAGCTGCAGAGCAGTGCTGGCAGCAGGCATTGAGGGGTGGAAGCTGCTGTGGAGTCTCTCAGCAAAGGAGAAAAATCTCCACTCTCTTTTTTTTTAACTTTATTTTCTGTGTTTGAGAGTTTGCCCTAAAATACCCAATGTTTCCTTCTCACAAGGCTGACTTCCAAGCTTCATTCCCTAGGTTATCACTCCTCAGTTTCTGCAAATTAAGCAGGAGCCAGAGGAGCCTCAGCTCTCCCCTTGGGGGATGTGAAAAGCTCTCAGTTTCTGTTCCACTGCTCACAGGGAAAATGTGCTTTAGTGACCTCTCTGCCCAGCAAACCCTGATGGGATTCTGCAGAACGAGATTTGTTCCTTCCATCCAACTTCTGGATGAGTATTTTGGTGGCTGGCCTGATGCTAGCTGGAGAAGCATTTGACTCCTCTGCATTCCAGGGAATACACAGTGGATTCCCTCTGTGGATGACATGGGATGCACTGAAGACAGACACCAGGGGGAGGACGGGCAGCAACAAGGGCAGTGGGTTGAGGCACCCTCACCTAGCTGTGTAGTGCTGCTGACAGCTGGAGGGCAGGATCCATCCAGAGGCACCTGGGCAGGCTGCAGAGCTGGGCCCAAGCCAACCTCAGGAGGCTCAACAAGACCAAGGGCAAGGTCCTGCAGCTGGCTCAGGGCAACCCCAGGCACAGATCCAGGCTGGGGGAGGAGAGGCTGAGAGCAGGCTGCAGGAGAAGGCCTTGGGGGTGCCAGGTGGTGACAGAGTCCCCAGGAGCCAGCCCTGGTCCCTGGCAGCCCAGAGCCAGCTGAGTGCTGAGCTGCAGCCAGAGCAGGGAGAGCAGCAGCACAGGGAGGGGATTCTGCCCCTCTGCTCTGCTCAGAGCCCACCTGCAGCACTGCCTCCAGCTCTGGGGCCCCCAGCACAAGAAGGACCTGGAGCTGCTGGAGAGGCTCCAGAGGAGGCCACAGAGATGCTCAGAGGGCTGCAGAACCTCCCCTGTGGAGCCAGGCTGGGAGAGTTGGGGCTGTGCAGCCTGGAGAAGAGAAGGCTGCAGGCAGACCTCAGAGCAGCCTTGCAGGAGCTGAAGGGCTCCAGGAGAGCTGGGGAGGGACTCTGGAGAAGGGCTGGGAGTGCCAGGCCCAGGGACAATGGCTTTGAGCTGGGAGAGGAGAGATTGAGAGTGGAGAGGAGGAAGAAATTGTTGAGAGTGAGGCTGGGGAGACTCTGGCACAGTTCTGGCAGAGAGGTAGAACTGGGTTGGATGAGGCCTGGAGCTTGCAGCCTCCAGAAGCCTCTGCTGCGTTGTTGTTGCCAAGAGCTGCAGGCACCCTCAGCTGCAGGGACCCCGAGCTGCAGGCACCCTGAGCTGCAGGCATCCTGAGCTGCAGGCACCCTGAGCTGAAGCCACCCTGTGCTGCAGGCATCCTGAGCTGCAGGCATCCTCAGCTGCAGGCACCCTGAGCTGTAGGCATCCTCAGCTGCAGGCACCCTGAGCTGAAGCCACCCTGAGCTGCAGGCATCCTCAGCTGCAGGCACCGTGAGCTGCAGCCACCCTGTGCTGCAGGCATCCTCAGCTGCAGGCATCCTCACCTGCAGGCACCCTGAGCTGAAGCCACCCTGTGCTGCAGGCATCCTGAGCTGCAGGCACCGTGAGCTGCAGGCACCCTGTGCTGCAGGCACCCTGAGCTGTAGGCATCCTCAGCTGCAGGCACCGTGAGCTGAAGCCACCCTGTGCTGCAGGCATCCTCAGCTGCAGGCATCCTGAGCTGTAGGCATCCTGAGCTGCAGGCATCCTGAGCTGTAGGCATCCTGAGCTGCAGGCACCCTGAGCTGTAGGCATCCTGAGCTGCAGGCATCCTGAGCTGTAGGCATCCTGAGCTGCAGGCATCCTCAGCTGCAGGCACCGTGAGCTGCAGCCACCCTGTGCTGCAGGCATCCTCAGCTGCAGGCACCGTGAGCTGCAGCCACCCTGTGCCGCAGGCATCCTCAGCTGCAGGCACCCTGAGCTGCAGGCATCCTGAGCTGCAGGCACCCTGAGCTGAAGCCACCCTGTGCTGCAGGCATCCTGAGCTGCAGGCATCCTGAGCTGTAGGCATCCTGAGCTGCAGGCATCCTGAGCTGTAGGCATCCTGAGCTGCAGGCACCCTGAGCTGTAGGCATCCTGAGCTGCAGGCATCTTGAGCTGCAGGCATCCTCAGCTGCAGGCACCGTGAGCTGCAGCCACCCTGTGCCGCAGGCATCCTCAGCTGCAGGCATCATGGGCTGCAGGCATCCCGAGCTGCAGGCATCCTCAGCTGCAGGCACCCTGAGCTGCAGGCACCCTGAGCTGCAGGCATCCTCAGCTGCAGGCACCCTGAGCTGCAGGCACCCTGAGCTACAGGCATCCTCAGCTGCAGGCACCCTGAGCTGCAGGCATCATGAGCTGCAGGCATCCTCAGCTGCAGGCATCATGGGCTGCAGGCATCCCGAGCTGCAGGCATCCTCAGCTGCAGGCACCCTGAGCTGCAGGCACCCTGAGCTGCAGGCATCCTCAGCTGCAGGCACCCTGAGCTGCAGGCATCCTGAGCTGCAGGCATCCTCAGCTGCAGGCACCCTGAGCTGCAGGCACCCTGAGCTGCAGGCATCCTCAGCTGCAGGCACCCTGAGCTGTAGGCATCATGAGCTGCAGGCATCCTCAGCTGCAGGCACCCTGAGCTGCAGGCATCATGAGCTGCAGGCATCCTCAGCTGCAGGCATCATGGGCTGCAGGCATCCCGAGCTGCAGGCATCCTCAGCTGCAGGCACCCTGAGCTGCAGGCACCCTGAGCTGCAAGCATCCTGAGCTGCAGGCACCCTGAGCTGCAGGCATCCTGAGCTGCAGGCACCCTGAGCTGCAGGCACCCTGAGCTGCAAGCATCCTGAGCTGCAGGCATCCTGAGCTGCAGGCACCCTGAGCTGCAGGCATCATGAGCTGCAGGCATCCTCAGCTGCAGGCATCATGGGCTGCAGGCATCCCGAGCTGCAGGCATCCTCTGCACTATCCCTGCTTGTCTCCTGGGCTGCCGCTTGGCGACGCTGGGGGAGGAGTGCAGGAGTCTGGGACACAGTGCAGTCCTGGAGGTGACACAGAGCAGAGGTTTTCCTGAGGGATCTGGGATATGGCAAATCCCTCTCTGAAGAAAGAGGTTTGGTTTGTTCCTTGGAGTTCTAAAGGCTGGGGCCTCTTGGTTCTTCTCCAGGTGAATGTCACTCGTGAGGACTCCCCCAGTGAGGATCCGGTGTTCCTCCGTACCCTCGGGAAGGGAGATTGGTTTGGGGAGAAAGCTCTGCAAGGGTAAGTGCTCCTTCTGCCCCAGCTCTCCTGCTGAGGCAGTTCATTTGGCAAGGCTCTTTGAAGCCTGCAGAGGCCTCCTTTGCAATTTGGAACGGGATGGGGAGTGGGCTGAGGCTTCTGGAGCCGGGCGTTGTGAGCTGGCCTTGCTACAAGCACCTTCCTGAGAGATCAGCTTTGTCCTGCCGCTGGGTGGCCAGATGTAGATCTCTCCATCTCTGTAGACATCAGGAAATGATTGATCTTTGCAGTGTCCTCCCTGAGCATGTGTTTGAAGGTCAGTACCTGTGATGCTTTGTCCCTCTGGAGGGATCCTGTGTGTGCTTGCCTGGCAGTGGCTGGCTGCAGGCAGCGGCGCTGTGCTCTGATTGCCTCCTCGCCTGTGGGGGAGCTGGGGGAGTGCCTTGGCTTTAGCTCCACATTTGCCTCTGGGATGGCCTAAAAGAAGAGAAAAATCCAAATCCCTTCTCAACAGCTGCCCAGGATGGAAATCTGGGGTGCTGTGAAACAGAGGAGCAGGAGGGTGAGGAAAGGGCAGGAATTTAGTTCAGGACAATGCAGATTTCAACCCAGGAGCCCTGTGGAGGTAAAGATTAGTTGGAAGTGATGTGGAAGACCACTGAGTGCAGTCCTCATCCCAGCACTGCCAAGGCACTAACCCCTGGCCCTCAGCACCACAGCTGGTGGAAACACAGCCTGGAAACCCTTCCAGGGATGGGGACTCCACGCCTGCCCTGGGCAGCCTGGGCCAGGCTTTGACAGTTCTCTGGGGGAAGAAATTGTTCTGATGACCAACCTGAACCTCCCCTGGTGAAACTTTGAGGCTGCTGCTTCTTGTCCTAGCACTGAGTTTGAACACAACCCCAAAGGACCCTTTGAACATTAGTTAATGGGAGTGAGCAAGCTTGGCACTGGTGGGACTGGGCACTGGTGAGACAGTGCAGGATCAGTGCAAGACACTGGCAGAGGTTGCCCAGGGAGGCTGTGGCTGCCTCCTGCCTGGAGGGGTTGCAGGCCAGGCTGGATGAGGCCTGGAGCAGCCTGGGCTGGTGGGAGGGGTCCCTGCCCATGGCAGGGCGCTGGAGCTGGATGGTCTCTAAGGTCCCTTCCACCCTAACCCACTCTGTAATATGTGACAAGCTCAGGCCTGCCCAGCAGGCAGTGGTGGCTGCTGCTTTGTGAGCCATGGCCCTGGGCACAGAGAGCCCCACAAGCTTTTAAAGGGTTTGGCAGAGCTGTTGGCAAAGCCCTGAGACAAAACCCTCCCAGAGGCTTTGGAGGGTAGGAGCTCACAGGCCTGGACAGATGGAAGCAAGGAGGCAGAGTGACACCCAGATGGTGTCGCCAGATGGTTCCTTCAGGGGTTGGCTTTTGTCCTGCAGGCCTCTGGCCCCCACTGGGGGTGGGAGAGATGGCCTGTGGGACCTTTGCTCCAATAGATCTCCTAAGGGCACAGCAGGGCAGTCATTAAATACTATCAAAATGACTGCCAGCACTGCCTGGGGGCCTTCTGTCTTTGGGGGTCTCCAGAGCCTCGGGCAGGGCTTTGCTCTTGCACAGGTGAAGGAGGTTCATAGCACTGCTGTCCCAGATCCTCCCCAGGGCTCCTGCACGGCTGAGGGAGTCACTCTCTGTCTCCAAGAGCACGTTCTGCATCAGACACAAGGGTTGTGTTGGCTTGGGAAGGAGCTTACTGCAAGTGTCTTCAGCTGGCTGCCAACAGCTCCTGCTGCTCAGGAACTTCTCCAAGCTCCTGCACAGGGAGCTGGAAGGTTTGCCCTGCTGGTTGCCCTAACTCCCCAAACCACCACGCAGCAGTCTGGGGTTGTTTTTTTGGGGGGAGTCTGTGGTGTCTCAGGCACCCCATTAATCAGGAGGTGAGGAGAGAGGATGGAGCAAGAGCCTGCCCAGGAGCACTGCCTGGTGATGGCAGGGATGGAGATTGCCTGATGGGCTGCCAGCAGCCACAGGTGGGGGTCAGTGAGGCTGCAGGACTGAGGTAAGAACACAGCATGGACCACCTGGGGCAGGGTTAGGCTCCCAAGCTCAGATCCAGGCTGGGTGAGGAGTGGCTGAGAGCAGCCTGCAGGAGAAGGCCCTGGGGGTGTCAGGTGGTGACAAAGTCCTCAGGAGCCAGCCCTGGTGCCAGGTGCCATGGCCACAGCTTGCTGCAACACCTCCAGGCAGGGAGCCTCAACCACCTCCCTGGGCAGCCTGCTGCAGTGTTCCAGCAGCCTCCTGGGGCAGAACTTGTTCCTCACATCCAATCTCAATCTGCTCTGCTCTGCTTTGCAGCCCTTGCCCCTGCTCCTGTCCCTGCAGGCCTTTGGGAGCAGTCTCTCTGCAGCCTTCTTGTAGCCTCTTCAGGTCCTGGCAGGCTGCTCTGAGGTCTGCCTGGAGCCTTCTCTTCTGCAGGCTGAACACCCCCAGCTCCCTCAGCCTGTGCTCACAGCAGAGCTGCTCCAACCCCCTGAGCATTTCCATGGCCTCCTCTGGAGCCTCTCCATCAGCTCCAGGTCCTTGCTGTGCTGAGGGCTCCAGAGCTGGATGCTGTACCCCAGGTGAGGTCTCCCCAGAGCAGAGTAAAGTGGTAATCATAAAGAGGCAGCCCCCACCCTGCTGACTGTGAGGGATTCCAGGGGGGTGGATTTGATCATGGATGAGGTCATCCACTGAATTCTGCCCACAGAAGTGGATCAATCACCCCTGGAACTTCGACATCACATCCCATGGGGTTCCACCTGCTGTGAGTGACCAACAGCCTCTGAGCAGAGTCTCTCTGCTTTGAAACCCCAGCTCAGGCTTTGCTTCCCTGGCTGAGATGAGCCAGCTGCCTCTGAACACCTGAGAGAGGCCTGGGGCCTGGCTCTGCTGGCAGGCAGCTGCATTCCCACATGGCTCCTGGGCACACATGGCAGCTATCTCCCTGGGCACACAGCCTGCTGGCTCTTTTTGCTGCACACTCCACATTTTCCCAGGAAAAAAGAGTGGGTTCCCCTGTGTGCTCAGAGATGAGAGGGAATTTCATGCCACTGATTTCAGTATTCTCTTTGGAGAGACAAGGGAAACATCAAACATATTCCCTGCCCTGGCACATCTTCCAGGGACGTGTGGGATGGATGAGGGGGCTGAAGGACACAGCTCAGAGGGTTCTCAGCAGTGGGGCAGAGCTTACTCGGAGGCCTGTAGGCTGTGGTGTGCCCCAGGGGTCAGCTCTGGGTCCAGTCAAGCTCAACACCAGCATCAATGACCTGGATTAAGGGACAGAGTGGAGCCTCCCCCAGCAGCCTGCTGGCACAGCACTGGCAGCAGAGGCTGACAGCCCTCAGGCTGTGCTGCCAGCCAGCCAGAGCTGGGCAGGCTGCAGAGCTGGGCAGAGGGAACCTCCTGGGGGTCACCAAGGGCAAGGGTAGGGTCCTGCCCCTGGGGAGGAAGAACCTCCTGCAGCAGGGCAGGGGAGGGGAGACCTGCTGGGAAGCAGCTCCAGGGAGCAGGACCTGGGAGTGCTGGGGGCCAACAAGTTCCCCATGAGCCAGCAAGGTGCCCTGGTGGCCAGGAAGCCAATGGGGTGCTGGGGGGCACCAAGACTGTGGGCAGCAGGGCAAGGGAGGTTCTCCTGCCCCTCTGCTCTGCCCTGGCGAGGCCACAGCTGGATTCCTGTGTCCAGCTCTGGGCTCCCCAGTTCCAGAGGCAGGGAAGTGCTGGAGAGAGCCCAGGGCAGGCTGGGAAGCTGCTGAGGGGCCTGGAGCAGCTCTGGGAGCAGCAAAGGCTGAGAGCCCTGGGGCTGAGAGCCTGCAGAAGAGCAGCCCCAGAGGGCAGCTGAGCAATGCTCAGCAAGAGCTAAAGGAGCTGTGGGGGGCAAGAGGCTGGGGCCAGGCTCTGCTGAGTGGTGCCCAGGGCCAGGCCAAGGGGCAAGGGGCACAGAGTGGCAGGCAGGAGGTTGGAGCTGCGCAGGAGGAGAAAGTTGTTTGGTGTGAGGCTGCTGGAGGCCTGGAGCAGGCTGCCCAGAGAGGTTGTGGAGTCTCCTGGTGTGGAGATATTCTAAACGCCCTTGGATGTGTTCCTGTGTGACCTGTCCTGGGTTTCCCTGCTCTAGCAGGGGGCTTGGACTGGATGCTCTCCAGAGGTCCCTTCCAACCACAGCAGGCTGGGATTCTGTGTGATTTTGAGCCTGGATGGATAATGAAGCCACAGAGCTGGTGGAGCAGTCCCCTGCCTGTCCCAAGCTCAGGGAGGATCTCACTGCTGCAGGATCTTGGGCTCAGTGCTGAATCAGATCTCCTGACAGCTCAGCCACTGCTCTGCCTCTGCTTCACTCTCTGGAACATGGGAAAAGTTTCTTCTACAGCCATAAAAGGCAGGAAAAAACAGGCAGGGTAAGGCTCTGAGGCTTCCTGGAGGAGATCATTAGAGGCATTTGCTGATCTGCCTCCCTGCAGCCATCCACATTCTGCAGGAGCCTGCACCCCTCGGAGCTGTCCCCTGAGGAGATCTCATGGGCACAGAGATTGTGAAGGACACACACAAGCTACCCACGGCCTGCAGGCTGCAGCAAGGTGCAAGGGAGCAAGGCTGAGACCTGCCCCTGGTGAAAAGGTTTGGATCTCTTGGGCAGAGGGATCTCTCCTGAGCCCCCACACTGCTGAAGCTTCCTCCAGGCTGTAGCAGAGGACAGCAGAGGTACGAAGCAGACAGTGATCACAGGAGCCATGCAGACACCTAGACAGGAAGAGACCTTTCAGATCATCCATTCCAGCCTTTCCCCCAGCCTTGCCAGGGCACCACTAAACCTTGCACTCAGCACCACAGCTACACGATCAGGAATGGCTCCAGGGGTGGAGGCTCCACCACTGCCCTGGCAGCTTGGGCTTTGAGATGCTTTCAGGGAAGAAATTGTTCCTCAAGCCCAACATAAATCTCTCCTGTGCACACCCTGAAGCCTTGCCTGCTCCTCCTGTCCCTTCTTCCTTGGGAGCAGGTCCCATAGTATCACATCTGCACAGCTTTTGAGTACTTCCAGGGATGGGGACTCCAGCACTGCCCTGGGCAGCCTGGGCCAGGCTTTGACAGCCCTTTCAGGGAAGATGTTGTTCCTCATGGCCAAACTAAACGTCCCCTGGTGCAACTGAAGGCTGCTTTCCCTCACCCTGTCCCTTGTTCCATGGGAGCAGAGCCCAAGCCCCAGCTGGCTGCAGCCTCCTCTCAGGAGCTGCAGAGAGCAAGGAGGTCTCCCTCAGCCTCCTCTGCTCCACACTCAACCCCCCCAGCTCCCTCAGCTGCTCCTCCCCAGCCCTCTTCTCCACACCCTTCCCGAGCTCTCTTGCCCTTCTCTGGCCCTGCTCCAGCCCTCCAGCTCTCCAGCCAGTCCCTGCCCAGCCTGTGTTGGTGCCTGGGGTTGCCCTGAGCCAGCTGCAGGACCTTGCCCTTGGCCTTGTTGAGCCTCCTGAGGTTGGCTTGGGCCCAGCTCTGCAGCCTGCCCAGGTGCCTCTGGATGGATCCAGCCCTCCAGCTGTCAGCAGCACCACACAGCTTGGTGCCATGCCAGACCTGCACTCAGTGCCACATCAGGTCTCTGTTAGTCCCTGCATGGTTAGCCCCTTCCCTCCCAAGGCTTTTCCTTTCCTGTTCACTGCCTCCAAGGTTCTTATGAACAGTTTTAGATCTCAGTGCCTGAGCCCCAGCAGAGCTGCAGGAGCCTGTGCTGCAGCCAGGGGTTTGGGACTTCCTGGCATCTCCTTTCGCTGCTGAGCTCTGCACACCATGCTGGCAGGATTTCAGCCCTACAGGCTGGTGCCAGAGATGGTCTCTAAGTATCATCAGCTTACAAGATGCCAAGGCTGAAGAGAGCCTCTTGTCTCAGACTAAATCTAAACTTCCCACATTGAGGAGTAGGGGATAAATATTTCCAGTTTGATTCCAAGCTGATTTGATGGCAACAATTGCTGTGTCTAGGGAAGCATCTCAGATTTGTGCTGGATCCTGCCCTTGGCTCACAGCAACCCCAGGAAGGCTCCAGGCTGGGGCAGAGGGGCTGGAAAGTGCCGAGCAGGAAAGGCCCTGGGGGTGCTGGGTGGCAGCAGCTGGAGAGGAGGCAGCAGTGCCCAGGGGGGCAAGAAGGGCAGCAGCAGCCTGGCCTGGAGCAGCAATGGTGTGGGCAGCAGGAGCAGGGCAGGGATTGTGCCCTGGGCTGGGCACTGGGGAGGCCACAGCTTGAGTGCTGCCTTCAGCTCTGGGCCCTCACTCTAAAGATTCTTCATTGTCTCCAGTCTCATTCTCTGCTCTTCAGAGCCAGGCAGCTGTGCCTTGTCCAGCAGGGACATCCCCAAGCAGAGCAGGCTGCTTACAGCCCCACACAACCTGCCCTGCACTGCTGCCAGCCATGGGGCAGCTCCCAGCTCTCTGGGCAGCCTGGGCCAGGCTCTCCCCACCCTCAGCACCAAACATTTCTCCTTCTCTCCACTCTCAATCTCTCCTCTCCCAGCTCAAAGCCATTGTCCCTGGGCCTGGCACTCCCAGCCCTTCTCCAAAGTCCCTCCCCAGCTCTCCTGGAGCCCTTCAGGTCCTGCAAGGCTGCTCTGAGGTCTGCCTGCAGCCTTCTCTTCTCCAGGCTGCACAGCCCCAGCTCTCCCAGCCTGGCCCCACAGGAGAGGTTCTGCAGCCTCTGCTCATCTCTGTGGCCTCCTCTGGACCCAGCAGCTCCTGGTGCCCCATTAATAACTGGGATTCAGCAGCAGTAAGCCAAACCCCTGCACCTCTGCCTCCCTTAGTTTTGTGTTGGGTGTTTGCTGATTGCACTGGGGAGAAGCTTTGTCTCTGTTGGGTGTTCTGAGCAGCTGCACCCAAGGCTGACAGTCTTCTGAAAAACCAACCCTAGCTCTGTCCTTTAAAGAGAGTTTTGCCTGCAGAATCCCTGCAGGGAGGGCTTGGAAGGGACCTCTGGGCATCCTCCAGCCCAAGCCCTGCTCCAGCAGGGCACCCACAGCAGCTTGCCCAGCAGCACAGTGCCCAGGGGGGGTTGGAAGCTCTCCACACCAGGAGACTCCACAACCTCTCTGGGCAGCCTGCTCCAGGCCTCCAGCAGCCTCACACCAAACAACTTTCTCCTCCTGCTCAGCTCCAACCTCCAGGCTGGTCTCTGTGCTCCTTGTGCTGAAGGCCAGGCTGTGCAGTTGTGCTGACACACTCTGGGAGAGCTTTAGGAACATGAGTGATGTTCCCACTGGGTCCCCACCGAGCTGAGGAGCTGAGGTGTGGTGGTGCAGGATCTCAGTGCCCTGCTGCCTGGGCATCTGCCCAGAGCAGGAGTAGTGCCCACTCCTGTGCAGTGCTACTGAGGTCTCTGGCTCCAGATCCCCTCTGCTTCTATTTCCTGGTGCTGATGTGCCCTCCAACCCCCCCCCAAGCAGCTGTGACCTTTCCACAGCTCCTCAGGTCTGAAGTTGAGAGGCCGTAAGAGAGCAGAGCTCAGCGGGAGCAGGGAGCAGAGCCAGGGCTGGCAGCAGGAGAGGCTTCTCCTGCGGGCAATGGTGGAGGTGAGGAGCAGCCATGGAGCCTTCAGAGGCTGAAGGAGACTCCTCCAAGGAAGGCTGCTGCGTGCTGGGGAGCAGCCAAGAGCAGTCCTGAAGCCAAGCCACACATGTCAGAGTCATGCTGACTGCATGGCAGCTGCTGGGCACTGCTGGTAGCCACTTGCAGCATGGGTGTGCCCTGCACCTCTGCTGCATGCACTGCCATGCAATCCCTTGCTGCACTGGGTGTCCTGCACCTCTGCTGCATGCACTGCCATGCAATCCCTTGCTGCACTGGGTGTGCCCTGCACCTCTGCTGCATGCACTGCCATGCAATCCCTTGCTGCACTGGGTGCCCTGCACCTCTGCTGCATGCACTGCCATGCAATCCCCTGCTGCACTGGGTGTGCCCTGCACCTCTGCTGCATGCACTGCCATGCAATCCCTTGCTGCACTGGGTGTCCTGCACCTCTGCTGCATGCACTGCCATGCAATCCCTTGCTGCACTGGGTGTGCCCTGCACCTCTGCTGTGTGCACTGCCATGCAATCCCTTGCTGCACTGGGTGTGCCCTGCACCTCTGCTGCATGCACTGCCATGCAATCCCTTGCTGCACTGGGTGTGCCCTGCACCTCTGCTGCATGCACTGCCATGCAATCCCTTGCTGCACTGGGTGTGCCCTGCACCTCTGCTGCATGCACTGCCATGCAATCCCTTGCTGCACTGGGTGTGCCCTGCACCTCTGCTGCATGCACTGCCATGCAATCCCTTGCTGCACTGGGTGCCCTGCACCTCTGCTGCATGCACTGCCATGCAATCCCCTGCTGCACTGGGTGTGCCCTGCACCTCTGCTGCATGCACTGCCATGCAATCCCTTGCTGCACTGGGTGTCCTGCACCTCTGCTGCATGCACTGCCATGCAATCCCTTGCTGCACTGGGTGTGCCCTGCACCTCTGCTGTGTGCACTGCCATGCAATCCCTTGCTGCACTGGGTGTGCCCTGCACCTCTGCTGCATGCACTGCCATGCAATCCCTTGCTGCACTGGGTGTGCCCTGCACCTCTGCTGCATGCACTGCCATGCAATCCCTTGCTGCACTGGGTGTGCCCTGCACCTCTGCTGCATGCACTGCCATGCAATCCCTTGCTGCACTGGGTGTGCCCTGCACCTCTGCTGCATGCACTGCCATGCAATCCCTTGCTGCTTTGGGTACTTCCAATAATTCTTTGTTGCATTCAATGCTGTACATACAAACAATTCCTTGTTGCATGTCATGCTCTGCACTTCTGCACTTCTCATGATGCTTTGATGCATTTGCTGTCCTGCACTTCCAAGGGTTGCTCTTTGCATGTAATGCCTTGCACTAACAGTTATCACTTGGTGCACTTAATGCCTTGCAGTTACAATTAGCTACTTGTTGCATTTGGTGATGTGCAGCTACAGGTTGCCCAGGGAGGCTGTGGCTGCCTCCTGCCTGGAGGTGCTGAAGGCCAGGCTGGATGAGGCCTGGAGCAGCCTGGGCTGGGGGGAGGGGTCCCTGCCCATGGCTGGGGGCTGGAGCTGGATGAGCTTTGAGCTCCCTTCCAACCCAACCCACTCCCCTTCCAACCCCCCCAGCTCCCTTAACCCTGTTCTCCAAATCCACTCCAAATCCTGTGTGTAGGGCAAGCACAGGCACAAGAGACCCAACCCTTTGAAACAGGACTAATGAATTCAGCTTGGAACCCTCTGTCCATCCCACTGAACACTGGAAGATGCTGTTGGAAACAGCAGTTCCCTTCTTGGAGGGCTGCAAGGATCAGCATAGCAATACAGTGACAGAACCCCGTGGTGGCTGCTAGAGAAACACTCCCTGTCCCCTGAGGTATTCAGTGCCTCACTGGAATGGCTTTGGAGCTATCTTGGGCATCTTGCAAACAGAAGGAGCAGAAACACAACCCCAGAATCACAGAGTCACAGCACACATCCAGTGGGCAGAGCCCTCCAAGCTCAGCCAGCCCAACCCCCAGCCAGCACTGCAGGCTCAGCACCAAACCCTGTCCTTAAGCACCAGCTCCACACTGCTGGAACAGCCCCAGGGATGGGGACTCCAGCACTGCCCGGGGCAGAGCATTCCAGTGGCTGAGAGCCCTTCCAGGGCAGGAATCTCTCCTGAGCTCCAGCCTCAGCCTCCCCTGGGGCAGCTTGGAGCCATTGCCTCTGCTCCTGTCTCTTGCCACCAAGGGGCCGAGGCTGCCCCCTCCTGACTCCAACCTCCCTGCAGGGAGCTGTAGAGAGCAAGGAGGTCTCCCTCAGCCTCCTCTTCTCCAGCCTCAACACCCCCAGCTCCCTCAGCCCTCCTCTGGCCCAGGGGCTCCAGGCCCTTCTCCAGCCTGGCTGCCCTGCTCTGGACAGGCTCCAGCCCTCGGTGTCCTTCCTGCAGGGAGGGCCCAGAGCAGAGCACAGCACTCCAGGTGTGGCCTCCCCAGTGCTGAGCACAGAGGGATGGTCACCTCCTGGCCCTGCTGCCCACCCTGGTCCTGATCCAAGCCAGGATGCCATTGGCTTTCTTGGCCCCCTGGGCACTGCTGGCTCCTGGTCAGTGAGTGCCAACCAACACCCCCAGGGCCCTCTCCCAGCTGCAGCTTTCCAACCACACCTCCCCAGGTCTGGAGCTCCCCATGGGGTGGTTGTGACCCAAAGCAGAACTGTTCCTGTTACAGCTGACATTGGGATGGTGCCTTTGAGTGGATCCTCACTCTGTGCATTAGAGCTCATTAATCCCCCAAGGTAAATGAAATGAGGGTAATTAGAAGGAAAGGGAAAGAAGCAGTGGAGGAGCAGCAGATGATTATTAGCTTGTGCAGCTTTGGTAAACACAGGGAGGAGAAGTGCTGATGTTTAATACCCCACGACAGAGCTGGTGTCTCAATGCCTAAACCCAAGGATTCCAACTTTGTTGGTCATTAATTCCAATCAAAGCTGAACACATTTACCATTATCTCAGATGCCTTCCTGCAGGAGAAAGACAGTTTATCTCTTTTCTGTTACACAGAGATGATTTTTATGCTGCATTCCATGACTGCAGGCAAGGAAAACACAGCCACTGGCTCCCAGACTCACAGAGTGGGTTGGGTTGGAAGGGAGCTCAAAGCTCATCCAGCTCCAGCCCCCAGCCATGGGCAGGGACCCCTCCCACCAGCCCAGCCTGCTCCAGGCCTCATCCAGCCTGGCCTGCAACCCCTCCAGGCAGGAGGCAGCCACAGCCTCCCTGGGCAGCCTGTGCCAGAGTCTCCCCAGCCTCACCCTCAACAATTTCTTCCTCCTCTCCACTCTCAATCTCTCCTCTCCCAGCTCAAAGCCATTGTCCCTGGGCCTGGCACTCCCAGCCCTTCTCCAAAGTCCCTCCCCAGCTCTCCTGGAGCCCTTCAGGTCCTGCAAGGCTGCTCTGAGGTCTGCCTGCAGCCTTCTCCTCTCCAGGCTGAACAGCCACAAAATGTTCATTGCAGTTGCTGATATTTTGGCCAAGCTCTTTGTGTCCGTGTTAGAGATGGATGTGCCTGGAGCAGATGAGAGGCAGGGGCTGCTGCGTGCCTGGGTGTCCATTCACTGCAACCTGCTGCTTCTTATCCCCCAGGGGTTGGCTTTTAGCCTTGGTGTGCTTGAAGCCTTTCTGGGTCATGACCTGCAAACCCAGACAGGGACCAGTTGTGAAACCCAAACCCACCAAGGTGTTCTTGTGAGGTGCAGAAATTCTTGTGAGACCTAGCAATGTATTCCTGAAGGGCTTTAGGAATGCAAAAGGGTTGGACATCAAGAGCTGCTGATGCAAAGAAAAGAGCTGATTGAAGCAAGGTCCTTCTGTTGTTGTCTCTTTCAGGGAGGACGTGAGGACAGCCAACGTCATCGCAGCTGAGGCAGTCACCTGTCTGGTGATAGACAGAGAGTGAGTACATCCATCTCCTGCCTTGGGCTGGGCTGGGCTGGAGCTCCCCTGGGTGCCTTTTCCAGATGGAGCCTTGGGTCATTTTCCCCAGAGAGGTCATTTGGTGTCAATTGGACTAGAGCGATCTCTTGAAGAAAGATCTTCAACCTCATGCCCTTTGAGGTCTCAGCTCCTTTTTGGTAGCTCTCAGGTTCTGCTGCTTGTCACCAGCATTTCTGTGTCTGTGAAGCTCTCTCCCCCATTTACCTTTTCCTCTATAAATTTGATACTTGCTCATATTTCTTGCTCAGTGACTCTTCAAAACCCAAGGACTGCAGAGACCTGGACCTTTGGTACTCATGTGAGACACTGGAACAGGTTGCCCAGAGAGGCTGGGGATATCCCCTCCCTGGAGGTGTTCAAAGCAAGGTTGGGTGAGACCTCGAGCATCCTGGGCTGGTGGGAAGTGTCCCTGCCCATGGCAGGGGGTTGGAACTGGATGAGCTTTAAGGTCCTTTCCAACCCTAACTATTCTGTGCATCTATGGATTCTATGGCCAATACAGTCAGGCTCTCTCTGTGTCCTTCAGAGAGGGTCCCCTGGTATTCCAGCATCAGAGAATGGTCTGGGTTGGAAGGGACCTCCAAAGGTCATCCAGTCCAACCCCCCTGCAGTCAGCAGGGCAAAGCTCAGTGGTGACAAAGGAAGACAGGGAGGAAGCACTGAAAGGCAAAATGGGAATCAGCAAGGAGCTCTCACGCTGTGGAAGTGGAGCCAGGGTGTCACCATCCCTGGAGCTGCTCAACAACCTTTGGGGGAGATGAAATGGATTCAAGTTGCCCCAGGGGAGGTTTAGGTTGGACATGAGGAGCAAGTTCTTCCCCAAAAGGGTTGGCCTGGCCCAGGCTGCCCAGGGCAGTGGTGGAGTCCCCATCCCTGCAGGGGTTTCAAAGCCATGGAGCTGTGGTGCTGAGGACCATGGCTCAGTGGTGACCTGGCTGTGCTGCATGATCTGCAAGTCCTCTTCCAACCACAGTGATTTGGTGACCCACTGTCATGATCAGGTCCTTTAGCAGCCATGAGTCCAGCCAAAGACAAAGCCAGCAGACCTTGAGCATTGCTTTGAGCACTGCTTTGGCTGGGCACTGTGAGCAGGAAGAAACCCCAGAGAATCAGTGACTGCAGGGGCACTCTCTGCTGATCACCTTCCAGATGGCTCACTGGCTCCTCTTCTGTGCCCCTCTCCTGCTCTGTGGTGACCTTGCAGGGGTGAGGGGATGCAAGTTAAATTGAACCTGCTGGAGCTGTGGTTGATCTACACCAGAGCTGCCTGCAGTGCCCTGCAATTAGCCAGGTGCCAGCATCTGGACAAATCCTGCTTGCAGGGCTATTTTTAGACTATTTGTAGGTTAGGGAAGGTTGTCCTGAGCCTTGACACTTCTGACTTCTTCTCATGCCTCTACTCTTAGAGTATTGCTTGATGGGTATGTGAGGAACTGTAGAAAACAGGACCTGAAAGGGGACCTGCAGGAGAGCTGGGGAGGGACAGCTCTCTGGGCAGCATGGGCCAGGCTCTCCCCACCCTCAGCACCAAACATTTCTCCTTCTCTCCACTCTCAAGCTCCCTCTTGCAGGCCAAACCATCCCCCCTTGGCCTGGCACAAGAGGCCCTGCTCAGCAGTCTGTCCCCAGCTTTCTGCTGGGCCCTTGGAGCACTGCAAGGCCACCAGGAGGGCTCCCTGCAGCCTTCTCCCCTGCAGGCTGCCCAAGGCCAACTCTCCCAGCCTGGCTCCACAGGGGAGGTTCTGCAGCCTCTGCTCATCTCTGTGGCCTCCTCTGGAGCCTCTCCAGCAGCTCCAGGTCCTTCTTGTGCTGGGGGCCCCAGAGCTGGAGGCAGTGCTGCAGGTGGGCTCTGAGCAGAGCAGAGGGGCAGAATCCCCTCCCTGTGCTGCTGCTCTCCCTGCTCTGGCTGCAGCTCAGCACAGGGTTTGCTGTGGGCTCCCAGTGATCGCCTCAGGCTTCCTGCAAGGCTGCTCAGATTTGCTGCAGCAGCAGAGTTGGTCTGGCTGGGGAAATGTCAGCAGTGAGGGCATGCTGGGTGTGAGGGGCTGCTCCTCTGTGGCACATCTGGTGGAGCCATAGGCAGGACAACCTTGAGCCTCTCTTCTGTGAATCACCTGGGATCTATATGCCCAGGCAGAGCTGCCTTGCAGCTGCTTTGCATGGAGACAAAACATGAGGAAGAGGATCAAAACTCATCCCTCACATTTCAGCTTTCTCTGGCACCCTGAGAGAGAAGCTGAAGCAAATTCTTCAGGCTGGCTTTTGAGTTTGTTTTAGCAAGTCCCACTGAGACTGAAAAAGTGCCTGAAGTTGTTGATGAATCCCCCTCAGCCCCAAGAATGCTCAGCCTGAGGTGGATCCAGGTTCATCTTCTGTCTCTGTGTGGCTTGTTTGCTGCTTACCTTCAGCTGTGTGTGCTGAGGACAGCCATGTCCTGCAGCACTGAGATCTGCCAGCCGCCAGTCTGCTGGGTGCTGCCTGCTGCAGATGTTTGGGAGAGGAGCTGAAGGATGAGAGCCACTGCTGCTGCTGGCCTGGAGTCCTGCTGGAGCACTGCAGCAGGCTGCCCAGGGAGGTGGTTGAGGCTCCCTGCCTGGAGCTATTGCAGGGGAGGCTGGAGAGGGCTCTGGGCAGCCTGCTCCAGTGGAGGATGTCCCTGCTGAGTGCAGGGGGCTGGGCTGGCTGGGCTCTGGAGGTCACTTCCAGCCCAGAGCACTCTGTGGTTCTGGGGTGTCTGCAGATACTGGATGGAAATTGCTGTCTTGTCTGCCTGGTGTTCTCTTTGGTTAGGTAGATCAGGGCCAGCTTGGGGGAGTTAACAGAAAAAGAAAGAATCACAGGATGTCAGGAGTTAGAAGGGACCTCTGGACATCCCCCAGCCCAAGCCCCCTGCCTAGGCAGGGTCACTAAGGGAAGCTTGCCAAGGGGCACAATGCCTGGGGGGGGGGGTTGGAAGCTCTCCACACCAGGAGACTCCACAACCTCTCTGGGCAGCCTGCTCCAGGCCTCCAGCAGCCTCACAACAAACAACTTTCTCCTCCTGCTCAGCTCCAACCTCCTGCCTGCCACTCTGTGCCCCTTGCCCCTTGGCCTGGCCCTGGGCACCACTCAGCAGAGCCTGGCCCCAGCCTCTTGCCCCCCACAGCTCCTTTAGCTCATGAGTGCACCCAGGACTCCAGATGTGGCCTGGCTAGAGCAGAGTAGAAGGGGAGGAGAACCTCCCTTGCCCTGCTGCCCACACTCTTGGTGCCCCCCAGCACTCCATTGGCTTCCTGGCCACCAGGGCACCTTGCTGGCTCATGGGGAACTTGTTGGCCCCCAGCACTCCCAGGTCCTGCTCCCTGGAGCTGCTTCCCAGCAGGTCTCCCCTCCCCTGCCCTGCTGCAGGAGGTTGTTCCTCCCCAGGGGCAGGACCCTACCCTTGCCCTTGGTGACCCCCAGGAGGTTCCCTCTGCCCAGCTCTGCAGCCTGCCCAGCTCTGGCTGGCAGCACAGCCTGAGGGCTGTCAGCCTCTGCTGCCAGTGCTGTGCCAGCAGCACAGTGTGCTGCTTTCAAAGCTTTGCAGCTCTCCACCCCCAGCACTGGGGTGAATTAAGGTCTCACCAGCATGGATGGCTCCAGTATTTTCTAAATCCTGAGCCCCTGATGCTCCTCTGCTGCTCAGGATTTAGCTCACTAATCCCTGGAGATGTGAGCTGGGCCACAGCCATTTCAGTTTGGGTACCTGAACACTGGGCAGCCCTTCCTGCATGCATCATGTCAGATCTCGGCCCTGCCAAGTGGAGTCTTCGTGGCCACTGGGTTGATCTGCTGGTAGGAAGGCAGCAGGAAGGGGGACCTGGCCAGGCTGCAGCCATGGGATGAGGCCAATGGGATGAGGTTCAACAAGGCCAAGTGCTGAGTGCTGCCCCTGGGTCACAGCAGCCCCAGGAAGGCTCCAGGCTGGGCCAGAGGGGCTGGAAAGTGCCCAGCAGGAAAGGCCCTGGGGGTGCTGGGTGGCAGCAGCTGGAGAGGAGGCAGCAGTGCCCAGGGGGGCAAGAAGGGCAGCAGCAGCCTGGCCTGGAGCAGCAATGGTGTGGGCAGCAGGAGCAGGGCAGGGATTGTGCCCTGGGCTGGGCACTGGGGAGGCCACAGCTTGAGTGCTGCCTTCAGCTCTGGGCCCTCCCTGCCAGAAGGAGCTGGAGGGCTGGAGCAGGGCCAGAGAAGGGCAAGAGAGCTGGGGAAGGGTCTGGAGAAGAGGGCTGGGGAGGAGCAGCTGAGGGAGCTGGGCGGGTTGAGTGTGGAGCAGAGGAGGCTGAGGGAGACCTCCTTGCTCTCTGCAGCTCCTGAGAGGAGGCTGCAGCCAGCTGGGGGCTGGGCTCTGCTCCCCAGGCTCAGGTGAGAGAAGGAGAGGAACTGGCCTGAAGTTGTGCCAGGGGAGGCTTAGGTTGGAGCTGAGGAACAATTTCTCTGGTGCCAGAGTGGTCAGGGAGTGGCACAGGCTGCCCAGGGAGGTGGTGGAGGCTCCATGCCTGGAGCCATTCAGGCTCAGCCTGGCTGTGTCCCTGGGCAGCCTGCTCTGGCTGCAGCTGTCCCTGTGCCTGCAGGACAGGATGCCCTTGGAGAGTCCCTTCCAACACAGTGCATTCTGGATTTGAAAACCCAGAAGGTGTGGCTGGAGGACAGGGATGTGGTGGTGGCACCTCATCACCATGGGACTCAGCAGCCACATTGGCAGATTTGCACTGAGGCTTTAATTGGAGAGACGAAAAACTTCAGGAGGAGGTTCATGTCAGTGGCTTCTGTCCCTGGGCAAATCAGAGCTGGGTAAATCAGTTTGGGTCTGTCACAGTATCACAGTCTCACAGTATCACCAAGGTTGGAAGAGACCTCAAAGATCATTGAGTCCAACCTGTCACCACAGACCTCATGACTAGACCATGGCTCCAAGTGCCACATCCAATCCCCTCTTGAACACCTCCAGGGCCAGTGACTCCACCACCTCCCTGGGCAGCACATCCCAATGCTGAATGACTCGCTCGGTGAAGAACTTTCTCCTCACCTCCAGCCCAAACCTCCCCTGGCACAGCTTGAGACTGTGTCCTCTTGTTCTGGTGCTGGGTGCCTGGGAGAAGAGGCCAACCTCTTCCCTGCTACGACCACCTTTCAGGTAGTTGTAGAGGGCAATGAGGTCTCCCCTGAGCCTCCTCTTCTCCAGGCTAAGCAACCCCAGCTCCCTCAGCCTCTCCTCACAGGGCTGTGCTCAAGGCCTCTCCCCAGCCTTGTTGCCCTTCTCTGGACACCTTCAAGTGTCTCAATGTCCTTCTTAAACTGAGGGGTCCAGAACTGGACACGGGACTCAAGGTGCGGCCTACCCAAAGCAGAGTCCAGGGGCACTATGACCTCCCTGCTCCTGCTGGCCACACTATTCCTAATGCAGGCCAGGATGCCATTGGCCCTCCTGGCCCCCTGGACACACTGCTGGCTCATGTTCAGGCAGCTGTCAATCAGCACCCCCAGGTCCCTCTCTGTTTGGCAGCTCTCAGCCACTCTGACCCCAGCCTGTAGCTCTGCATGGGATTGCCATGGCCAAAGTGCAGCCCCTGGCACTTGGACTTGTTCAGTGCCATCCCATTGGCCCCTGCCCATCTGTCCAGCCTGGCAAGGTCCCTCTGCAGAGCCCTTCTGCCCTCTAACTGATCAACATCTGCTCCTAACTTGGTGTCATCTGCAAACTTGCTGATGAATGACTCAATGCCCTCATCCAGATCATCAATGAAGATGTTAAAGAGCACAGGGCCCAGCACTGATCCCTGGGGCACACCACTGGTGCCTGGCTGCCAGCTGGCTGTGGCACCATTCACCACCACTCTCTGGGCTCAGCCTCCAGCCAGTTCCTAACCCAGCTCAGAGTGCTGCTGTCCCAGCCAGGGGCTGACAGCTTAGCCAGCAGTTTGCTGTGGGGGGTTGTGTCAAAGGCCTTGCTGCAGTCCAGGCAGACCACATCCACAGCCTGCCCCACAGCCACCAGGCAGTCACCTGATCATAGAAGGAGCTCAGGTTGGAGAGGCAGGACCTGCCCCTCCTAAATCCATGCTGGCTGGGCCTGAGCCCTTGGCCATGCTTCAGGTGCAGTTATTGCCGCCAGGATAATCTGCTCCATCACTTTCCCTGGCACTGAGGTCAGGCTGCCAGGCCTGGAGTTTCCAGGTTCTTCCATCCAACCTTTTTTATGGATGGGGACCACATTGGCCAGTTTCAGTCACCTGGGACCTCACCTGTGAGCCAGGACTGGAGGAAAATGATGGAGAGTGGCCTGGCCAGCTCCTCTGCCAGCTCCCTCAGCACCCTAGGATGGATCCCATCTGGTCCCATGGACTTGTGAGTGTCCAAGTGGCTCAGCAGGTCCCAAACTAATTCCTCATGGATTTCTGGGGCACCACTCTGCTCCCCGACCCCATCGCCCAGCTCCGGAGGCCACTCCTCCTGAACTCCTGCCTTGCTGTTAAACACTGAGGCAAAGAAGGTGTTCAGCACCTCAGCCTTTTCCTCATCTTCGGTCACCATGTTCCCCTCCAGGTCCACTAGGGAGTGCAGGTTCTTCCTGCCCTCCTTCTTATTGTTAATATATTTGTAACAATGCTTTTTATTGCCTTTGTCAGAGGTGTTCAGCTTCAGTTCCAGCTGGGCCTTTGCCTCCCTAATTTTATTCCTACATAATCTAACAGCTTCCTTGAACATACCTCGAGAAGCCTTCCTCTCCTTCCAAAGGTGATGCAGCCTCTTCTTCCCCCTTAAATCCTCCAGGAGCTGCTTGCTCATCCAGGCCCAGAGCCTTCCCCTGGGCTCATTTTTGGGCGCGTGGGAACCGCCAGTTCCTGTGCCTTCAAGAGCTCCTGTTTGAAGTAGGTCCAACCCTCCTGGACCCCTTGGTTCATGAGGGTTGGTACCCAGGGGACTTTGCAAGTGAGTTTCTTAAACAGGCTGCAGTTTGCCCTCCTGCAGCCCAGTGTGAAGGTTCTGTTGGTGCTCCTCCCTATCCCCCTGCATATTGAACACTTCACTATCTCATGGTCACGTGTCAGGGGTCGTGTCAGTGGTGCCCAGTGACACCATTGTGCCCACCAAGGGGCAATGGGCACAAACTGGAACATCAAAAGTTCCATCTGAAGATGAGGAGGAACTTCTGCAGTTTAAGGGTGCTGGAGCCCTGGGGCCAGCTGCCTAGAGAGATGCTCCAGTCTCTGGAGAGCCTCCCAACCGCCCTTGGTGTGTTCCTGTGTGCCCTGCCCTGGGTGACCCTGCCTTGGCAGGGGGTTGGACTGGATGATCTCCAGAGTACCCTTCCAGCCCTCTCCATGCTGGGTTCTGTGGTTATTGCATTTCTAGGCCTTCTTCAGCACATTTGAGGTCACATTTGCCAGCAGATGCCTGGCCCTATTCTGGTCAGTCTTGTCCATCCAAGCAGCAGGAGGTGAGCAGGGCTTGCTCCTGAAGCAGTGCCGGCTTTGCTGGTTCCCACAGGGAGACCCTTCTTCTCAAAGTGTCCTTTTGTCTTTACAGCTCCTTCAAGCATCTGATTGGGGGCCTGGATGATGTTTCCAACAAGGCCTATGAAGATGCAGAAGCAAAAGCAAAGTAAGTGTCTGCTTGTGGTGGGCAGGGGGAAGTCCTCACCTCAGCTCAGCCCAACGCTGTCCCTCAGCACAAGGGCACTAGATGACTTCACAAGTGGGGAACTGGCTGCTCCCTGCATGTTCCTCTGGGTGAGCCACCTCCTGTCTCTCTGGACCTCCCCATCAGCACAAGAGAACCAGAGGGAGATGGCTTTCTTCAGGTGACCACTAAGAATGGTCCTGAGGTCCATCTCAGTCATCGTCTGTGAGCCCAGGGAAAGGTTGGCGCTGCAAAACTGTCACAAAGTGATTGTCTCCAGAGCCTGGAGAGGTCAGGTGAGGAAGGGAACTTGTTTGCTTCTTTGGAGAATGCTGGCAGACACCTTCAGAAAGTCCAAAGGTGTTTGAGACAAGGGATGGGAGATGCCTGGCATTTTGGAATGAATATCACACCAGCCTAGCTGTGGAGCAGAGGCACTGAGCTGGGTGGCAGTGCTGAGTTGCTGGAGGGCAAGAGGCTCTGCAGAGATCTGCCCAGGCTGGATCCATGGGATGAGGTTCAACAAAGCCAAGTGCAGGGTGATGCCCCTGGGTCCCAGCAACCCCAGGAAGGCTCCAGGCTGGGGGCAGAGGGGCTGGAAAGTGCCCAGCAGGAAAGGCCCTGGGGGTGCTGGGTGGCAGCAGCTGGAGAGGAGCCAGCAGTGCCCAGGGGGGCAAGAAGGGCAGCAGCAGCCTGGCCTGGAGCAGCAATGGTGTGGGCAGCAGGAGCAGGGCAGGGATTGTGCCCTGGGCTGGGCACTGGGGAGGCCACAGCTTGAGTGCTGCCTTCAGCTCTGGGCCCTCCCTGGCAGCAGGAGCTGGAGGGCTGGAGCAGGGCCAGAGAAGGGCAAGAGAGCTGGGGAAGGGTGTGGAGAAGAGGGCTGGGGAGGAGCAGCTGAGGGAGCTGGGGGGGTTGAGTGTGGAGCAGAGGAGGCTGAGGGAGACCTCCTTGCTCTCTGCAGCTCCTGAGAGGAGGCTGCAGCCAGCTGGGGGTTGGGCTCTGCTCCCATGGAACAAGGGACAGGAGGAGAGGAACTGGCCTGAAGTTGTGCCAGGGGAGGCTTAGGTTGGAGAGAAGGAACAATTCCTTTGGTGCCAGAGTGGTCAGGGAGTGTCAGAGGCTGCCCAGGGAGGTGGTGGAGTCCCCATGCCTGGAGGTGTTGCAGCAAGCTGTGGCCATGGCACCTGGGGCCGTGGCTGGGTGACGATGAGGGAGGTGGGTTGGTGTTGCACTGGGTGAGCTTCCAGGGCTTTCCCAGCTTTTCCATGATTCCATGCTGCTCATCTGTAACTCTACCCTGTCAGAGGGGGCTGCAGTTCTTTCCCACCCCCTCTTGCTCTCTGCTCGCCTGGCCTGAGGAGCTCTGCTCAGCTGCTTGCTGCGGCTCTGCGGCGCCGCCGGGGAGGGGGTGCGGGACAGAGCCTGCAGCGGCGCTCGGCGGAAGGCACTGCAGAGCCGCTCGGGCCGAAGCCGCTGGACTGCTCCTCCCGTCGAGCCCTTTGACTTCCTTTGACTTCACAGAATCATTTCACTTTCGCAGAATCACTTCAGGCTTTTTCTCAGCAATGCCTTTGACCTTTTCCTCCAGTAAAGACATTTTGGCCTTTCTCTTACACATTCATTTCTACACTTTTTCTCTTAAACCATTTTGACTTTTCCTGTTACAAAATATGTTAATGTTTTCTCTGTCAACTAATTCTACTTTCCCTCTTTTCATTCCTGAGAAATTCCTTTGACTTCTTCCTCCAGTAAAGTCAGTTTGATTTTTGTCCTGGAAAATTATTTGACTTTTCCTCTTATTCAATCATTTTACTTTTCCCTTATTTAATGGTTTGACTTTTCCTCTTATTCAACCATTTTATTTTTCCTCTTATTCAACCATTTTACTTTTCCTCTTTCATAATAATTCTGGTTATCCTCTTACAAAATCAGTTAGTCTGATCAAATCATTTTCCTTTCCCCCATATCCAACTGTGTTTTCCCTTCTCACAAAGTTATTTCACTTCTTGTCTTCCAAAACAATACTTTTTGCCTCTTACAAAATATTTTTTCTTTCTGTCTTCTAAAGTCCTTTTTTTTTTCCCTGGTTTTTGAGGTTTTCTTTTGTTTTCTTACCCCATCAGAGAAGCACCTGGGGCTGTTCTCAAAGCCAAATCCTCACTCTGACTCTTAATCCATGGTCTGCAGCCATGGTTGCCCAGGGAGGTGGTTGAGGCTCCCTGCCTGGAGCTCTTGCAGGGGAGGCTGGAGAGGGCTCTGGGCAGCCTGCTCCAGTGGAGGATGTCCCTGCTGAGTGCAGGGGGCTGGGCTGGCTGAGCTCTGGAGGTCCCCTCCAACCCAGACCTTTCTAGGGTTCCATGGTTCCATGACCATGGCTTTAGGTGACTGCATCCTGGCTGTGAGGGCTGTAGGTGTCTCTGTTTTGCATGGACACCTTTGGATCACATCCTGAACACCTGACTCCAGGCCTGCACTGGCAGCCAGGACACCCAGCACAAGGCTGTGCCAGTGCTGCCCTGGAAAGCTGCCCAGGAGTCCCTGCCAAGCAGAGCTGGCAGAATGCTGTATGGCCTGAAGGAGGCCTGGCTGTCTAGGAAACCCCAAGTGCTGGCACTGGGCAGGACTGCTGCTGTGCCCAAGCTGAGTCACCTTTGAGGCTGCTGTAGGAGCTTCCATACAGTCATGAGAGTACTAACTGATGGCTTTCATCTGAATGGATCCTGATGAGAAAAAAAGCACCATCCAGGTTGGTCTCTGGGTCATGAGGGAGGTTCCTTAGTGAGCAGCAGAACCCTCTCAGTGTAGATCACTTCCAGATGGAGTCACTGCTACAGCTCATGAAGCCGAGCACAAACAGCTGCTGCCTACAGGGGCTGCTGGTGCCAAGGGAGGGGGCAGCCAACACCCTGAGCTCCAGCCACACAAATCCCCTCTGCTGCCATCTTCTCCATCCAGGGACTCCTGAAGTTCAGCTCTGCACAGTAATTTAGCCACTAACAAAGTCTGCCTTGGCCTCTCCTTTCCATGATCATGGAGTCACAGAAAGGGAGGTGCTGAAAGGGACCTCTGGGGATCACCCAGTCCAAAGCCCTGCCAGAGCAGGGGCACCCAGGGCGGGGCACACAGAACACATCCAGGGGGGGCTTGAAGGGAGACTCCACAACTTCTCTGGGCAGCCAGCTCCAGGCCTCCAGCCCCTCACACCAAGGAAGTTTCTCCTCATGGTTAGGTAGAAATTCCTGGGCTCCGGTTTGTGCCCATTGCCTCTTGTCCTGTCACGGCGCCTGGCCCCTACTTCTTGCCCCCCACCCTTCAGATACTTGTAGACATTGATCAGATTCCCTCTCAGCCTTCTCTTCTCCAGGCTCAACAGCCCCAGGGCTCTCAAATGTGGATGTGGCAAGGGAAAGCTTCTCCCATGGCACAGAGACAAGGACAGCAACGTGGTGCCCACCTCCACACTGGGAAAGCTGCAGCTGCCTGGTGCTTGCCCAGCCAAGCAGAGCCTGCCTGCTCTGATGACCAGGGCCCCTCTGCTCCTTCTCTCCTCTCAGCACCACAACCACCTGGAGATGTTGACCTCTGGTGGCAGTGGGGCTTGAAGTCCAGATGCTGGTGCCTTCATGCTCCAGGCTCTGCTGAGCTGCTCTCTTTTGATTGTACTCTCTGCTTGCTGGCTTTGTGTCTCCATTCTACCTTCACTGGAGCCCTGGTGGAAAACATCTTGGCTCTCACACTCAGAACTGTCTCCTTCAGCCAGGGCTTGGGGAGCCAGGGACCTCTGTGTAGGCAGACAACTCATGTTCCTTACCCAGCAGCTCTGGCCCAGCTGTCTTTCATCTGTGCTGGAGCTGTGCTTGAATAAAGAGCTGGAGCCATGTCACATCAAGAGCTCTTGTAGCCATGAAGGCCAGGGGCCCCTGGGGCATGAGGAGGAGTGTGACCAGCAGAGTGTGACCCCCTCTACTCTGTCCCAGCCAATATACAACTGGCGAGCCAGGGAACTGCTGGAGGGAGTCCAAGCCAGACTTCCTTGCTCTTTATTGATTGGTTTCAAACCACTCCACATTTGGAGTGGCCTTGCTGCTGAAGGGCTGCCTGATGCTGCTGCTCACCCACACCAACCTCCTTCTGACCTGCCCTAGGTCCACACTGGCTCTGTTTACTCTATGCTGCTGGGGAGGTCACATCCTCCTCAGGTCTGCAGGAGTGGGGCTTTGAGTTTTAAACCTCTTTTCAGACCTCCAGCCATGGTCACTGGTGAGACAACATCTGGAGGACTGTGTCCAGTTCTGGGCTTCCCAATTCAAGGGGGACAGGGATCTGCTGGAGAGAGTCCAATGGAGGCTATGAGGATGCTGAAGGGACTGAAACATCTCTGTGAGGAGCAAAGGCTGAGAGCCCCTGGAGCTGTTGAGCCTGGAGAGGAGCAGCCCCAGGGAGGATCTTATGAATGCCTACAAATATTTGAGGGTTAGGGGGCAAGAGGCTGGGGCCAGGCTCTGCTGAGTGGTGCCCAGGGCCAGGCCAAGGGGCAAGGGGCACAGAGTGGCAGCCAGGAGGTTGAAGCTGAGCAGGAGGAGAAAGTTGTTGGTTGTGAGGCTGCTGGAGGCCTGGAGCAGGCTGCCCAGAGAGGTTGTGGAGGCTCCTGGTGTGGGGAGCTCCCAACCCCCCATGGATGTGTTCCTGTGTGACCTGTCCTGGGAGACCCTGGGGGCTTGGACTGCATGATCTCCAGAAGTCCCTACAAAACCATATCATCCTGTGACTCTGATCCCAGAATCCCAGCATGGTGGGGCTTGGAAGGGACCTGCCCTTGGCCTGGCCCTGGGCACCACTCAGCAGAGCCTGGCCCCAGCCTCTTGCCCCCCACAGCTCCTTTAGCTCTTGCTGAGCATTGCTCAGCTGCCCTCTGGGGCTGCTCTTCTGACAGGCTCTCAGCCCCAGGGCTCTCAGCCTTTGCTGCTCCCAGAGCTGCTCCAGGTCCCTCAGCAGCTTCCCAGCCTGCCCTGGGCTCTCTCCAGCACTTCCCTGCCTCTGGAACTGGGGAGCCCAGAACTGGACCCAGGGCTCCAGCTGTGGCCTCATGAGGGCAGAGTATAGAAGGGGAAGAGAACTTCTCTTGCCCTGCTGCCCACACCCCATTGGCTTCCTGGCCACCAGGGCACCTTGCTGGCTCATGGGGAACTTCTTGGCCCCCACCTCAACCCCCCCCAGTTCCCTCAGCTGCTCCTCCCCAGCCCTCTTCTCCAGACCCTTCCCCAGCTCTCTTGCCCTTCTCTGGCCCTGCTCCAGCCCTCCAGCTCCTTCTGGCAGGGAGGGCCCAGAGCTGAAGCCACCACTCAAGTTCTTAGGCTGATGGTTGGACTAGATGCTCTTAGAGGTCTTCTCTAGCCCAGGAGCTCTGTGGCTATGTGATTCTGTGACAGTTTCCATGTTGATATTCAAGTGGCTGCAGAGAATTCTCCTTCAGCTCTGCAGGGCTGAAGTGCTTGGCTCCTGCTGCCTTTGTAGGACTGGGAAGTGGCTTTGAGCTTTGTAGCTGGGAATCAAAGGACTTCAGCTGTGCCTGCTGTTGGCAGGCAAGTCAGGGGCTCCCTGCCTTGGCTTCCCTCCTGGCTTGGCTCCATTGTGGAATTTGGGGGTTTCTTTGCTTTCTTTTGGGATTGATCACAGTATCACAGTCTCACAGTATAACTTAGGTTGGAAAGGACCTCGAGGATCATCGAGTCCAACCTATCGACACAGACCTCATGCCTAGACCATGGCACCAAGTGCCACGTCCAATCTCCCCTTGAACACCTCCAGGGTCGATGACTCAACCACCTCCCTGGGCAGCGCACTCCAATGCCGAATGACTCGCTCGGTGAAGAACTTCCTCCTCACCTCGAGTCTAAACCTCCCCTGGCACAACTTGAGACTGTGTCCTCTTGTTCTGGTGCTGGGTGCCTGGGAGAAGAGGCCAACCCCTTCCTGGCTACAACCACCTTTCAGGTAGTTGTAGAGGGCAATGAGGTCACCCCTGAGCCTCCTCTTCTCCAGGCTGAGCAACCCCAGCTCCCTCAGCCTCTCCTCACAGGGCTGTGCTCAAGGCCTCTCCCCAGCCTTGTTGCCCTTCTCTGGACACCTTCAAGTGTTTCGATGTCCTTCTTAAACTGAGGAGCCCAGAACTGGACACAGGACTCAAGGTGCAGCCTAACCAAAGCAGAGTACAGGGGCACTATGACCTCCCTGCTCCTGCTGGCCACACTATTCCTAATGCAGGCCAGGATGCCATTGGCCCTCCTGGCCCCCTGGACACACTGCTGGCTCATATTCAGGTGGCTGTCGATCAGCACCCCCAGGCCCCTCTCTGTTTGGGAGCTCTCAGCCACTCCGACCCCAGCCTGTAGCCCTGCATGGGATTGCCATAGCCAAAGTGCAGCCCCTGGCACTTGGACTTGTTCAGTGCCATCCTATTGGACTCTACCCATCTGTCCAGCCTGGCAAGGTCCCTCTGCAGAGCCCTTCTGCCCTCTAACTGACCAACATCTGCTCCTAACTTGGCGTCATCTGCAAATCTGCTGATGACTGACTCAATCCCCTCATCCAGATCATCAATGAAGATGTTAAAGAGCACAGGGCCCAGCACTGCTCCCTGGGGCACACCACTGGTGCCTGGCTGCCAGCTGGCTGTGGCACCATTCACCACCACTCTCTGGGCTCAGCCTCCAGCCAGTTCCTAACCCAGCTCAGAGTGCTGCTGTCCAGGCCAGGGGCTGACAGCTTAGCCAGCAGTTTGCTGTGGGGGATGGTGTCAAAGGCCTTGCTGCAGTCCAGGCAGACCACATCCACAGCCTGCCCCACAGCCACCAGGCAGTCACCTGATCATAGAAGGAGCTCAGGTTGGAGAGGCAGGACCTGCCCCTCCTAAATCCATGCTGGCTGGGCCTGAGCCCTTGGCCATGCTTCAGGTGCAGTTATTGCCGCCAGGATAATCTGCTCCATCACTTTCCCTGGCACTGAGGTCAGGCTGCCAGGCCTGGAGTTTCCAGGTTCTTCCATCCAACCTTTTTTATGGATGGGGACCACATTGGCCAGTTTCAGTCACCTGGGACCTCACCTGTGAGCCAGGACTGGAGGAAAATGATGGAGAGTGGCCTGGCCAGCTCCTCTGCCAGCTCCCTCAGCACCCTAGGATGGATCCCATCTGGTCCCATGGACTTGTGAGTGTCCAAGTGGCTCAGCAGGTCCCAAACTAATTCCTCATGGATTTCTGGGGCACCACTCTGCTCCCCGACCCCATCGCCCAGCTCCGGAGGCCACTCCTCCTGAACTCCTGCCTTGCTGTTAAACACTGAGGCAAAGAAGGTGTTCAGCACCTCAGCCTTTTCCTCATCTTCGGTCACCATGTTCCCCTCCAGGTCCAATAGGGAGTGCAGGTTCTTCCTGCCCTCCTTCTTATTGTTAATATATTTGTAACAATGCTTTTTATTGCCTTTGTCAGAGGTGTTCAGCTTCAGTTCCAGCTGGGCCTTTGCCTCCCTAATTTTATTCCTACATAATCTAACAGCTTCCTTGAACATACCTCGAGAAGCCTTCCCCTCCTTCCAAAGGTGATGCAGCCTCTTCTTCCCCCTTAAATCCTCCAGGAGCTGCTTGCTCATCCAGGCCCAGAGCCTTCCCCTGGGCTCATTTTTGGGCGCGTGGGAACCGCCAGTTCCTGTGCCTTCAAGAGCTCCTGTTTGAAGTAGGTCCAACCCTCCTGGACCCCTTGGTTCATGAGGGCTGGTACCCAGGGGACTTTGCAAGTGAGTTTCTTAAACAGGCTGCAGTTTGCCCTCCTGCAGCCCAGTGTGAAGGTTCTGTTGGTGCTTCTCCCTATCTCCCTGCATATTGAACACTTCACTATCTCGTGGTCACTGCACCCTAGGCAGCCTCCCACCATCACCTCTCCCACCAGCCCTTCCCTATTGCAGAACAGCAGGTCAAGCAGAGCCTGTCCCCTGGTAGGCTCGCTTAACAGCTGTGTCAGGAAGCAGTCCTCCATTCGCTCCAGGAATCTTCTGGACTGTCTCCTCCCTGCTGAATTAAGTTCCCAGCAGATATCTGGGAGGTTGAAGTCACCCACAAGGACAAGATCTGATGATCTTGAGATGGCCTCCAGCTGCTTGTAGAACACTTCATCAGCCTCCTCATCCTGGTTGGGTGGTCTGTAACAGATTCCAATCAGGATGTCAGATTTGTTGGGCTGTCCTGATTTTAACCCACAGGCTCTCAACTTCCTCATCTTCCACCTCAAGCTCTGTGGCAGAGAGTGACTCCCCAATGCACAGAGCCACCCCTCCTCCTCTTCTCCCTCGCCTGTCCCTCCTACAGAGCCTGTAGCCCCCCACTGTAGCACTCCAATCGTGGGTGCTGTCCCACCAAGTTTCTGAGATGGTGACTACATCATAGTCGCCCTGATGGATCAGGACCTCCAACTCCTCTTGCTTGTTGCCCAGGCTGCCTGCATTGGTGTACATGCATCGCAGCTGGGTTCCTGACTTCTCAACTGACCCTACCTTGTGCCCTACTCTTACCTCTGCAGAGGGACCGATTGCCTCACCCACCCCCTTCAGACCTAGTTTAAAGCCCTCCTAATGAGGCCTGCCAACTCCAGTGCCAGGACTCTCTTACCCCTTTTTTTTTTATTTTTTTTTTTTTTAAATAAAACAAAAAAACTCCTAAAGACTGCAGAAATCTTGTATCCTAATTTCATACACAAAATTCTTTCAAGACCCTCTTCTTTTTAAGCTAATTGCCCCCTAACAAATTGCAATGGCATGGGCTCCCCTGATGTTCAACTAGTCACTCTTTCTAATGGGATATGTTCTAAAGCTGTAATATGGCACTTGGTTGACTTAGTTGGCAGGTTTAATACATCCAGAAAGCTGGGGCATGGAGTAACACATGGCTCAGAGTCCATCAGCACAGGCGGGCACAGCCTGCTTTTGTGTCTGTACCTCCAGAACGAACCAGACTTTTCTCCTTACTGTGCAAATAACAGCCTTGGGTCACTGACCAGTCCTGTTGTAAGGGGTTCTTACCCCCGAAGAGGATCTCTTCTTCAAGTGGGGAAGCAGCACACACAGTCAAGCAATTGTCCACAGCAGTCCCAGGTGCTGAAGCCCCATCAGTCAACTGTACCGTTGTAAGACTTGTTGAGCTTGTTGAACATGAACTCTATGTTATGTGTGGAAATTGGCTTTCGGTAGAGAGGATTCGATGCCATTTCGTATCTGGCCCGAGAGCGCTCGCTCTGGAACCGGTCAAACTCGCGTCTGTCGTGGATGGTGACGAGCAGCTTCCAGAGCACCAGGAGGATGATGCCGATCAGCACCACGCTGCCAATCACTGCCAGCACGATCGTCATGGCACTGGGGGCTGAGCTGCATTCTGGCTCCTTGAGGACGGTGAGGTTGGATTTCCCACTGGGAAGCTCCAAGTAGGTGAACTTCATGACACAGTTGTTCACTGGGTAGGCACAGAGGATTGCGTTCGAGTCATCTGTTTCAAGAACATCCACAGTGGTGATGATCTCATCCTTGCAGTGCTTTTGGCAAGTTTGGTTATCAGCCAGTCTTCCTGAGTGAAATAGCTTGCATTCAATGCAGTCCCTTTTAGTGCTGCAGACACCTGGGCAGGTGGGACACTTCTCACAGGTATCTCCAAAAGCCCCAGGCTTGGTGCACTGGCACTTGCCACAGACACAGGTGCCCCTGCCGCTGCACATCTGCCCATCGCTGGAGACACAGCCCTCTGTCTCAGTGGAGCAGTTGCAATTGTCCCCAATGAAACCTGCGTGGCACTTGCACTCCCCACAGTGACACTCTCCGTGACCTGAGCAGAGGATTCCCTTGTACCTGGCGCAGGAGAAGTCATCGCACTCGCAGAAGGGCCCGTAGATGTTTCCGAACTCGCTCTTGTAGCAGAGGCACTGATTACAGCTGCACTCCCCTCTCCCGCTGCAGAGGAGTTTGTGCTCTGCCTCCCGGCACATGGCGTTGTGCATGTCGGTGCTGGCACCCTCTTCACACTCGCACCTGGCCCCCAGGTAGCCAGGGTCGCACTCGCACAGCCTGCAGGCATAGGTCCCATTGCTGCTGCACTTGCCGCCGGCCGGCGCCGCCCGGCCGGTGCAGCCGCACTGGCAGCTGTAGGTTACCGTCACCTCCAGCGTGTCCCGAAAGCCGGCAGGCTTGATGGTGAAGGTGTGAGAGGTGTCCTCAGAGGGGCAGCTCCGTGCCTCCATGGCCACCTTGAAGGAAACTGTATCTCCTATCTTGAGATCTCCACACTTCCTGAGCCCGGGACAGGACAACCCATCTTGGCATGTGGCAGTGAAGGTCAAGCCAACATCTTCAGGGCTGTCCCAGACTGTGAGCTCCACCTTCAACCGGATATTGTTGTAGGCCTTGACAATCAGCTCAATGATATTCTTGGAGTCTTTGTGCAAAATCTCCACTGTTGTCCCAGGAATCAGGGCAGTAAAATTCTTGTACAGGATGTAGTGACTTTTTGTAACAGCAAAAATCAGGTGGATGTTGTTTTCAGAGAGTTTCTCCCCAAGAAGTGCCAGGGAAGGATAATCCAGCTGGCTAGATGCACTGTATTCGTTGGCTTCATTCAGGTGGCACTGGCCATCATGGGGCTGCACCAGCCCCCCCAGCTTCCCATCCAGGGTTATGTGGGGCACATCATCCGTTGTGAAGACCAGCAGATGAGATGCCTCCTTACGCCAGCCGATCTTCTCCTTGCACATGGCAGCCTGCAAGATCGCATTGAAGCCGCCCTCCGGAGCATCTTGGTTGCGGGAAACCTTTTGCTTTTGAACTTCTTCATTGAAACGGTCGACTTTATCCGTTAGGGACAAGAGGTGGCGGAAGCCAAAGGATGGAACACAGCTGGGGAACAGCTTGTAACGAATGCAGGGATTGTTTTGATATCTTGGTGCCGTGTAGGAGAAAGGAGAAATGTTTTTGTCCACGAAAGAGCCAAACCCCAGCCGGAAATTGCTAGTGAGCTTTCACGTCTCTTCAGCCAGCTTTGTCCCCAGATTGTGAATGTTATCTAGGTCATCGTTCATGGACAAGGAGAGATCCATCAGGTAGTAGAGGTCCACAGGATAGTCCTCCACTTGACGAACCTGAACTCGGAAGAAGGTCTGGTCACCAGGAGGAAGATTCAACGCAACCTTCTGAGGCATGATCTGTGTGACATCCAGGTGGGTCTGGCCAGAGCCCTTGCTGCTCAGAGGGACATTTTTCACACCACTGATGCGGCTGCTGGGGTTTTCAATGGCCCCAGCACAATCATTTGCAATCAGGTTCTGCAGGAAGTCGCACCGCTATGTGATGGAATTTGTGCTGCCAAACTCCTCCTTGGAGCACCAGGCACACTTGGGGTGGATGAGGAGACACTCTTCACAGGACGTGGCACTTCCACTGGTGCACAGATTGAGACCTCTGCCAGGCTGCAGTGGGGCGGCCAGAACGAGGAGGCGGAAGAGGAGGAGCGGGGGGGGGGGGCGGCGGGCGGCGGCGGGGGCCGGCAGCCCCCTCGGCGGGGCATGGTGCGGGCGGCCGGGGCAGCCCTTCCCGGCCGGGCCGTCCCCGCCGCCTTTTGATGTGGCATAGAAGACCTCATCCAATTGGTGTCTGAGGCTTCCTTGTGCTCTGCCAGCCACACCTCAGCAATCTGCTGTGCAGAATGAGCAAAGAGCTTTCAAGGAGCCCCTGGAGTGGTGCTGCAAGGGCATTTTCTGGGCCAAATCATCACTTAAGCCATTGTTGTCCCTCAAGAGCCATCAATCAGCAGAACTTTGGGCTCCCCTGTGCGCTCTGTGCCCCCCGTGTGCTCTGTGCCCCCTGTGCCCCCCACCCGAGGCATGTGCTGAGGCTGAGCAGGGCACAGGGGGGAGGTCCTGCCGCAGAGCCTTGCAGGGGCAGCTGCAGCAGGCAGCGGTGGGAGCGCGTCGGGGCAGCCGCGCTGTGCCCTGCCTTCCAGCAGGGGCTGCAGCGGCTGCTGCGCCCGCGGAGCACCCAGGGGAGCTGCTGGCGGCGCCGACAACGCAGCTGCTTGGCAGCGCCTCCCTCGGCCAGCGCTGCCCCTCGGGCGCCGGAACCGGGGCCAGGTGAGGTCACCTGGCGCCTCTCTCGACGCCCCCTCTTGACTTTGCCTTGGGGTTGTTTTCTCTCTGCCCTCCCCGGGCTGCTGTGGTTTGAAAGAGGCTGGGAAGGTGGTTGGAACAGTCAGCCAATGGACTCTATGCCATGGTGGAGTGGGAGGCAGCTGGGACGGGCAGGGTGCGTTGAAAGGAGAGATGGATGGGTGCGGGTCCAGCGTGGTGCTTGAGCTTCACACTGCCCTTACCCTGTAGTAGTCACTCAGGAGAAGGAGGAGGTGATGATCCTGCTGGCCATTGTAAGCTGCTGTGGCTTCAAAGAATCAGAGCAAAGCCGGCCAGCTGCCCCCCACCACCTCCCTCCCTGCCCCACTCCACACTCCTTTCCCATGCCAGCCTGGTGGCACCAGCCGGAGGCTCTGCAGGCAGCGGGGACTTCATCAGCTGACTGTCAGGCTTCTGTTGTGTGGGTGGCCCCTGATCACCCCCTGCCCCTCCAAGCCTGGCTGAAAATAGCACCTAGCTGGCCAAGAGCTATTTTGGAGGTGGGTCACGGGGAGCTCCTCAGGCAGCCTGGCCTGGGAATGGTTTGCAGGCTGCCTCGGGCGAGAGCTTGGGGCACTCGCGTCCTGAACTGCCTGGGACTTGTGGATGTGGGCTTAAGAGAGAGCAGCTGCGTCTGGGGCACCTCCTGGGTTGGGACTCCTGCTCCAAGTGTGTTTGTAGGAGAAGAAGTGAAGTTGCTCCTGAGGGAGTGTCGATGTGTGGCTGAAGCCAGAGGCTCCAGGCATGTGCACACCGGCCTCGGCTCGTCGGACCCGGCACCGTAAAACCTGGCTGGGACTCCTCTCCAGGACCTTCCTCATCTCGCCACTTCCCATAAACGTTTGTACACACTCCTGGCCAGCCTCTGGACAAGAGAAACTCCTGTGAGAGACTTTTATCTTAAAGACACCAAAAAGAAAGCCCAACCAGCACCTCAGCCCCAGAGAAGCTCACTGGAAGGGGCCACAGTGTAGGGCTGGGTAGCTGGAAGCTGCACTGTGCTGCCAGATGCTCACCTGGCAGGCATGCAGAGGGCACCTTGGCTCAGAGGAGCAGCCAAAGGATGAGTGGCTAAAGGCAGGGAGTGAGGGCTGAGATGCACATTGAGCAGATAAAGGCTGTGCCAGGCACAGGCCGCTGGGGGAGGGCTCTGTGCACGGCTGCTGCTGGTGGCTCTAAAAACTCTCTGCTTCTCCACCCCCCCAGGTACGAGGCTGAGGCTGCCTTCTTTGCCAACCTGAAGCTGGCTGACTTCAACATCATCGACACCCTGGGCGTCGGAGGCTTCGGACGAGTGGAGCTGGTAGGTGACCAGCTGCTGCTCTCAGGTGTGGCTGAAGTGAGGGCCTTGCTCGGTGTCCTTACACCCCAAGAGCTGGATGGAAGTGCTGGGGGTGGCATTGCCTGGTTCCCGAGGGATGGAGAAAGCTGAGTGGTGTTTCCCAGGCACTAAAAATAGGAGAGTTGGCCTTGGGCAGCCTGCAGGGGAGAAGGCTGCAGGGAGCCCTCCTGGTGGCCTTGCAGTGCTCCAAGGGCCCAGCAGAAAGCTGGGGACAGACTGCTGAGCAGGGCCTCTTGTGCCAGGCCAAGGGGGGATGGTTTGGCCTGCAAGAGGGAGCTTGAGAGTGGAGAGAAGGAGAAATGTTTGGTGCTGAGGGTGGGGAGAGCCTGGCCCAGGCTGCCCAGAGAGCTGGGCATCACATCACATTCCAGCTGGAGAGGGCTCTGAGCAAGCTGCTGAGTGCAGGGGGTTTGCACTACATGACCCTTAAAGGTCCTTCCCAACTCCAACCATTCCATGCTGCCCCTGCACCTCCATGGCTGTGGCAGTGGTGCTGCTGGGTCCAGGTGCTGCATTTCTCCCTCTGTTATTTCATGGTGGGAACAGCAAGGAAGTTAAAATTCTGGGTGAAATTTCTCCTCAGTGAAGATGTAAAGCTGCTCCTTGTCTGCTGTCCCCTCCTGTCTGTGCCCAGAGTGCTGGAGCAGGAGGAGTCCTTCGGCTCTGTGGCCACCTCAGATAAATCAGACCTTGAACAAGCTTAGCTGTTAATTGTTAATTAAAAATGTGCAAAGTTTTGCAGCAGCCAAGAATGGAGGCTCCTGCTAAAGTCTCCCTCCAAGGGATCCTGTGTCTGGAGATGTGGATGGTGGTTGGGTGCTGAAAGTGCTATCCAAAACCTTAATCAAAGCAGAAGCCACAGCGAAAGGCCTTCTTTGAGGGGGGGTTGAGTGTGGAGCAGAGGAGGCTGAGGGAGACCTCCTTGCTCTCTGCAGCTCCTGAGAGGAGGCTGCAACCAGCTGGGCGTTGGGCTCTGCTCTCTAGTCTCAGGTGAGAGAAGGGGAGGCAGTGGCCTGAAATTGTGCCAGGGGAGGCTTAGGTTGGAGATGAGGAACAATTTCTTTGGTGCAAGGGTGGTCAGGGACATCCTGAAGGCAGCAGGCAGATGAGGGACAGGCTCGAGTTTTGGCCTGCAATGACTTGACAAAACATTTAATGCCATGCTTTACCTTCCCCTAGTTTTGGAGATGTTGGTGGCACCTGGCACACATATTTGAACCACATGGTGATTAGACCCTGGTCTGGAAGGGCCTGAAGAGATCCTCACCCAACAGAATCAGACAGACTCAACCACATCTGCCCAGCCTTGCTGGGCAGGAGGTTCCCAGGAAGGCTCTCCCTAATATTCAACATCTCTCTACTGGAGCCTGCAGTAGGCTTGAAGTCCCTAGAACCATTCCAGGTCAGGTGGACAGGGGTCTGACATAGCTGCAGATGTCCCTGCTGGCTGCAGGGGGCTTGGAGTCGATGGCCTTTGAAGGTCCCTTCCAACCCCAGCTGTCCCATGGCTGCAGGAGGTACAAAGGCATTCAGCCCCTGAGGCTGGGGTGCATGGATTTGAAGCCCATTCTCACATGAACCTGAGGAGCTTCTGGTGACCTTTACATCTAGGTCATGCTTCCTAGGCCCAGGATGGGTCTTGTTCCTCATTCTCCAGCTGGCTCTCACCTCTTTGGAGCAAGGGCCAAACCAGGCACATCAGTCCAATGTGGATCTTCCTCTGCTGAGGTCAGCATGAACCAGTGGGGAAAGCACTCTGCCACTGCTAAATGGAGGCCACTCCATTTCTGTTTGTAAAGATGACTTGGAGTTCCCTGCACAGTGCTTCTGCAAAATGCTTCTCCAAAGTGCTTCTGCACAGTGCTCCCTGCCCTCTCTGTCCTCAAGCTTAAAAACCTTCTTCTGAATTCATAATCCAGGCCATTAATGAAAGTGCTTCATTAAGCCATTACTGGACAAACCTTGAAGTCTGTTTGGCCTCACTAGAAGCTAAAGGCCTCTACAATGATCCTCTATGAGGATGCTGAAGGGCCTGGAGCAGCTCTGGGAGCAGCAAAGGCTGAGAGCACTGGGGCTGAGAGCCTGCAGAAGAGCAGCCCCAGAGGGCAGCTGAGCAATGCTCAGCAAGAGCTAAAGGAGCTGTGGGGGGCAAGAGGCTGGGGCCAGGCTCTGCTGAGTGGTGCCCAGGGCCAGGCCAAGGGGCCAGGGGCACAGAGTGGCAGGCAGGAGGTTGGAGCTGAGCAGGAGGAGAAAGTTGTTTGTTGTGAGGCTGCTGGAGGCCTGGAGCAGGCTGCCCAGAGAGGTTGTGGAGCCTTGGAGGCTCCATCCCTGGAAGAATTTCCAAGCCCTGTAGCTGTGGTGCAGAGGGCCCATGGGTTAGATTTGTTTTTAAAGTATTCTTCCATGATTCAGCGATTCTCAAGACAACCTTAGTTGATGGACGCTGCAGTTCAGTATCTGCAGGGCACCCCCAGGCAGGCTGGGGAGGGACTGTCCAGAAGGGGCTGTGGGGATAGGAGCAGGGGCAGTGGTTTGGAAGTGGAGCAGGGCAGAGTCAGGTTGGAGCTCAGGAGGAAGCTCTGCACAGGGAGGCTGGGGAGAGCCTGGCACAGGCTGCCCAGGGAGGTGGTGGAGGCTCCATGGCTGGAGCCATTCAGGCTCAGCCTGGCTGTGTCCCTGGGCAGCCTGCTCTGGCTGCAGCTGTCCCTGTGCCTGCAGGGGCTTGCACAGATGCCCTCTGAGGCTCCTTCCAGCCCAGTGCACTCTGTGAAGCTGTGGAAACATCTCCCTGGGGCTTCCTGCTAGTGGAGAGGATGTTGTCAGGGTTTGAAAAGGTGAGATGCCAGCATGGGCCAGGATGTGAATTGTCAACCCAGAGGCTTCAGCTGTGGCTGCAGGCAGCAGCAAGAGATAAAACAATCAGCTGTGTTGTGGACAAAGCCAGGCTCAGGAGCAGGGCAGGGGCAGCTGTGGAGCTGGAGACCTGAGGCCCATCTGATACCTTGAGGACACCACAGCAGTAAGGTTTTCCTTTTGGGTTTGGCATATTTCAGCTGTGGAATCCTCCTGCTGCTGTTTGCCTTTGATGGGGGTGATTTTATGCATGAAGCAGTTCCCAATCCTGGCTGCTCCTCCAGGACATTCCTGAGCAATCATGTTTACCTCTGGGCCTTCAGGAGCACTCAGATTTCCATACATTTCCCATTTTGCTTACAAAAACCTTCAGTTGTGCATCTTGTTCAGCATTGAATTTCAATTTGCAGCTCAAGGACCCAAGGCAAAGAAGAGAGGCTTCCAGCACAGCTGAGGGTGTGATGAAGCAGCTGCAGCTGGTCCATAGCTGAGGTTTTCCAGAGGACCCTGCATTTCTTTTGTGGATTCACAGAGGGTCAATTTGGAGTTAATATCCTTGTCCCATGGCACTCAGATTGGGATAGAATCACAGAGTGGTTTGGGTTGGAAGGGACCAGTTCCAATCTCCTGCCATGGTGTGGGCAGCAGGAGCAGGGCAGGGATTGTGCCCTGGGCTGGGCACTGGGGAGGCCACAGCTTGAGTGCTGCCTTCAGCTCTGGGCCCTCCCTGCCAGAAGGAGCTGGAGGGCTGGAGCAGGGCCAGGGAAGGGCAAGAGAGCTGGGGAAGGGTCTGGAGAAGAGGGCTGGGGAGGAGCAGCTGAGGGAGCTGGGGGGGTTGAGTGTGGAGCAGAGGAGGCTGAGGGAGACCTCCTTGCTCTCTGCAGCTCCTGAGAGGAGGCTGCAGCCAGCTGGGGGCTGGGCTCTGCTCCCCAGGCTCAGGTGAGAGAAGGAGAGGAACTGGCCTGAAGTTGTGCCAGGGGAGGCTTAGGTTGGAGCTGAGGAACAATTCCTTTGGTGCCAGAGTGGTCAGGGAGTGTCAGAGGCTGCCCAGGGAGGTGGTGGAGTCCCCATGCCTGGAGGTGTTGCAGCAAGCTGTGGCCATGGCTCTTGGGGCCATGGCTGGATGGCCATGGGGGGTTGGGTGATGATTTGGCTTGGTGATCTTAGAGGCCTCTTCCAAGCCAAATAATTCTGTGTCTGTATGAGATGCTGGGGAGGAAATGAGTTGTCAGGCAGAGAACATCCTGCCAGGGGTGTCCATTCCATCCTGGAAGGACAGGAGTATATTTAGCACTCCACGCAGCCTGCTGAGGGCAGAAGCCAGGGCTGTGGTGATGTAGCAGGTCAGCTGTTGGGATCAGAGGAGCTCAGCTGGCAAGTGCTGCTCTCAGCAACAGCTGCTGCTATTTTTGGTGGGTTAGGCTGCAGCTAGCTGTGAAAAAGGAGGCAAATAAAGGCCCACAGACATAGCCAGTGAGGAAAAGCCTTCCCCCCTCAGTGCCTGAGATCTGTGATGAAGCTGGTTGTTATTTATCTTGATACCAACACCCTCCCCTTTCATGGTAGCTCAGATTCCTCTTTCTTCTGTGTCCAAGTTGCAGACATGGAGCAACCTGCAGAGCTAACACAGAGCTTTGCAGGAGGATCTTTGTCATCAGGGAGGCATTGCCATGGCCAAATAGGGAGCTCAGCAGGAGACTGGCAAAAAGAATCCCAGCATGGCAGAGGTCAGAAGGGACCTCTGGGCATCACCTACTCACACCCAGTCCCTGTCTGTGCTGTGCTGGGGAAGTAGAGGTGGAACCCCATATTTATTGCCACCTGAATTCCAGCTGGGTGAAAAAACAGAAACTCAGCCCTGGAGCACTCTGGGTGTGTTTTGGAAGCTGCAGATTCTACTCCAGGAAGGCTGAGAGCCTGCAGAAGAGCAGCCCCAGAGGGCAGCTGAGCAATGCTCAGCAAGAGCTAAAGGAGCTGTGGGGGGCAAGAGGCTGGGGCCAGGCTCTGCTGAGTGGTGCCCAGGGCAGCCAAGGCAGGAAGAGGAATCACCCAGAGTCAGCACCAGCCTCACCCCCCTCCACCTCTGTGTGCAAGTTAGAAGAATTTCTGGTCCCTTCCCTCCTCTTTTTATCACATCTCTCCTCACATTGACCATCCCCAGCCAAACACCAGGGGCACTGGAGGTGTCCCTGCTGCCTTCAGGGGCTTCGACCAGATGGCCTTTGAGGGTCCCTTTCAGCCCAGTGCACTCTGTGAAGTTGAGAACTGCCCAAAGCCACAGATTAAAGCCTCCTGCTAGACCTAGGCTGTCAGAAGACCTGAACTAAACCCTGCAGCACTGAGTATGCTCCTTCCCTTTTTCTCCACCTTCCTACACAGGTCTCAGAGCTCCATTTCATGCCTGTCCCATTGCTGAGCTCTGGCTCATGGTCCATGGCTGCAGTTCTCAGGGCATCACACAGATGTAATGACAAGGGGCAAGCCACTGCCCACAGCAGATCCAGCCATGGATCCTTTCCAGTGCAACAGCTCCCAAAACAGAAGGCCTCATGAAGATGGCACTAGTACAGACCCCCTGCTGGTTGGACTCCCTCGTGGTGACTCTGGGTGATTCCTCTTCCTGCCTTGGCTGCTCTTGCAGAAGAGTGCCTGAAAGCCAAGGCTGCCCCAGGTCTGCACTGAGGCAGGTGCTGGGGCTGCTGAAGCAGCAGCTGCTGCTGCCAGGGCAGTCAGGGCTCCTCTGCTGGGCTGTGCAGCAGGGCTGGCTCTGCTGCAAGCTGCTGCCCATGCAAACTGCACTGTTTGCAAGAGAGCTTGGAGGGAGGGGGGAGAGGTGCAGTGGAGCTCAGGGGCATGGTTTGGTGCTGACCCTGCAGTGCTGGGCCAAGGGCTGGACTGGATGAGTTTGAAGGGCTCTGCCCACTGGATGTGCTCTGAGATTCTGTGATTTTCAGCTTTTCTGAAGCATTTGGGAGATTTTTGTGGTGGCTCTCTGTGGCTGAGCTTCCTGCCCAGCCTACACTACCCCCCTCTGAGCTGAGAGTCAAAATCCCTGTGGCTTCTCCCACTGCTGTTTTGCTCCTCAGGAGGGCAGGGCAGGGTGGCCTCAGAAGCCTGATCTCATCTTAGCAGTGTTCACACAAGGATTTGGTTCAGAGATGGGTTTGGGATTTTTTTTTTTATTAACTGTATCATGAGCTTGGAAGAGTAATAGAAATGACCTGGAGATCCCCAGCTTGACAGGAAACATGTCCTTACAGTTACCCAGTCTGGCATATTGGAGAAGTGACCAGCAGCACAGGGAGGGGATTCTGCCCCTCTGCTCTGCTCAGAGCCCACCTGCAGCACTGCCTCCAGCTCTGGGGCCCCAGCACAAGAAGGACCTGGAGCTGCTGGAGAGGCTCCAGAGGAGGCCACAGAGATGAGCAGAGGCTGCAGAACCTCCCCTGTGGGGCCAGGCTGGGAGAGCTGGGGCTGTGCAGCCTGGAGAAGAGAAGGCTGCAGGCAGACCTCAGAGCAGCCTTGCAGGAGCTGAAGGGCTCCAGGAGAGCTGGGGAGGGACTCTGGAGAAGGACTGGGAGTGCCAGGCCCAGGGACAATGGCTTTGAGCTGGGAGAGCAGAGACTGAGAGTGGAGAGGAGGAAGAAATTGTTGAGAGTGAGGCTGGGGAGAGCCTGGCACAGGCTGCCCAGGGAGGCTGTGGCTGCCTCCTGCCTGGAGGGGTTGCAGGCCAGGCTGGATGAGGCCTGGAGCAGCCTGGGCTGGGGGGGGGGGTCCCTGCCCATGGCAGGGGGTTGGAGCTTGGATGAGCTTTGGGGGTCCCTTCCCACCCAACCCATCCTGTGACAGCATAATTGCGGGGTAGGTGGTGGGGCCGCTCCCTGTGCAGTTGGAGTCATGCTTGTGTAGGGGCTGTGCCCTGCTGCTGAGCACTGTGTGCTTGGTGCTGTGTGCAGGTGCAGCTGAAGAGTGAGGAGTCCAAGACGTTTGCCATGAAGATCCTGAAGAAGAGGCACATCGTGGACACGCGGCAGCAGGAGCACATCCGCTCCGAGAAGCAGATCATGCAGAGCGCTCACTCCGACTTCATCGTCAGGTACCAGCCTGCGCCCCAGCGCCCCAGCACCCCGCCTCTTGCCCCGCCCCCACACCCAGCCCCGCCCCCGCACTGCCCCCCACACCCAGCCCCGCCCCCCGCACCGCCCCCACACCCAGCCCCGCCCCCCGCACTGCCCCCACACCCAGCCCCGCCCCCCGCACCGCCCCCAACCCAGCCCCGCCCCCCGCACCGCCCCCACACCCACCCCCGCCCCCCCGCACCGCCCCCACACCCAGCCCCGCCCCCCGCACTGCCCCCCGCACCGCCCCCACACCCAGCCCCGCCCCCGCGCACCGCCCCCACGCACCGCCCCCCTGCTCCCTCCGTGGCGCCCCCCGCACCACCCCACCCCGCAGCCAAACCTTGAGCCGCCGCTGCCACACAAAGGGCTGAGGAAGAGGGGCATGGTCTATAGTAAGCCGAACAGGAGGCAGCAGTGTGCCCAGGAGGCTAAGAAGGCCAAGGGCATCCTGGCCTGCAGCAGGAAGAGTGTGGCCAGCAGGAGCAGGGAAGTCCTTGTGCCCTGTGCTCAGCACTGCTCAGGCCACACCTGGAGTCCTGTGTCCAGCTCTGGGCTCCTCAGGTCAGGAAAGAGGTTGAGCTGCTGGAAGGTGTCCAGAGAAGGGCAAGAAAGCTGGGGAGGGGTCTGGGGCACAGCCCTGGGAGGAGAGGCTGAGGGAGCTGGGGTTGCTTAGCCTGGAGAAGAGGAGGTTTGGGTTGGAAAGGACCTTCAAAACCATCCAGCTCCAGCCCCCTGCCATGGGCAGGGACCCCTCCCCCCAGCTCAGGCTGCTCCAGGCCTCATCCAGCCTGGCCTGCAACCCCTCCAGGCAGGAGGCAGCCACAGCCTCCCTGGGCAGCCTGTGCCAGGCTCTCCCCAGCCTCACTCTCAACAATTCCTTCCTCCTCTCCTCTCCACTCTCAATCTCTCCTCTCCCAGCTCAAAGCCATTGTCCCTGGGCCTGGCACTCCCAGCCCTTGTCCAAAGTCCCTCCCCAGCTCTCCTGGAGCCCTTCAGGCACTGTCATGAAGTTCTGTACCTATTCAAGGATTCTGAGGATGAGGAGAAACTTTGGTGTGAGGCTGCTGGAGGCCTGGAGCAGGCTGCCCAGAGAGGTTGTGGAATCTCCTGGTGTGGAGAGCTTCCAACCCCCCCTGGGCACTGTGCTGCTGGGCAAGCTGCTGGGGGTGCCCTGCTGGAGCAGGGCTTGGGCTGGGGGATGCCCAGAGGTCCCTTCCAGCCCTGCACGCTGGGGCCCTGTGAGGACCAGGCAGGGGTAGTCTGAACAAAGATCCCTGTGGTGGTGCTCAGAGCCTCTCCGGACCAGAAGATGACTTTTTGACCTCTGGCAGAGTTGGTGGCTTCAGTTTCTAAATTAACAGCCTTATGATCTCCAGAGGTCCTTTCCTGCCCTGGCCATGCTGGCACTCTCTGCTCTGTCAGCAGGAAGCAGAGCTGGGTCTTTATATGGCTTAGGTCAGGAGAGCAGTGGGTGTTGGGGACAGCCAGCAGAGCAATGCATTGCAGTGAGCTGGAGGTATCTCCAAGGACAGCCTTTCATCCTGACCTTCATCCCACCCTCAGAGACATGCCTGAACCTGGAGGAGATCACTCCCACTCCCAAAAATGGCTCTAGCATGAACTCCTAGCCCAGGGGGGAACCCAAAACCCTGTGGTGAATGAGCAGAGGAGCTGTGGCCAGCAGGGCCACCCCTCAGGCCTTCCCAGTCTGATCCTGGGATTCCCCCACAGCCCAGCCCTGGCCTCTGGTGCATGGGGACAGCTGCTGCAGCCTGGCACCTGACCCACCCCAGCTCACTGCACCCTCAGTGCTGACACCAAACACCTCAGTGTTACCTAGACTGGAGCTAAATGTGGCTTGGAGCCTCCTCCAGCCTCCAGATTTATCTTCTGCATCTGGAGATGGGATGGGAAAGAAGGGCAAGTGTGGGGCCAGCCAAGTAGAGAGACAAGTTGACATCACTGCCATAAATAGCCCCCCCTGGAAAGCCATGCCAAACATCTCTGCATGGAGCCTCTGATACCAACAGAAACCCACAGAGCCCCAGCATGGGGAGGGCTGGAAGGGACCTCTGGGGCAGCCCAAGCCCCTGCTCCAGCAGGGCACCCACAGCAGCTTGCCCAGCAGCACAGTGCCCAGGGGGGGTTGGAAGCTCTCCACACCAGGAGACTCCACAACCTCTCTGGGCAGCCTGCTCCAGGCCTCCAGCAGCCTCACAACAAACAACTTTTCTCCTCCTGCTCAGCTCCAACCTCCTGCCTGACACTCTGTGCCCCTTGCCCCTTGGCCTGGCCCTGGGCACCACTCAGCAGAGCCTGGCCCCAGCCTCTTGCCCCCCACAGCTCCTTTAGCTCTTGCTGAGCATTGCTCAGCTGCCCTCTGGGGCTGCTCTGCTGCAGGCTCTCAGCCCCAGGGCTCTCAGCCTTTGCTGCTCCCAGAGCTGCTCCAGGCCCCTCAGCAGCTTCCCAGCCTGCCCTGGGCTCTCTCCAGCACTTCCCTGCCTCTGGAACTGGGGAGCCCAGAGCTGGGCACAGGACTCCAGATGTGGCCTAGCCAGGGCAGAATAAAAGGGAAGAACATCCCTCCACCTGCTGGCCACATCCTCACCCCTCAGGACACCACTGCTGTTCTGTGCCTTACCTGACACTGGCTGAGAAGAGCTACTTGGATACACTGAGGGTGGGGAGAGCCTGGCCCAGGCTGCCCAGAGAGCTGGGAGCTGCCCCATGGCTGGCAGCAGTGCAGGGCAGGTTGTGTGGGGCTCTGCTTGGGGCTGTCCCTGCTGGCTGCAGGGGGCTGCTCTGGGTGAGCTTTAAAGGTCTTTTCCAAAGCCTGTGTTGCTGTGCAGCCAGAAGAACCAAAGCAGTTCCACATTCAGGTGCAGTCAAGCAGCTGAATTCCCCTTTTCCATTCCCCCAGTTGGTTCATAGCTCACATGGAACACAGGGCAAGGGTGAAGGGAGACCGTGAGCAGCCTTCCTGTACTGAAGGGAGCTACAGGAGAGTTGGGAGGGACTTTTGACACAGGAGTGGTGATGGCTTCACACTGTCAGAAGCTGGATTTAGATTGGACATTGGGGAGAAATTCTTCCCAGGAGGGTGGTGAGGCACTGGAACAGGCTGCCTAGAGAAGCTGTGGAGGCTTCAAGCCTGGAAGTGTTCAAAGCCAGGCTGGGAGGGCCCTTGAGCAGCCTGGTCATGATCAGGTCAGGGGGTTGAGACCAGATGGTCCCTTCCAACCAAACCATGACAGGATTCTGTGGTTTTACTACATAGTGTAGATGACATTTGTGGGGAGCTCCTAAAGCCTGGTCCACCTTGCCACTTTGGACAGTCTTTTCTCCATGTCTGGTTTCTGGGAGGAAGAGCACTTATGGAGCCCTGCATGTCAGTGGATCCTCTTCAAGCTCTGCCAGGGTGGTGAGTTTAGGGTCTCACATAAATGGAGCAGTGAGAGCAGTGGTGGCCTCTGCCGCTTAGCTATCTGCTGCCTGCTGGGAGGAAGGCCCCAGCCCATGAGGAGTGGGGACAGTTGGTGCCTCCCCTGCTGCTGTGGGCTGAGCTCTGCTTTTCTCATTTGGCACCAACAGGCTCTACAGGACCTTCAAGGACAGCAAGTACCTGTACATGCTGATGGAAGCCTGTCTGGGTGGAGAGCTCTGGACAATTCTCAGGGACAGGTGAGTTGGAAGGAGCTTTTGTGCTACAAAGGGGAATCTTTGCTAAGGTGCATCCAGGTGACCAAAGGTCTTGATCCTTCCTGGGCAAGATCTGGGCATGAAATGTTTGATGTAGCTTCTCCCTGGGAGGTGAGGAGCTCTGTTTGTTCCTGAGCAGGTGGTTGGAGATGAAGTAGATCCACAATAAGGACTGGCTCAGGGGGTATCCAATGTGCACCAAGCTTGGTGCCAGTGGAGACTTGTCCAGAGCCTCTTTGAGAAGACGCAGAAGGCAGGCATGGGACAGGTTGCATCTAGGACAAGCCTTGGACTGCCCTTTCCCCTTGTCTTGATCTCTAGAGGGAGTCCCTACACAGCCAGCAGGGGCTGGGTTTGCAATCTGTAACTGATTTACAGGCACAGGATGGGTTGGGTTGGAAGGGAGCTCACAAACCATCCAGCTCCAAGCGCCTGCCATGGGCAGGGACCCCTCCCACCAGCCCAGGCTGCTCCAGGCCTCATCCAGCCTGACCTGCAACCCCTCCAGGCAGGAGGCAGCCACAGCCTCCCTGGGCAACCTGTGCAGCATCTCCCTACCCTCACAGTGAAGAATTCCTTCCTCATCTTTAATCTATTAGAATGTTACTTAACAATTTTCTGCAACCACAGCACTGCTGGCTGTGCCCACGTTGCCATTTGCCAGGCCTGGAGCCTGGCTGGAGGCTCAGGCACCTGATGGGCAAGCATGAGGCTGTGGTAAGGGGGACAGAGTGGGCACCATGTGTGGTGGCAGAGAGTGAGCCTGCAGGGTGGGTCACTGGGATGCCTAGTAACCATCCAGGGTATCCAGTCTGGAGAGGAGAGCTGTTTAGACTGGAGAGAAGGAGAAATGTTTGGTGCTGAGGGTGGGGAGAGCCTGGCCCAGGCTGCCCAGAGAGCTGGGAGCTGCCCCATGGCTGGCAGCAGTGCAGGGCAGGTTGTGTGGGGTGCTGCTTGGGGCTGTCGCTGCTGGAGGCTGGGCTAGGTGAGCTTTAAAGCTCCCTTCCAACCCAAAGCACTTTGGGATTCCATGACAGGGACACTCCAGTGGGGAACTTTCTGTCATTGCAAGCATTGTCAGCTCTGGACCTACCACCAAGTCTCTGAGGCTCATGGTGGCATTAGTGAGAGTCACAGCTGTGACTAAAATCCATGGGAAGGTTATTTTCCAGGTTCAAAAATGCAGATTTCTTCCACATCACCTGGAAAATGACCATTTCCCATCCCAGACAAAGACCTGCTGCATTCAGCTCAGCTCTGTAACATCCCCCAGTAGCCAGGAGGAGATAAGCAATGTCCATTGACATTAATGTGTGTGACACAGTCAGGTGTGGCAGCCATGAGCAAGAGTTGGGGCTGTTCAGCCTGGAGGAGAGAGAGCCCCAGGAGGAGACCTCAGAGCAGCCTTGCAGTACCTGAAAGGCTCCAGGAGAGCTGGGGAGGGACTCTGGACAAGGGCTGGGAGGGCCAGGCCCAGGGACAATGGCTTTGAGCTGGGAGAGGAGAGATTGAGAGTGCAGAGGATGAAGAAATTCTTGAGAGTGAGGCTGGGGAGACTCTGGCACAGGCTGCCCAGGGAGGCTGTGGCTGCCTCCTGCCTGGAGGGGTTGCAGGCCAGGCTGGATGAGGCCTGGAGCAGGCTGGGCTGGGGGGAGGGGTCCCTGCTCATGCCAGGGGGCTGGAGCTGGATGGTCTGTGAGGTCCTTTCCAACCCAACCCATTCTGGGATTCTCTCACTCTCCAAAGTTGGAAAGAGGAGGTGCCAGGAGCTCACCCTGCCAGCAGTACAGAGCAGAACTGCCATGAGCACAAGCAGCTCAGCAAGAGTGTTGATGGCCTGGCCACCCTGAGGGCACAGCAGAGGTGCTGCTGGCATTTCCTGCCGTGGGAGGCTCTGACCTGGCAGCCTTTGGGTTTGTCTGGGGGTGGATGTCAGTGGTGCAGGAGGGACCTGCATGTGTTGCACCTGCAAGCCAGGGAGAGGTGTGGTGAATCACCTTGACTGTACCCTGGGCTTTGCAGCTCAACACAAATTAGCTGAATTACACTTGGAGAATGAAAGAACAGCTCTGGGAAGGTTGATCTGAAGGGAAAGGATCAGTTAGGTTTTACTTCCTTGCTATGCAAGTTGTGTAGCTCATGCAGTCTTGGAATTATTTCAGATCATGGAGACCAACCCAGCCCTGCCTGGTGACCACCATGGCCTCAGCACCACAGCTGCACAGCTTTCAGATCCTTCCAGGGATGGGGACTCCACCACTGCCCTGGGCAGCCTGGGACAGGGCCTGAGAAGCCTTTCAGTGAAGAAATACTTTCTCATCTCCAACCTAACCCTCCCCTGGGGCAACTTGAGGCCATTTCCCTCTCACTAGGGAGCAGAGCTCAACCCCCAGCTGGCTGCAGCCTCCTCTCAGGAGCTGCAGAGAGCAAGGAGGTCTCCCTCAGCCTCTTCTGCTCCACACTCAACCCCCCCAGCTCCCTCAGCTGCTCCTCCCCAGCCCTCTTCTCCAGACCCTGCAGATTTTTCTCCCCTTTTCTAGATGTGTCCTGTCCTTGCACCATGAAAACAAGAACCTGCCAGAGTGTGCAGGTGCTGAGACAGGCTTCTCTTCACCTCTGCCAAGGCCTGGTTATTCCATCTTTAGTTCTCCCTTGTGGCTCTGCTGCCACCTAGCTCAAACAGGAGCTCCTGAGCCAACCAGCTTCTACCACCTCCCAGTCTGCTTCTGCAAGCAGATCTGAAATCCAGAAGTTCACCTGGTGCTGAATTCACACCAAATCCTTCAAGGGCCACCACTGGATTGCTCCTGCACCCCCAGGGCCTTCTCTGCTGGGCACTTTCCAGCCCCTCTGCCCCAGCCATGGAACAGCAATGGGGTTGTGACAGGCTGGGGGCAGAGGGGCTGGAAAGTGCCCAGCAGGAAAGGCCCTGGGGGTGCTGGGTGGCAGCAGCTGGAGAGGAGCCAGCAGTGCCCAGGGGGGCAAGAAGGGCAGCAGCAGCCTGGCCTGGAGCAGCAATGGTGTGGGCAGCAGGAGCAGGGCAGGGATTGTGCCCTGGGCTGGGCACTGGGGAGGCCACAGCTTGAGTGCTGCCTTCAGCTCTGGGCCCTCCCTGCCAGAAGGAGCTGGAGGGCTGGAGCAGGGCCAGAGAAGGGCAAGAGAGCTGGGGAAGGGTGTGGAGAAGAGGGCTGGGGAGGAGCAGCTGAGGGAGCTGGGGGGGTTGAGTGTGGAGCAGAGGAGGCTGAGGGAGACCTCCTTGCTCTCTGCAGCTCCTGAGAGGAGGCTGCAGCCAGCTGGGGGTTGGGCTCTGCTCCCATGGAACAAGGGACAGGAGGAGAGGAACTGGCCTGAAGTTGTGCCAGGGGAGGCTTAGGTTGGAGCTGAGGAACAATTTCTCTGGTGGCAGAGTGGTCAGGGAGTGGCAGAGGCTGCCCAGGGAGGTGGTGGAGTCCCCATGCCTGGAGGTGTTGCAGCAAGCTGTGACCATGGCTCTTGGGGCCATGGTTTGGTGGCCATGGGGGGGTTGGGTTGGTGCTGGACTGGAGGAGCTTGGAGGCCTCTTCCAAGCCAAACAATTCTGACTCTATGAGATGCTGGGAAGGAAATTAGTTGGAAGGCAGAGACATCCTCACAGAAGAGCAGTGGAGCACCTGAGGCATTTCTGTGATGCTATGATTCTGTTAGTTCTTGTTCTTGGCCTCCACAGCTCCAAGCAGCTTTAGCACCCAGGAGTGGGAGATTGTAGGAGAAAGCAAACCCTCAGCCTTGCTTTTGGTTAACTTTGGCAACCCAAACCTGTCTATTTTCACCTGAAACCAATCAGAACATTTTGAAAGCAGATGTCTGCTGTGGGGGTGAACTGAAGGCACAATTTCTGAGGCCAAGTGGCACTGAAATGCCTCCCTGGCTCATCTGCTTCTCTCTGGAATTCCTCCCCTTGGCAGAGGTTCCTTTGAGGACTCCACCACCAGGTTCTACACGGCGTGCGTGGTGGAAGCCTTCGCCTACCTGCACTCCAAGGGCATCATCTACAGGGACCTCAAGCCAGAAAACCTCATTCTGGATCACAGAGGTTATGCCAAGCTGGTGAGTACCTGCACCAGCTTCCTTGGCCTCCTCACTGCTGCAGGCAGTAGGAAAGAGCAGAGGGGCAGCCACATGTGGCCTCAGCTCCACAGTAGAGTGGGAGGAGAACTTCTCTCAACCTGGTGGCCACAACCCAGCACCCCATTGGCTTCCTGGCCACCAGGGCACCTTGCTGGCTCATGGGGAACTTGTTGGCCCCCAGCACTCCCAGGTCCTGCTCCCTGGAGCTGCTTCCCAGCAGGTCTCCCCTCCCCTGCCCTGCTGCAGGAGGTTGTTCCTCCCCAGGGGCAGGACCCTACCCTTGCCCTTGGTGACCCCCAGGAGGTTCCCTCTGCCCAGCTCTGCAGCCTGCCCAGCTCTGGCTGGCAGCACAGCCTGAGGGCTGTCAGCCTCTGCTGCCAGGGCTGTGCCAGGTCAGGTCACTGATGAAGGTGTTTAACAAGACTGGGACCTGGTCCTCACCCTGGGGGAACTGCACAAGCTCCAAACCTACAAGCAGAGTCTGCCTCTGTGAGTCAGGATGCTTTACTGAGAACATTCCCTCCTTTCTGCTTTGCTTCACTTCAAGAGGGCTGAGCCTAGGGCTGACATTCCCTCTCCTGCCCTGCCCTGGTGCTCCCCTCTACTCCTTTCCACAGGTTGACTTTGGCTTTGCAAAGAAAATAGGATTTGGAAAGAAAACATGGACTTTCTGTGGGACCCCCGAGTATGTGGCCCCTGAGATCATCCTGAACAAAGGTCATGAGATTTCAGCAGACTACTGGTCACTGGGAATCCTAATGTATGAGCTGCTGACTGGCAGGTATGGGCATCAGGGCTGCCACAGCTGCGGAGCGGAGATCCCACTCTTTCTGCTGTTGTCACCCTGATTAGGAGCTAGGAAGGGCCAGGCCTGGTGGCTGCTGCAGCAGCTCAGTTCTCTGCTGATGAACCCAGGCATCAGCCTGTGCCACTTGTGACCACAGCTGCCATGTGGACCAGGCCAGGATGTGTGCATGCTCTTTAGGAGTGGTCTTTGCCATGCTGTGGCCAGCTCTGGGACATCTAACACAGAAGCACATGGACCTGCTGGAGCAGGTCTGGAGCAGGCCACAGAGATGCTCAGAGGCTGCAGAACCTCCCCTGTGGGGCTAGGCTGGGAGAGTTGGGGCTGTTCAGCCTGGAGAAGAGAAGGCTCCAGGAGACCTCAGAGCTGCAGTTCAATACCTGCAGGGCAGCCCCAGGCAGGCTGGGGAGGGACTGTCCAGAAGGGGCTGTGGGGATAGGAGCAGGGGCAAGGGTTTGGAAGTGGAGCAGGGCAGAGTCAGGTTGGAGCTCAGGAGGAAGCTCTGCACAGGGAGGCTGGGGAGAGCCTGGCACAGGCTGCCCAGGGAGGTGGTGGAGGCTCCATGCCTGGAGCCATTCAGGCTCAGCCTGGCTGTGTCCCTGGGCAGCCTACTCTGGCTGCAGCTGTCCCTGTGCCTGCAGGGGGTGGCCAAGATACCCTTCGAGCTCAGTGCATTCTGAAATGGCACCAAAAATTCCTGGCCCTGAATGAGCTGAACATGGTGGGGAAAAGGAAAGGGTCTGGAATCAAACTGGGGTGGGGAGGTGCAGTGATGGGCAGAGAAGGAGGAGGTGGAACTGAGACTGTGAAGACTTGGAGTCCCTCTATCCATCTCTTCCCTTGTTTGGTTTTGGATGGATCTATCACTGCTGCTGTTGGCAGCAGTGGCTTCTTGGCACCTCCTCACCTCAATCCCCAACACTCATTCCAAGGACACAGGAGCTGGAGGAGTCACCACCTCAATCTTCTCATCCCTTAGGGCTGAAGGGGCCCAGAGGCCTAAGCCCTTGTCATGTCCAAGCAAGAGAAACCTGCTTAATCTCCACTGAGGGCCTGTGCCACCAGCACACAGGGCTGTGCCACCCAAAGCCACCCATAGTGGACAGAAGAGGCTCACCATGTGCTGCTCTGGGACACTTGGCTCTTTGGTACCTCCCTGAAGCCCAGACAGTTCTCAGAGGGCCTTGGCTGAGAATTGGCTAAGTTTGAGTGTTGTGTTCAGCTCTGGGCCCCTTGCTCCAGGACATTGAGGGGATGGAGCCTCCTCAGAGAAAGGTAGTGAGGCTGGAGAAGAGCCTGGAGCCCCCAGGGCTAGAGGAGGGCTGAGGGAGCTGGGGGTGTTCAGGCTGGAGGAAAGGAGGCTGAGGGAGACCTCCTTGCTCTCTGCAGCTCCCTGCAGGGAGGTTGGAGTGAGGAGGGGGCAGCTTCTGCCCCTTGGTGGCAAGAGACAGGAGCAGAGGCAATGGCTCCAAGCTGCCCCAGGGGAGGCTCAGGAAACGTTTCTGCCCTGGAAGGGCTCTCAGCCATTGAAATGCTCTGCTCAGGGCAGTGCTGGAGGCACCATCCCTGGGGGTGGAGCTGGTGCTCAGGGTCATAGTGCTGACCCTGCAGTGCTGCCTCGGGGTTGGACTGGGTGAGCCTGGGGTTTGTTTTCCAAGTGGCTGTGTTCTGTGGTTCTGTGATCAGAGGAGGCAGAGCATTGTGGTTGTGCTCCACCTTCTCCCACCTCAGTTCTGCTCTGGGCTTTTCTGTTCATGCTGTTTTCCAAGACAAAGCTTCTAATCTCCTTCCTTTTCCCTGTTCCCTCAAGCCCCCCTTTCTCAGGCCCAGACCCCATGAAGACCTACAACATCATCTTGAGGGGAATAGACATGATTGAATTTCCAAAGAAGATTGCCAAAAATGCTGCTAACCTAATTAAAAAACTATGCAGGTGAGTGCAGAGGGCACCACCACCTGGGCCTCACTTGCAGAGGAGGCTGGGCCTCCGTGGCCCTCCAGGTCTCTTCCAGCCCAAACAGTTCTGTGATTCTGTGGAAGCAGTTGCTCAGCAGGACCAGGGCAATAACCTCCTTGTCCCTCCTCTTTGTAGGGACAATCCATCAGAAAGATTAGGGAACTTGAAAAACGGAGTGAAGGACATCCAGAAGCATAAGTAAGTGTCTGCTCCACCAGCCAGCTACAAGCTGCCCCTCCACCTCCCTTCCCCAGCACACTGCTCCCCCCTCAGCAGGTCAGCCCATCCTCTCTCTTGCTCTGATGGGAGCAGTTTCACTGCTGTCTCCCAAGTTTTCATGCTGCTGGAGGGGGATAAGGAAAAGTTGGAGGCCCACAGCACGAATCCTAACCTCCTCTCATCCTTGCATGCTACTCCTCCTCCCATCTCTCAAGCAACAGAAAGGAGCTGGAAGGACATTTTTAGTGCATGGGCTGAAGGTTTAGTTCAGAGCTCATCCACCTACCTCAGCTGCTGTATTTTGATCAGACCTGTGGTGTCCAAACTAGGAGGAGGGCATCCCTTAGCTCCCCCTCTCCCAGGAGGAAGGGGCTTTGAGGGTCTCAAATGGGAAGGATTGACCCTCTAGAAAGCAAAGGGCATCTGCCAGGATACCTGCAGTCAGGAGAGGTGTCCCTGGGAGCTACCAATATTTGTGCTGGTGCCGTGATACCACCACTGGGCTGCTACACAACCAGCTTCAGTCCCAAACACACAGATCCTGAGGGTGACAGGAGGCCTCATGAAGGCTGGTTGGAGGGCTTGAAGAGCCTGGCTGCAGGAGCAGCCCCCTGAGTGAAGGATTCTTACCCTGTGTCTAACTGTCTCTCTTTCTTCCTTTCCAGATGGTTTGAAGGCTTTAACTGGGAAGGGTTACGCAAAGGGACACTGACACCTCCCATCATACCAAGTGTAAGTTCCTCTGCCCTGCTCCTCCCTGGCCAGGGGCTTTCTCTGTATGGCTGTTGTGAGCTCCAGATACCAGCTCACTGGAGGCCAGTGGGGACACTGAGCTTTATTTCTTCTGAAGGTGCTTGGAAAAATCACATTAGAGACCATAGTGAGTGTGTGGGGAGTCTGTGCCAGGAGAAGGGGCTTTGGGGGGGGCATAGCCAGTGAGGTCACAGCTGGAGCCCTGTGCCCACCTCTGGGCTCCCCAGTTCCAGAGGCAGGGAAGTGCTGGAGAGAGCCCAGGGCAGGCTGGGAAGCTGCTGAGGGGCCTGGAGCAGCTCTGGGAGCAGCAAAGGCTGAGAGCCCTGGGGCTGAGAGCCTGCAGAAGAGCAGCCCCAGAGGGCAGCTGAGCAATGCTCAGCAAGAGCTAAAGGAGCTGTGGGGGGCAAGAGGCTGGGGCCAGGCTCTGCTGAGTGGTGCCCAGGGCCAGGCCAAGGGGCAAGGGGCACAGAGTGGCAGGCAGGAGGTTGGAGCTGAGCAGGAGGAGAAAGTTGTTCGTTGTGAGGCTGCTGGAGGCCTGGAGCAGGCTGCCCAGAGAGGTTGTGGAGTCTCCTGGTGTGGAGAGCTTCCAACCCCCCCTGGGCACTGTGCTGCTGGGCAAGCTGCTGGGGGTGCCCTGCTGGTGCAGGGCTTGGGCTGGGGGATGCCCAGAGGTCCCTTCTTGGGGGTCCCTGATGCTGTGACTCAGTTCTGCTGTGGTGAAAGGCCCCTCAGAGCAGGAGATCCAGGCAGGATCACTCACTCCTGCACGTTTTTCCCTCCCTCACCTTGTTTCTTCACCTACTTTTCACATGCCAGCAGGGAGCTGCCACTTTCACCCCTTCCCTCAGATGTTTCCTCTTTTTTCCCCTTTCTTCTTACTTCTTTTGACAAGGCAAGTGTGATTTGCCTGCCATCTCCATTTTCTTCTGCATGAACCTTTCCCTCTGTTTCCCCTTTAGCGCTGTCACCATTCCCCGCCCCTCCTCCCCCCGGCCCCGCGGGACCTGCAAAGCCCTTGGTTTGTGTTTAACCGGGAGCAGAGCTGGGGACAGCTCTACTCAGCCTCCTTTGGAGCCCAGCTCCTCCTTTGATGTCTTTGTGAGCTCTGTCCCTACAAAGCCCTCTGCAGAGGGAAACCAAACAGGATTAGCTGATCGAAATTACCTTGGCCCCTTCAGTCCCGCAGCCTTCCCTCCCCGTCTCAGCTTAATCCCTGCCTCTCCCTGCCTCCCCCAGCATCACCCGGATCACGACATCAGCAGTCCCGTTTGGCTGCACCCCCTTGCTCCACCCACCCGGGGTCCTGCAGCTGCTGCAGCAGCAGGCAGGGCTCAAGGGCTCAATCGGACCCCCCAGAAGCTTTCTCAGCTGCTGTGGAAGAGCAAGAGGGGTTTGCAACTCCAGGGGGCTGCAGAAGTTGCTGGCAGAGGGTGGAAGAGAGCAGGACTTTGGCACCACTAAAGCAGGGTGTCCAAAGCACATCCAAACCTTTCCTCCATCCAGACCTCTGGATTCTGTGAAGGTGATTTTAGTGACTGTTAGTCAGCAGCACTGCTCACCGTGGTTCAAGGCAATGAAGTCCAAATTTCCTCCTTTCCATCCGGTGTCAACTCCTGCTGTCCTGTGCAGGGAGTCAGTGCAGCCTGAACGTGTCCACTCTGATTCTCTAGTGGGCTTTGGTGGATTTTGGCTTCACCAAGAGCATTTCCAGAGCTGCTTTTACCCAGTGTAGGGAAGGAGCTGTTGGAGCAGGGCCAGAGGAGGCCACAGCAGTGCTGGCAGGGCTGGAAGCCCTCTGCTGGGAGCCAGGCTGGGAGAGTTGGCCTTGGGCAGCCTGCAGGGGAGAAGGCTGCAGGGAGCCCTCCTGGTGGCCTTGCAGTGCTCCAAGGGCCCAGCAGAAAGCTGGGGACAGACTGCTGAGCAGGGCCTCTTGTGCCAGGCCAAGGGGGGAAGGTTTGGCCTGCAAGAGGGAGCTTGAGAGTGGAGAGAAGGAGAAATGTTTGGTGCTGAGGGTGGGGAGAGCCTGGCCCAGGCTGCCCAGAGAGCTGGGAGCTGCCCCATGGCTGGCAGCAGGGCAGGGCAGGTTGTGTGGGGCTCTGCTTGGGGCTGTCCCTGCTGGCTGCAAGGGGCTGTTACTCCTGTACCAGTGGGTAGCTGAGCTGAAGGGCCTCCAGAGCTAAAAGAGCCTGGGGGCCTGGACCACCAGAGCAGGGCAGCTGTGGGAAGGTCCCTTGGCATTCTGCAAAAAGCTGTGGATTGAAAACTTTTATTGCCTGCAGTTAGCAACAAATTTCTTGAATGAGTGAGGTTACATCTGGAGTCCTGTGCCCAGTTCTGGGCTCCCCAGTTCCAGAGGCAGGGAGGTGCTGGAGAGAGCCCAGGGCAGGCTGGGAAGCTGCTGAGGGGCCTGGAGCAGCTCTGGGAGCAGCAAAGGCTGAGAGTCCTGGGGCTGAGAGCCTGCAGAAGAGCAGCCCCAGAGGGCAGCTGAGCAATGCTCAGCAAGAGCTAAAGGAGCTGTGGGGGGCAAGAGGCTGGGGCCAGGCTCTGCTGAGTGGTGCCCAGGGCCAGGCCAAGGGGCACAGAGTGGCACAGAGTGGCAGGCAGGAGGTTGGAGCTGAGCAGGAGGAGAAAGTTGTTTGTTGTGAGGCTGCTGGAGGCCTGGAGCACAGAGAGGTTGTGCAATCTCCTCTGGAGACTTTCAAAGCCCACCTGGATGTGTTACTGTACAGCCTGCTTTAGGTGCCCCTGCTCTGGCAGAGGGGCTTGGTTTGGGTGCTCTCCAGAGGTCCCTTCCAACCCCCACACTGTGATTCTGTGTATGCCCAGGGCTGTGTGGGAGAGCTGCCTGCAGAGGGTCGCTGTGCTGAGCCTCTCCTCTCTCTCCTGCAGGTGGCATCTCCCACAGACACAAGCAATTTCGACAGCTTCCCGGAGGACAGTGAGGAGCCACCCCCTGACGACAACTCAGGATGGGACATAGATTTTTAGTGTCTTTCTCTTTACCTGCTTCTGCCTTGCTGAGGACAGCTGCCTGGGACAGGGCTGCCAGCCCAGCCGAAGGCGCCCGGGAGGATTCGTGCTGGGGTCACCGCGATGCCTTGATCGATGCTGCTACAGTAACTCCAGTGGCATTAGGACTTCTTGCTGAGAGGACAACAGTGCTGTGCCTCTGTTCTGTTCCCAGCTGGACTAGCAGTGGACGTGGTGGTCCTGACACAAAGCCTTTCACCAGTAAAGCAAGCAGCTTCCTGTCACTGCAATGGCCTTGCTGGGCTGTGAGCCGTGGGAGGGGAGAGAGAACCTCTAATGTAAGAAGCACTTAACCCTAGCTGCCAGCTGCTGCCTCTGTCGAGTAGGATCAGTAGTAATTTATGAAGTGCTGTAGCTAATGACAGTGCAGGGGTTGGGCTACTCCCACCCTTCAAACTCCACAGATCTTCTGCTGGAGGCCAGTGGAGCAGTCAAGAGGACCACAATAGTACTGGTCAGAGTTGGCATCACAGCAGCAGTAAAAATAGTCCTTTTCCCCCTTTCCAAGCAGTGTTGGTGACAAGGCTGAATGTCACCTTCCCTCTTTGCTTGGGAGAATTCTCTTCTAGCCTGGTCACACAAAAGCACAACTGCTCTCCATCCTGCTGATGCTCACTTCTCTCCTAAGAGACCATCCTGTAACATGACATTTTGGGGTTGGGGTTGTTTTGTCTCCTTTCCCTTGGTACAAAACCATAACTGCATGAAGAAAGAAATCATCAAATCAACTCATTCCACATAGAAAACAGTGCTCAAGTGATGGTCCTGTGACTAATGCCACAGCAGCCCACTGGGCTTCTTTATTTGCTGGTTAGGCCTACAACCAAACTTAGTTCTGACCTTTTGGGAACCCCTAGGGCAAACTGCAGACTCATCATGTACTGTATAGGTGCTATGGACATCCCCTCCTCAGGCTGCACAGCACCACTCCACCACTGGGTCAGGAGTATGTAGCAGGAGGCATCACTCTCCATCACCTTCTTAGATGATTTGATGTCTCCATCTGTGCATCTCTTCCATGTTCAGAACAAAGTGAATGAAGACAAAAGGTGGTTCTGGGCCAGTCTGGTGGCTCCCTTTGTAACAGCAGCCTAAAAATGGAATCCTGATGCTAGAATAAGGAGCTCCACGGGAGCTGTACCTATGGGGCCAGGCTGGGAGAGCTGGGGCTGTTCAGCCTGGAGAAGAGAAGGCTGCAGGCAGACCTCAGAGCAGCCTTGCAGGACCTGAAGGGGCTCCAGGAGAGCTGGGGAGGGACTTTGGAGAAGAGCTGGGAGTGACTGAGGCACAATGGCTTTGAGCTGGGAGAGCAGAGATTGAGAGTGGAGAGGAGGAAGAAATTGTTGAGAGTGAGGCTGGGTAGAGCCTGGCACAGGCTGCCCAGGGAGGCTGTGGCTGCCTCCTGCCTGGGTGTTGCAGGCCAGGCTGGATGAGGCCTGGAGCAGCCTGGGCCGGTGGGAGGGGTCCCTGCCCATGGCAGGGGCTTGGCACTGGATGGTCTTCAAGGCCCCTTCCAACCCAACCCTTGCCGTGACTCTATCAAAGTCAGTGGAGTTAAGTGGCCAAACTGCTCCTGGAGGTGTCCATGACCCAGTGACTGTGTGCAAGGCGCAGGGGGAGCCGGATCTGAGTCAGCTCCTGGACGAACAAGATCATCACAGCTGCACTTCTTCCTCCCTTCCACTGCTCTTCCTTTGCCTGAGTGCAGTCTCTGCAGCCCTACCAGAGGAATCCCTTCTCTGGATGCCTCTTTGTTACATGGGGCCAGGAGTTTCTCCCATCTCACCAACAAGAAACTTCAGCTTTCAGGCTCCACACCCCCAAAAAGCAAGCAGTTGCTGCCTCCTTTGGCGTCAGAGCAGCCAAGAACTGTTGTGTGCACTGGCAGGTGAAGGCTCAGCCTGTGCTGGGAAGTCATCCTGTGGCCTTTGCCTACAAATACACAGAAAATGCATCTTTGAACAGGAGAAGTCTGCTGCCCGAGGTGAAACCCCATCACCCTGCTGTTCCTGATGAAAGTGATTCACTAGAGAAGTTTCTTTCTCTCTTCTTGTGACAGCACTGATGGTGGCTGCTGTTCACCACCACACTTTTGAAACCAGTCGGTGGCTGCTGAATTTCCTTCCTCATTTCCCCAAGGATGAGGCAACACCATTGGCAGAGCCACTTGGCGTTATATCCACTGTTCATTCCTCAAGGAAAAGAGTGGGGAGCTGCTTGTGTAGGGCAAACACAGGCTGGCTCCTCAGGCTTTTTCTGAGGGGTGGAAGGTGCTGAAAGCCAGTACCAGGGCTCAGATCACTATTGAGCATCTCAGCAGGCAGGCTCAAAGGCAGGTACTTTTCTCAGCCTCTTCTTCTCCCCTCAACAGTACAGTGACATGGGAGGAGAAAACCTTTGGTGGTTGGGACCAAAACCTAGAGGGGCGTAGGTCCCAAAGCGATGGTGCTGAGCAGCTGGGATGCAGTTGTCACTGAAGGGGGCTGCCAGGAGGAAGCACAATCACAATGGTTATGGGGGTTAAAGGGAGAAGGTGAGGAGACACTTGGTGTGAGGGTGCCCAGAGAGGTTGGGGAGTCTCCTCCCTCCTTCTCTGGAGACTTTCCAGCCCCGTTTGGATGCATTCCTGTGTGCCCTGCCCTGGGTGCTCATGCTCTGGCAGGGAGATTGGACTGGATGATCTCTGGGGGTCCCTTCCAGCCCCTCTGTGACTCTAAAGCTGTTCAGAGGGGTTGAAGAGTCCTTCCCCTTGCTCTCCATGCCACACACAGTGAGAACCCCTGCAGCTCCACCAGACATGAGCTGATTTTTGCTCAACTTTGCATCACCTTCCCCTCTGGAGGCACCCTGCTTAGCACAGGGAGATGGTAACCTCCTTCAGTTATAGGTATGTGCGTTTGAGTTACATTGTCTGTCCTTATCTCTATCTATATTCAGCACCATGGGTTGCCTCTGTGTCCCACTTCTGCCCTTCCTCCCTGGGCTCCTTTTTGGTTTTGCTCTCTGGGGCATTTGAGTGTTTTTGGAAGGGGGAAGCAGCTGCAAACCGCTGGTGAGCGGAAGGTGGTGTTGCTCTGACTTGGCCAGGCCCTGGCTTGGCACCAGTGCCACATCATCCCCCCCAGCACACCCTCCTTCAGCAGCAGGCCCACGGTGGAGCCTCTGTGTAAATAGGTCTTTCCGTGTTGGTATTTGTGGTACGCCTAGAACCTTCTCTGGGGGTGGTGTGGGGTGTTGTGTGTGTGTGTGTGTTCCATGGCATTATCCCTCCATTTTTCTTCTGGGTAATGTTTTTTTAGGTCGAGGTAGACTTGAATCAATGTCATAATTGTCAGTATTATGAAACTTCGTGTCAGCTGTCCTGTCCACTCATCCCACAGCTCTAGATCATGACCTAGCTCTCTGGCATTGGTGCAAGTGCCTTAAACCCCTGGCGTCCTAGATATCAACCCAGACAAAGAACAAGACAAAACAGATTTGGTGTTATGCTGCATGACAGAGACAGACACACCTCAAGCTGTCGTCCTTTCTTAGCTTGCTGCGTTTTACAGCCCTTTCTAAGCCTTTCTTACCTGACTCTGAGGAGCTGCAGAACCGATGACGTGGTGCCCTTACTTCTGTCGCCTGTACCCAGAGCTGTGCATCCTCTGAGGAGATGCAGACTCATTTCTGTGAAATGTATACGTGTGCCCTGCAGGTCCCACCCAGCTCTGACATCCCAGCCCAGCCCTGCACAGCTGATGCCTCTTCCCTCGCCCGGGTCTGCGGACCCAACGCCCTGTCGTGCTGTCCCAGTGCCAGCCTCCTCCTCCTCCTCTTCTGCTCACATATCAGAAAGGAATGGGTTGTGGATGCCCCCTCCCTGGAGACGTTCAAGGCCAGGTTGGATGGGGCCTTGAGTAGCCTGGGCTAGTTGAGAGGTGTCCCTGCCTGTGGCAGGGGTTTTGGATTGGCTGCTCTCTGAGGTCTAGCCTAAGCCATTCTGTGCTTCTATGATATGAACAAAACACCCAACCAAACAGCAGCAGCTCGACCTGGCCCCAAACCCCGACCCAAAGCTCACCTGCACCACTTGACAAGACAGGATCCATGCTTGTGTCCACCCCCTACATCCACCATAGTTGTCCTACGGAGCTCAGACGGAAAGCTGGAAGCTCCTCATCCTCCACAGCTCCTCAACCCTGCAAACCAACCACAAAGCTGAGGCTTGGGTAGGTTTAGAGCTTTGCTTTAGGGCTGTGCAGATCCAACCCCCCACACTGTCCATCCCGGCGCCAGCCTCCTCCTCCTCTTCTGCTACAAAGCCCTGCTAAGGAAGCGTGGGTACGAACAGTCCACCCAAACACACCACGAGCAGCGTGACCTAGCCCCGGGTCCTGACCCCCAGCTCATTTGCACCACTCAGCAGGTCAGGATCCGTGCTTTCACCCACGCCTCCACACCCAGCTTCCCTCTGCACCCTGTCCTATGGAGATGGAAAGCTGGAAGCTCCTCATCCTCCGCAGCTCCTCGACTGCATAAACCAACCATAAAGCTGAGGCTTGGGTGGGTTTAGGGCTTTATTGGCCAAAGGAGAAATTACACTGGGAGCTGCCTCTCATCCCCAGTCCCAATTTCTGCTGTTTTTACACGAGCCCTTGGTTTTATATTCTTGTTTTCTCTAGTTTTCTTCTTGATCTGAACAAGGTTTCGTCGGCCAAATGAGCGGCCGGTCACCCACCGGTGGCACTCTTTGGGTGTAGGTTGAAGCCCTCTTTGTTTCTCCTACACCTTGACTGCTTTGGTCTCTGCTCTGTACTTTCCCTGCAGCTGTAATTGCCGAGTGCCTGTTGTATACTTTATAGAGTTGAAATAAAAATACTTACTTTTGAGCGCGGCGTCAGCGGCGTTCCTCCAGTACCCGCAGCCCCGGCCTGGGGAGTCCTCTGCTCAGACACTCGCTTGCAGGGCTTTGTATCAGCTGATGCACAGGAAGAAGACAAAAACGGGTCTGTGGTGCTTAGGGGATCCAGATGTCCTGCAGGATGCAAAGGCAAATGGCCACAGTTACTCTATTTGAGAGGAGAAGGCTGAGAGGGGAAATTATCAATGCTTATAAACACCTGAGAGGTGGGGGCCAAGGCTCATTTTGGTGGTGCCCTGTGAGGGGGCAAGGAACAACAGGTACAAGCTGGAACCCAGGAGGTTCCACCTCAACAGGAGGAGAAACTTCTTTAGTGTGAGGGTGCCGAGCCCTGGAGCAGGCTGCCCAGAGAGGCTGTGGAGTCTCCTCTGTAGAGATTCCACCTGAATGAGTTCCTGAGTGACCCTGCTCTGGCAGGGGGGTTGGACTGGATGATCTCTGGGGGTACCTTCCAATCCCTAACACTCTGTGATACTTCAGAGATGATTTGAGCACCAGCTTCACCCTGAGCAGCCTGGCAAATGGGCTCTGAGATTTGAGCCTTGCAGGCAGCTGAGTGCTGAGCTGCAGCCAGAGCAGGGAGAGCAGCAGCACAGGGAGGGGATTCTGCCCCTCTGATCTGCTCTGCTCAGAGCCCACCTGCAGCACTGCCTCCAGCTCTGGGGCCCCCAGCACAAGAAGGACCTGGAGCTGCTGGAGAGGCTCCAGAGGAGGCCACCAAGATGAGCAGAGGCTGCAGAACCTCCCCTGTGGGGCCAGGCTGGGAGAGCTGGGGATGTTCAGCCTGGAGAGGAGAAGGCTGCAGGCAGACCTCAGAGCAGCCTTGCAGGACCTGAAGGGCTCCAGGAGAGCTGGGGAGGGACTTTGGAGAAGGGCTGGGAGTGCCAGGCCCAGGGACAATGGCTTTGAGCTGGGAGAGGAGAGACTGAGAGTGGAGAGGAGGAAGAAATTGTTGAGAGTGAGGCTGGGGAGACTCTGGCACAGGCTGCCCAGGGAGGCTGTGGCTGCCTCCTGCCTGGAGGTGTTCCAGGCCAGGCTGGATGAGGCCTGGAGCAGGCTGGGCTGGTGGGAGGGGTCCCTGCCCATGGCAGAGGCTTGGAGCTGGATGCTCTTTAAGCTTTCTTCCAACCCATTCTGGGATTCCATGATCTAGAGATGGCAGAAGCCCCATCCCCAGAAACAATTCAGGTCATGTCAGACAGGGCTCTGAGCAACCTGCTGTAGTTGAAGCTGTCTCTGCTCACTGTGGAGGGATTGGCCTAGATGACCTTTAGAAGTCCCTTCCAACTCAAACCATTCTATGGTCACTCTGAGCAGCTCAAGCAAAGGGTTTCAGCACAAGCATCACCTTGAGTAGCCAGGACAAGGGGGTCTGAGGCAGCTGGGGTTCTTGCTTCAAGCAGGGTTGACCCTTGTTTCCTGTGCCCGCGTTAAGCCATTAGCACACTTCCAGCATGGGGACTCTGCAGGGCTGAGCATCTCACTATGTTCTGGCTGCTGCCAGCTGAAGGGAGGCTGACGCACACGGCTAGGCAGGGGCCACAATTCCAGCTCAAGCTGCATCATGTCTAGATGGGATGTGGCTGCATACAGCACCTGGGTCAAAAAACAAAGGTGGCCTTGTAATCAGTGTCCCTTCCCATGGGGAACCACAGCTCTGGGAGCAGCAAAGGCTGAGAGCCCTGGGGCTGAGAGCCTGCAGAAGAGCAGCCCCAGAGGGCAGCTGAGCAATGCTCAGCAAGAGCTAAAGGAGCTGTGGGGGGCAAGAGGCTGGGGCCAGGCTCTGCTGAGTGGTGCCCAGGGCCAGGCCAAGGGGCAAGGGGCACAGAGTGGCAGGCAGGAGGTTGGAGCTGAGCAGCAGGAGAAAGTTGTTTGTTGTGAGGCTGCTGGAGGCCTGGAGCAGGCTGCCCAGAGAGGTTGTGGAGTCTCCTGGTGTGGAGAGCTTCCAACCCCCCCAGGCACTGTGCTGCTGGGCAAGCTGCTGGGGGTGCCCTGCTGGAGCAGAGGGAGTTGGACCTGATGATCTCCAGAGGTCTCTCTCAACCTTGACCCAGCACCCAGAACCAGCAACTCTGTGACATCAGTCAGGGTGCTGAGGGCACCATGGCAACAAAAGCCCTGCAGGCACTTTGTCAGTTGCTGACTCTGGTGGTCAGGAGAACTCAGTCCTTGCTGTGTCCATGTCCAAATGGCAACCATGTCCCTGCTCCTTCTGCTTCTGCTGCCAGCCCTGTGCTGGGCTGCACATGGTGTGCAGAGCAACTGTGTGTAAGTGGGACCTAGCTCTGGGAGGGAGCCTGGGAAGCCCTGATGGGTTTCACTGGGGGCTGCCCCTTGTTCCCTGTGGCCACACTGCAGCAGCTAAAACCCCAAGCGGGAGCCTCGGCTCCTGGCCAGCACCCAGGCTGCTGGCACACCTTGTCTGTGGGGCTAAAGCAAAGCCAGGTTTGGGTGCCCACAATGTGCCCTGGCTCTGCCGTGCACGCCAGGCAGCGTGGGGAAGGGCAGGTGGCTGCCCTGTAGCCTGCCTGGCAATCAGCAGGACACTCAAGCAGTTCTGGTTTCAGGGGCTGTGGACTCCGGCCCATGGCTGCCAAGTGGGGCAAGTCCCGTGTTGTGGGTGGTACCGATGCCCAGCCAGGGGCCTGGCCGTGGATCGTCAGCCTCCAGGATGCCCATGGAGTAGGCTCTGGGCACATCTGTGGAGGGTCCCTCATCACTCCCCGGTGGGTGCTGACAGCAGCTCACTGCTTCGTCAAAGGCAGGTAAGGAGGAGCCGGGTGGGAGCATCTCCCCGCAGCACCGGCAGCTGCCCTGTCCACAGCGCCCCCAGCACTCCTATCCCAGCCCCAGCGCCCGGGCGCTGCCCGGGGCAGGGACTGCCCAGGAATCACAAAACCGTGGAGAAGACCTGTAGCATCATCAGGTCCAACCACTCTCTAGCTCCCGGAGAAGGCTGGGCTGGTGCCAGGGCTTCCCAGCAGGCTCCGGCTCAGCGTTCCCCGTGCCCAGGGCGGCGCTCCGCCGCTGGCAGGCAGGCAGCACAGCGCCGGGCTGCGGCCGCCGCCCCCTGAGCCCCTCGGCCCTCTCCCGCCAGGCACGTCAGCCGGTGGCGGGTGGTGGCGGGGGTCACGCAGCTGTCCCAGCACGGCCCCGAGACGCAGACGCGGGAGGTGCGGCGGCTGGTGCTGCACCGCAGGTACGACAGCGTCACCGAGAGCCACGACATCGCCCTGCTGCAGCTGGACCGGCCCCTGCGCTGCGGGCAGCATGTCCAGCTGGCCTGCGTGCCCCCAGCCTCCGAGCCCCTGCCCCCGCTCGGCGACTGCTACGTCAGCGGCTGGGGCTCCACCGCGGCCAGAGGTGAGCGGGGCAGCCCTCCTGTGCCGGGGGCGGGCTGGGCACGATGGGCAGGCGGGGGCCAGGCGGCAGCAAGGGAGGTGGAGGTTGCTCTGCAGCAGGGCAGGGAGGCTCTGCAGGGGGACTGGCATGGATTGGGTCCATGGGGCAGTGTTCGAGGGATGAGCTCCAACAGGGCCAAGGGCCAAGGGCCAGGTCCTGCACTGGGCTCACAACAACCCCCTGGGGAGCTACAGCCTTGGGGCAGTGGGGCTGGGAAGCTGCTGGCAGAAAGGGACCCGGGGGTGCTGATCAACAGGAGGCAGCAGTGTGCCCAGCTGGCCAAGAAAGCCACTGGCATCCTGGCTGGGAGCAGCAATGCTGTGCCCAGCAGGAGCAGGCAGGGGACTGTCCCCCTGTGCTGGGCACTGCTGAGGCCACAGCTCCAGTGCTGTGCCCAGAGTTGGGCTCCTCAAGACAAGAGAGAGGTGGAGGTGCTGGAGCCAGGGCAGAGCAGGGCAAGGAAGCTGGGAAGGGCCTGCAGGAGAAATCTGATGAGGAGAGGCTGAAGGAGCTGGGGATGGTTAGTGTGCAGGAGAGGAGGCTGAGGGCAGAGCTCCCTGCTCTCTGCAGCTCCCTGAGAGGAGGCTGTGCAGAGGTTGCTGCTGCTCTCCTCTCCCAGGGGATGAACAAGAGGCAATGGCCTCAGGCTGCAGCAGGGCAGGCTCAGACTGGACACCAGGCAAAGGCTTTTGCCAGCAGGAGTGGTCAGAGCTTGGCAGAGGCTGCCCAGGGAGGTGGTGGAGTCCCCAAGCCTGGAGGTGTTTCAGGGTGGTTTGGCTGTGGTGCTTGGGGCTGTGGGTTAGGGGTGAGCCTTGCAGGGTAGGGTCAGGGGTTGGGGTTGGTGATCCTGAGGGGCTTTGCCTCCCTGGATGTCTCTGGGGCTCTGTGACTCTGTTAGGCCTTCTGACAGCAAGGGTGAAAGGCAGAGCCAGGCTGCAGGGACATGGGGACACCTCTAGAGAGATGGGCCCAGGCCACCTACCCAAAAGCAGGTAGAGGGGAAATCACAGAAACACTAAGGTTGGAAAGACCTTTAAGAGCATCAAGTGCAACCACAACCCAGCTACCGTGACCCCTGAAGCACCACACCCACACACTTGAATACCCCCAGGGATGGTGACTCCACCACCTCCCTGATGCTGCCAAGCCCGTGGGAAGGGGCTCCCAGCAGGGAAGCAGAGCTGGGTAGCAGCTGCTGGGGCTCAGTTCCTTTCTGTGCTCACAGCTCTAGGACCACCTGATGTGCTGCAGGAGGCCAAGGTGCAGCTCATTGACACAAAGCTGTGCAACAGCAGCCGGTGGTATGCGGGGGCCATCCACGAGCACAACCTGTGTGCAGGCTACCCACAGGGTGGCATCGACACCTGCCAGGTAGGAGCAGCTGGAGCTGCACAGCACCATGGGCAGCCCTGGCACAGGAGCTCAGGCACCTGAGAAGAGTCCTGTGGACAATAAGCTCTCCATGGCACAGCAATGTGCCTTGGTGGCCAAGGAGGCTGCGCTCAGAAGAGTGTGGCCAGCAGGTCAAGGAAGGTTCTCCTCCTGTTCTGCTCTGCCCTGGTGGAGGATTGTGCCCAGTTCCGGGCTCCCCAGAGGGACAGGGATAGACTGGAAAGAGTTCAAAGGAGGCTGGGAAGCTGCTGAGGGGCCTGGAGCAGCTCTGGGAGCAGCAAAGGCTGAGAGCCCTGGGGCTGAGAGCCTGCAGAAGAGCAGCCCCAGAGGGCAGCTGAGCAATGCTCAGCAAGAGCTAAAGGAGCTGTGGGGGGCAAGAGGCTGGGGCCAGGCTCTGCTGAGTGGTGCCCAGGGCCAGGCCAAGGGGCAAGGGGCACAGAGTGTCAGGCAGGAGGTTGGAGCTGAGCAGGAGGAGAAAGTTGTTTGTTGTGAGGCTGCTGGAGGCCTGGAGCAGGCTGCCCAGAGAGGTTGTGGAGTCTCCTTCTCTGGAGACTTTCCAGCCCCACCTGGATGTGTTCTGTGTGCCCTGCCCTGGGTGCCCCTGCTCTGGCAGGGGCTTGGACTAGGTGATCTCTGGAGGTCCCTTCCAGCCCCTCATGTTCTATGATGCTATGACACAGCTCTGGCAGGTGCAGTGAGAGACAAGGAGCCAGCCACAGAGCTGAGAGAAGCCACTAGCACCACCCTAATCCTCTCTCCTCTGCTGCAGGGTGACAGTGGAGGTCCTCTTGCCTGCCAGGACAGGAATGGGCCTTACTTCTGGCTGGTGGGATTGACCAGCTGGGGGAAAGGCTGTGCCAGAGCCAGGCGGCCTGGCGTCTACACCTCCACACAGCACTTCTACGACTGGATCCTGGACCAGATGGGGCTGTCCACAGGGGCAGCAGCTACCACCCCCCCACAGACAGCCTCCTCCATCCCCCCCCAGACTGCCTCCTCCATCCCCCCCCAGACAGCCTCCTCCACCCCCCCCCAGACAGCCTCCTCCATCCACCCCCAGACAGCCTCCTCCACCCCACCTCAGACAGCCTCCTCCACCCCTCCCCAGACACCCTGGCAGACAGGCTCGGCTGAGCCCTGTCCCTTCCCACGCAAGAAGCTGGTGGAGTTCTTCAAACTGCTGCAGGAGCTGCTGCAGAACCTAAGGGGCAGCAAGGCCTGAGCATGGCGGATGAACAGGATGGAGACCAGGCTGCAGCGTGCCACCACCACTTGGTGCCACCACCACTTGGTGCCACCACCACTTGGTGCCACCCTCAATGCCTGCTGACCCAAAGGCAGCCTCAGTGGCCGCCCCTGTCCTGCCCAGGAGCACCCCAATGCTTACCTTGACCTAGGCCTTGAAATAAAGTGGCAGGTTTTCACAGCTCACCAGGCCCCAGCCCACCTCAGTGTCCTGCCCGGGGCCAGGCCTCGCAGCAGTCCCCTGCCACCTGGCTCAGCACTGCCCCATCCAGCCGGTGCTGGGGCAGCAGGGCACGCCCGGGGACAAGCTGGCTCTGAGGCCTTCTGCCTGCTCCGAGCAGGTGTTGGCGCAGCGCCTTCAGATCTGTTGTGGTTTGAGCCCTAACTGGAGTCTAAGAGCTCAGATGACAGCAAACCTGAGAATTCCTCCCCACCCCCTTTTCCCTGATAGGGACAAAGGCAAAGAAAGCCAAGGGGTAGGGAGAAGGGGTGGGGGGGGGAGCTACAGAAGAGAAGTAATCCGGAGTCAGTTTGCAAGTAGAAGTAAATTCTTCAACAAAGAATACAGAGCAGTAGCAGGGCGGGTTCACAAGGGTGAGGGATAAGGATGAATAGGAGAATATACAAACCCAAGCCTGGATGACCTTGCAGCTCCCTGGGGGTGAGTGGGTTCAGTCCTCCAGAGAGCGTGGGAGCAGCAGGGGAGGCCAGGCCTGAGCCCGGGGAGGCATGGGGAGCCTGGCTCAGCTGCTGTCCCCTGGAGCAGGCAGGAGGAGCAGAGGGCGGGGGCAGCAGTGTCCTCCTGTCCATGGGCTTGTTGGACAGGAGGGGGCAGTGGGATGGACCCTTTGACCCCGGGGGACCCCTCCTGCTGGGAGGGGGAAAGCAAGTCCCTCTCTGCTCACCTGGATCAGGTTTCTTTTGTCCCCTGGGGGCAGCAGGGCTCTCCCAGCCCTCCCCCCAGGATGGGAGTAACCCAGCACAAGGTCCATTTTCAAAACACAAAAAAGTCATCCAGTGCAGTTTGTCTGGGGCCTGGTTCTGCTGCCCCTTCAGAGGGCTTTGAGAGCAGCTCTTCCCCTGAGCCTGCCCTGTGCTGCTGGGGACCAGGCTGCATGCTCACTGGGGGCCTTAGTTCTTTCCACACCAGCCAGGATGGCTGAAGGGAGCTCCAGTGCCTTTCATGAGCTTGGGGGGTGCTGTTCTTCAAGACACTGCTCTGTGCCCTCCAGGGACCTCCTGTGGCTGTAGAGTCCCCATCCCTAGAGGTGTCCAAGAGCTGTGTGGGACATGTTTTAATGGCCATGGTGGTCTTGGGTTGAAGGTTGGACTCAATGATCCTAGAGGGATTTTCCAGCTGAAACACTTTCATGATTCTATGATTCTATGACCTGGGCCAGCTCTGCAAATGCCATTCATATGGTTGGCAGCTGCTTCTCTCCCAGGGCTACCCTGCACCCCTGCTCAGCAGCAGGGCTGCTCGTTCCACAGCTGTAGAAGGCAGACAGGGTAGATGAGGCCGAGACAGGATTACCAAAGCCTCAGCCCAGCCAGGGAGCTGTTGGAGTAGGGCCAGAGGAGGCCACAGCAGTGCTGGCAGGGCTGGAAGCCCTCTGCTGGGAGCCAGGCTGGGAGAGTTGGCCTTGGGCAGCCTTCCCTCCCCGTCTCAGCTTAATCCCTGCCTCTCCCTGCCTCCCCCAGCATCACCCGGATCACGACATCAGCAGTCCCGTTTGGCTGCACCCCCTTGCTCCACCCACCCGGGGTCCTGCAGCTGCTGCAGCAGCAGGCAGGGCTCAAGGGCTCAATCGGACCCCCCAGAAGCTTTTTCAGCTGCTGTGAAAGAGCAAGAGGGGTTTGCAACCCCAGGGGGCTGCAGAAGTTGCTGGCAGAGGGTGGAAGAGAGCAGGACTTTGGCACCACTAAAGCAGGGTGTCCAAAGCACATCCAAACCTGTCCTCCATCCAGACCTCTGGATTCTGTGAAGGTGATTTTAGTGACTGTTAGTCAGCAGCACTGCTCACCGTGGTTCAAGGCAATGAAGTCCAAATTTCCTCCTTTCCATCCGGTGTCAACTCCTGCTGTCCTGTGCAGGGAGTCAGTGCAGCCTGAACGTGTCCACTCTGATTCTCTAGTGGGCTTTGGTGGATTTTGGCTTCACCAAGAGCATTTCCAGAGCTGCTTTTACCCAGTGTAGGGAAGGAGCTGTTGGAGCAGGGCCAGAGGAGGCCACAGCAGTGCTGGCAGGGCTGGAAGCCCTCTGCTGGGAGCCAGGCTGGGAGAGTTGGCCTTGGGCAGCCTGCAGGGGAGAAGGCTGCAGGGAGCCCTCCTGGTGGCCTTGCAGTGCTCCAAGGGCCCAGCAGAAAGCTGGGGACAGACTGCTGAGCAGGGCCTCTTGTGCCAGGCCAAGGGGGGAAGGTTTGGCCTGCAAGAGGGAGCTTGAGAGTGGAGAGAAGGAGAAATGTTTGGTGCTGAGGGTGGTGCAGAGAGCTGGGAGCTGCCCCATGGCTGGCAGCAGTACAGGGCAGGTTGTGTGGGGCTGTGGGCAGCCTGCTCTGCTTGGGGATGTCCCTTCTGGCTGCTGGGGGTTGGGCTGGAGGAGCTTCAAAGGTCCCTTCCAAGTCAATGCAGCCTGGGATCCATTCTGTGACTCCTGTGCCAGTGGGTAGCTGGGGGCCTGGACCACCAGAGCAGGGCAGCTGTGGGAAGGTGGGTTGGCATTCTCTGATTCTGTCACTAGAGATCTTCTCTGCTGTGTGCGCACAGACAGGGACCAACTGGGGAAAAGCAGTGAAAATGCCCTCCCAGGAAGGAAATACATTTCCTTACTGTCAAAGAAGGGGCAAGGAAGCATCACAAAATGATAGAGCATAGAATTCTTTAGACTGGAAAAGATCATAGAATCACAGAATGGGTTGGGTTGGACCAGCTCCAAGCCCCTGCCATGGGCAGGACCCCTCCCACCAGCCCAGCCTGCTCCAGGCCTCATCCAGCCTGGCCTGCAACCCCTCCAGGCAGGAGGCAGCCACAGCCTCCCTGGGCAGCCTGTGCCAGAGTCTCCCCAGCCTTACTCTCAACAATTTCTTCCTCCTCTCCACTCTCAGTCTCTCCTCTCCCAGCTCAAAGCCATTGTCCCTGGGCCTGGCACTCCCAGCCCTTCTCCAGAGTCCCTCCCCAGCTCTCCTGGAGCCCTTCAGGTCCTGCAAGGCTGCTCTGAGGTCTGCCTGCAGCCTTCTCTTCTCCAGGCTGAGGAGCCCCAGCTCTCCCAGCCTGGCCCCACAGGGATGATCGAGTCCAGCACTCATGAGCCCAAGTCACCAACACAACAAAGAGCCCCTGGTGAGGTGTCCCTCACCTGCAACTGCAGAGATTTCAGGGCAAGGTGTGGCTCTCCTTCTTGCAGGCTAAAAAAAGCAAGGGCAGGTGGTGCCAGGGATGCCCACTGGGCATGGACTCAGCCCTACCACTTCTGCCAGCTGCTCCCTCAGACTTCCCCAGCCAATTATTAGCCTGGCCTGAGCCTCTGCAGCCTGAGCCTGGACAAGCTGGGAGCAGCTGCCAGCACAGCTCTGGTGACACCTGGGGTACTTTTGCTGAGGGACATTCAAAACTCTTCACCCTGCCAGGAATAAGGATTCCTGTGTCAGTGCTGCCAGGGTCAAGCTTTGTGTGCTCTTCTGAGCCTCACCTAACAAAACCAAACCAACAGGGCACAAAGAAGAACACTGGGGCTTCATCATGGCAAACTTTAATTAATTGGGGGTTAATTAATTGCAGGGGTCATTAGGAGCAGCCAGCAAGCATTCATGAAGGGGAAACCATCCTTGAAACAGCCTGATAGCTTTCTCTGATGGTGTGATCAGCTGGGCAGTGGTGCAGCCACTGCTCTGATGGCAGCTGTTGGCCACATGCTGAGTGCAGGATTCCTTAGCTGACCAATTCCTTAGCAGCCTAGAGCAGAACAATCACATCCCATGGGTGCCAAGAACAACATCCTCATACTGGCCCCCTTAGATTGGAGCATGCTGCAGAAGCCACCTCCTTGGCATGCTGGCACCCCTCACTGGGAAAAGATTTTAGCTCAGAGTTTAGCTCAGGGGTTTACTGGTTAAGGCCTGATAACCAAGAGTATAGAAACAGCCCCTCTGGGCTATAGTTACTGGGTTAGGGACTTAGGTCAGGATCACCTTAGAGGGGTTAGGGCTGCTAGGGATTTCTGCTTCTGTCAGTTGGCTACTTCTGGCTGGGGCTTTGGTGCTAGGGCATGCTGCTAGGGACATGCTCACGACTTCTGCTTCCATTAGCAGCTTCATCTGTTAAGGGCTTCCAGGACTGCTAAGGACACTCTGAGACTCTGCACTGCTGGGGATTCAACAATGCAGCAATAAAGGACTTCTGGGAGGATTTCTGAGATTCTCTGCTCCCTGCAGTTCTGGAATCTTGTTGCTATAAGCAGCAGGGTTTGTACCTTCATTCCTCACCCAGTGGCCCCCAAAGTGGGGGAAGAACAGGGCAGATGTGGAGAGAGCAGTGCATGGTAGCTACCTCAGCTTCAGCAGGGCTTTGGACCACACATCCCATGACATCCCTGTAGGCTAACTTTGGAAGAGTGGATCACATGAGTGGACAGTGAGGTGGGTGAGAACTGGCTGAAGGACATTTCTCAGAGGGTTCTCATCAGTGGGGCAGAGCCTACTTGAAGGCCTGTAGCTTGTGGTGTGCCCCAGGGGTCAGGACTGAATCCAGTCTTGTTCAACCTGGATGAAGGGATGGAGTGGAGCCTCCCCCAGCTCCCTGCTGACATCTTTCAGGCTGTGCTGCCATCCATCCAGACCTGGGCAGGCTGCAGAGCTGGTCAGAGGGAACCTCCTGGAGGTCACCAAGGGCAAGGGTAGGGTCATGCCCCTGGGGAGGAACAACCTCCTGCAGCAGGACAGGGGAGGGGAGACCTGCTGGGAAGCAGCTCCAAGGAGCAGGACCTGGGAGTGCTGGGGGCCAACAAGTTCCCCATGAGCCAGCAAGGTGCCCTGGTGGCCAGGAAGCTAATAGAGTGTGGCCAGTAGGTCAAGAGAAGTTCTCTTCCCCCTCTGTACTCTGCCCTGATGAGGCCACAACTGGAGTCCTGTGTCCAGTCCTGGGCTCCCCAGTTGCAGAGGCAGGGAAGTGCTGGAGAGAGCCCAGGGCAGGCTGGGAAGCTGCTGAGGGGCCTGGAGCAGCTCTGGGAGCAGCAAAGGCTGAGAGCCCTGGGGCTGAGAGCCTGCAGCAGAGCAGCCCCAGAGGGCAGCTGAGCAATGCTCAGCAAGAGCTAAAGGAGCTGTGGGGGGCAAGAGGCTGGGGCCAGGCTCTGCTGAGTGGTGCCCAGGGACAGGCCAAGGGGCAAGGGGCACAGAGTGGCAGGCAGGAGGTTGGAGCTGAGCAGGAGGAGAAAGTTGTTTGTTGTGAGGCTGCTGGAGGCCTGGAGCAGGCTGCCCAGAGAGGTTGTGGAGTCTCCTGGTGTGGAGAGCTTCCAACCCCCCCTGGGCACTGTGCTGCTGGGCAAGCTGCTGGGGGTGCCCTGCTGGATCCGGATGGATGCTCTCCACAGGTCCCTTTCACACTCCGCCGTGCTGGGGCTCCGCGCTTCTGTTACTGCTCTGGCACAAGCGCCACGGGGAGGCGCTGCCCCAGCGCGGCCGCCAGGGGGCGCATTGGTGCCGGCTGCGCCGCGTTGCCCCCGAGCGGGGAGGAGGAATTGGGCGGGGGGCAGGGGTCGTGTCGCCCCGAGGGCGCCGCCGCAGGGACTGAGGGGTCGGCGGGATGATTTGGGGGGGGGCGACCACTTTGATGTCCCTACATCAAAGGCCCAGGAGCTCCCCCCGCCAATCTTACCATCCCTCCCAGCCCCATCACGACAAAGCGCTGGCCAGGCTGGGGTCAAGGCAGTGCGCTGGGGCGGAGGCGGGGAACATGGATGAGGGGACTCAACCCCCCCGCTTCGGTGTCCCGACCCTTCCCCACGCATCCCGGGCAGGGAAGAGGAGGCTGTGTGTGTGTGCAGAGCAGCCCCTTCCCTTCCTGCAAAGCTGCGCTGGCGCCAGGAAGGGAGCCGGGAAGTGGGGAGGGGTGGGGGAAGGGGGATCAGATTTTTAGGAGACCAAAGGACCGACCCCGCCAGCAAAAAGGAGGTAGGGGACACACACGCGACACGGCGACGACGCACACACGACAGAGGCTCTCTGCATCCCGGCCCTTTTGCGGGGGGGCGGGGGGCGTGTGGTGTGTGTGCATGGGGCCAGACCCTTCCCACATTTTCCCCCGTCTCCCCCCAGCTCTCCTCCCGGCGCCCGGCTGCAGACAGCGGCGGCGGCGGGGCGTGCGAAGCATCTGTGCCGGGGTGCCCTCGCCGTTGCGAAATCCATCGGCCAATGACGGAGCCTCGGGGCGGGGTGGGTTGGAGGCGGGGGGGGCTCGACACCACCCCACCCCCCTTTCCCCGCGACTCTTTGAAATCCCATCCACCGAGGCCTCCTCCCCGCGGAGGCGGGCACAGGAGGCAGCCCCCGGGGGTATAAAGGCGGCGAGACGGCGCAGGTAGCTGTTGCTTGGGGTCCGCCGGTACTGCTCTGACGGCAGAAACATCACCGGGCACCGGGAACGGAACGGAACAGGACGGGACGGAACGAGGATGCGGGGTCTGGTGGCGCTGCTGGCGGCGCTGAGCTGCGCGGCACCCCTGGGGAGGGCGGCGGGACCTGCCGGTGCTCTCAGCTCCAACGCTATCAAGGGACCCCCCCCAGGGTGGGCGGCCGAGGCCAGCGCTGCCCCCGCTGCTCCCTTCGACGGCAGCAACAAGTCGCCTCCGGCAGCCACCCGGCAGGTAGGAGCGGGGCTGGAGTGGGGACTGACCAGGGCCAGAGGAGAACAGACTAGGAATGGGGGTCACACACCAGGGATGAGAGGAGAGTGACAGAGCAGGGATGGAGGGCACTGAAGATGAGTGGCACACCAAAGATGGGGGGGGGCACACACTGGAGATGGAGCAGGGAGGGGACATGCTGGGGATGGGGAGGACACAGGATAGAGTGAGTGGGACACATCAGGGATGAGTGGGATGCAGTGGCAATAGAGTCGGGGGGGACACTCTAGAGCTGGGGATGGGAGGGATGCATGGGGCATGGAATGTTGGGGACACATGGGACATGGTATTGGTGGGGGTCACCAGGGATAGAGTGAGGGGGGCTGCACCGGGCATGGAGCAGAAGGCCAAACAGGATGGAATTCAGGGACACACTGGGTATAGGGAGGGCACATATCAAGTATGAAGAGTGGACATAGGAGGAATGGAGTGGGGACATAGACCAGGAGCGAAGGGAGGGCACATCAAGGTAGGGAGGGATGCACTGGGGATGGAGATGGGCCACAACAGGGACAAAGCTGGGACTTGCCAGGCGTGGGAAGGATGTACCGGTTATGGAGACAGGGACATACACAGGGGATGGAGGTGACAGCCCTGGTGACCCCCTCTGCCCTCCCTTCTGCCCCCTCCAGCCTTTCCCCTGCACCGAGGATGAAGACTGTGGCCCAGAGGAGTTCTGTGGGGGGGCTGCCCGTGGTGGGGGTGCCCCACTGTGCCTTGCCTGTCGCCGGCGTCGCAAGCGCTGCCTGCGTGATGCCATGTGCTGCCCTGGCACCACCTGCAGCAACGGTGAGGAACAGCAGGGCCCACAATAGGGTGGCCCAGGGAGGTTGGGTCGGGATCCCACCTGTGGCTGACAGCTGCCCTGCTTTGTCCTGAAGGGCTCTGCACGCCCCTGGAGCATCCCTATGGCGGCAGTGAGCTGGATGAGCTGGGCACTGAGGTTCTGCCCCGACGGACGCCTGCCCCTGCCTGGCTGCCCACTGCCAAAGGTAAGGGGGTCCCTAGTGCTGTGACTCCCCATGGGGCTACCCATCCTGCCCCTCTGTCCCCCAGAGGGTCAGTCTGTGATGTCAGCTATGCTCTGATGTCTTTGAGGCAGGCCACTCTGCTCACTGACCCCCACAGGGGTCTACCCATGGGGTTGGTCCAGTATGCCCACCCTGCCACAGTGTCCCCTCTTGAAGCAAGCCACCCTGCTCACTGATGCCATGGGGTTGAACCAGGGTGCCCATCCTACCTTTATGTCCCCCGTGAAGCAGCCCACCCTCTTCACTGATCCCATGGGGTTGGTCCAGGATGCTCACCTTGCCTACCATTCCCGCCATGAGGCTGGTCCTGGATGCCCATCCTAACTCAATGTCCCTCATGAAGCAGCCCATCCTGCCCTACTGTCCCCCACAGGGTCAGTCCAGGCTGCTCACCTTGCCCCACCATCTGCCATGGGGATGGTCCAACATCCCACCCTGCCCTACTGTCCCCCACAAGGTGGGTTCGGGATGCCCATCCTACCTCAGTGTCCCCCTTGAAGCAGCCCACGCCGCTCATGCTGCCATCGCCCATGGGGCCACCCGGGCTGCGCACCGCGCTGCGCCGAGGCCAGGCGAGCGGCGAGGCTGAGCCCGGGCCATGCTGTCTCGCAGGTGAGGAGGGACAGTTCTGCCTGCGCTCGTCGGACTGCGGGCCGGGGCTGTGCTGCGCGCGCCACTTCTGGTCCAAGATCTGCAAGCCGGTGCTGCGGGAGGGCCAGGTGTGCACGCGGCACCGGCGGAAGGGCGCCCACGGGCTGGAGCTGTTCCAGCGCTGCCAGTGCGCCGAGGGCCTGGGGTGCCGCTTGCAGCGCTCGCAGGGCCCCGACGCCTCGCGCCTGCACACGTGCCAGCGGCTCTGAGCAGCAGCGGACAGAGGCCTCCGGCACCGCCGGAGCAGAAGGTTGTTTCTCAAGGGAACTACTCCGACGCGACTTTACTTGCAGTACGTTACTGTGTTGTGAATACTGGAGCTGGCACTTAGGCTGTGCAGGACACCAGGACTCCTTCTGGGCACTGCTTTGGTTTCTCTTCTCGGAGGGCACTGCCTCGTGCTCCGCAAGCCTGACTGTGACGTTGTCCACGCTGGGTCTGGACGCAGAAAGGATGCGGCCGATTTGTTGGCGAGCAAATAAACTGTGCCTTCACCTCCCAGAGTCACAGAATGTTTGGGCTGGAAGAGGTCATCCAGGCCAACACCAACCCAACCCCATGGCCACCCAGCCATGGCCCCAGGTGCCATGGCCACAGCTTGCTGCAACACCTCCAGGTATGGGGACTCCACCACCTCCCTGGGCAGCCTCTGCCACTCCCTGACCACTCTGGCAGCAGAGAAATTGTTCCTCAGCTCCAACCTAAGCCTCCCCTGGCACAACTTCAGGCCAGTTCCTCTTCTTCTCTCACCTGAGACTGGGGAGCAGAGCCCAGCCCCCAGCTGGCTGCAGCCTCCTCTCAGGAGCTGCAGAAAGCAAGGAGGTCTCCCTCAGCCTCCTCCAGACTCCCCCAAGTCCCTCAGCTGCTCCTCCCCAGCCCTCTTCTCCAGACCCTTCAGGCTTCGTTGCCCTTAAAATCATAGATTCATAGACTCACAGAGTGGTTTAGGTTGGAAGTGACCTTCAAGAACATCCAGTTCCAACCCCTCCCCATGGGCAGGGATACTAGAAGAGGTTGCTCAAGGCCTCATCCAGCCTGGTCTTCAACACCTCCAGGGAGGGGGCATCCACAACCTCCCTGGGCAACCTGTTCCAGTGTCTCCCCACCCTCACTGTACAATTTCTCAGTGCATCCCTCCCTGCCCATCCTGCCCATCCCTTCCCACTTGTCCCTGCCTAAGCATGGTCCCTTCCCTGCCCAATCTGTGGGGACATCTACCCGATGGAAATGTCCAAAGAGAGATGATGATGAACATGAGGTGGTTCACCACCAGCACCCCATCACAGAATAGCAGAGTGTCAGGGATGGGAAGGGACTTCTGGAGAACATCCAGTCCAACCCCTGCCAAGGCAGGGTCACCCAGGGCAGGGCACACAGAACACATCCAGGTGGGGCTTGACAGTTTCCAGAGAAGGAGACTCCACAACCTCTCTGAGCAGCCTGCTCCAGTGCTCTGCCACCTTCAAAGAAGTTCCTTCTCATGTTCAGATGGAACTTCTTATGGTCATGTTTATGCCCAGCACCTCTTGTCCTGGTGCTGGGACCACTGGAGACCCCATGAAAAGGGCCATTTGCTTATTTATTCAGGGCTTATGATGTGCCATGGTGGCCACCAGCATCCTTTAGCCATCAGATGCATGGCCAAGGAAGGTCACCGTGGGAAAGGAGCAGCAAAACCTCCTCCTACATGATTTTCCCACATGTGAGGAGGGAGTGAGGGATCACCAGAAGGGCTGTGCTGGAGCATGACTCACGGTCATCCACAGGACAGGTGCTGAGGAGCGCAGCGGCTGCAACAGCTCCACCAGCACAAGCTGTGCTCTGCACACAATAAAGACTTGGGTTTGACTTCACTTTCCTCCTGTGACTATTCTCCCTTTTGGGGTGGCTTGGAGGGAAGGAAAGCTGCAAGTGTGGGGTTTCTTCTTCCAAGTGCTTGCAAATGTGTGTGGAGCAAGAGCAGGGGACGTGGACTCACAGAATGGGTAGGGCTAGAAAGGACCTTAAAGATATGCAGTTCCAGCCTCTGCCATGGGCAGGGACACCTCCCACCAGCCCAGGTTGCTCAAGGCCTCATCCAGCCTGGCCCTTCAACACCTCCTGGGAGAGAGCATCCATAGCCTCCCTGGGCAGCCTGTGCCAGAGTCTCCCCACCCTCATGGCCAAGAATTTCTTCCTCATCTCCAGGCTCAATCTCCCCTCTCCCAGCTTCAATGCCATGCAGCATAGAGTTGGTGGACAGTGCTGGTAACTGTCTTGGGGACAGTGGCTGGGATATGAAACCGTACCAGAGTCCTACTTGTACAAACCAAACGTGCTTTGAACCCAGAGGTCCAAACCGGCTGCAAAGCAGTACACCCCTGGGTGGCTTTAGGGGCACCATGTCCTGTTTGCAGGGACCCTCCAGCACTGCCCCTCATTGTTTTTATCACATCCCCCTCAGGAGTGTTTGATGCCTCTAGGGTTGAACACTGCCCAGAAGAGAGCAGGCAGCCTCAGGCAGAGGGAAATGGCTAAAATGGGCTCTTCCTCTTGCATGGGTAAGGGGTCACACTTTTCAAGGCTGAGGCTGGGGCACATCTGGACAGACTGATATGGCCCAAACTGGAGGGCAAAATACCAGGGCTCTTTAAACCACCTGAATCCCAGGCTGGATTGAGTTGGAAGGGACCTTTAAAGCTGATTAGTCCAACCCCCCTGCAGTCAGCAGGGACACCCCCACAACCAGAGCAGGTTGCTCACAACCCCAGACAGCCTGACCTGAAATGGTTCCAAGGATGGGACGTCTCCTACCTCTCTGAGTAATCTAGGCCAGGCTCTCACCACCCTCAGAGTAGCAAATGTCCTCCTTCTATCTGGTCTGAATCTCTCTCTTTTAGTTTACTGAATCAAGGAATGGTAGGGGCTGGAAGGGAACTCTGGAGATCATCCAATCCAACTCTCCTGCCAGAGCAGGGCACCCAGGGCAGATCTACAGGAACACATCCAGGTGGGGCTGGAAGCTCTCCAGAGCAGGAGACTTCACAACCTCCCTGGGCAGCCTGCTCCAGGGCTCCAGAACCCTTGAATTAAAGAAGTTCCTCCTCATGTTTAGAGGGAACTTCTGACGGTCAAGTTTGTGCCCATTACCTCTTGTTCAGGGGCGCCACCACACAAAGCATGGTTGCATCTTCCTGACACCCACACACCCACCCTTGAAGTATTGATCAGCATTGATCAGATCCCTCCTCAGGCTGCTCTCAGACTAAACAGCCTCAGAAAACTCTTTTGGTTGGAGACACAGCTTCACAAAGGGAAAGTTGTGCCTGACAAACCTGGTGGCCTTCTATGACAAGGTGACATCAATAGACAAGGGGAGAGCAGCCAACATCATTTACCTGGACCTGAGCAAAGCCTTTAACACTGTCCTGCATGATGTCCTGGTCTCCAAGCTGGTGCAGTATTGGATTGATGGATGGACAACTCAATGAATAAAGAACTGACTAGATGGCCACACCCAGAGAGTGGCTGTCAATGGTCCATGGCCAAGCAAAGTCCCTCAGGGCTCATCACTGGGACCTGTCCTGGTTAATATCTCTGTTGGTGCCAGGGACAGTGGCACTGAGGCTCCCTCAGCACCAAGCTGTGTGGTGCTGCTGACAGCTGGAGGGAAGGATCCATCCAGAGGCACCTGGGCAGGCTGCAGAGCTGGGCCCAAGCCAACCTCAGGTGGCTCAACAAGACCAAGGGCAAGGTCCTGCAGCTGGCTCAGGGCAACCCCAGGCACCAACACAGGCTGGGCAGGGACTGGCTGGAGAGCAGCCCTGCAGGAAAGGCCTTGGGGGTGCTGGGGGAGGAGAAGCTCAGCAGGAGCCAGCAGGGAGCACTTGCAGCCCAGAGAGCCAAGCAGAGCCTGGGCTGCAGCAAGAGAAGTGTGGCCAGCAGGGCCAGGGAGGGGATTCTGCCCCTCTGCTCCACTCTGCTGAGCCCACAGCTGCAGCTCTGGGGCCAGTGCTGGAGCCCCCAGCACAGGAAGGCTCTGGAGGGGCTGGAAGGTGTCCAGAGCAGGGCCAGGAGGAGGAGCAGAGGGCTGGAGCTGCTCTGCTCTGCAGACAGCCTGAGAGAGTTGGGCTTGTGCAGGCTGGAGAGGAGAAGGCTCCCAGGAGCCCTTCTGGTGGCCTTCCAGGATCTGCAGGGGGCTGCAAGCAAGCTGGGGAGGGACTTTGGAGGGGGTGAGGGAGGGAGAGGAGTGGGGGGGCTGGAGCAAAAGGAGAAGTGGGGAGCTTGAGATTGGCTGTGAGGAAGAAGCTGTTGGCCAGGAGGGTGGTGAGAGCCTGGCCCAGGTTGCCCAGGGAGGTGGTGGAAGCCTCCTGCCTGGAGGTGTCTGCAGCCAGGCTGGAGGTGGCTGTGAGCAACCTGCTGTGGTGTGAGGTGTCCCTGCCCATGGCAGGGGGTTGTCACTGGCTGAGCCTTGGGGTCCCTTCCAAACTTTCCAACCCTTCTAATCCGATTCTATGATTCTAAGACCTCCAAGATCATCAAGTCCAGCTATCAACCTAACATTAGGTTTAGGGTTGTGTTTCTCCATGCAGTTTTCCAGATGTTTCTCCTCCCAACCAGACTAACACAGTTTTTACACCTTTGAAAGAAGCCAAAGATACTTCCCTGGTGCATTAAATGCCAATGATGTAAGTTCTGGGGTTAGAATCATCTTATTTGAAACCTTGCCTGCTCAGCTGGATCTGGAGCTCGTTGCCCTCACAACCAGCTCCGTCCCTGCAGACACATTTCAGCACCAGGATGTCCTTGGCGTGACACACAGCACTCCTCAGCACATCTGACAGAGTCTTGGGTGCTCTCTCTCACCATCCTTAGCACCATGTTCTGTACCTTCTTTTGTTTGGGGCGGTTTGGCCATCTCCATACTTGTCCATGCATTACCCAAAAGTGACTTTATGCTGCTTGCCCCCAGTGCCCCTTGTGCTGTGCTTGGCCAGCCCTGAGCAGAGCCTGGCTCCAGCCCTGCACATCTTGATCCCCAGCCCTGAGGGCAGCCCTCAGCTCCTCTGCTCCCAGCTCCCAGCCCCAGCTGCCTCAGCCTGGCCTCCCAGGAGATGTTCCACTGCCTGCAGCAGCTCTGTGCCTCTGCCATGGACTCACTCAAGCACTTCCCTGAGGCCCTTCCTGCTGAGGCCCAGAACTGGACACAAGATTCCAGCTGTGGCCTCAGCAGGGCAGAGCAGAGGGGCAGGAGAACCTCTCTGACCTCCTCCCCACAGCCCTTCTAATCCACCCTAGATGCTCTTGGCCTTCTTGTCCACCAGGACCCCCAGGTCCTTGTCCCTTTCACTGCTCTCCAGCAGCTCAGTGCCCAACCTCTCCTGCTGCCTGGGTTTGCTTTTCCCCAGCTGCCAGGCTCTGCCCTTGCCCTTGTTGGGTTTCATTCCCTTGCTCCCTGCCCAGCTCTCAGCCTGCCCAGCTCTGGCTGGCTGGCAGCACAGCCTGAGGGCTGTCACCACTGCCCCCAGGTTGGTGCCAGCAGCAAACCTGCTGCCAGTGCCCTCTGTGCCCTCAGCTGTTGTAGTATGGCTTTGTTGTTGGGGTCACCATTTGTTGTAGGGTTGGTGCTGCTGTTGGATCACCCTGAGCCAAGATATTAGCAGGTGAAGATGCTTATTATGTTACACAGCAAAGTTATGTACTCTAGCAGAAGGCACGTGTCACATCTTCACTGGTTCTTTTCTACTGGCATGTGTGTAATTAAGGCATACAATAGGTTAAAATAACAAACCAATATTCTAATACATCCAACCAAATTCTGCCCAGTTTCTCCTTTCACTTACAAGGTGTTTACATTATTTTCTAAGTCAGAGACCATACAAAACCTTCTCTAATCCAAGCAGAGGCAAGTCCTCCCTCCCCTGCATTTCCCTCTTTCTCTCTCCCAGTTACTGATAAGGTGTACTTTCCTAACTCAAGGGCAAAACATAGCTGTTCCAAAGATGTCCAAAACAACCCTTCTCCCACACTCAGCCAGGTCACTGAAGAAGAGATTGAAGAGTTCTGGTCCCAGGGCTGAAGCCTGAGGGACTCCACTGGACACAGGCCTCCAACCAGACTCTGTCCCACTGACCACAGCTCTCTGACTTCTGTCCTTCAGGCAGCTCCTATCCCCCTCCCTGCCCAGCCCCCAGAGCACACTGCCTCACTGCAGCTGGGAGGATGCTGTGGGTGTCAGATGCTTTCCTGAGGTCAAGATAAACATCTGCTGCTTAGGAAAAGAAACCAACACTGTGCCAACATGACCCCACATCTGTTAAAACCCCATCTCTTCAAGGGAGAGATTTTCAGCCTTCCCTTTCTGTAAAGAGCTTAACCAACCTTTTAATAAAAGGGCCTGGCTCAGATCAGCAATGGTGTGGGCAGCAGGAGCAGGGCAGGGATTGTGCCCTGGGCTGGACACTGGGGAGGCCACAGCTTGAGTCCCGCCTTCAGCTCTGGGCCCTCCCTGCCAGAAGGAGCTGGAGGGCTGGAGCAGGGCCAGGGAAGGGCAAGAGAGCTGGGGAAGGGTCTGGAGAAGAGGGCTGGGGGGGAGCAGCTGAGGGAGCTGGGGGTATTAAGTGTGGAGAAGAGGAGGCTGAGGGGAGACCTTCTTTCTCCATACAACTCTCTGAGATGAGTTTGGAGTGAGGTGAGGGTGGTTCCTTCCCCCAGGTGATGAGACTACAGGGAATGGCCTCAAGTTGCACCAGGGAAGCTTTAGGTTGGACATGAGGAACAACAATTTCTTTACTGAAAGAGTTGTCAATCCCTGGCCCAGGCTGCCCAGGGCAGAAGGCTCCATTACTGAAGGTGCTTAAAGGCTGTGCAGATGTGGTGCTGAGGGCCATGGTTTTGTGGTGACCTGACAGTGTTGAGTTAATGGTTGGACTTGATGATGTTAAAGGTCTCTTCCAACTAAACCAGTTCTGTGATTTTCTCCTCAATACCCTTAGTTGCAGGAGGGAATACCAGAAGGAACAGGTCAGCAGCTATAATCAACAGGTGGCTTAGAGGCTGGTGCAACCAAAAGCATTTCTGTTTTTTTATCTTGGGGAACTTTCTACTGCACCAGGTCAGCTGGCAACAGATGGAGTCCATCTGTCCCAGAGGAGGGGAAAGATCACAATGTACAAGAATGGTCTACCCCTCAAAGGGAAAAAGATTCTAGGAAGGGAATTGGCAGGTCTCATTGATAGGGCTTTAAACTAGATTTGAAGGGGGAAGGGGCTGGAACCAGTCCCCCCAGGCAGGAGTCTGGGGGTGATAAGCTGGAGCCAGGGGTGAAACCAGCAGCCCAGCTGAAGTGCAGGGATGCTAATGCACGAAGTATGGGCAACAAACAAGAGGAGCTGGAAGCCTTGTTGCAGCAGGAAAGTTATGATGTAGTTGCCATCACAGAGACGTGGTGGGATGCCTCACATGACTGGAGTGCTGCAATTGACGGCTACAGGCTCTTCAGTAGAGACAGGCAAGGAAGAAGGGGTGGAGGGGTGGCCCTGTACATCAGGGAGGCACTAGATGCCGTTGAGCTGGAGATTAGGGACCATCAGGTTGAGTGCCTGTGGGTGAAGATTAGAGGGAAGGCCAGCAGGGCAGACATCCTGGTTGGAGTCTGTGTAGACCACCCAACCAGGAGGAAGAAGTTGATGAATGATTCTGTGGGCAGCTAGAGGCTGTCTCAATCACCAGACCTTGTTCTCATGGGCGACTTCAACCTGCCTGACATCTGGTGGGATCTCAACACAGCAGAGAGAAGGCAGTCTGGGAGGTTCTGAGAGTGCATGGAGGACAGCTTCTTATCCCTGGTGCTGTGTGAGCCTGCCAGGGGTAAGGCTCTGCCTGACCTCCTTTTCACAAGCAGAGAAGGGCTGGTGGGGATGTGGTGGTTGGAGGCTGTCTGGGGTGCAGTGACCAGGAGATAATTGAGTGTTCAATATGCAGCCAAGCTAAGAGGGGCAGCAACAAAACCTCCACTCTGGGCTTCTGCAGGGCAGACTTCAGGTTACTCAAGGAAATAACTCAGAAGGTTCCTTGGGATAAAGCCCTTAAAAACAAAGGGGTCCAGGAGAGCTGGACCTACTTCAATGAAGAATTGTTGAAGGCTCAGGGACAGGCTGTGCCAATGTGCCAGAAGATGAGCCGCTGGGGCAGACGGCCAGCCTGGATGGGTAATGAACTCTTAATAGAGCTAAGGGAAGAAAAGAGGGTGTATCACCTTTGGAAGAGAGGGGAGGCAACCCACAGAATGTTTAAGGATGTTACTAAATCATGTAGGAAGAAAATTAGGGAGGCAAAAGCACATTTGGAGCTTAGCCTGGCCTCTGCTGTGAAGGACAACAAAAAGTCCTTCTATAAATACATTAATAGCAAGAGGAAGGGGAAGGACAACCTCCACTCCTTGGTTGACATGGAGGGGAACATTGTAACAAAGGATGAGGAAAAGGCAGAGGTACTTAACACCTTCTTTGCCTCAATTTTTACTAGCAGGACAGAACATCTTCCAGACAGCTGGCCTGCAGAGCTGGCAGAAGGAGCCAGGGAACAGCATACTTCCCCCTGTGATCCAGGAGCAGGTAGTTTGAGCTCTCCTCAGCTGCTTGGATCCCCACAAGTCCATGGGACCGGATGGGATCCATCCTAGGGTGCTGAGAGAGCTGGCAGATGAGCTAGCCAAGCCACTCTCCATCATTTACCACCAGTCCTGGCTCACTGGGGAGGGCCCAGAGGACTGGGAGCTGCCAAGGTGATGCCCATCCACAAGCAGGGCTGGGAGGAGGAGCCAGGGAATTCCAGGCCTGTCAGCCTGACCTCAGTGCCAGGCAAGGTTATGGAACAGGACATCCTGACTGCAATCACACTGCACTTACAGGATGGCCAAGGGATCAGGCCCAGCCTGCTGGCATTTGTCTGTCTTTCCCAGATTTACTTCTCCAGACTCAGTACTGAGGCCTATCCTCTATAATGTCCTTGTCAAAGAGCAATGCAGAGAGACTGAAGGATGGCCAAGGGCTCAGGTCCAGCCAGCATGGATTTAGAACAGAACAGAACAGAACAGAACAGAACAGAACAGAACAGAACAGAACAGAATAGAACAGAATAGAATAGAATAGAATAGGAAGGGCAGGTCCTGCCTCTCCAACCTGATCTCCTTCCATGCCCAGGGCACGGCCTGGTGGATGTGGGGCAGGCTGTGGATGTGGTCTGCCTGGACTGCAGCAAGGCCTTTGACACCGTCCCCCACAGCAAACTGCTGGCCAAGCTGTCAGCCCCTGGCTGGGACAGCAGCACTCTGAGCTGGGTTAGGAACTGGCTGGAGGCTGAGCCCAGAGAGTGGTGGTGAATGGTGCCACAGCCAGCTGGCAGCCAGGCACCAGTGGTGTGCCCCAGGGATCAGTGCTGGGCCCTGTGCTCTTTAACATCTTCATTGATGATCTGGAGGAGGGTATGGAGACAGTCATCAGCAGATTTACAGCTGACACCAAGCTGGGGGCAGGAGTTGAGCTGTTAGAGGCTAGGGGAGCTCTGCAGAGGGACCTTGCCAGGCTGCACAGATGGGCAGAGGCCAAGGGCAGGAGATTGAACACATCCAAGTGCCAGGTTCTGCACATTGGCCACAGCAACCCCAGGCAGTGCTACAGGCTGGGATCAGAGTGGCTGAGAGCAGCCAGGCAGAGAGGAACCTGGGAGTGCTGGTGGAGAGCAGCTGAACAGGAGGCAGCAGTGTGCCCAAGGGGCCAAGAAGGCCAAGGGCATCCTGGCCTGCAGCAGGAAGAGTGTGGCCAGCAGGAGCAGGGAAGTCCTTGTGCCCTGTGCTCAGCACTGCTTAGACCACACCTTGCGTCCTGTGTCCAGCTCTGGGCTCCTCAGGTCAGGAAAGAGGTTGAGCTGCTGGAAGGTGTCCAGAGAAGGGCAAGAAAGCTGGGGAGGGGTCTGGGGCACAGCCCTGTGAGGAGAGGCTGAGGGAGCTGGGGTTGCTTAGCCTGGAGGCTCAGGGGAGACCTTCTTGCTCTCTGCAACTCCCTGCAGGGAGGTTGTAGCCAGGTGGGGGTTGGTCTCTTCTCCCAGGCCCCCAGCACCAGAATAAGAGGACACAGTCTCAAGCTGTGCCAGGGGAAGTTCAGGCTGGAGGTTAGGAAGAAATTCTACACACAGAGAGAGTGATTGCCCATTGGAATGTGCTGCCCAGGGAGGTGGTGGAGTCCCCATCCCTGGAGGTGTTCAGGAGGAGACTTGATAGGGTTCTTGGATGCATGGTTTAGTTGATTAGGTGCTGTTGGATGATAGGTTGGACTCAATGATTTTGAAGGTCTCTTCCAGCTTGGTCTATTCTATTCTATTCTATTCTATTCTATTCTATTCTATTCTATTCTATTCTATTCTATTCTATTCTATTCTATTCTAGTCTATTCTATTCTATTCTATTCTATTCTATTCTATTCTATTCTATTCTATTCTATTCTATTCTATTCTATTCTATTCCATCCCATCCCATCCCATCCCATCCCATCCCATCCCATCCCATCCCATCCCATCCCATCCCATCCCATGAATGTACATTGATCAGACTTGGCAAGATGGGATGTGGCAAGTCCTTGGTTTTTAGGTGGTTGAGCTGGCTGCTGTGTCCCGATCTGCGTCTCATGCTCTGCGACAAAGAGAAGGTACAGAGGAAGGCATCATTTCAGCCCATGACACACAATCCAGAGCCACCTGCAGTAAAAGGCATCTCAGGATGAACTTCACAGGAGCAAAGAATGGTAGGGGCTGGAAGGGACCTCTGGAGATCACCCAGTCCAACCTCCTGCCAGAGCAGGGTCACCCAGGGCTGGGCACATAGGAACACATCCAGGTGAACCTTGAGAGCCCCCAGAGACAGATTCCACCACTTCTCTGGGCAGCCTGCTCCAGGCCTCTGCCACTCTCACAGTGAAGAAGATCCTCATGCTTACGTGGAACTTCTTCTTTTCAAGTTTATGCCAGCACCTCTTGTCTTGTCCCTGGGCACCACTGAGCAGAGCCCCAGCCTCCTGACACCCTCAGCCTCCTCTCCAAGCTAACCAGCCCCAGATCTCAGCCTCTCAGCTGAGAGCTGTTCCAGTGCCCTCAGCAGCTCAGTGGCCCTGTGCTGGAGTCTCTCCCAGGATCTCCTCTCTAATGAAATGATTTATATTTAAAAAAAAAAAAAAAGAAAAGAAAAAAGAAAAAAAAACATTTAAAAGAAGAATTCAACTCTAAGGAAGGATCTGACTTCATAGAAGGAGGTAGTTTGGGTGGGCAAGCAAGTTTAGTACCTCACAGGGATGCACCAAAACCAGCATGGCCAGCAGAGCTGCCCCTCTGCTCTGTTGAGACCTCACCTGGAGCACTGCACCCAGTTCTGGAGCCCTCAACACAGGAAGGACATGGAACTGATGGAGAAGGTCCAGAGGAGGCCACAAAGATTATCAGGGAGCTGGAGAACCTGCCCTGTGGGAACTGCCTGAGGGACCTGGGGGTATTCAGCCTGGAGAAGACTCCAGGGAGAACTTAGAGCAACCTGCCAGTACCTTATGAGGGCTAGAAGAAGAATAGAAAGGGACAGTTCTCAAAGGCCTGCAGGGGCAGGACCAGGGGCAATGGCTTCAAACCAGAGCAAACTGAGGTTGGATTTGAGGAAGAAGCTCCATGAAGGTGGTAGAACACTGTAACAGGTTGCCCCAGGAGGTGGTTGAGGCTCCATGCCTGGAGCTATTTCAGGGCAGGCTGGAGAGGGCTCTGGGCAGCCTGCTCCAGTGGAGGATGTCCCTGAATAGAATAGAATAGAATAGAATAGAATAGAATAGAATAGAATAGAATAGAATAGAATAGACCAGACCAGACCAGACCAGACCAGACCAGACCAGGTTGGAAGAGACCCTCAAGATCATCGCGTCCATCCCATCAGCCAATCCAACACCACCCAAACAACTAAACCATGCAACCAAGCACCCCATCAGGTCTCCTCCTGAACACCTCCAATGATGGCGACTCCACCACCTCCCTGGGCAGCCCACTCCAATGGGCAATCACTCTCTCTGCGTAAAACTTCCTCCCAACCTCCAGCCTAAACCTCCCCTGGCACAGCTTGAGACTGTGTCCTCTTGCTCTGGCACTGCCTGCCTGGGAGAAGAGACCAACATCCGCCTGTCTACAACCTCCCTTCAGGTAGCTGCAGAGGGCAAGAAGGTCTCCCCTGAGTCTCCTCCTCTCCAGGCCAAGTAACCCCAGCCTCCTCAGCCTCTCCTCACAGGGCTGTGTTCCAAACCCCCCACCAACTCCGCTGCCCCTCTCTGGACTCGCCCCAGCAAGCCAACCTCCCTCCCAAACTGAGTGGCCCAGAACTGGACACAGCACTCAAGGTGTGGTCCAACCAGTACAGTGTACAGGGGCAGAATGACCCCCCTGCTTCTGCTGGCCACACCCCTCCCGATGCTGAGTGCAGGGGGTTGGCCTGGATGAGCTTTGGAGATCCCTTCCAGCCCAGAGCATTCTGTGGCTGGAAGAGGTAAGAACAATGCTGTGCAAAGTTAAATATCATTCTTCAGAGCAATGAAACCCAGGAGGATCACAGAGGTGCCTGCCCTCATGACTGGTTGCTTGCAGCAGAGCTTCAAATCCTTCTGCAGAGAACCCCTTCCCTTCATTTCTCCTTCCAACAAGCTACCATTCCATGCACAGCAGGCAGAAGGGTGGCTTCAGCCACAGAAGCATGATCTCATCTGCACTGAGCAGAGCATGGGGGTACCCTGCTTCCACTGAGTGACAAAGCCAGGCTTGTGGAGGCAATGGGGAAGGAGCTGGGTTTCCCTGGTTTGCCCTTTGGAGGCTCCAAAGGAGGTGTTGTGGTAAGGTTTTGCTCCATACAACAGTTTGGAGTAAATTGCCACTATACAACACAGAATTTGTAAGTTAAATTAAATTATTGTTTACAAAAGCAAACTAAATATAAAAGCATAAAAGGTACTAAACACAAACAACAATATATGTACACACATACATCATTCAACAACAGCACAACAGCCCCTGTGCACGCTCCAGGCAAAGCCCAGAGGGCTGCTGCCAGCTCAAGAGTCATCTTCCTCTTCTCCACACCACTGCTCCTTACCATAACCCAGACAGGAGTGAGCAAGCCAAGCAACCAAGGTCACAGGAAAAAGACAGGGGGAAAGGGAGCAAGAAGAAGGGAAGAGCAAGCTCTGCTTCAGATTACATAGAAAGTTTGCAGACCAGTGGAATGGGATAAACCTCTCTCTCATGTCCAGTTCTGCCCTTTGGGGACTGTCCATCCCCTGGACTCTCCTGAATTTGCTAGAAAAGCTGATTTACACTTAAGACATTAGTCTGATCCTGTACCAGGAGGGATGAGTAAGAAGGCAGCACACAACTGGTCCAGTGGAAGGTGTCTGCACCAATGGCAGGGTGGTTGGAACTGGGTGATCTTCAAGGTCCCTTCCAACCATTCCATGAATTCCAAACATCTATGAATGTATGAACTCAGTGGGGTCTGAGCTTCTGTGATGGTGAAGTGCAAAATCTAAGAGGTCTGAAGGAGCTGGTCAGATATTTCTTCTCAGAAAGGATTATCAAGCATTGGAACAGCTGCCCAGGGAGGTGGCAGAGTCTTTTCTTTGCAGCCTTTTCTGAACCCTTCACTACCAGCTTGTTACACACCTTGCACCACTGCAGCACTTGGCTAGAAGTAATAAGGCAACACCTCAGAACCCCACAGCTCAGCCCCAACCCCAGGACATGCCCTGAGCCTGTAGAAAGCCAGATGGCTTCAAGAGTTTTAAGAAACTAAGTCACTTGTCCCATGGTGGTCTTAGATTGAGGGTTGGACTCAATGATCTTGGAGGTCTCTTCCAACTGAAATGACTGGGTGACTATCCCATGGTTTTCCTGCACTGTGGATACAGACTTCAAGGAGATGCTTTCACAGAAGCATCATCAGAAAGCTACCTCCTCCCCCCACGTCCCTTGCACCCAGTGACAAAGCGTGGCCTGAAGCCATGGCATGGAGCAGTTCTGGATGGGGGTTGTGTGGCAGTCTGGGTTCAGCCAGCCAGAAATGATTCCCTTCTCATCTTCACAAAAGCACAGCATGGTTTGGGTTGGAAAGGACCTTTCAAGGTCATTCAGTCCGAACCCCCTGCACTAAGCAGTCACACCTTTAACTAGAGCAGGTTGCTCAGAGTCCAACCCAGCCTCACCTGGAATGGTTTCAGGGTTGAGACATCCACCACCTCTCTGGGCAACCTGGGTCAGGGTCTCACCACCCTCATGGTGAGGAATTCCCTCTATATCCTATCCAAACCTACCCTCTTGCACTTGGAAACCATCACCCCTTGCCTTGCCACTACAGGCCGTGGCAAAAAGCCTTTCCCTGCCTTTTCTTCCTAAGTTCTTTCAGAAACTACTTTGACCTCAAGTTATAGCATGAGAAATCACAGAATTATAGAATGATTTGGGTTGGAAGAAACCTCTGAGACCATCAAGTCCAACTGTTAACCCAGCCCACCCCACGTGGCCGTGAAACCATGGCCCCAAGTGCCATGGCCACAGGTTTCTTGAACACCTCCAAGGATGGGGACTCCACCACCTCCCTCGGTAAACTCTGCCAGCCCCTGACCAAGCTGAAAACCAGATTCTCACACTCTTCTTGCTCCCACTGCTCTTCATTTCACATTTAACTGGGAATGACTGGATCACATGATACTTGAGGTCCCTTAAGAAGAAATTGTTGAGAGTGAGGCTGGGGAGACTCTGGCACAGGTTGCCCAGGGAGGCTGTGGCTGCCTCCTGCCTGGGGATGTTGAAGGCCAGGATGGTTGAGGCCTGGAGCAGCCTGGCTGGTAGAATCAGAACCACAGAATGGTCTGGGTTGGAAGGGACCTCCAAAGCCCATCCAGTCCAAGTCCCTGCACTCAGCAGGGACATCCTCCACTGGAGCAGGCTGCCCAGAGCCCTCTCCAGCCTCCCCTGCAATAGCTCCAGGGATGGAGCCTCAACCACCTCCCTGGGCAGCCCACAGCAGCCTCCTGAGCTTGTTCCTAACATCCAACAGATGTCCCTGCCCATGGCAGGGAGTTGCAACAGGATGATCTTGAAGGTCCCTTCCAACCCAAACTGCTCTGATTTAATGGTGAACCCCCATCCACATGCCACTAAAATGTCGTTTGAGAACCAAACGCTTCTCTATGCTCAGGTAGTGCAAGAAAGGGTTACAAGACTCCACCCCAGACACTGGAAAGTGGAAAGTTCCTTTTTTTCTTGTGCTCAGTTCTCCTAACAGAGCAGGGACCTGCACATTCGAGCTCAGAAATATGAAAGCCCTGAGGAGCAGGTGAAGAGCTTTAGGGGTGTAACAAAACACAGAAAGCTTTGGGGGCTATTTTGGGTTTGTTTGCCTTAACGCTGGGGGCTGGGTCTTTCTTGGGGGAGTGAGGAGAGCCTTAATCCACCTGCTGAAGCTGCTCTTTATAGCAAGGCTTGTAGCTGAAGGCTTGGCGAAGCAAACCTTGATCTGCTTTGAGGTGGGCAGGGGTGCGCGCAGGTGGCTCAGCTCCACATCAGCCCTTGCGGGCCATGAAAGCTGCGGATTCCACCGAGCTCCTCCCTGCTGAGCCGAACCGAGGAGGCTTCGTCCTTTTTTTCCCTTTCCTTTCCCTTCGCGTATCCTTTTTTCCTTTTTCTTTTCTTTTGTTGTATCCCCTTTCCCCTCGGAGCCTGTCTTGTGTCCCTAATTAACACCTTAAGGGGGGGGAGAGGGGGGAGGAGAAGTGAGATGCTTAAAGAGGACACGTCTGGGCAGAGCTTCTAATCTACTTCTCAGTGAGGGAGGAGACCCATTAGCAGGTGATTTCAGTGAGTAATAAGTCCATCAGCATGCAAATGACCCCAGCCCGATGAAAGGGTTGGCCGGGGAGGGTAAGAGGCCAGCTGGGCCACAAAGGGATGTTAAAAGCCTCCCCCCTTCTGAGCACCTGGCAGGGGTGTCCTCCACCTCTCCAAATCCCAGATCTAAGCGGCTGGGTGAGTCCAGAGGAGCAGCTGTGGGTGAATGGAGGGAGCTCCTGGTGGCGTGGGCAAAGCGCCAGTTTTGCATGAGAAAGCGGTGCTCGGCCAGACTGGGGGAAGCCCTTAAACGAATCCACAAAGAGGTAAAGGAAGGTGATTGCAGCTGATTGCAAAGGCCCTGGTGAGGAGCCTCGTCAAAGGCACGAAGCTGCTGCTGCGGGAAACAAAGGTTTTCCCCCTTTGAAACGACTGGGGAGTGACCCCTGGGAGTAGATGCTGCTTGTGGTGAAAGGAGGAGATGGAATCCCAGAATCTTAGAACCACAGAAGCGTTTTCATAGAACCAGAGAATTGTTTTGTTTGGAACAGACATCCAAACTCCTCCAGTCCATCGCCAACCCAACCCCACCATGGCCATCCAACCATGGCCCCAAGAGCCATGGCCACAGCTTGCTGCAACACCTCCAGCCATGGGGACTCCACCACCTCCCTGGGCAGCCTCTGCCACTCCTTGACCACTCTGGCACCAGAGAAATTGTTGCTCAGCTCCAACCTAAGCCTCCCCTGGCACAACTTCAGGCCAGTTCCTCTCCTTCTCTCACCTGAGCCTGGGGAGCAGAGCCCAACCCCCAGCTGGCTGCAGCCTCCTCTCAGGAGCTGCAGAGAGCAAGGAGGTCTCCCTCAGCCTCCTCTGCTCCACACTCAACCCCCCCAGCTCCCTCAGCTGCTCCTCCCCAGCCCTCTTCTCCAGACCCTTCCCCAGCTCTCTTGCCCTTCTCTGGCCCTGCTCCAGCCCTTCAGCTCCTTCTGGCAGGGAGGGCCCAGAGCTGAAGGCAGCACTCAAGCTGTGGCCTCCCCAGTGCTGGTTGCAGGGGAACCACAGAATGGTCCAGGCCAGAAGAGACCTCCAGAGGCCATCCAGCCCAACCCCTTGCACCCAGCAGGGACATCCTCCACTGGAGCAGGCTGCCCAGAGCCCATCTCCAGGCATGGAGCCTCAACCACCTCCCTGGGCAGCCTGCTGCAGTGCTCCAGCAGCCTCCTGGGGCAGAACTTGTTCCTCACATCCAATCTCAATCTGCTCTGCTCTGCTTTGCAGCCCTTGCCCCTGCTCCTGTCCCTGCAGGCCTTTGGGAACAGTTACAGTATCACAGAATCTCCAAGGTTGGAAGAGACCTCAAAGATCACCAAGCCCAACCTGTCACCACAGACCTCATGACTAGACCACGGCACCAAGTACCACATCCAATCCCCTCTTGAACACCTCCAGGGATGGGGACTCCACCACCTCCCTGGGCAGCACATTCCAGTGGCCAACAACTCTCTCAGTGAAGAACTTTCTCCTCACCTCAAGCCTAAATTTCCCCTGGCACAGCTTGAGACTGTGTCCTCTTATTCTGGTGCTGGGTGCCTGGGAGCAGAGCCCAACCCCCACCTGGCTACAACCTCCCTGCAGGGAGTTGGAGAGAGCAAGAAGGTTTCCCCTGAGCCTCCTCTTCTCCAGGCTAAGCAACCCCAGCTCCCTCAGCCTCTCCTCACAGGGCTGTGCCCCAGATCCCTCCCCAGCTTTCTTGCCCTTCTCTGGACACCTTCCAGCAGCTCAACCTCTTTCCTGACCTGAGGAGCCCAGAGCTGGACACAGGACTCAAGGTGTGGCCTCAGCAGTGCTGAGCATAGGGCACAAGGACTTCACTGCTCCTGCTGGCCACACTTCCTGCTGCAGGCCAGGATGCCCTTGGCCTTCTTGGCCCCCTGGGCACACTGCTGCCTCCTGTTCAGCTGCTCTCCACCAGCACCCCCAGGTCCCTTTCTGCCTGGCTGCTCTCAGCCACTCTGCCCCCAGCCTTTGGCACTACCTGGGGTTGGTGTGGCCAAAGTGCAGCCCCTGGCACTTGGACTTGTTCAGTGTCATCCTGTTGGCCTCTGCCCATCTGTGCAGCCTGGCAAGGTCCCTCTGCAGAGCTCTCCAACCCTCTAACAGCTCAACTCCTGCCCCCAGCTTGGTGTCAGCTGTAAATCTGCTGATGATGGACTCAATGCCCTCATCCAGATCATCGATGAAGATATTGAACAGGCTGGGGCCTAGCACTGATCCCTGGGGCACACCACTGGTGCCTGGCTGCCGGCTGGCTGTGGCACCATTCACCACCACTCTCTGGGCTCAGCCTCCAGCCAGTTCCTAACCCAGCTCAGAGTGCTGCTGTCCCAGCCAGGGGCTGACAGCTTGGCCAGCAGTTTGCTGTGGGGGACGGTGTCAAAGGCCTTGCTGCAGTCCAGGCAGACTACATCCACAGCCTGCCCCACATCCACCAGGCAGTCACCTGGGCATGGAAGGAGATCAGGTTGGAGAGGCAGAACCTGCCCATTCCATTCCATTCCATTCCATTCCATTCCATTCCATTCCATTCCATTCCATTCCATTCTATTTCCATGCTGGCTGGACTTGAGCCCTTGGCCATCCTTCAGTCTCTCTGCATTGATCTTTGACAAGGACATTATAGAGGATAGGCCTCAGTACTGAGTCTTGAGTAGTAAATCTGGGAAAGACAGACAAATGCCAGCAGCAGACTAGGAAAACAGTGCAGGAGAGCCTGACAAAGCCAGGATACCCCAGAAACCTGTTGCACAGCAGAGCTATGGACAGGGAAGGGTAAGGAGGTGAGGCCATGCTCCCATCCAAGGCCAGGTTCAGCAGTTCTTCTCAGGTAGACAGAGCTGACAAAGGGAGGGCATGAGAGATCTGTCAGGCAGAGAGCAACACAGAGGAGGTGCCCAATTGGTTCTGTTTCTTCCAAGGCAAGGAGGAGATGGGCTGCCAGCCAGCAGGTGTCAAGCAAAGCCCAGCTGGTGAACTGATGGCCACAAAATTCAAACTCATCCATGGTGCCACATGGGGACAAAGCAAGGGTGGAGAAGATGGAGGTTTGGATCCCACTCCTGGCCCTGGAAATCTCTAAAGGATGATTATTGGTGGTGGGAAGGATGAAGCTCCGCCTGGGGACAAGGTGAGCCCCAAAGCTGGCTTCCACCCACCCCCACCCAATGATTCTGGGCCTCTCCCTCTCCTCCCTCTCCCTCCTTCTCCCTCTCCCTCTCCCTCTCCCTCCTTCTCCCTCTCCCTCTCTCTCCTTCTCCCTCTCTCTTCCTCTCCCTCTCTCTTCCTCTCCCTCTCTCTTCCTCTCCCTCTCTCTTCCTCTCCCTCTCTCTTCCTCTCCCTCTCTCTTCTTCTCCCTCTCTCTTCCTCTCACTCTCTCTTCCTCCCCCCCTTCCTCCCTCCTCCCGTTCCTCCCTCCCCCTGTTCCTCCCTCCCCGTCTTTCTCCCTTCCTCCCTTCCTTCCTCCCTCCCTCTCTCTTATTCTTTCTTCCATTTCTTTTCTCTCTCTTTCTCTCTTTCTCTCTCCTTCCTTCCTTGCATCCCTCTCTCCCTTCCAAATTCCTTCCTTCCAAATTCCTTCCAAATTCCTTCCCTCTCTTCATTAAACCTCCTCTGAAACTCCAAGTGCCCTCAAGATGCTGCAGCTGAGAAGCGTAAAGTGATTGCACAAATTCTCCTTGGCTGGAAGAACAACCCTGGCACAGCTGCAGCTGTCTGAGCCCCATCTCACCCCTGGCCTGATGTCCTCCTGCAGCTCCAGGCTGAAGTGAGCAGCATATCCTCAGGCTGTACTGGTCATGCCCAGTGAAGGACTTCTTGTCCCAACACTTTCAGGTGATACTGAATTTTACTCTGTACTACCTGATATTCCTGAATGAGGTGAGGTTGACTGACAAAGCCTCCAATGGCATCATAAATCATAGAATCATGGAATTAGTTAGGCTGGAAAAGACCGTGCAGGTCATGGAGTCCAAGCCTTACCCCAGCACTGCCAGGTCACCATGGACCCATGGCCCTCAGCACCACAGCCACACGCCTTCGAAACCCCTCCGGGGATGGGGGCTCCACCCCTGCCCTGGGCAGCCTGGGGCAGGCCTGGACAACAGTTTTGAGACTAAATTGTTCCTCATGTCCAACCTAAACTTCCCCTGGTGCAACTGGAGGCCATTTCCTCTCATTCTGTCACTTGTTATCCCTGCCTAACTCCAGCCTCCTTTCTGTAGAGAGTCAGAAGTTCTCCTGTCCAGTTCCTTTCCTCCAAAGCCCATTAGAATATGAGTTCATCACTAAGAAGCAGAAGGCCAAAGTGTAGAAGAAAATGTTCCAAAATTAGCTCACTTGCCTCTTGGTTTGTTGTTTTGTTTGTTTGCTTTTTTTCCCATTCCTAGAGAACCAATTCTCAGACTCACAGGGTCACAGCAGGTCACATAGGAACACATCCAGACAGGGGACCCCTCCCACCAGCCCAGGTTGCTCAAGGCCTCATCCAGACTGGCCTTCAACACCTCCAGGGAGGGGGTAGCCACAGCCTCCCTGTTCCAGTGTCTCCCCACTCTCACTGCAAAGAACTTCTCCCATATCTCCAGCCTAAGAGGTCTGTGGGGTGTGGTTGGAAAGTGGAGAAGTGAAATACTACTGGAGCTGATTTCCATGAAGAATGTCTCTTGGGGGTCTCTGCTCTTCCCTCTTCAATTGTTGTCTATCCTGGACTGGGAAGACCCAGACTGCCCATCCTCCCAAAGCTTTGGCCTGCACTGATGCTTCCCTATCATGGTGGCTTTGCTGTCCCAGACATCTCAAGTTAGCGAGGCTCTAGCTGCCTGAAGCAGGAGGAGTGTTTGACCATAAATGATCACCCAGGAAATGGCATTTCTTTTGCCTGTGCAGGGGGATGAGTGATGGCCACAAGAGCAAAGAGCCCAGATCCTTCCCCTGTTTGCAGACTTGCTTCTTGCATACCACAGTCCACAGGCTGCACTCATGCAGGAGCTAAGGGAAGGGCGTGGAGGTGTTTTCAGATGGGACTTTCTTCCATTGCCATTAATGGGAAGCAGTAATCCCATGGCTCTCAAGCCTTCAGCCTAAACCCAACCCCTTTGCACAGCAGAAATCTGCTTCTCTCTGGAGCTTTTCAGCTTTTAAAAGACTGCCAAGATCACAGGGTGCCCACCACCTTCTTTCAGTTATCTTTGCTGAGGAAACTGCCCAGCCTCCTGGGAGGTTAGGGAAGGCCAAGTGTCTCTTGAGGGAGAGGCTGCTGGGCTCTATTTAGTCCTGCTGAGCCACTGAGATGGGGTGGATCAGGGGGGGGATGTTGTGGAATAAAACTTATGGCTTCCCACCAAAGCAAGCTCAAGCCCCTTCTGTGGAGAGAAGGAAGAATCGACACAAAATTCCTGGGGCAAAAGAAATAATCACTGTTTTTAACCCAAAGTGACCTGGCTTGTATGACAGACATAGGTAAAACAGAGGTGAAGAAGGAAAATCAGCTGTCACCAAAAGCCAGCACAGCACTGGGCTGTGCAGGGGCTTTGTTTTCCTGTTGACTTTGTTGGGATGCTTGAGGAAACAAGCCCAAGGTTGTTGCTGATGAGGTCAGGATGAGCAGCCAGGGTACAGACAGACCTTTTTAAGGCACAGCTCGGCCTCCTGTCTGCCTTCTTATCATGGATAAAGCTGAGATGACTGATGTGGTCTTTTGGCAGAGCCAGAGCTTCAGTTACAACCTTTGGCTCAAAAACTTCTTAAAGCCCTTAAGCTCTCCCTCCCTCGTGGTTTAGGCTGTGAGTCATGTTATGAATCTGCTCATCTACACTCTGGCTCCCAGAACATCTCCCATGTGGTTGCATCCTTACCCCCTCTTCTTCCCTGCCTCTTACAGCACCAACCTGGTGCTCAGCCAGCATGGATTTAGGAAGGGCAGGTCCTGCCTGACCAACCTGATCTCCTTCCATGCCCAGGTGACTGCCTGGTGGATGTGAGGCAGGCTGTGGATGTAGTCTGCCTGGACTGCAGCAAGGCCTTTGACACCGTCCCCCACAGCAAACTCCTGGCCAAGCTGTCAGCCCCTGGCTGGGACAGCAGCACTCTGAGCTGGGTTAGGAACTGGCTGGAGGCTGAGCCCAGAGAGTGGTGGTGAATGGTGCCACTGCCAGCTGGCAGCCAGGCACCAGTGGTGTGCCCCAGGGATCAGTGCTGGGCCCCAGCCTGTTCAATATCTTCATTGATGATCTGGATGAGGGCATTGAGTCCATCATCAGCAGATTTACAGCTGACACCAAGCTGGGGGCAGGAGTTGAGCTGTTAGAGGGTTGGAGAGCTCTGCAGAGGGACCTTGCCAGGCTGCACAGATGGGCAGAGGCCAAGGGCAGGAGATTGAACACATCCAAGTGCCAGGTTCTGCACATTGGCCACAGCGACCCCAGGCAGTGCTACAGGCTGGGGGCAGAGTGGCTGAGAGCAGCCAGGCAGAAAGGGACCTGGGGGTGCTGGTGGAGAGCAGCTGAACAGGAGGCAGCAGTGTGCCCAAGGGGCCAAGAAGGCCAAGGGCATCCTGGCCTGCAGCAGGAAGAGTGTGGCCAGCAGGAGCAGGGAAGTCTTTGTGCCCTATGCTCAGCACTGCTGAGGCCACACCTTGAGTCCTGTGTCCAGCTCTGGGCTCCTCAGGCCAGGAAAGAGGTTGAGCTGCTGGAAGGTGTCCAGAGAAGGGCAAGAAAGCTGGGGAGGGGTCTGGGGCACAGCCCTGTGAGGAGAGGCTGAGGGAGCTGGGGTTGCTTAGCCTGGAGAAGAGGAGGCTCAGGGGAGACCTTCTTGCTCTCTCCAACTCCCTGCAGGGAGGTTGTAGCCAGGCAGAGGTTGGTCTCTTCTCCCAGGCCCCCAGCACCAGAACAAGAGGACACAGTCTCAAGCTGTGCCAGGGGAGGTTTAGACTGGAGGTTAGGAGGAAATTCTACACAGAGAGTAATTGGCCACTGCAACGTGCTGCCCAGGGAGGTGGAGTACCCATCCCTGGAGGTGTTTAAGAAGAGCCTGGATGAGGCACTTGGTGTTTAGTTGATCTGATGGTGTTAGATGATAGGTTGGACTTGATTACAAAGGTCTTTTCCAACCTGGTTCATGCTAAGGTATGCTATTCTATTCTATTCTATTCTATTCTATTCTATTCTATTCTATTCTATTCTATTCTATTCTATTCTATTCCTCACAAACCAACAGCAGCTACCTTGTGGCTCTCCAAGCCTGTGCCAGGGGAGGCTTAGGTTGGAGCTGAGGAAGAATTTCTTTGGAGGCAGAGTGCTCAGGGAGTGGCAGAGGCTGCCCAGGGAGGTGGTGGAGTCCCCATGGCTGGAGGTGTTGCAGCAAGCTGTGGCCATGGCACCTGGGGCCATGATTGTTGGCCATGGTGGGGCTGGGTTGGTGCTGGACTGGAGGAGCTTGGAAGCGTTTTAAAATCCAAATGATTCTAGGATTCCACGATTCTCACTGTTGATTTGTCTACTTGATAGGTTGCTGCAAAGGTCATTTTCTCCTCCTGTTTTTGACAGGCTCTGGTACCATAATCCTTCTTTATTTCCTTTCTACCTCTTCCTAGCCCTCTCCTCATCTATCAATCAGAGAAAAAATGTTTTTATTTTCCAGATGTGCAGCCTGATGTTCTTTGTCATCCTATCCTACTGATGGGTGGAAAGCTACACATAAGCCAGCAATGTACACTCACAGCCCAGAAGGCCAGAGGACATTCTGCCCCTCTGCTGTGCTCTGCTCAGACCCCCAGGCAGTGCTGGGGCAGCTCTGGAGCCCTCAGCACAGCCAGGGAGCTGTTGGAGCAGGGCCAGAGGAGGCCACAGCAGTGCTGGCAGGGCTGGAAGCCCTCTGCTGGGAGCCAGGCTGGGAGAGTTGGCCTTGGGCAGCCTGCAGGGGAGAAGGCTGCAGGGAGCCCTCCTGGTGGCCTTGCAGTGCTCCAAGGGCCCAGCAGAAAGCTGGGGACAGACTGCTGAGCAGGGCCTCTTGTGCCAGGCCAAGGGGGGATGGTTTGGCCTGCAAGGGGGAGCTTGAGAGTGGAGAGAAGGAGAAATGTTTGGTGCTAGGGTGGGGAGAGCCTGGCCCAGGCTGCCCAGAGAGCTGGGAGCTGCCCCCATGGCTGGCAGCAGTGCAGGGCAGGTTGTGTGGGGCTGTGAGCAGCCTTCTCTGCTTGGGGATGTCCCTGCTGACTGCAGGGGCTTCGGCTGGATGACTCTTAAAGGTCCCTTCCATCCCAAGCCACATTGCTTCCATGTGGAGGTTATCCTATCCCAATTCCACCAATCCCCTGAAAATGTAGAGCCCAGACACTGAAAACTTCCAGCATATAGCCACTTCCTGTGCTGGAACCTACCCAGAACCATCATCTCACCTAACACCATCACTATACTGCCCCCAGAAGTGGTCCTCGAACACTGAGGAGCATCCCTAAGCCAAAAGGATGGAAGATAGTGGAGAGCAGAGAGAGCCTGCCTAGACTTGCAGGGTACCACCCACCCCTCTCTATTTGGTCACAAACAACTCTGCCTGCTGGATTTTATTTGTCTCCCTGAGGTCCACATTGCTCTTAAATAAAGATGATTATACCCTGCCTGGAGCTGCAGCTCACTGCAGACACTAGAAATAGCAGGCAGAGAAGTCAAGACTTCAATTAGATGCACACTGCTCAACAATTTCGTGCCTAATTGGCTTGTGGTTATTTCCCAACTAGGAACCAACCCTGTTGTGTTGAGAAGATTCTCAGTCTATCAAAACAGGGACTTGAAGAACATGTTGTGTTTTTTAAAGTGAAATGACCTAAAAAAGGAGAGTTGTGTGCTGCACGCTGGGGATGGCGCCGTGCTGGGCGCCACTTACCGCGCAGCTGCCTGCTGGCTGGGCAGTCCCAGCACCATGGGCCCCAGAGCCTCTCCTCACCTACATTCCTGTAGCCTATAAATCTTCCTCTAATCTACTTTGGCCAAGATTTGGTTCCTGATTCAGCTCCTAGACAACCTGATCTAGTTGAGCATGTCCCTGATGAGTGCAGAGTGGGTTCGTCTGGACGAATTTTGGAGGTCCCTTTCCAACACAGCCCATTCTGTGACACGGTGACAGTGCAGAAGGAACCTTGTCTAACCATCAAGGCTTTAACAGTTTCATCTCCTCATCCTTTTGCTCAATTCCAATTGTTTGGCACTACTACCCCCACAGGAAATTTTCTACATTAATTTGGGTTAGATTTGGTTCCTAATTAAACTTATAATTCATGACCAGTGGTCAGAAACATCTTCAGATCATCTTGATTTCACCCCTCCACTGCTGCAGTCAAAAAGCCTCTGCAATCCCCTCCCATCGAGACAAAGGCTGCAGAGCCTCTGCCATCCTCTCCCATCCAGACACAGCTCACAGAGCCTCTGGCAACCACTTCCATGCAGACAGAGCTCAGAGAGCCTCTGCCATCCTCTCCCATGCAGATACAGCTCATAGAGCCTCTGCCATCCTCTCCCATGCAGATACAGCTCACAGAGCCTCTGCCAACCTCTCCCATCCAGACTCAGCCTGAAGAGCCTCTGCCATCCTCTGCCATCCAGACACAGCTCACAGACCCTCTGCCATCCTCTCCCACCCACAAATCCCAAAGCCTCTGCCATCCTCTCCCATCCATATACAGCTTACAGAGCCTCTGCCATCCTCTCCCATCCAGATACTGCTCACAGAGCCTCTGCCATCCTCTCCCATCCAGACACAGCTCAAAGAGCCTCTGCCATCCTCTCCCATCCAGATACAGCTCACAGAGCCTCTGCCATCCTCTCCCATCCAGACTCAGCCTGAAGAGCCTCTGCCATGCTCTCCCTTCCAGACACAGCTCAGAGAGCCTTTGGCAACCACTTCCATGCAGACAGAGCTCAGAGAGCCTCTGCCATCCTCTCCCATCCAGACACAGATCATAGAGCCTCTGCCATCCTCTCCCATCCAGACACAGATCATAGAACCTCTGCCATCCTCTCCCATCCAGACACAGCTCACAGAGCCTCTGCCATCCTCTCCCATCCAGACACAGCTCAAAGATCCTCTGCCATCGTCTCCCATCCATATAGAGCTTACAGAGCCTCTGCCATCCTCTCCCATCCAGATACTGCTCACAGAGACTCTGCCATCCTCTCCCATCCAGACACAGATCACAGAGCCTCTGCCATGCTCTGCCATCCAGACACAGATCACAGAGCCTCTGCCATCCTCTCCCATCCAGATACAGCTCACAGAGCCTCTGCCATCCTCTGCCTTCCAGATACATTCTGCAGAGCCTCTGCCATTCTCTCCCATCCAGACACAGCTCACAGAGCCTCTGCTATCCTCTCACATCCAGACTCATCCTGAAGAGCCTCTGCCATCCTCTGCCATCCAGATAGATCTCACTGAGCCTCTGCTTCCTCTCCCATCCAGATACTTCTCACAGAGCCTCTGCCATCCTCTCCCTTCCAGACACAGGTCAAAGAGCCTCTGCCATCCTCTCCCTTCCAGACACAGGTCAAAGAGCCTCTGCCATCCTCTGACATCCAGACAAAGCTCACAAAGCCTCTGCCATCCTCTCCCATCCATATAGAACTTGCAGAGGCTCTGCCATTCCCTCTCATCCAGATACAGTCTGAAGAGCCTCTGCCATCCTCTCCCATCCAGATACAGCTCACAGAGCCTCTGCCATCCTCTGCCTTCCAGATACATTCTGCAGAGCCTCTGCCATTCTCTCCCATCCAGACACAGCTCACAGAACCTCTGCCATCCTCTCACATCCAGACTCATCCTGAAGAGCCTCTGCCATCCTCTGCCATCCAGATAGAGCTCACAGAGCCTCTGCTTCCTCTCCCATCCAGATACAGTTCACAGAGCCTCTGCCATCCCCTCCCTTCCAGATACAGCTCACAGAGCCTCTGCCATCCTCTCCCATCGAGATACAGCTGATAGAGCCTCTTCCATCCTCTCCCACCCAGATACAGCTCTCAGACCCTCTGCAATCCTGTCTAATCCAGATACAGTCTGAAGTGCCTCTGCCATCCTCTCCCATCCAGAGACACCTCGCAGAGCCTCTTCCATCCTCTCCCATCCAGACACACCTCACAGAGCCTCTACCATCCTCTCCCATCCAGATACAGCTGACAGAGCCTCTGCCATCCTCTCCCATTCAGATGCAGTCTACAGAGATTCTGCCATCCTCACCCATCCATATACAGCTCTCAGACCGTCTGTCATCCTCTCCCATCCAGACAGAGATCACAGAGCTTCTGCCATCCTCTCCCATCCAGACAGAGATCACAGAGCGTCTGCCATCCTCTCCCATACAGACACTGCCTGAAGAGCCTCTGCTAACCTCTCTCATCCAGATGCAGCCTACAGAGCCTCTGCCATCCTCTCCCTTCCAGACAAAGCTCACAGAGCCTCTGCCATCCTCTCCCATCCATATACAGCTCACAGAGCCCCTGACATCCTATCCCATCCAGACACAGCTTAGACAGCCTCTGCAATCCTCTCCCATCCAGACACAGCTCACACAGCCTCTGCCATCCTATCCCATCCAGATGCAGCCTACAGAGCCTCTGCTTCCTCTCCCACCCATATACAGCTTACAGACCCTCTGCCATCCCCTCCCATCCAGACACAGCCTGAAGAACCTCTGCTATCCTCTCCCATCCAGACACCGCTCACAGAGCCTCTGCCATGCTCTGCCATCCAGACACCGCTCACAGAGCATCTGCCATGTTCTCCCATCCAGACACAGCTCACAGAGCCTATGCCATGTTCTCCCATCCAGACACAGCTCACAGAGCCTCTGCCATGCTCTCTTATCCTTATACATATTGCAGAGCCTCTGCCATCCTCTCCCATCCAGACACAGCCTGCAGAACCTCTGCCATCCTCTCCCATCCAGACACAGCTCAAAGATCCTCTGCCATCGTCTCCCATCCAAACACAGCCTGCAGAGCCTCTGCCATTCTCTCCCATCCAGATGCAGCTCACAGAGCCTCTGCCATCCTCTCCCATCCAGAAAGCTCACAGAGCCTCTGCCATCCCCTCCCATCCTTATACATATTACAGAGCCTCTGCCATCATCTCCCATCCAGATACTGCTCACAGAGCCTCTACCACCCTCTCCCATCCAGACACAGCTCACAGAGCCTCTGCCATCCTCTCCCTTCCAGAAAAAGCTCACAAAACCTCTGCCATCCCCTGCCATCTAGATACTGCTCACAGAGCCTCTGCCATCCTCTCCCATCCAGACACAATTCACAGAACCTCTGCCATCCTCTCCCATCCAGACACAGTTCACAGAACCTCTGCCATCCTCTCCCATCCAGACACAGCTCACAGAGCCTCTGCCATCCTCTCCCATCCAGACACAGCTCACACAGCCTCTGCCATCCTCTCCCATCAAGACAAAGCACACAGAGCTTCTGCCATCCTCTCTCATCCAGAAAGCTCACAGAGCCTCTGCCATCCTCTCCCTTCCATATAGAACTTGCAGAGCCTCTGCCATCCCCTTCCATCCTTATACATCTTACCGAGCCTCTGCCATCCTCTCCCATCCAGATACAGCTCACAGAGCCTCTGCCATCCTCTCCCATCCAGATACTTCTCACAGAGCCTCTGCCATTTTCTCCCATCCAGATACAGCCTGCACAGCCTCTTCCATTATCTCACATCCAGATTCAGCTCACAGAGCCTCTGACATCCTCTCCCATCCAGATGCAGCATACAGAGCTTCTGCCATCCTCTCCCACCCAGATAGAGCTCACAGATCCTCTGCCATCCTCACCCATCTGGACACATACTGCATAACCTCTGTCATCCTCTCCCATCGAGAGGGGATGGGACACAGCTGACAGAGCCTCTGCCATCCTCTCTCATCCATATAGAGCTTACAGAGCCTCTGCCATCCTCTCCCATCGATATAGAACTTGCAGAGCCTCTGCCATCCCCTCCCATCCTGACACAGCCTGAAGAGCCTCTGCTATCCTCTCCCATCCAGAAAGCTCACAGAGCTTCTGCCATCCTTCCCCAACCAGACACAGCTCACAGGGCCTCTCCCATCCTTTCCCATCCAGAAAGCTCACAGAGCCTCTGCCATGCTCTCCCATCCAGACACAGCTCACAGAGCCTCTGCCATGCTCTCCCATCCAGACACAGCTCATAGAGCCTCTGCCATCCTCCCCCATTGTAATGGGTTGGGGCAAAGCCCCTCCTTACCACAGGGCAGAAACGACGACTCTGACAAAGGGCTTGCAAATGTCATGGAAAGTTTAAATAGGAAAACAATTTAAAACCAAACAACAATGAAAGTTTTACAGAGAACCACAAGCACCGTGACAAAGAGAGAGATCCCAGAACATACCCAAGAACATCCCATCCCCACCTAGGGGTACACCCAAAGCCCCCCAGGGCTCTTTCCTCCACCCCAACCCAGCCTTTGGCCTGTGCAGGCCCAAGGGATGCGGCTCACGCCATTTTACATAGGCTGCAGCTGGGGACGAAAGAGGAAGTGAAGACCCCGCATGGACATTTTATAGGGGAGCAGGGTATTATGGGAAACGGAATACCTGCCTGTGACCACCCCCCTGGGCTGGGCCCACCCATAAGGACCTCCCAGGTGTGTTCTGTGCAGTGGCATCTGGGCCAGCACCCAGCCTAAACCACCACATGCCACCCCTTATTCCATACCATAATCCCTGCACCCAGAACATATCATCAAACTAGAACTCTTCTGATGACATGTCTAGCAACAGTCCAGGTCTTCATCTGGGCGTCCTTCCACACAGTCTCTCATTCAGGCTCAAGTACCAGTCCATTCCAGTTCTTCTTCCTCATATGATGGAACCTCCCAGTGACACAGTCATTCTCCTGCAGTGTGAATTCCTTGTGGACTCGTTGGGACATCCTGGTCACCTGGCAATACCTCACAACTTCTCAGCCGAACCTTTGTTTGCTTTTACAGTTAATCAGCGGCTTTTTTCCACCCCTGGGGCAAGCCGGTCGGAGCAACGACCGCTTTTCTCCATCCCTCCAGGGAGCCTCAGCTGACCTCTTCCAGCTGCGGTCCGAAGCTACACAAATGCACATCACAGGCGCAACACAGGCACATCGCAGGCACATCGCCGGCACATCACAGGCACATCGCCCCCCCGGGGGGTTCACGTACCGAGGCATCACCGCATCCGATTCACAGCCCTCCCCCGGCAGAGGGGCGGCTGCAGCACAACTCGCTGAGAAGAGAAGAGGCAGAGCCAGGTGCTCGGCACCATTCTCAGAGCTTCTGCCATCCTCTCCCATCCAGATACAGTCTGCAGAGCCTCTGCCATCCTCTCATGTCCAGATAGAGCCTGCGGAGCCTCTGCCATCCTCTCCCATCCAGATACAGCTTACAGAGCCACTGCCATCCTCTCCCTTCCACATACAGCCTGCAGAGCCTCTGCCATCCTCTCCCATCCAGACACAGCCTGCAGAACCTCTACCATCCCCTCCCATCCAGACACAGCTCAAAGATCCTCTGCCATCGTCTCCCATCCAAACACAGCCTGCAGAGCCTCTGCCATCCTCTCCCTTCCAGACACAGCTCACAGAGCCTCTGCCATCCCCTCCCATCCAGACACAGCTCACAGAGCCTCTGCCATCCTCTCCCATCCAGACACAGCTCACAGAGCCTCTGCCATCCCCTCCCATCCAGATATAGCTCAGAGAGCCTCTGCCATCCTCCCCCATCCAGATACAGCTCACAGAGCCTCTGCCATCCTCTCCCATCCAGACACAGCTCACAGAGCCTCTGCCATCCTCTCCCATCCAGACACAGCTCACAGAGCCTCTGCCATCCCCTCCCATCCAGATATAGCTCAGAGAGCCTCTGCCATCCTCCCCCATCCAGAAACAGCTCACAGAGCTTCTGCCAACCTCTCACATCCAGACACAGCTCACAGAGCCTCTGCCATCCTCTCCAATCCAGATACAGCTCACAGAGCCTCTGCCATCCTCTGACTTCCAGACAAAGCTCACAGACCCTCTGCCATCCTGTCCCATCCAGATACAGCTCATAGACTCTCTGCCACCCTCTCCCATCCAGCTACAGCCAGCAGAGCCTCTGCCATTCTCTCCCTTCCAGACACAGCTCACAGAGCCTCTGCCATCCTCTCCCATCCAGCTAGAGCCAGCAGAGCCTCTGCCATCCTCTCCCATCCAGACACAGTTCACAGAGCCCCTGCCATCCTCTCCCAGACAAATCTCAGAAAACCTCTGCCATCCTCTCCCATCTAGATACAGCTCACAGAGCCTCTGCCATCCTCTCCCGTCCAGATAGAGCCTGCGGAGCCTCTGCCATCCTCTCCCATCCAGATACAGCCTGCAGAACCTCTGCCATCCTCTCCCATCCAGACACAGCCTGCAGAACCTCTGCCATCCTCTCCCATCCAGACACAGCTCAAAGATCCTCTGCCATCGTCTCCCATCCAAACACAGCCTGCAGAGCCTCTGCCATTCTCTCCCATCCAGATGCAGCTCACAGAGCCTCTGCCATCCCCTCCCATCCAGACACAGCTCACACAGCCTCTGCCATCCTCTCCCATCCAGACACAGCTCCCAGAGTCTCTGCCTTCCTCTCCCATTCAGAACCAGCCTGTAGAGCCTCTGCCATCCTCTCCCATCCAGATACAGTCTTCAGAGCCTCTGCCATCCTCCCCATCCAGATTCAGCTCACAGAGCCTCTGCCATCCTCTCCCATCCAGACACAGCTCACAGACCCTCTGCCATCCTATCCCTTCCTGACAAATCTCACAGAGTTTCTGCCATCCTGTCCCACCCAGATACCACTCACAGAGGCTCTTCATCCCCTCCCATCCAGATAAAGCCTGCAGAGGCTCTGCCATCCTCTCCCATCCAGATACAGCTCACAGAGCCTCTGCCATCCTCTCCCATCCAGACACAGCTCAGAGAGCCTCTGCCATCCACTCTGTGACCATTTGAGGCTGTCCCCTTAAGAAAGGGAATATGGTGGACGGATGTTTGTAAACGAAAAAGATGGATCTAAACTAATTTCATTGGTAGATTGGGAGGAAGCACCTTCTGAACTGGGAGTGCAGCAGAGTTTCCTGGGAATTCCTGCACTGTTACAGTCAGTTCTGTCTTCCCCTCCTTCAGCAGCAGCTCGCTGTTCCTGGGCTTTTGGCCAAGGCTTGACCTTGAAACTGATAAACTGCAAGGCCTGTATTAACCGCTTTCCAATTACACATATCTGCTTCTAACTTTTTCCTCTTTTCTCTCTTTTCTAACCCTATCTTGGGAAAGGGGGAGAGAGGGGGGAGCAGAGGTGGGGAAGCCCCTCAGCAGAGGGGGGAACTCTCATTTCTGTTCTGCTTTGTTTTATATTTCCGTATATACTGTAAATATTGCAAATTTGTATACATTTCCCTGCGTTTCCCTGCTTTGTAAATATACAGCTCCATTGCTTTGCTAATTCAACTGTGAATTTTTTTTCCCTTTCCCTTCAATTTTCATTTCCTTTACTTTACAGGGGGGAGGGAGGAGGCTTTTTGGCCTTACCCTTCCAACACCACGACATTTTTTTTCTTGGCTTATCCAAGGTGCGGCAGATAATTAGCTTAACTTATTACTTGATTGATTTAGTGCTTTCTAGCTGAATTAGCAAACATGAAGGTGTTGTGGTTTGTAGAACCGCTATTCTTCTCAATTTTTGGGGCTCTGGTTTACAGATATTGTTTGGGTTTGATTTTGGATTACCTGGGTAAATAATTGGTGCGGACAATTTATCTGTGGCTTATGTATAGAGTTAGGCTATGGTACGGAAAATGTATTGATTTATTATGGCCAGTGAGATACAGAAATGTTACCTCCACCACTCTCCCAATTGAGATAAAGGGTTTTAAGAGTCCACCGTAGGAGAGGGTAACTTTAGGTGATGTCTGGGATCCAAAGGTGATTTATTTGGTGTCTGTGATCCTGCTCTCGGTGATAATTAACGTGTATCTCCTGATTTCTTTGCGGCGAGAGAGAAAGGTGTCCAGACCATGTTTTGTTATTAAAACTAGATCAAAAGGAAAATGCCGTGGCTCTGGGTCAGTCCCAGAGTCATCTAGCGATGAGGAGAATCTCTGTCAGTTAAAAAGAAAGCTAAGAAGTTAATTGGAAAGGCTGCTTTAAATGACTTTGCTGCTGATTCTGGCAAGCTGCCAAGGGCAGCGGCTGGTATCAACATGGCGCCTACTCCTTCTCCTACCCCTTCTCGTCCTCCTTCTTCTCTGTCGGCCGTTAACAGAGCAACGGCATTTCCGCCCACTCTCTTGGTGGGACCAGAAGTCACTGCCCCAGCAGCTGATTTGTCTCAGGAGCTGTCAGCTTCCATTAAGGTGGCTGTAAATTCAAACACAGCTCCAGTTAAGGTGGCTGTTTTAAAGCCTAGAGGTCGAAAGACCAAAGATGGAGAAGAAGAGCTAGAGACTGATCCTGGTGAGGGGCCCTCCACTCTAAGAAATCCTGCTGAGGAAGAAGAGAAGATTTGTTTTAAAGATCTTGCTAACCTAGTGAGAGAAAAGCAGGATAGAGATGAAGCTAGGAAAGGAGCTGGCAACGGTGGTTCTCAGCTTAAAGAGATCCTTGAGAAAATGACAGGAGGTTTATTAGGAAAAAAGTTCAGGGAGAAGAAGAGGAAGATGATATTTTAGAATGTCCCTCACTACGTGAGGAATTGCAAAATGCCCGTAAAGATTTCACCAGGGCAGATAAGGAGCCTGTTCTAGCTTGGCTTAGCAGGCATTATGATACAGGTGCTCCAGCTCTAACAGTTGGAGACAAGTCAGCAGCTCAGTTAGGAACTCTCTCGAGGGATAATGGAATAGATAGACATCTAGGCAGGGCTCTCGGTAAGGTTAATCTGTGGATACGCCTTTTAATGGCGGTTGCCCTGAGATACCCTTCCCGAGATGATCTTCCATGGAATCCTAAACCCTGAACTACCATAGATGAGGGAATTAAGCACCTGAGAGAATTTGCTGTTAGAGAGCTACTCTATGGTGAACATGAAACTCTGAATCCTGATGACATTCCTGTGGGTATTGATCTTGCTAAAAAGATCATCAAACTTGCTCCTTCTAATTATGCAAACATTCTGGCAAGCAGAATTGTGTCAAGAAATTATGGTGGAGCTTCTTCTGCGGTTGGCCAATTCAGTGATCAAATGAGACAATTGGAGGATAGCATGACACGTGGTTCTTTGGTTTCAGCCATTCAAACTATGTCTGGAGATATACAGAATAGCATAAGAGAGTTAAAGGATGAATTTAGAAATTCCATATCCCAATTGGCACAAAGGGATAATTTCAATTCTTCCTCCAGGTGGATACAAGTTTCATCTGTGAGGAATACACGTCCTCCAAGGAGGTCATTCCAAAACAGATCAAATCAAAACAGACCACCAAGGCAGTCACGTAGAACTATTTGGATAACTCTGCGTGATCAGTTTGGTGAGAACATGAACCGCTGGGATGGCCAACCAACTTCTAATCTTTTCAGGAGACTGAGGGAACTGCAAAGTGGCAGAACCCGAGGTAGCAATACCAGAAGGGTAGCTGTTACTTCCACAGTTCCCCAGAACAACTCTAGTAGCTCCAACAGTGCCTCCAGTTATAACATGCAAAGCTATAACACTGCACACTGTGCGCAATGCACATGTGGGCATGTTCCCCATAACTAGGGGTGCCCTGCCTCCCGCCAGGGGGAGGAGAGGGATAACAGAGATAATAGAATCTATTGGGATGTGTACATCCAGTGGCCTGGCACTTCACAATTTCGGAAGTACAGGGCCTTGGTTGACACAGGAGCTCAGTGCACCATAATGCCATCAAATTACCAGGGATCAGAGTCTATAACTATTCTGGGAGTCACTGGTGGATCTCAAGAGTTAAGTAAGGTGGAGGTTAATATAAGTTTAACTGGTAAACAATGGAGGAAGCATACAGTTGTGACCGGACCTGACGCACCTTGTTATTGGGAATTGATTTTCGGAGAGAAGGGCGTTTCAAAGACCCTAGAGGTTACACATGGGCTTTTGGAGTAGCTTCAATAGAAATTGATGGACAAAACTTGAAGCTGACTGCTAGGCCTGAGCTTTCTGATGAATCTGCAGTTGTGGGACAACATAAGATACAGGACATTAAATTGCCGGTTGCTTCTCAGACTGTGCATCACAGACAATGCAGAACCAACCGTGACTCTTTGTTGCCCATTCAGAATCTGATTCGTCAGTTGGAGAGTCAGAAAGTCGTCAGCAAAACTCATTCCCCTTTCAACAGTCCAGTGTGGCCTGTGCAGAAGCAGAATGGAGACTGGCGTCTGATGGGCGACTACCGAGCCCTAAATGAAGTGACACCACCTATGAGTGCAGCAGTACCAGACATGATGGAGCTACAGTATGAGCTGGAATCCAAAGAGGCCAAATGGTATGCTACTATAGACATTGCTAATGCATTTTTCTCTATTCCCATAGCAGAGGAATGCAGGCCTCAGTTTGCTTTCACCTGGAGAGGAATCCAGTACACTTTCAACAGGCTGCCAATGGGCTGGATCCACAGCTCAAGCATCTGTCATGCAGTGATCCATGATGCTCTGGAGAAAGGTGGTGCTCCAGAACACATCCAGTTCATCGATGATATCATCATCTGGGGTAAAACTGCTGAGGAAGCCTTCGAGAAAGGTAACAAAATCATTGACATTCTTCTGAATGCAGGTTTTGCCATCAAGCGAGACAAGGTGAAAGGACCTACCACAGAGATTCAGTTTCTGGGAGTGCGGTGGCAGGATGGACGCCGACACATTCTAGTGGATGTGGTAAATAGAGTCTCTACCATGGCAAATCCCACCAACAAGCAAGAGACCCTACGTTTCTTGGGGATAGTGGGATTTTGGAGACTGCACATTGCTGGATACAGTCAGATTGTGAAACCTCTGTATGATGTGACTCGAAAGAGAAACCATTTCCACTGGGGACCTGAACAACAAGCAGCCTTTGACCAGATAAAGCAAGAGGTAATTCAAGCAGTGGGTCTGGGACCTGTTTGAGATGGTCCAGACATTGAGAACATTTTGTACACGGCTGCAAGTGACAATGGTCCCACCTGGTGCTTGTGGCAGAAAGCTCCAGGTGAGACACATGGACAAGCTCTTGGTTTCTGGAGTCGAGGTTACAGAGGTTCAGAGGCTAATTATACTCCAACAGAAAAAGAGATTCTAGCTGCCTATGAAGGAGTAAAAGCATCTTCTGAAGTGATTGGAACTGAATCACAACTTCTCTTAGCTCCCAGATTACTAGTTTTGAATTAGATGTTCAAAGGCAAAGGCTCCACACCACATCATGCCGCAGACTCAACATGGTCTAAATGGATGGCTCTGATAACACAGAGAGCTCGAATGGGAAATCTTGAAAGACCTGGTCTAGTGGAGGTGATCTCAAGTTGGCCTGAAGGTACCAACTGTGCTAAACCTCCAGAGGAGAAAGTAGCTCGTGCTGAGGAAGCTCCTCCTTACAATGACCTTTCTGATGATGAAAAGAAATATGCTTTGTTCACAGACGGTTCCTGTCATCTTGTTGGAAACAAGTGAAGGTGGAAGTCTGCAGTGTGGAGTCCAACGCACCGAGTTGCAGAGGCGAAAGATGGAGAAGGAGAATGCAGTCAGTTCGCAGAGGTAAAAGCTGTCCAGCTAGCTCTCGACATAGCTGAATGTGAGAGATGGCCAAAGCTTTATCTCTACACCGACCCATGGATGGTAGCCAATGCTCTGTGGGGTTGGCTAAAGAACTGGAAGAAGAGTGGTTGGCAGAGAAAAGGAAAACCCAGTTGGGCAGCAGACCTGTGGCAGGACATTGCTGATTGAATCAAGAGAATTCCAGTGAAAGTGAGACACATCGATGCTCACATTCCTAAGAGTAAAGCTACTGAGGAACAGCAACACAACCATCAGGCAGATCTAGCTGCAAGAGTTTCTCAAGCAGACATGGACTCTAATCTTGATCTCTACTGGAAACACTGAGGTGAGATATTCTTAGCTCGGTGGTCTCATGATTCATCAGGACATCAAGGCAGAGATGCAACATACCAATGGGCTCGTGACAGATCCATAGACATTTCCGTGGATGCTATCACACAAGTCATCCATGACTGTGACATTTGTGCTGCTATTAAGCAGGCAAAACGACTTAAGCCCTTGTGGTATGGTGACAGATGGTCCAAGTACAAGTGTGGTGAAGCTTGGCAGATTGACTACATCACTCTACCATGTTCTCGTTCTGGTAAGCAATACGTGCTTACTATGGTAGAGGCAAACACTGGATGGTTGGAAACTTACCCAGTTCCTCATGCAACTGCACGCAACACCATTCTCGGTCTGGAGAGACAGATCCTGTGGAGACACGGAACTCCAGAGAGGATTGAGTCAGACAACGGAACTCATTTCAAGAACAACCTTGTAAAGAACTGGGCAAAAGAGCACGGTATTGAGTGGATATTCCATATTCCCTACTATGCACCAGCTGCAGGGAAGATTGAACGCTACAACAGTTTGTTGAAGACCACTCTTAAAGCCATGGGGGGTGGATCTGTGAAAAACTGGGAAAAGCATTTAGCACAAGCAACCTGGCTGGTAAATAGTAGAGGTTCAGTGAACCGAACTGGACCTGCACATTCAGATCTGCTACGGAAAGTAGAAGGTGATAGAGTTCCTGTTGTTAGAGAAAAGAATCTGTTAGGTAAAACTGTTTGGGTATTTTCTCCCTCAGGAGAGGCTAAACCTGTCCGAGGGGTGGTTTCAGCTGAAGGTCCGGGTCACACTTATTGGGTAATGCAAGAGAATGGTGAAATTCAGTGTATTCCACAAAGAAATTTAACTTTAGCTTAGAGAGTTTAATTTCAAACTGTTGTGCATCTAAAGGAGGAATCTACGAGGAATCTATGGTGCACGAACCCTGAGATCCCTGAGAGCCCTGAGTCAACTAAGAGACCCTGAGATTCCCTGTTTTCCTTTTCTTTGCTTCGTCAGTGAAGAAACAAACTGTTTTCCATTTTTCTCATTTCCTGATTTTCTTGGACTTCTGAATCATCTACATCTGAGTATAGCCGGAATGGGCTATGAACTTTACTTACGAACTATAAATATCGTCTTGGATTGGATGGACAATATGAACAGCCAATGAAATTGTTTAGAAGGGGTGGACTGTGACCGTTTGAGGCTGTGCGTTTAAGAAAGAGACAGTGCTGGGACACTCTGGCTGAATGTTTTGGAATATTAATGAAAACAATCAGATATTATAAACGAATTTCATTGGTGGATTGGTAGAATGCAACTTTAAGTTTTGGGTTCAGTTGGAACTTTTCTCAGTTTGCTCCTTTCCTTCTCCCTTTCCAGCCCATCTGCTTCTGGGTTCCCTGCCAGAGTGACCTTGAACAGATAAGCATGTGGCCTATTAATATTCTGCTTTATTAATAACTGCTCCTTTTCTCTCTTTCTAACCCTCTTTGGGAAAAAAGGGGAGAGAAGGGGGTACAGGGGAGGAACCCTCCTCTGTCACGGAGGAGGGAATTTCGTTCCTGTATTGTTTTTTTTTTTTACTTTGCTGTATATTTCTGTATATATGTTGTAAATACTGTAAATTGTGTACATATCCTGCATTTTCCACATTGCTTGTAAAATATAGCATTTTCCCTTTTGCTTCTCCGGTTGGGCTAGCTGTGGTTTTTCTTCCTCTTTGTGGGGGAGAGGAGGCTAGGCCTTCTCTCCAAACCACCACATGTCTCCTGCTGAAGAAGAGATGTCTGCTGCTAAGAGCCTGCCACATTTGCTCCGACCAATGTGCAAGTATCTAAAGAGGAGGAACAGGAAATGACTACCCAAGGTTTGCCAGATGCCAGCTGAACTCCAACCCCCTTCCAATCATCTTTTGAGCCCAAATTACTAAAATCTGTGATCTGGAGTTAAACATAGCAAGAAGCAAATCGCACAGGGCAAGGGCTGGCTTGGCTTGGGTCTCTGCTTTGGTTTGCTGACCTTGGAATAACTCTGCCTCTTTATTTGGGGCTGGGAAGTACAGAAGGACTTGTAGGGGTTGCAGAGGCTCAGTATCTCCCAGGACTTGCTCCACGTTTGGTGCTATGAGGCCCTTGATGGTAGGTTAGGAGTTCTGCAGGATGCACACAGTGTACTTAGGGATGTGTGGGAATGAGAAACTGCAGCTGAGGGGATTTCAATGGAGATACTTTCATTAAAGCCTGGATGGATACACATGCAAACTGGGGTGCATTAAGAAGTATGGCCAGCAGGTTGAGGGAGGTTCTCCTTCCCCTCCACTGTCAGGCCCTAGTCAGGCCACATCTGGAGTATTTGGTCCAGGAAGAGGGACAGGGAACTACTGGGGAGAGAGAGCAGAGGCTACAGCAGTACTGAGGGGCCTGGAGCAGCTCTGGGGCAAAGGCTGAGAACCCTGGGGCTGAGAGCCTGCAGAAGAGCAGCCCCAGAGGGCAGCTGAGCAATGCTCAGCAAGAGCTAAAGGAGCTGTGGGGGGCAAGAGGCTGGGGCCAGGCTCTGTTGAGTGGTGCCCAGGGCCAGGGCAAGGGGCACAAACTGAAACCCAGGAGGTTCCATCTGATGATGAGGAACCTTCTGAGATACAATTCTGCATTTAGATTCTGTGTTGCTGTATAGAGAGTACCATTCTGTGTACCAACATTTCCTTTTCACTTGGGAATGAAGCATAGTGGGGGGAGGGGAAATGAGGGTGGGAAACACCAAACAAGTCCTCTGGCTCCAAAATGCAATGAAAAATTCCACTCCCAAGCTTCCCTCTGCTTTGAAATGGGGAGTCCTACAACAGTAGTGTTTTCCTCCCCTGCTTCATCACGTTGTTGGATGCAGTTGAAGGCAAAGCTTGCATGAGCCTCGTGCTGCAAATCAAACCGTTTCCATGGCAGACAAGGCTGCTTTGAAGGGACCACCTACCCTAAACATCGTCCTGAAAGCTTGAAGCATCCAAGGGGTAAACGATAAACAGATGAGCAGGGAGCAACCCCCAAATTTCACAGACTTGTAACTTTAACTTTCTGCATGTGTGGGAGAGAAGGGCCTTTGGAAGGAGCTGTTTGCCATTAACAGCATCCAGTTATTTATAGGCACAGCACCCAGCTCCAGTGGGAGACCTGCGAGATGGAGGATGTCCCTGCTGACTGCAGGGGGGTTGGGCTGGGTGACCTTTAGAGGTGATTCTGTGACTGTATCATTCCATGATTCTATGCTGCTGCTACTCCTCAGCTGCTCTTTCATTCACTGCAATAGTATGATAGTATAGTATCAGTCAGGGCTGGAAAGGACCACAAGGATCATGTAGTTCCAACCCCCCTGCCATGGGCAGGGACACCCCACACTAGATCAGGCTGGCCAGAGCCTCAGCCAGCCTGGGCTTAAACACCTCCAGGGATGGGGCCTCAACCACCTCTCTGGACAACCCATTCCAGGGCTTCACCACTCTCATGGGGAAGAACTTCCTCCTCACCTCCAGCCTCAATCTCCCCACTTCCAGCTTCATTCCATTCCCCCTAGTCCTATCACTACCTGAGATCCTGAGCAGTCCCTCCCCAGCCTTCCTGTAGCCCCCTTCAGATACTGGAAGGCCACAATGAGGTCACCTGGGAGCCTTCTCTTCTCCAGACTGAACAGCCCCAACTCCTTCAGTCTGTCCTCATAGCAGAGGTGCTCCAGCCCTCTGCTCATCCTCCTGGCCCTTCTCTGGACACCTTCCAGCACCTCCGGATCCCTCTTGTAATAGGGGCTCCAGAACTGGAGGCACGACTCCAGGTGGGGTCTCCCCAGAGCTGAGCAGAGGGGGAGAATCACCTCCCTTGCCCTGCTGGCCACACTTCTCCTAATGCAGCCCAGGATCTGATTGGCTTTCTGGGCTGCAAGTGCACACTGAGAGCTCCTGTTGAGCTTCTCCTCCCCCAGCACCCCCAAGTCTCTCTCCTCAGGGCTGCTTTCCAGCCAGTCCCTGCCCAGCCTGGATTTGTGCCTGGGATTGCCTTGACTCAGCTGCAGGACCCTGCCCTTGGTCTTGAACCTCATGAGGTTGGCTTGTGCCCACCTCTCCAGCCTGTCCAGGTCCCTCTGGATGGAACCCTTCCCTCCAGCGTGTCTGCTGCACCACACAGCTTGGTGTCATCAGCAAACTTGCTGAGGGTGCACTCAATGCCACTGTCTATGGCACCCACAAAGATGTTGAACAAGCCTGGTCCCAGGACTGATCTCTGAGGGACTCTGCTTGTCCCTGGCCTCCCCTGGGACATGGAGCCATTGACATCCACTCTTTGGGTGCAGCCATCAAGCCAGTTCTGTATCCATCTGGTGGTCCACCCATCAAACCCATGTGTCACCAGCCTGGAGCCCAGGATGTGGTGCAGGACAGTGTCGAAGGCTTTGCTCAGGCCCAGGTAAACGACATCAGTTGCTCTCCCCTCAGCTATGAATGTTGTCACCTGTTCAGAGAAGGCCACCAGGTAGGTCAGGCAGGATTTGCCCTTGGCGAAGCCATGCTGACTGTTCCAAATCACCTCTTCACTCTTCTTCTGAGTCAGTAGTGTGGCTTCCAAGTTTGTTGGTCATGGCAGCAAATTTGTGCACTTGATGGCCCTGGATCGAGTTTTGTTGTTGGCCTTATGGAAGGCATCCATCACGTTCTGACCCCTCCAGCAGACTGTCTTATGCTGGAATACAGGTGTCAGTTTTGGGCCCTCAGTGAATACTGGGTTCTGATGGGGGCCCACATTACTGGATAGACATAGAGTGGCTGGAGAGTGTCCAGAAAAGGGCAACACAGCTGATGAAGGTTTTGGAGAGCACGTCTTAATAGGAGAGGCTGAGGGAGCTGACGTTTCATAGTGTGGAGAAGAGGAGGCTGAGGGGAGACCTTGCTGTTCTCTACAGCTCCATGGAAGGAAGGTGGAGTGAAGCTGGTGTTGACCTCTTCTCCCAGGTAACTAATGACAGGAGAAGATGTAATGGCCTCAGGCTGGGGGAGGGGGGTTTGGAAGAGACCTGTGGAGCTCATCCAGCCCAAGCCCCTGCTCCAGCAGGGCACCCGCAGCAGTTTGCCCAGCAGCACAGTGCCCAGGGGGGGTTGGAAGCTCTCCACACCAGGAGACTCCACAACCTCTCTGGGCAGCCTGCTCCAGGCCTCCAGCAGCCTCACAACAAACAACTTTCTCCTGCTGCTCAGCTCCAACCTCCTGCCTGCCACTCTGTGCCCCTTGCCCCTTGGCCTGGCCCTGGGCACCACTCAGCAGAGCCTGGCCCCAGCCTCTTGCCCCCCACAGCTCCTTTAGCTCTTGCTGAGCATTGCTCAGCTGCCCTCTGGGGCTGCTCTGCTGCAGGCTCTCAGCCCCAGGGCTCTCAGCCTTTGCTGCTCCCAGAGCTGCTCCAGGCCCCTCAGCAGCTTCCCAGCCTGCCCTGGGCTCTCTCCAGCACTTCCCTGCCTCAGGAACTGGGGAGCCCAGGACTGGACACAGGACTCCAGCTGTGGCCTGACCAGGGAGGGAAGAACTTCCCTTGCCCTGATGCCCACACTCTTGGTGCCCCCCAGCACCCCATTGGCTTCCTGGCCACCAGGGCACCTTGCTGGCTCATGGGGAACTTGTTGGTCCCCAGCACTCCCAGGTCCTGCTCCCTGGAGCTGCTTCTCAGCAGGTCTCCCCTCCCCTGTCCTGCTGCAGGAGGTTCTTCCTCCCCAGGGGCAGGAGCCTACCCTTGGCCTTGGTGAGCTCCAGGAGGTTCCCTCTGCCCAGCCCTGCAGCCTGCCCAGGTCTGGCTGGATGGCAGCACATCCCAGCCTCTGCTGCCAGTGCTGTGCCAGCAGATAGCTGGGGGAGCCTCCACTCTGTCTCTTCATCCAGGTCATTGATGCTGGTGTTGAAAAAGACTGGACCCAGTACTGACCTCTCAGGACCACCATAAGTTGCAGTCCTCCAACTAGACTGCCCCACTGATGAGACCCCTCTGAGCTGCGTCCTTCAGTCAGTTCTCACCCACCTGACTGTCTGCTCATCCAACCTTAAGCCTCTCTACGAGGATGTCGTGCAAGGGAGTGTCCAAAGCCTTGCTGAAGTCGAGGTAGCCACCATGCACTGCTGTCCCAGCTGGTCACAGCATCAGGGAAGGCTATCAGAGTGGATGACCTGGCCAACAAATCAATATGGCATCCACTAGTGAGATGTGTCTCGTTGGCTGTGCTGTGCTCCAGTATTCCACCACGGGAGTGTGGTGAAGTTTCTCCTGCTCATGGCCCACAGTCACCTCCTCATGGTGAGGGTGATTCTTGCTAACTAATAATCCATGATGAGATTCCTTATCGAGCTCCCCCTTCTGCACCAGGGGAGTGCTGGTGAGCAGCACAGTGAGGGCTGGAGCTGCTCTGCTATGAGGACAGACTGAAGGAGTTGGGGCTGTTCAGTCTGGAGAAGAGACAGCTCCGAGGTGACCTAATTGTAGCCTTCCACAGGGGGGTTGGAACTAGATGATCCTTGTGATCCTTTCCAACCCTGACTGATTCTATGATACTATCACAGTACCACCAAGGTTGGAAGAGACCTCAAAGATCACCAAGTCCAACCTGTCACCACAGACCTCATGACTAGATCATGGCACCAAGTACCACATCCAATCCCCTCTTGAACACCTCCAGGGATGGGGACTCCACCACCTCCCTGGGCAGCACATTCCAATGACCAATGACTCTCTCCGTGAAGAACTTTCTCCTCACCTCCAGCCTAAACCTCCCCCGGCACAGCTTGAGACTGTGTCCTCTTGTTCTGGTGCTGGTTACTTGAGAGAAGAGACTAAGTCCCTCCTGGCTACAACCCCAATTCGAGGGGGTGGGGTCTCCCCTGAGCCTCCAGGCTAAGCAACCCCAGCTCCCTCAGCCTCTCCTCACAGGGCTGTACTCAAGGCCTCTTTATGAAATAAGGGCCAAGGAGTATCAGAGGCAAAATGTCAACAATTTCCTGTGGAGAGCTGAAAGCATCTTGATCTTAGCAGGCTAACATTCCCTGCATCCTGGATGCAAAATGATTTTTGTGCAGGTGTGTAGAAAATTTCTATGGATTTACAATTTATTCTGCCTTGAATTTGAAATGCCTTCTGTCCTGGCCTGCAGAGAATCCCCAGGGGGAGTCCCCAGGGCTGCCACCACTCTTCTCACACTGGGTTGTAGATCCCACTGATGCCACACTGAAATCTCTCTTTGTATTGATAGTTAGGAGGTTTTACATGACTTTAATTCTAAAAATGTTTAAATTTGTTTTAGTATTTGTCCAACAATTTTTGTGTCAATACCTGGGTGTTAAAGCTATTTCTAGACTCCCTTTTATTTTGTTTTTTGTATTTAATATTTTATGTCTGTGGATAATTTCCCAATTGCTGGTGATGGTAAAATGATTTTTAGATCATCACTTTTAATTATTTTCAGATGGCTTTAACTTTTAGTTTTTTTCATATTCATGGCTGGAAAACTTCTATGGATGTTAAAATTATGTTTGTGTATTTCCTTAATGAATTTATCAGGAGCCAGCTGTGTGGTCTGGGGGCCAAGAAGGCCTAGGGCATCCTGGCCTGCAGCAGGAAGAGTGTGGCCAGCAGGAGCAGGGAAGTCCTTGTGCCCTGTGCTCAGCACTGCTGAGGCCACAGCTTGAGTCCTGTGTCCAGCTCTGGGCTCCTCAGGTCAGGAAAGAGGTTGAGCTGCTGGAAGGTGTCCAGAGAAGGGCAGCAAAGCTGGGGAGGGGTCTGGAGCACAGCCCTGTGAGGAGAGGCTGAGGGAGCTGGGGTTGCCTAGCCTGGAAAAGAGGAGGCTCAGGGGAGACCTTCTTGCTCTTTCCAACTCCCTGCAGGGAGGTTGTAACCAGGAAGGGGTTGGTCTCTTCTCCCAGGCCCCCAGCACCAGAACAAGAGGACACAGTCTCAAGCTGTGCCAGGGGAAGTTTAGGCTTGAGGTGAGGAGAAAGTTCTTCACAGAGAGAGTCATTTGCCTTTGGAATGTGCTGCCCAGGGAGGTGGTGGAGTCCCCATCCCTGGAGGTGTTCAAGAGGGGATTGGATGTGGTACTTGGTGCCGTGGTCTAGTCATGAGGTCTGTGGTGACAGGTTGGGCTTGGTGATCTTTGAGGTCTCTTCCAACCTTGGTGATTCTGTGACACTGTGGCATATTGTTTGGCCAATCATTTGTACATTGATGATTGGAGCACTTGCATGGCTGTTGGGAGTCTCTGGAGTGCTTTCTGGAGGGCTTTGGTGTTGATACTTAGAGAATTCAGCCGGAGGGGAAAGTAATTTTTACGTCGATTTTTAATTCTTTCCTGCTTGTTTCAAACCTCATCTTTAGATCACTCCTCATTTTAAGCATCCATATAAAAATACCCTACAAAATTAGAAAAAAAAAATGTTTTTACAATCCATTTCCACTTTCTAAATGCCAACATCAAAATACTGCAAAAAAAACCCACATTTCAGCAGCACTATAAAAAAGTAGTCTTTAATGCTGTAGGCAGCTTCTGAATATCAATACAGAAATTGTTTTAAAGCCCACATAAAAATAAGTTTAAAAATAACTGAAAACAATTAAAAGCAATCTAAAAATAATTTTTATATATATATATTTATATAGATATTTATATTCCTATGGATGAAAAATTATTTTTAATATATACAATTATATATCATAGTGTCACAGTATCAGTCAGGGTTGGAAGGGACCACAAGGATCATCTAGTTCCAACCCCCCTGCCATGGGCAGGGACACCCCACACTAGATCAGCCTGGCCAGAGCCTCATCCAGCCTGGGCTTAAACACCTCCAGGGACGGGGCCTCAACCACCTCTCTGGACAACCCATTCCAGGGCTTCACCACTCTCATGGGGAAGAACTTCCTCCTCCCCTCCAGCCTGAATCTCCCCACCTCCAGCTTCATTCCGTTCCCCCTAGTAGATAGATAGATAGATTTATATTTTTATAGTATATATTTTATTTATTTAGTTTTATTTATATTTATATAATAATACATTTATATTTTATATAAATATATATCTTTATATTCCCATGGGTGAAGAATTATTTTTATATATATAAAAATTATATATATATATATATATATATATACACATAAATACATTATAAATATACATATACATATAAATACATTTCCTTACTGTCAAAGAAGGGGCAAGGAAGCATCACAAAATGATAGAGCATAGAATTCTTTAGACTGGAAAAGATCATAGAATCACAGAACGGGTTGGGTTGGACCAGCTCCAAGCCCCTGCCATGGGCAGGACCCCTCCCACCAGCCCAGGTTGCTCCAGGCCTCATCCAGCCTGGCCTGCAACCCCTCCAGGCAGGAGGCAGCCACAGCCTCCCTGGGCAACCTGTGCCAGAGTCTCCCCAGCCTCACTCTCAACATTTTCGTCCTCCTCTCCACTCAATCTCTCCTCTCCCAGCTCAAAGCCATTGACCCTGGGCCTGGCCCTCCCAGATCTTGTCCAAAGTCCCTTTCGTGCTGGCTTTTTATGCTCTGCAACTGGGGCATGCCTTAAGAGTGATTCCAGAAGGTCTGCAAAGCTGAAGGAAACCTTGGGGTTGTGCTGTTTCTCCAAATATCTGGAATTTTGTCTCTTTTTCATAGAATCACAGAGCTGTTCCTGGTGGAAGAGACCTTCAAGATCATTTAGCCTAACCTTCACTTTAAGACCCCCATGGCCACAGTACCCTTCCAACTCTCTTTCTGGGCACCTGGGCTCCCAAGTGTTCTGTCAGCAGCTTTGGGCTGGAAGGAAGGCTGAAGAAGGAGAAGATATTGTTAAATTCCACCTTAAAGAACCATTGCCTATGCAGAAACTGCTCTCCATCCTGCAGCGTCCTGGTGGATTGCCTTCAGCTAAACCACATGTCGAAATTACAGGGTTCAAATTGTTCTGAAGGGAGATAGAAAAACAAACCTCAGCTCCACAGTGGCTCCCTTCATGTTTTGGCTTTGCTTCCACTGGTCAAAAAAGAAAACCTTTTTGTTTTGATGCTTTCACAGAACCACAGAATGAAAGGGTTGGAATGGGTTGGAAGGGAGCTCCAGAGCTCAGCCAGCCCAGCCCCCTGTACCCAGCAGGGACATCCTCCACTGGAGCAGGCTGCCCAGAGCCCTCTCCAGCCTCAGCTGGAATAGCTCCAGGCAGGGAGCCTCAACCACCTCCCTGGGCAGCCTGCTGCAGTGCTCCAGCAGCCTCCTGGGGCAGAACTTGTTCCTCACATCGAATCTCAATCTGCTCTGCTCTCCTTTCAAGCCCTTGCTCCTGCTCCTGTCCCTGCAGGCCTTTGGGAACAGTCCCAGAATTCAGGTCCTGGCAGGCTGCTCTAAGGTCCCCCTGGAGCCTTCTCCTCTACAGGCTGAACAGTCCCAGCTCCCTCAGCCTGTCCTCACGGCAGAGCTGCTCCAATCCCCTGATCGTAGCATTATGGAATCACAGCATAATGAAATAGTTTGGATTGGAAAAGCCCTCCATGATCATCCAGTCCAAACATCAACCCAGCACCACCATGGCCACTAAACCATTTCCCCAGGTACCATGGGTACACCTTGCTGGAACTCCTGCAGGCATGGGGACTCCACTGTGTAGCTCTAATTTGCACCCAAACTCCTGTGGAACAATTCAAAAAGTACCCCAGGTGTCACCAGAGCTGTGCTGGCAGCTGCTCCCAGCTTGTCCAGGCTCAGGCTGCAGAGGCTCAGGCCAGGCTAATAATTGGCTGGGGAAGTCTGAGGGAGCAGCTGGCAGAAGTGGTAGGGCTGAGTCCATGCCCAGTGGGCATCCCTGGCACCACCTGCCCTTGCTTTTTTTAGCTTGCAAGAAGGAGAGCCACACCTTGCCCTGAAATCTCTGCAGTTGCAGGTGAGGGACACCTCACCAGGGGCTCTTTGTTGTGTTGGTGACTTGGGCTCATGAGTGCTGGACTCGATCATCCCTGTGGGGCCAGGCTGGGAGAGCTGGGGCTCCTCAGCCTGGAGAAGAGAAGGCTGCAGGCAGACCTCAGAGCAGCCTTGCAGGACCTGAAGGGCTCCAGGAGAGCTGGGGAGGGACTTTGGACAAGGGCTGGGAGTGCCAGGCCCAGGGACAATGGCTTTGAGCTGGGAGAGGAGAGATTGAGAGTGGAGAGGAGGAAGAAATTTAGAGGTCCAGATCTGGGGCCCTTTGAAGCTCCTCCAGCCCAACCCCCTGCAGCCAGCAGGGATAGCCCCAAGCAGAGAAGGCTGCTCACAGCCCCACACAACCTGCCCTGCACTGCTGCCAGCCATGGGGCAGCTCCCAGCTCTCTGGGCAGCCTGGGCCAGGCTCTCCCCACCCTCAGCACCAAACATTTCTCCTTCTCTCCACTCTCAAGCTCCCTCTTGCAGGCCAAACCATCCCCCCTTGGCCTGGCACAAGAGGCCCTGCTCAGCAGTCTGTCCCCAGCTTTCTGCTGGGCCCTTGGAGCACTGCAAGGCCACCCTGCAGCCTTCTCCCCTGCAGGCTGCCCAAGGCCAACTCTCCCAGCCTGGCTCCCAGCAGAGGGCTTCCAGCCCTGCCAGCACTGCTGTGGCCTCCTCTGGCCCTGCTCCAACAGCTCCCTGGCTGTGCTGAGGGCTCCAGAGCTGCCCCAGCACTGCAGGGGGGTCTCAAGCAGAGTGAAGTAGCATGAATGTTTGAGGGGTGGATGTCTCCCATAGCCAGTTCCCAGTAGTGCTTGCAGACATCACTGGCCTGCCCCTCTTGCTTCCCTTCCTTGTTTGGGATGGTGGCAGCCAAGGGCTTTGAAGCAAAGAAGAAAGCCTGGGCAAACATGGGCAGATAAACAGAGCACTTCATCTTCTGACTGCCACTGGGCAAGGAGTGCTTCCAGTTGTTTTTCCAGGCTCTCTATGTCCTGAAGATGACACAGGTCACAGCTGAGCTCTCCTTCCCCTGCCCCAACCCAAGGCATCCCATTTGATCCATCCCAGCAGGACACTGCAGTGCAGGGGATGCTGGTGCCCAAGCTGCTGCATGATTCAGCAGACATAAGGGAAGCCAAACTATAGTGCCCTGAGCAAATAGCTCCCTGTTTTCTCTGGAGCTTATGGTGCTGAGCAGCCATTAATAATCTGGAAGTGCAGGCAATTAATCTTTGTTGATTAGCTGCCTTTGTCAGATGCAAGGCTCAGCCTCCAGCTATTGAAGTCCCGCAGGATGGCCTTAGCTCAGACTCCAGCCTTGTCAGAGTCAACAAGCTTAGATGCTCATTCATCTCACACTTCAAACAGAGTGGCAGGAGATTGAGTAGGAAGGTCCCACATCTGCTCTTCCACTTACTGCTTGCCTTGGGCTGATTTCAGCTAATGGTTCAGCTTAGCATCCTCCTTGCCTGCTAGACCCTGCCAGTACCCCCCAAAAGGCCACAATGAGCCCCTTTATAGAATAACTTCTTTGTGAAAGACCAAAGGATCATCTGGTCCACCCATGCCCTAGCATCTCCCTACACAGAGCTGTTAGACCATATCCATAAGCTCCTCATCCAAACGTTTTTTAAACACTCCCAGGGATGAGGACTCCACTGCTGCCCTGGGAGCATGGTCCAAGGCCCCATGACCCTTTCAGTGAAGAAATTTTGCTAATCTGCAACCTAAACCTCCTGGGTGCAACATGAGGCCATGTGCTCTCTTTCTCATCTGGGAGAAGAGGCTGGTCCTCACTTGCCTCCAGCCCCCTCTCAGGAGCTGCAGAGAGCAAGGAAGTCTCCCTCAGCCTCCTCTGCTCCACACTCAACCCCCCCAGCTCCCTCAGCTGCTCCTCCCCAGCTCTCTTCTCCACACCCTTCCCCAGCTCTCTTGCCCTTCTCTGGCCCTGCTCCAGGCCTCAAACTCCTCCTGGCAGGGAGGGCCCAGAGCTGAAGGCAGCACTCAAGCTGTGGCCTCCCCAGTGCCCAGCCCAGGGCACAATCCCTGCCCTGCTCCTGCTGCCCACACCATTGCTGCTCCAGGCCAGGCTGCTGCTGCCCTTCTTGCCCCCCTGGGCACTGCTGCCTCCTCTCCAGCTGCTGCTACCCAGCACCTCTGGATCCCTCTCTGCCAAGCATCTTTCCAGCCACTCTTCCCCAACTCCCCTGTAGTGTTGCAGGGGTGTTGTTTTGATCCAAGTACAGCACCCAGAACTTGGCCTTGTTGAACCTCATCCCTGTGACCTCCTTCCATGGATCCAGCCTGGCCAGGTCCCTCTGCACAGCCTCTGTGCCCTCCAGCAGATCAACACTGCCACCCAGTTCAGTGTCCTCTGCAGGCTCACTGAGGGTGTCTCAATTCCCTCACCCAGAACACTGATGTCAAATAGAATTGGCATCAGCTCTGAGCCCTGGGGAACACTACCTGTGACCATCCACCAACTGGATTTAACCCTGTGAAGCACCACTCTTTGGGCCTGGCCATCCAGCCAGTTTTTGACCCAGCAAAGAGTGTGCCTGTCTGAGCTTTGGGCAGCCACTCTGTCCAGGAGGATGCTGTGGGGCACCATGTTGAGGTTCCAGCACACGACATCCACAACTTTTCCCTCATCCCCTAAACAGGTCCCTCTGTCATAAAAGGAGACCAAGTTGGTCAAGAAGGACCTGCCTGCCTCTCATAAACCCATGCTGACTGGGCTTGATGCCCTGGATGTGCCACATGATGGTCCTCAAGATGATCTGCTCATGGGGACCAACAGGTTGTGCAGAAGACCTGTGCCCTGAGGAACAGGAGCTGGAGGTGTTCCACAGCTCCTCAAATAACTGGGGGGAAGGAAGGACCTCAGGGGGAAAGCTCCAAGACTACAAAGGCTGGCAATAAGACTCACCTCCTCCAATCTACTGTGGACCTGGTCCTTCAGCCACTACCATAGAAATTGTTCTTCGTGTCCAACCTAAACCTTTCCTGGTACAGCTGGAGTCCATTTCCCCTTGCAAAGAACTGAGGGGGCTGAGAGAAACATCAGGTGTAGTGAATGCCCCTTTTCCACCTGTATTCCACCTGTGTTCTGTGTGCCTGCTTAGCACTCTGAAACATACAAAGACAAGAAAAATGTTGTTCAAGGTGAGACCAAAGGCACAGTTCTGTGGCCAAGAGACCACATTTAGCTGAGGATCCCCTCCAGGATCCCCAGCAAAAAGAAGCAAGGCACAAAATCACAGAACCATGGAATGGTTTGGGTAGGAAGTGAACTCCAAAGCTTACCCAGCCCAGCCCCCAGCAGCCAGCAGGGACAGCCCCAAACAGAGCCCCACACAACCTGCCCTGCACTGCTGCCAGCCATGGGGCAGCTCCCAGCTCTCTGGGCAGCCTGGGCCAGGCTCTCCCCACCCTCAGCACCAAACATTTCTCCTTCTCTCCACTCTCAAGCTCCCTCTTGCAGTCCAAACCATCCCCCCTTGGCCTTGTAACTGGTCTAAATCTCCCTCTTTTGGTTTAAAGTTGTGCTTTTGAGGGAAACAGAGCCCCTCCTGGGCTTGCTGCAGGGGCAGAATGGTGGAAAAGGGTCAGTGAAATGCTCAACCCTCTTATTATTCTGGAAGGGATGACGTCAACAGCTGTTAAATAATATATCCTTTACTAATAATAGCTCCTTAGCTGCCCCCTCCCTGGGGTGTTGAAGGCCAGCTCAGATAGGGCCTTGAGCCACCTGGGCTGGTGGGAGGTGTCCCTGCCACGGGCAGGGTTGGAGCTGGTTGAGCTTTAAGGTCCCTTCCAACCCAACCCATTCTGTGGTTCTAACAGCAATATTTTTGTGTGCTTTCCCTTCTGCTGCCATTGCCACACTCCCAGCACAGGAGCTGTTGTGACAACGGCTGCAGCAGGAGAAGAGCAGTGGGTGAGGGATCCCCTGTGGTTACAGGAGTGGCACATCCAAGCCACCCCAGCCAAACCAACCCCAGCATCCAGTGTTTGCAGGATGTGCCACAAGCATGTGCTCTATGGGGAATTTCTTTCCTCTCAAGTAGCTGGCTTGCAGCAGGAACAACAGATAACCATGCATTGTGCTCCATGTACAGCAGCCCCACTTCAGCTGTCCTGGCAGCCCTTTCATGGCTTGAGGGAGTTATTCAGAGTCATACAATCACAGAATGGTTTGTTCTGGAGGAGTCCTTCAAGATCATCCAGTCCCAAATCCCCTGCCATGGAGAGGGGCAGCTCCAACTAGGCCAGGTGGCTCAAGGTCCCATCCAGCCTGGCTTTGAACACTTCCAGGCTTTTAGCCTCCACCAAAGCCATGGGTAGCATGTGCCCATGCTTTACCACCCTCCTGGGGAGCAACTTACAGAATCACCTGGTTGCAAAAGACCTTAAGGTCGTTGAGTCCAACCACAACCTAACATCTCCCTGTACACAACTGTCAGACCATCAATTTGTTCCTGATGTCTACCCTAAATCCATCTTCTTCCAGCTCAAAGCCATTGACCCTGGGCCTGGCACTCCCAGCCCTTCTCCAAAGTCCCTCTCCAGCTCTCCTGGAGCCCTTCAGCTACTGGGAGGCTGCTCTAAGGTCTCCCTGGAGCCTCCTCTTCTCCAGGCTCAGGCCCAGCCTGCTTTCATAGGAGAGGTTCTTCAGCCCTCTGATTATCTTCACGTCCTGCTGTGGAGGAGCAGTAAGAGCATTAAAAATTAACATCTTCACTAAACTTCATGAAACTCCATTTTAGTCCTGGTTTGAGCAGAATGTTGTTTTCCTCACTCTGCTCTGTAGGTCAGAAGGTTCTCGACATGCATGACCTCCAGGAACCGTTTTGATCTCTTTTCATTTTAAAGAGAGGAATTTTTTATTTCAGGACACCCAGCCCTCCAGGAGCTGTGATGTAAGATCTGACCTCCTCCCTATCCTCCAGCTCATGCTCTTGCCTAGCTGGCTGGGTGCTCTCCTGATGTTGGAGATTGGGTCCAAAGCCCTACAGGCAAGGAGGAACTTCAGTGTGCATCTCCCATGTCCTAAAGGGATGCTTTAATCAGGGAGATATTGCATAAGAAGAGGGAGGAGGGTGCCCTTGGGAAATAAAGGACCTCTTCGTGTTTCTTGGACAAAAGGTATTAGAGTAAAGCCCAGCAGCAGTTTCAAGACCTGCTGAGACCGCCAGAGTGATGAACCCTGCCTCAGAGGATGCAATAGTTTCCCTGAGCCTTAACGATGCTTCTCTTTGCCCCATTTCCCTCTTGCTGGCATGTATGAGCCTTCTGCTCCTCTCCAAGTGCCCCTGTTTGGAAGGTGGTTGCCTGCTGAGGTGGGTGATGGGGGCAGATCCAGCTCCTCTGACACCTTCATCATGACATCACTATTTGTGTTGGGTTTAGACTCTCTATCAAACCTGTTGCACTGTGTGCATGGCTCTTGGAGAAGACTGAGAGGAGGTCTATCAACAGGCGGGGTTCAAAAGGCTGGAGTCAGGCTCTGCTGAGTGGTGCCCAGGGCCAGGCCAAGGGGCAAGGGGCACAGAGTGGCAGCCAGAAGGTTGGAGCTGAGCAGGAGGAGAAAGTTGTTTGGGGTGAGGCTGCTGGAGGCCTGGAGCAGGCTGCCCAGAGAGGTTGTGGAGTCTCCTGGTGTGGAGCCCCCCCTGGGCACTGTGCTGCTGGGCAAGCTACTGTGGGTACCCTGCTGGAGCAGGGGCTTGGGCTGTGGGATGCCCAGAGGTCCCTTCCAGCCCTCTGTGCTGGGGTTCTGTAATTCACAGAACCACAGAATTGTTTTGTTTGGAAGAGACTTCCAAGATCAAGTCCAAGCTTCAGCTGAAGACCACCATGGCCATTAACTATGTCTGCAGGACTGGTGACTGCTCCTCCAGATGCAGGGTGCTGCACAGCCCCTCAAAGCAGAAGTGAAATCACTGTGTTGATGAACAATATCCTCCCTACCTTGGATAGAATGTCTGTGTGTGTGCATCATGTGTCCCAGGCCTGTTCACACAGTATACTGCTTTGTAACACTTGTCCTGGGCCTGGTTTATCATGCAGGACAGGACCAGCTGCTGGCACTGCTGGGCTTTCTCAGGAAAGACCTCCAAGTATCCACTGTTAGAAAAGGAGGCTGCAGCCAGGTGAGGGCTGGGCTCTGCTCCCCAGTCTCAGGTGAGAGAAGAAGAGGAACTGGCCTGAAGTTGTGCCAGGGGAGGCTTAGGTTGGAGCTGAGGAACAATTTCTCTGCTGCCAGAGTGGTCAGGGAGTGGCAGAGGCTGCCCAGGGAGGTGGTGGAGTCCCCATGGCTGGAGGTGTTGCAGCAAGCTGTGGCCATGGCACCTGGGGCCATGGTTGGGTGGCTGTCAGGGGGTTGGGCTGGTGTTGGACTCCATGGTCTTTGAGGATTTTTCCAGACAAAGCAATTCTAAGATCCCATGAATGTAGTTGTGGTCATAAAGCCTTGGAAGAATTTTATCACTTTTGTTCTCCACTCAGGTGGGTAACAAACCTCCCTCACCATAACTGCTCTATGTCTCTCGCTCCCAACAGAGACAATCGTTCCTCTGCCTCCCATCTTACTGCTCTGGGGACATCCAGCCCTTTCTGAGAGTATGATTTAACCATTTGCTTTGTAACTGGAGGAAGAGGTGCTCAAGCCGCACAGGGCTTGGTGCCTAAACCTCTGCAGAAAGAAAGGAAAGGCCAATCTTTGATCTCAGCGAGGTGCTAATTTGTCAGCTCTGGAGGTTGTTAGGGCCTTAGGAAGCCAGGGCCAGCACATCCCCAGGGTGCTTATCTGGGGGGGCTTAACGACACATTACTATCTCCACACTCAGGCATTCAGCCCCGCGTTTGAAGAGCAGCCTACGTGTGAATGAAGGCATTAGAGCAGACACCTTGAGCCCATCAGGTTATCTGGCCACTGCTGACAGGAACAGTAGGTGACACGAAGCCAGGGAGGAAACTTCAAAGTTGACTGTGCTGAAGTCTTGCACCAAACAACCTTTGCTGCTGGGGCCGGGACAAACAGCTGGGTGGGGAGGGCAGCTGGGAGATGAAAGGCTGGGCCCCTTGTTGTGCCACCCGAGCTGCTCCTCATTCAGCGAGGCTGGTGGGGGGTGGGTCTCGCTTTAATGGAAGCTCAGAAAGCAATGGTGTTTGAAAAGGAGGAACAGGAGGATTTGAAGTGGACGAAGACCAGAGAAGTCACCTGCTGCTTGGGCAAACACAACTGCCAGGCAGAGGCATGGTCGCTTGATGTTGGTGCTGGGGCTTAAGCACAGCATTTCTTTGTGAAGGATGGGACCCTCCGGTCAGCAAAGCCATGGGGAGGGGACAAGAGAAGGAAAAGAAAAATCTGAGTAGAGACAACCTCCCCAACCTGCTTCTCTATTGTTCCAAAGGGCAGCTGCTCCGAGGCAGCCCTATTACCTCTCCTGCAAACTTCACCCTCCTATCGCTGGACACCACCACCATTAGAATTACCTAGGACTGAGCATCACAACACCACTGAACTCACAAACTCTATGGCAGCTTGCAGTGTCTCTCTTCTCAGCAAAAGAGATGTTCATTTGAAAGGCAGTGATGCCTTATTTCCAGGGTGAGGAACAAATGCTTATCCCTGAGGCCAGGAGCAATGTTTGACATTGGGGGCTCCCTCCCTGAGGTAACTTGAGGGAAGAGACATTTCAATGGGAAAGAAGTTTAGACAAAACCTGTTCCAAAAGAGTTTGTGTTTCACCTCTGAAAACTCTCAGGGACAAATAGCTACAAAGCAACCAACCAAAAGTTCCCCTGGCTGTACATTTTAACTCTCTGAATGAACAACAGCATCCCTAGATGTGGGGCTACTTTCAAGCATCATAGAAGCACAGAACCATTTTGGCTGGGAGAGACCTTCAAGATAATTGAGTCCGACCCTTAACCCAGCACTACCAGGTCACCACTAAACCAAGGGCCTCAGCACCACAAATGTAAAATACCTTCAGGGTTGATGATTCTACTCCTGCCCTGGGCAGCCATCTCCAGGGTGGACATTCATTCAAGGCAATTAGGTTTTCATAGAACCATAGAACTCTTTGGGTTGGGAGAGGCCTTCAAGCTCCTCCAGTCCAGCACCAACCCAACCCCCCCCATGGCCACCCAACCATGGCCCAGGTGCCATGGCCACAGCTTGCTGCAACACCTCCAGGCATGGGGACTCCACCACCTCCCTAGGCAGCCTCTGCCACTCCCTGACCACTCTGCCACCAAAGAAATTGTTCCTCAGCTCCAACCTGAGCCTCCCCTGGCACAATATCAGGACATTTCCTCTGCTTCTGTCACCTGAGACTAGGGAGCAGAGCCCAACCCCCACCTCATTCCACTTTTCTGGAATGTTCAACATAAAGCTCCCCTGGCACAACTTGAGGCCAGTTCCTCTTGCCCTATCTTGCTAAGGAGTTAGGATTAAAAACCTGACATCTGAATTTATTTGCTGATGAAGCTGTAGGGCCATGCAGTAGAGCAGTAGGTTTGCAACCCAAAGATGTCTGCAGCTCAACCCCAGGCTTCTTGTCCTCAATGCCATTTTATTAGCAGCCCACATAATTCAGTTGCGACACTCTGGGAGTGGGATAAGCCACATGATGAATGTCACACTTCCCAAAGGTGTCAGATAAGGTACTGTTAAAGCTGCACAGCTGGTGACAGGTACTGCCAACTCCTCAAACCACCTCAGTGCTAAACTGGGTTGGAAGGAGCACCTCTGCCCTCTTCTGGGACTGCTACAGCCCAGCTTGACCTGCAGAAGAACTAAAACCACCTTGGATATAAAACACCTCATGTGATTTTTGTAATCCCACTGGGTTAAGAACTGGCTCATGGCTGGGCCCAAAGGCTGGTGAGGAATGAAGTTAACTCCAGTTGGTCACCAGTGGTGTTCCCTGGGGCTCAGAGCTGGGGCCAGCTCTCTTTAACATCTTTATCCATGACCTGGACAATGGGATTGAGACACCCTCAGTGAGTTTGCAGAGGACATTGAACTGGGTGGCAGTGTTGATCTGCTGGAGAGTAGGGGACTGTGCAAAGGGACCTGGCCAGGTGGATCCATGGGATGAGGCCAATGGGATGAGGCTCAACAAAGCCAAGTTCACAACAACCCCATGAAGGCTCCAGGCTTGAGACAGAGCGGCTGTAAACGGCCACTGGAAGGGGTGGAGTTCTCATCCCTGGAGTATTGAACAGCTGTGTAGCTGTGGTGCTGAGGGCCGTGGTTTGGAGGTGATCTGGCAGTGCTGGAGTTGGACTGGATGATTTAAAAAGTCTCTTTCAACCAAAGAGTTTCTCTCATTGTATGAGTAGAGCAGCATCTATGGATTTGAGTACAGTAGAACTTGCATCTCCCACCCATGGGACTTGAAGCCTTTATCAGGGGAGTTGGGGTGAAGGCAGAGGAGGGGCACATGGCAGTGTGGAAGTCCCTGGACAGCCAGCACCTCGTTCCTTTTGGTGATGGATGGACATAAAACTCATCCATGCCTCAGCAGGGCCTGACCTTGCTCACCTGTGGCCTGGGCTTGCTTCAACATTTCTTTAGTGGCCTTTCATTTGTGGCTGTTCAGTAACCACCAGCTGCAGATCTGCTGGGCTCAGCTCCCTTAACAGAAGCTATCCTCTCCTACCACAGCCCCCTCAGGAACATCAGGATGGCATGGGTTGGGAGATCTACTCTTGGATTGTTTAATAACATCTGAGAATTCCAGCAATTCCTGTTAAGATCCCAAGGAATGCAGAGGCAGAGAAGAAAGCAAAGCCATGCCAGAAACAACTTCTGTGCACTTTGGGATGGTGGAAATGGGAGCCAAAGAAAAGCAGGGATAACAAAGTGCATGGTGGCTTTAATTAGCTGCACTTCTGGGATGTGGGGTTTGCTTAATGATGAATGAACCTGGAATGGTGTGGGTGGCTGCAGAGGATCATACCAAACGCTGCAAGGAATATAAGGAATGCTGCTGCAACATCACACATGGAGAAACATTGCTGTGCTCTTCCCGAGGGAAACGCTGTTGGATAGGCTCTTCAGACTTGATTCAAGGGGAGGGAGCAGTTTTGGAAGAGTATTGCCCATTGCTGTGTAATTGCAGAAGAATCCCTAAATCCCAGCATTGTGAAGTTGGAAGGGAGCTCTGGAGATCATCAGTCCAACTCCCCCTGCTCCAGCAGGGCACCCACAGTAGCTTGCCCAGCAGCACAGTGCCCAGGGGGGGTTGGAAGCTCTCCACACCAGGAGACTCCACAACCTCTCTGGGCAGCCTGCTCCAGGCCTCCAGCAGCCTCACAACAAACAACTTTCTCCTCCTGCTCAGCTCCAACCTCCTGCCTGCCACTCTGTGCCCCTTGCCCCTTGGCCTGGCCCTGGGCACCACTCAGCAGAGCCTGGCCCCAGCCTCTTGCCCCCCACAGCTCCTTTAGCTCTTGCTGAGCATTGCTCAGCTGCCCTCTGGGGCTGCTCTTCTGCAGGCTCTCAGCCCCAGGGCTCTCAGCCTTTGCTGCTGCTCTCAGAGCTGCTCCAGGTTTGAAGCCTGCCCTGGACTCTCTCCATCAGTTCCCTGCCTCTGGAACTGGGGATCCCAGCACTGGACACAGGACTCCAGATGTGGTCTGATCAGGGCAGAGTAGAGGGGGAGGAGAATCTCCCTCAATTTTCTGTCCACACTGGGTGTTTAGCAGCACTTCCAGGTCCTTCTCTGTGGAATTTCTTTCCATCAGGTCACCCTTTAACCTGTAGTGGTAAGCAGAGGGCTGGTTGTCACACTAAGGAACTGCTTTGCCTGGTGAGATGCTCCCCAGAGCTCCCAGACACCTCCTGTGTTTTCCCCTTTCCTACCATTCTAGCACAGAGGTGGGAGTGCAGCTCTTCCAGGGCTGCCACAGAGGCATTCACCAGCATGTTTACAGAACAGGACCGTCAGCATGGAGAAACCAGTCCCTGTGGCCAAAAAACATCAAGTAAAGAAACAGGTGAAGGGCACACCCAGCCTCCCATCCCCAAACACTCCATGCTGATCTCAGACTTTTAGTGCCAAAGACCAAAATTCATGGCAATCTGATGGCATTTTAATCCCAATGACTGTGAGCAGCAGAGAGTCGTGGTGCTAAGCCAATGGCTCACCTTCCACTGTCATTGCAGAGGAGGTCAAAGCCCCAAAGCAAAACCAGCTGAGGAAAAAGAAAAAGTCTTGGTCTCTGCAGGGAGCAGGAGCGCAGGAGACATCTGGGAGTCATGGAGCACTACACAGATTTACATAGAGAGATGGTGCCATGGACAGCAACCCAACTCTCCTGGGGCCACACCAGGAGGTGGTGCAGGCCACACGCCCCACGGGACCAGCTGTAGTGTCAGACTGCCCCTCAGTCTGCTTCCAGATATCTGTCCCTCTCCTAGCAAGGCTGGCTTGGGAACAGGTCACGTTCTTGGCTCCTGAGCAACTGTAGAAGACCACCATGAAGATTTCAGAATTGCTTTGTTTAATGATGTTTTGCAGCTGTGATGAGGCTGTAGAGTGTCTCTCCGTTGTGTTGGTGACACCATCTGCTTTCCCTGGGCTTCACTGAACATGGAACTTGGTCAAGAGGTAAAAACTCCCAACTGAATCCTGCACCCCAAATGGCTAGCTGGCAGCAGCTGGAGAGGAGGCAGCAGTGCCCAGGGGGGCAAGAAGGGCAGCAGCAGCCTGGCCTGGAGCAGCAATGGTGTGGGCAGCAGGAGCAGGGCAGGGATTGTGCCCTGGGCTGGGCACTGGGGAGGCCACAGCTTGAGTGCTGCCTTCAGCTCTGGGCCCTCCCTGCCAGCAGGAGCTGGAGGGCTGGAGCAGGGCCAGAGAAGGGCAAGAGAGCTGGGGAAGGGTGTGGAGAAGAGGGCTGGGGAGGAGCAGCTGAGGGAGCTGGGGGGGTTGAGTGTGGAGCAGAGGAGGCTGAGGGAGACTTCCTTGCTCTCTGCAGCACCCTGAAGGAGGATGCAGTGAAGTGGGGATTGGGCTCTTCTCCCAAGGAGCAAGCAACAGGATGAGAGGTAAGAGCATCAAGTTGCATCAGGAGAGGTTTAGTTTGGCCATAAGGAAAAATTTCTTCACTGAAAACATTGTCAGGCTCTGGCCCAAGCTGCCCAGGGCAGTGGTTGAATCATCTCCCCTGGAAGTACTTCACAGCTGTATAGATGTTGTGCTCAGTGGTCTGGGGTTAATAGTTAGACTAGAGGCCTTTTCAAGCATAAAATATTCTGTGTTTCTGTGATTCCAAAGCTTGGCTACCAATGCTGAATTCTTTTCCAGAAATGCACTGAGGCAGAGAAACAGCCACTTGTGTCATCAGGAGTGGGACCTGCTTCCAGCCAGTGCTTGCTGCTGTCACCACCAGGCATGTTTGCAGGCTGCAGCACTGGGTAGTCCCCCTAAACTGCAAGCCAGCCTTGCCATGAGCTAACCCCGTGGCTTTCAAGTCCAGAGGAGGCCACAAATATGGTCAGAGGGCTGAAGCATCTCCCCTGTGGGGCCAGGCTGGGAGAGCTGGGGCTGTTCAGCCTGGAGAAGAGAAGGCTGCAGGCAGACCTCAGAGCAGCCTTGCAGGACCTGAAGGGCTCCAGGAGAGCTGGGGAGGGACTCTGGAGAAGGGCTGGGAGTGCCAGGCCCAGGGACAATGGCTTTGAGTTGGGAGAGGAGAGATTGAGAGTGGAGAGGAGGAAGAAATTGTTGAGAGTGAGGCTGGGGAGACTCTGGCACAGGCTGCCCAGGGAGGCTGTGGCTGCCTCCTGCCTGGGGGTGTTGAAGTCTAAGTTGGATGAGGCCTGGAGCAGGCTGGACTGGTGGGAGGGGTCCCTGCCCATGGCACTGGATGCTCTTGTAGATCCTGTGCATATATGGTTCTATGATTCGTTGTGTCAGTTTGAGGAGGTCAAAGCAGCCAAATGTCAAAGCATCTTGCCTGAAGGTGCTGAACTGCTTCAACTGGCTCAGTTGCTCAGCATCATTTCCTTCTCTCACCATATTGTTTTACAATTACATAAAGAAAAAGAAGATCCCATCCTGCATCCCTCCCCGCCCCCCCCCCCCCCCCGCTGTGGGGGTCTGCTCCTTTATTATCCTTTTCCTTTCTGGCACAGCAGCCAAGAACAAGCCAAGAGTCAAGGCCACTGGTATTGGTCTCTCTGGAAACTTGAGCATCTGGTGCTGCATCTTGTGGCATCTTTTCAAAAGAGCAGCGAGGCAGCTGCTGAACAGATGTGTGAAGGGAAAACTATGGCTGGTAAGCTCAAGCAAGGCTGCAATAGGAGCAGTCAGTCTCAGCAGTTCTGTCTTCGCAGGACTCTGCCTTGGTCAGGCCACAGCTTGAGCACTGGGTCCAGCTCTGGGCTCCCCAGTTCCAGAGGCAGGGAAGTGCTGGAGAGAGTCCAGGGCAGGCTGCAAAGCTGCTGAGGGGCCTGGAGCAGCTCTGGGAGGAGCAAAGGCTGAGAGCCCTGGGCCTTAGAGCCTGAAGCATTGCAGCCCCAGAGGGCAGCTGAGCAATGCTTATCAATATTTCAAGGATAAGTGCCAAGAAGTTCTGCTGGGGACAGTCCAAGGGACAGTGGGCACAAAGTGGAAGCCAGGAGGTTGAATCTGAGCAGGAGGAGAAAGTTGTTTGTTGTGAGGCTGCTGGAGGCCTGGGGCAGGCTGCCCAGAGAGGTTGTGGAGTCTCCTTGTGTGGAGAGTTGGACTGGAGGATCCCCAGAGGTCCCTTCCGACCCTCACCATGCTGGAATTTGCCCAGCTGACATCTCTAAACTCAGTTCTTTTTCTCAGGGAAGAGCTGGTGTGGGGAGGGCTGCTGGTAAGGCAAAATAAACTTCAGGGAGAGGTTTGGACTTGCTGAGACCTTGAGCTCTGTGTGTCTGCTAGGGCTGGGAACACGTCAATGTGCATCTTGCTCCCTTTCCTCTGACACTGTTTTCTATTGCCTGCTTTCTCTGCTCCCCAAACATGGAAGCATGGAGCACTCCCAGTGACTATGGCAGCCAGATGAGAGGTTAAGCCTTTACAGGCAAAGAGGTGCCTGCAAGGAGAAGACTTCTGCTTTCCCTTCCACATGTACCTTGATGGAATGGCTTCAACTTGCACCAGATGAGGTTTAGGTTGAATATCCAGAAAAATTTCTACCCCAAAAGGGTTGTCAGGCCCTGACCCAGGCTGCCCAGGGCAGTGGTGGAATCTGCCCTGGAGGAGTTTCAAAGCCCTGTAGGTGTCATGCTGAGGGACGTGGTTCACTGGTGACCTGGCAGTTAGACCTGATGATCTTAAAGTTCTTTTCCAACCTAAATGACTGTATGAGTCTGTGAATCTATGTGTTGCTGGGAGGAATTTGTATCTACTATCCAGCTGTGCAGAGCAGCAGGAGGATCCCTGGGGTGGTGGAAAAATCTGTGCCTTTGTGTCTGTCCTCCAAAAGGTTCCGTTGGGTCAAACCATGCTATAACCAGGGACAATTTGCATCAAGATGAGAGGCAATGGCCAAAAGTTGTGCCAGGGGAGGCTTAGGTTGGAGAGGAGGAAACATTTCTTTAATGCAAGAGTGGTCAGGGATTGTCAGAGGCTGCCCAGGGAGGTGGTGGAGTCCCCATGCCTGGAGGTGTTCCAGAAAGGTGTGACCTTGGCACCTGGGGCCATGGTTTAGTGGCCCTGGTGGTGCCAGGCTGGTGGTTGGACTCCATGATCTCAAAGGGCTTTTCCTACCCAAACAGTTCTGTGATTCTGTGTGCACTGGAGGCTGTGCTTCAGCTGCTGCCGGATGTGGGCTTTGCACTGCCAAAGAGAAGCAGAGGGAGAGAGAAAGCTCCAAGCCTGTTCCCACTTTCACTGATTCAATTCTTTTGGTGCTAATTTTGGTGACACCACCCCTGCCTTGCACAGCAGGGTGGCCTCCTGCCTTGCACTATTCATCCCCCCCCAAACCCAATCTCTTACTGACCGGCAGACAATATTTGGTCCTTCTGTCCTTCCAGCTTTCTTCATCAGGTGACAACAGGCTGGCAGTTTGGTGACCATTCCAAGGCAGCAGAGTCTGGGGTGAGTGCTGGTAGGAAAGGAAACAGAGCAGGGCAGCAGGGGAGCTGCAGGCGGTGCCGGCGCGGGGCAGGAATGCAGCGCGGCCACCGCTGCCTCCTCCGCGCCTCGCTGTCGCCAAATTTGCAGATGTTCAGCCTTTACTTTTATTAAGCATGACAATGCCCAGCAGGATATATTTTCCCTGATTATGCTCAACTGGAGAGGAATATTAAAAGGCAGGATAATTAAAAATAGATGCCTAAACAAAGGATGTGTCTACACTTCTTCTTCCCAGCGCTTTGAAATAGTTTGCATTTCTCAGCCGGCTCGTGTAGATGGGGAGCCAAGAGGATGTCTTAAATTCAGACATATGTCTTCATTCTGTTTAATGTGCCAGAACAAAAACATAGCTGCAGACCACCATGAATTGATCGGTTTTTTTAAGCCATGGCTCCTCATTCCCCTCTGGCAGTCTCTGGGGTACATTTTGCAGATGATTGCTTCCTACAAGGGGGAAACAGAAAGGAGAGGAGGCAGAACCTATCTCCTGCATTTTGTGGTGGGGATGTTGTTTCAGGTATGAGCTCTGTATTATGAAACATTATTTTTTATAAAATCATAGAATTGTTTTGGTTGGAAGAGGCCTCCAAGCTCATCCAATCCAACCTTCAACCCAACCCCACCATGGCCACCCAACCATGGCCCCAGCTGCCATGGCCATACCTTCCTGGAACACCTCCAGGCATGGGGACCCCACCACCTCCCTGGGCAGCCTCTGCCAAACTCTGACCTCTCTTGCAGCAAAGAAATTTTTCCTCCTCTGCAACCTAACCCTCCCCTGACACAATTTCAGGGCATTTCTTCTCTTATCACCTGAGAAGAGACTCTCCACTTCTAATGTGCTCTGCTCAGAGCCCACCTGCAGCACTGTGTTAATTTCTGGGTAGCCCAGCACAAGAAGGACCTGGAGCTGCTGGAGAGGTTCCAGAGGAGGCCACCAAGATGAGCAGAGGCTGCAGAACCTCCCCTGTGGGGCCAGGCTGGGAGAGCTGGGGCTGTGCAGCCTGGAGAAGAGAAGGCTCCAGGAGAACTCAGAGCAGCCTTGCAGTACCTGAAGGGCTCCAGGAGAGCTGGGGAGGGACTTTGGAGAAGGGCTGGGAGTGCCAGTCCCAGGGACAATGGCTTTGAGCTGGGAGAGGAGAGATTGAGAGTGGAGAGGAGGAAGAAATTGTTGAGAGTGAGGGTGGGGAGAGCCTGGCACAGGCTGCCCAGGGAGGCTGTGGCTGCCTCCTGCCTGGAGGTGTTGCAGGCCAGGCTGGATGAGGCCTTGAGCAAGCTGTGCTGGTTGGAGGGGTCTTGGAGCTGGATGACCTTTGAGGTCCTGCAGCCTGCCCAGGTCTGGCTGGCTGGCAGCACAGCCTGAGGGCTGTCAGCTTCTGCTCCCAGTGCTGTGCCAGCAGGGAGCTGGGGGAGGCTCCACTCTTTCCCCTCCTCCAGATTATTGATGAAGATGTTGAATGTCACCCACCCACTGTTTCCTGGTTTCTCCCCATACAAAACCAGCCATTGCTCTACATTAGGGATGCTGCAGGAGAGGACTGTCTGCTATGCACCACAAGGATTCAATGAGAGCAGCAGAAGAGGCTTGGGCCAGGAAGGTGAGGCTGCACTGGCTCCCAAGAGCAGCAGGAAGGTGGTCTGAGCTCCAGCAGCTGCAGCTGGAACTGGTCTGTGTGATGGCAGAGATGTGTAGGATGCTGATGTTTCCTCCACCACCTGAGGAACAAAGGAACCGAGGAGAACAACGGCGAGCAAGGAACATCTTGCGCCAGGAGGAAGTCTGGATTAAGGAGCCAGATTTCCTCCCTATAAATCTCACTGTGAAAGGGCTCATTAAAACACAAGGATGTTCCCCTCGCTTCCAAGCACATCTCTCGCTCACAGCAGTTCTCCAGGACCATAACAAGCCTCTGAGAAACCTTCACAAGTTCTTCTGGAAGGGGCTGCTGGGACCTAGGGAATCATCCCTGCCCTTGCCCTTGCCCTTGCCCTTGCCTGGCTGCCTGTCAAGCTCTCACAGCTTGACCTGGTGGTCAGGCTCTGGGAGTGAAGTGGTTTATCCACACTCTTAATTCACAAATGTTCCTTGACCTTCTGGGGCAGTTAATTTCCAAAGGCATGTGTGCAGCAAAGCCATAGCTGAAGCCATGAGACTTTGTCTGGTTCCTGCTTCTCAATTTTTCAGCCTTCTTTTAGGATCTTGGGCACCTCATTTACCAGCATTTGTCTGGAGCATCATTCCCCTATGTTCTTGTGCTTCTTGCAACTAGTCTGGAAATGAATTGGTTAAGATGGGCTCATTGTGGCTGTCCTAGAGTGAAGTTGTGCCTCCGGGAAACTGAGTCTGTTCCACTCCCCCCTCCCTGCCCAGCTATGGTATAAAAAGCAGGACATTGCAGTCATTAGCTCTCCTTTTTGGGTCCTGCCTCTTCTGGATGAAAGCTACTGCAGCTGCTTTCCTGCTCCTCTGCCACGTGGTAGGGCCTGATCCTTCTCCCTGCTGCCTCCATGCCCCTTCAGAGAGAGAGACTGGTTTTGTATTCTTGTTTTTTTTCCCCCTCCCATCCATCCTTACTCCTTGCCCTTGTGAACCTTACTTGTTGTTGTTATATATTGTTTGAAGAAAACTCTTTACCTCTCTACTTCCAGGCCGACTACAAATTATTGCTTGGTGGATTTGCTCCTTCCCTTTCCTTTTTTTTCCCCCCTCTCTGTTGGGAGGGAAGAGGGGGGAGAAGGGGAGAGATTCTCAGGCTTGCCCCCATCTGAGCTCTTAACTCCCAGTTAAGGCTCAAACCACTACACAGAACCACAGTATCACAAAAAAGTAGGGGTTGGAAAGGACCTCTGGAGATCATCCAGTCCAACCCAAGGGTTGGAAAAGCTGAGAGAATTGGGGCTGTTTGGAGAAGAACAGCCTGAGGGGGGATCTCATCAATGCTGATCAATACTTCAAGGGTGGGTGTCAGGAGGATGGGACCAGGCTTTGTTCAGTGGTGCCCAGCGACGGGCAAGGGAACAAACTGGAATATCAGAAGGTTATCTGAGCATGAGGAGGACCTTTTGTCATTTAAGGGCGATGGAGCAGTGCCCCGAGAGGTTGTGGGGGCTGCATCTCTGGAGACATTCAAAACCCACCAGGATGTGTTGTTGTGTGACCTGCCCTGGGTGCCCCTGCTCTGGCAGGGGGGTTGGACTGGATGATCTCCAGAGGTCCCTTACAACACCTAACATTCTGTGATTTCAAGGAAGGATTCACTAGCTGAAACAGGGAGGGAGGTGGTGGAATCCCTAGCACAGCAATTACTCCTCTCTCTTCAGTGGCCAGTCTGGGCTTGTTCAGTGAAGACAGAGGGAGCTGTACACTCCAAGAACGTGAGGACAATGAAGATGATAGAATAGAATAGAATAGAATAGAATAGAATAGAATAGAATAGAATAGAATAGAATAGAATAGAATAGAATAGAATAGAATAGAATAGAATCAACAAGGTTGGAAAAGACCTCGAAGTGCCACATCCAATCCCCTCTTGAATGCCTCCAGGGATGGGGACTCCACCACCTCCCTGGGCAGCACATTCCAATGGCTAACAACTCTCTCTGTGAAGAACTTTCTCCTTACCTCCAGCCTGAACCTCCCCTGGCACAGCTTGAGACTGTGCCCTCTTGTTCTGGTGCTGGGGGCCTGGGAGAAGAGACCAACCCCCACCTGGCTACAACCTCCCTGCAGGGAGTTGCAGAGAGCAAGAAGGTCTCCCCTGAGCCTCCTCTTTTCCAGGCTAAGCAACCCCAGCTCCCTCAGCCTCTCCTCACAGGGCTGTGCCCCAGACCCCTCCCCAGCTTTCTTGCCCTTCTCTGGACACCTTCCAGCAGCTCAACCTCTTTCCTGACCTGAGGAGCCCAGAGCTGGACACAGGACTCAAGCTGTGGCCTCAGCAGTGCTGAGCACAGGGCACAAGGACTTCCCTGCTCCTGCTGGCCACACTCTTCCTGCTGCAGGCCAGGATGCCCTTGGCCTTCTTGGCCCCCTGGGCACACTGCTGCCTCCTGTTCAGCTGCTCTCAACCAGCACCCCCAGGTCCCTCTCTGCCTGGCTGCTCTCAGCCACTCTGCCCCCAGCCTGTAGCACTGCCTGGGGTTGCTCTGGCCAAAGTGCAGCCCCTGGCACTTGGACTTGTTCAGTGCCATCCTGTTGGCCTCTGTCCATCTGTGCAGCCTGGCAAGGTCCCTCTGCAGAGCCTTTCTACCCTCTAACTGACCAACATCTGCTCCTAACTTGGTGTCATCTGCAAATTTGCCCATGACTGACTCAATGCCCTCATCCAGATCATCAATGAAGATGTTAAAGAGCACAGGACCCAGCACCGATCCCTGGGGGACGACACTGGTGCCTGGCTGCCAGCTGGCAGTGACACCATTCACCACCACTCTCTGGGCTCAGCCTCCAGCCAGTTCCTAACCCAGCTCAGAGTGATGCTGTCCCAGCCAGGGCCTGACAGCTTGGCCAGGAGTTTGTTGTAGGGGACGGTGTCAAAGGCCTTGCTGCAGTCCAGGCAGATCACATCCACAGCCTGCCCCACATCCACCAGACAGTCACTTGATCATAGAAGGAGATCAGGTTGGAGAGGCAAGACCTGCCCTTCCTAAATCCATGCTGGCTGGGCCTGAGCCCTTGGCCATCCTGTAAGTGCAGTGTGATTGCAGTCAGGATGTCCTGTTCCATAACCTTGCCTGGCACTGAGGTCAGGCTGACAGGTCTGGAATTCCCTGGCTCCTCCTCCCAGCCCTGCTTGTGGATGGGCATTACCTTGGCAGCTCCCAGTCCTCTGGGACCTCTCCAGAGGGCCAGGACTGATGAAAAATGATGGAGAGTGGCCTGGTCAGCTCATCTGCCAGCTCTCTCAGCACCCTAGGATGGATCCCATGCAGTCACATGGACTTGTGGGGATCTAAGTGGCTCAGCAAGTCCCAAAATAATGCCTTGTGGATTTCAGGGGTACTACACTGCTCCCTGACTCCATCAACCAGTTCAGAAGGCCCTGATGAAGGGTCTTGAACACAAGTCTTGTGAGGAGCAGCTGAGGGAACTGGGGTTGTTCAGTCTTCTATTCTACAAGAGGAGCCTGAGGGGAAACCTCATGGCTCTCTACAGCTCTCTGAAAGTTGCTCTCTTCTCACATGCAACAAATGACAGGACAAGAGGTAATCACCTTGGGTTGTTCCAGGGAAGGGTCAGGTTGGACATTAGGAACAATTTCTTCCAAGCAAGGGTTCTCTGGCACTGGAACAGGCTGCCCAGGACACATGGATGTGCTGTGAGGGACCTGGTTTACTGGAAGTAGCTTATCAGCAGTGGTGAGACTGCAAGCTCTGTGTGAGCAGTTGGACTTGATGATCTCAAAGGTCTCTTCCAACCTCAACAATTCTATGGTTCTACGATTTCATGGTACCAGAGAGAGTCCAGAGGAGGCTGCAAAGCTGCTGAGGGGCCTGGAGCAGCTTTGGGAGGAGCAAAGGCTGAGAGCCCTGGGGCTGAGAGCCTGCAGAAGAGCAGCCCCAGAGGGCAGCTGAGCAATGCTCAGCAAGAGCTAAAGGAGCTGTGGGGGGCAAGAGGCTGGGGCCAGGCTCTGCTGAGTGGTGCCCAGGGCCAGGCCAAGGGGCAAGGGGCACAGAGTGGCAGGCAGGAGGAGAAAGTTGTTTGGTGTGAGGGTGCTTGAGGCCTGGAGCAGGCTGCCCATCTACATATCTTTTAAACCCCTCCAGGGATAGTGTCTCCACCATTTCTGTTCCAGGGCTTCACAATCCTTTTGGGGAATTGTTCCCTGCATTCAACCTAAACCTCCTATTGAGCAACCAGAGCCCATTTCTTCTTGTTCCATCTCTTGTTAATTGGAAGAAGAGACCAAACCCCACCTTGATACAAACTCCTTTCACAGAGCTGAAGGGAGAGTGAAGGTCTCTGAAGCTCTTTTTTTTGCCAGGCTGCCCCCCTGGGCACACTGCTGGCTCATCTTCAGCTGCTGTCAGCCATCATCCCCCAGCCCTTCTCTGCCCCCAGCCTGGAGCCTTCCTGGGGTTGCTGTGACCCAGGTGCAGCACTCAGCACTTGGCCTTGTTGAACCTCATCCCATTGGCCTCATCCCATGGATCCAGCCTGGCCAGATATCCCTGCACAGCCTCTGTGCCCTCCAGCAGATCAACACTGCCACCCAGTTCAGTGTTCTCTGCAGGCTCACTGGGTGCCTTAATCTCCTCACCCAGATCATTGATAAGGATGTTAAAGAGAACTGACCCAGCACTGAGCCCTGGGAACACCACTGGTGACCAGTTGGAGTTACTTCCTTTCCCCACCACTCTTTGGGCACAGCCATCAGCCAGCAAAGTGCCCACTCCTTCAAGCCATGAGCAGCACTTTCTCCAGGAGGATGCTGTGTCAATGTTAAGAGGAGGAGACTGGATTCATGAACCAGCCTGGGGCTGCTCCTGTTGGTGCTTTCTTCCTCTGTGGGCTGCAACACAGACACCCAGAGCAGAGACAGCTTGGTGGCCACCTTGCAGGCTGTGATTGCTCTCCCCCTGAGCTGGCTGGGCGCTGGCATTCAACACCATCATTCAACAGGGTTCACTGTCCCTGGAGGTGTTTAAGAAAAGACTGGATGAGGCACTGGGTACCATGGGTTAGTTAATTAATTAAGGTTGGGTGATCAGTTGGGCTTGATGACCTTGGAGGACTCTTCCAACCTGGTTGGTTCTGTGATTCTGTAATCAGGTTCCTTGGGGGCTTCTTGGATTTTCCTCCTGCAAACTCAGCTCAGCCTCTGCAAACACTCACAGAGCTTTTCTCTGGGTTATTTTGGGGTGACTTTTAAGCTAATAGGAGATGTCAAAACTCTGCACTGGATCTCCCCCTCATGTATTCAGCAAACACCTGTGGTGCTAAACACCAGGTCTCAAGCTTATGCTGCACCATTGAGAGCTCTGCTTTCATAGGCTACTGGAGCTCAGGCCAGAGGTGGCAAACATTGTGGTGTTTGAGGTTTGGTGAATTTGGCCAAGCTTGTGTCAGCTAATTAAGGGCAGAAAAGGTGCATTTCACCAGAGTTTCACCTCCTGCTGAGACACAAAGGTTACCAAACCCCAAACACATTTTTCTGCCTCAGGGTGATCAGAAGTCCTCTCCAAGTGCCCAGCAGCACAGACAGCAGCTGTTTGTTCACTCATGTATATATAGCTCCCCTCCAAGCTTCCTCAAGTGCATGTTTTTCACAGAATGACAGAAAACATCCGGCTGGAAGAGCCCTCCAAGCTCAGCCAGCCCAACCTCCACCCAGCACTGCAGGCTCAGCACCAAACCCTGTCCCTAAGCACCAGCTCCACACTCCTGGAACACCCCCAGGGATGGTGCCTCCAGCACTGCCCTGGGCAGAACATTCCAATGGCTGAGAGCCCTTCCAGGTCAGAAATCTTTCCTGATCTCCAGCCTGAGCCTCCCCTGGGGCAGCTTGGAGCCATTGCCTCTGCTCCTGTCTCTTGCCACCAAGGGGCCGAGGCTGCCCCCTCCTGACTCCAACCTCCCTGCAGGGAGCTGTAGAGAGCAAGGAGGTCTCCCTCAGCCTCCTCTGCTCCAGCCTGAACACCCCCAGCTCCCTCAGCCCCTCCTCGAAGGCCACTTCACTCATTCCCCAGGATTTTTCCTTGCTTTGCCCAAACCTCCTCCCTTTTTCAAAAGGGAGCCACATTTTGGGTTGGGTGAGGGAGCAGCTGGTGCCTGTGGGGTGCATCACCCTCCTGCTTCACCCCACAAATATTTCACACCACGTGAATGACCTGGGAGTCACACCTCATGGAGAACAATGGAGAAAGTAAGCCTGCATGCCCACCCTTTGGCTCTTGTGTTCAACATCTCCTCCTAGGCTACACTACTCTGCTGAGACCACACCATGAGAATCTAGTTCTGCTCTCCCCAGCTCATGAGACACAGGCATCTGCTGGAGATGTCCAATGGAGGCTACAAGGATGATGAAGGCCCTGGAGCAGCTCTGGGAGCAGCAAAGGCTGAGAGCCCTGGGGCTGAGAGCCTGCAGAAGAGCAGCCCCAGAGGGCAGCTGAGCAATGCTCAGCAAGAGCTAAAGGAGCTGTGGGGGGCAAGAGGCTGGGGCCAGGCTCTGCTGAGTGGTGCCCAGGGCCAGGCCAAGGGGCAAGGGGCACAGAGTGGCAGGCAGGAGGTTGGAGCTGAGCAGGAGGAGAAAGTTGTTTGTTGTGAGGCTGCTGGAGGCCTGGAGCAGGCTGCCCAGAGAGGTTGTGGAGTCTCGAGGTTGTGGAGACTTTCAATACCTATCTTCATGCATTCCTGTGTGACCCGCCCTGGATGACCTTGCTCTGGCAGGGATGTTGGATTGAACAATCTCCAGAGGTCCCTTCCAACCGCTGAAATTCTATGATTGTATGGCTGTGATAGCCCACAAAATAGTACAGCAGATCAGGGCCCCCTGATCCAGCCAGGGATGGCTGAGTTCACTTCCGGGATTTTCCTTCAAGTAATTTTCCTGATTTGTAAACTTGCACCCAGAAGGCCTGAGAGCAACTGGAGTGACTCTAAAACCTACTCCACATCACACCTCCAGCATCACACCTCCAGCATCACTCGTACTCAGTGTAACCAAGGCAATGTCAGATTAACAGGCATTGCAGGATCTAGAAAGCACCAGAAGCAGGGAGTGTGATCTGTTTTCACTTTAATTCAATGATGAAGATGGTCATATCCTGCACCTCTATTGTGGAGCACCCATCCTGGCCTGGTCTGAGCCACAGCAGAGCTGCCTCTGCTCAGGGCTGTGACTCCCAGCCCAGGCTCTGCTCCCTCAGGCACTCTCTGCAGCTCAGGGCAGCTTGGCACAGCCAGGGGCTGCTGCTGGCAGGCACAAGCTGATGGCACAGTCACTGCCAAGGGCTGGGCTGCACACCAAGGGCACTGCCACAGCTTGGGCCCCACCCTGGGGGGCAGCAGGGCAGAGGTGGCAGCTGTGGGAGGAGCAGACAGCACAGGGGACCCTCAAGTGCCCCCCAAGGGGTTGCAGCCCACGCAGGGCCTCTTCAGGGGCAGGCTGAGGGATGCCCAGGGCCAAGCACCAGCAGGACTCTGTCCCTGCTGCCTTCCATCCCCATCCCTGTGCCCCTGAATGCAGCTCCAGAACCCAGCTCCTGAACCTGGTTGCCTTCTGCTGCTGAGTCCAGGCTGGGCCTTGCCCAGTGCCTGCCCCCAGCAGCAGTGGTGCCAGTGGTGCCCTCAGTGCCCTCAGGGCTTGGTTCCATGTTGCTTTGTGTCTCTGTGTCTCTGTCCCCTGTTCTTCTCTCCAGCCCAGCTGGGGGAGTTTCTCTGCCCCGCATCAGTCTCTCTCCCTTATGCCCTTTCTCTTCCCTGTGGGCAGCAGAGGGCTTCCTGCAGAGCCCCTGGCCCTCAGCTGGTGGCCTGCCCAGCCCTGGGCCTCGACATGGCACAGTAGCATTGGGGTACATGTACCCACTTAGGCTGTGGGTTCCAAGAGCCACCAGTACTGCATATTTACTTGCCATGCTGGAAGTCAGAGGGCCTGGGAGGCTGCTGCAGTGGATGTGCTGTGAGACAGGGGATGATTCCCAGCCTTCTTTCGGCGCCGTTGTTTTCACAGCCAGCTCTGCAAGCCATCTATCATCTCCTGGCTGAGACTGGGCTCTGTCCTCCTCTCTCATCAAGCAGCTCCCTTTGCCTCACTCCATGCTGTGGCTGCCAAACCCCAGCTTGTCAATGAGGTTAATTAAAGCAGGAGGGTCGGAGCCTTGCTTTCAGTTTCCTCTTCAAGCCAATTTTCACAGAATCACAGAACCATTCAGGTTGGAAAAGACCCCTAGGATCATCAGGTCCAAGCGAGAACCCTACTCTGCAAAGTTCACCCCTATACCATATCCCCAGGCACCAAATCTGAACACCCTTTACCCACACCCAGGCTTGGTGACTCAACCAGCTCCCTGGTCAGCACATTTTGTCTGCGATGGAACGGACCAGTTCCACCATGCTCTGACATTTCAGTGCAGACACCAGCCCCCACTGACTGTACAAACCTGTGTCCTCTCTGCAGAAGGGAGCTGCCAGAGCCCTGAGCCTCTGCTGACAAGAGGAGAGGAGCTACTGGTTGCTCCTTTCAGTGCTTGCTTGGTCACTGGAGAGCAGACGGACCACGTGCACTGCTCCATGGGGGATGATTGTACATGCTGCATCAAGAGAAGTTGCTGAAGGGCCTCGAGCAGCACTGTGAAGAGGAAAGGCTAATAGACCTCAGGCTATTGACCCTTCAAAAGAGCAGCCCCACAGGGCAGCTCAGCAATGTTTATGAATATCTGAAGGGTTGGGGGCAAGGAGGGACCAGGCTCTCATCAGAGGTGTCCTGTGGCAGGACAATGGACACAAACTGGAGCCCAGGAGGATCCAGCTGAGCAAGAGGAGAAAGTTGTTTGATGTGAGGGTGCTGGAGGCCTGGAGCAGGCTGTCCAGAGAGGTTGTGGAGTCTCGTTCTCTGGAGACTTTCAAGACCTATCTGGATATATTGCTGTGTGACCTGCCCTGGGTGATCCTGCTCTGGCAGGGGGGTTGGACTCGATGATTTTGTTCTGGGCTCCTCAGTTTAAGAAGGACATTGAAACACTTGAACGTGTCCAGAGAAGGGCAACAAGGCTGGGGAGAGGCCTTGAACACAAGCCCTATGAGGAGAGGCTGAGGGAGCTGGGATTGTTTAGCCTGGAGAAGAAGAGGCTCAGGGGTGACCTCATTGCCCTCTACAACTACCTGAAGGGTGGTTGTAGCCAGGAAGGGGTTGGCCTCTTCTCCCAGGCACCCAGCACCAGAACAAGGGGACACAGTCTCAAGCTGCGCCAGGGGAGGTTTAGACCCGAGGTGAGGAGGAAATTCTTCACCGAGCGAGTCGTTTGTCATTGGAATGTGCTGCCCAGTGAGGTGGTTGAGTCATCGTCCCTGGAGGCGTTCAAGAGTAGATTGGACGTGGTGCCATGGTCTAGTCATGGGGTCTGTGTTGATAGGTTGGACTCGATGATCCTCGAGGTCCTTTCCAACCTAAGTTATACTGTGTTACTGTGATACTGTGATTTCTGAAGATCCCTTCCAACCCCTCCCATTCTGTGATTCTGTGATAAAAGAGGGAAATTCAGACAGAGAGAAGGGAGAAATGTTTGACACTGAGGGGTGAGGAGAGCCTGGACCTGGTTGCCCAGAAAGGTGGTGGGAGCCTAATTCCTGGAAGCACTGTTGTTCAGGGCTCTGGGCAACCTGACCTGGTCGAGGATGTCCCTGCTGGCTGCAGAAGAGCTGGTCTAGATGACTTTTAGAGGTCTCTTCCACCCCAGCCCCCTCAAAGACTCCATGAAAACAGCAAGAGCTGGTTTTGCTAGTTTTGTGTTGGGCTCCAGCTGACGAAAGAGAGAGAGGCTGCTGCAGGAACCTGCTGCAGGAGTCATGAGGAGCCTGCAGCCTGCAGAAAGTGCAGTACCTTGCTGTCGTAGGGTTGGGGGAAAGACTGGGCCCTTTCCCCCCCCTGTGAGTAGAGGGAAGAAAATTGAAAGGAAAAACAACCCCACAGCCAGATTAGCAAAGGAGTGGGTGCTGTATATTTACAAAGCAGTTTAGGAAATGCAGGTTTATGTACAGAATTTACAGTATTTACAATATATACAGAAATAGACAACAAAGTGGTACAGAAATGAGAGTTCCCTGCTCTGCTGAGGAGGGTTCCCCACCCCTGTATCCCCCTTCTCTCCCCTTTTCACCAGAGAGGGTTAGAAAGAGAGAGGAAAACAAAAAGTTGTTAATTGGAAAGCAGTTAATACAGGCTTTGCAGTTTATCAGTTTCAAGGTCAGTTTGGCCGAAAGCCCAGAAAGCTGCAAGCTGCCACAAGGAAGGAAAAAGAAGAACTCACCTGAAAACTGCTGTACTCCCAGTTCAAAATGTGCTTCCCCCCAATCTACCAATGAAATTAGTTTGGATCCGTCTTTCGTTTACAAACATTCCACCACAATGTCCCCTTCCTTAAAGGGACAGCCTCAAACAGTCACAGTCCACCCCCTCCAAACAATTTCATTGGCTGTTCATACTGTCCATCCAATCCAAGATGATATTTACAGTTTGTGAGTAAAGTTCATAGTCCATTCCGGCTATGCTCAGATGTAGATGATTCAAATGCCCAAGAAAATCAGAAAATGAGAAAAATGGAAAACAGTTCAATTCTTCGCTGACGAAGCAAAGAAAAGGGAAACAGGGAATCTCAGGGTCTCTTAGTTGATTCAGGGCTCTCAGGGTTCTCAGGGTTCATGCACCGTAGATTCTTCCTTTGGACGCGATGTAGCTGTATAACAGTTTAAAATTAACCTCTTTCAGCTAAAGTTAAATTTCTTTGTGGAATACACTGAATTTCACCATTCTCTTGCATTACCCAATAAGTGTGACCCGGACCTTCAGCTGAAACCACCCCTCGGACAGGTTTAGCCTCTCCTGAGGGGGAAAATACCCAAACAGTTTTACCTAACAGATTCTTTTCTCTAACAACAGGAACTCTATCACCTTCTACTTTCTGTAGCAGATCTGAATGTGCAGGTCCAGCTTGGTTCACTGAACCTCTACTATTTACCAGCCAGGTTGCTTGTGCTAAGTGTTTTTCCCAGTTTTTCACAGATCCACCTCCCATGGCTTTGAGAGTGGTCTTCAACAAACCGTTGTAGCGTTCAATCTTCCCTGAAGCTGGTGCATAGTAGGGAATGTGGAATATCCACTCAATACCGTGCTCTTTTGCCCAGCTCTTTACAAGGTTGTTCTTGAAATGAGTTCCGTTGTCTGACTCAATCCTCTCCGGAGTTCCGTGTCTCCACAGGATCTGTCTCTCCAGACCGAGAATGGTGTTGCGTGCAGTTGCATGAGGAACTGGATAAGTTTCCAACCATCCAGTGTTTGCCTCTACCATAGTAAGCACGTATTGCTTACCAGAACGAGAACATGGTAGAGTGATGTAGTCAATCTGCCAAGCTTCACCATACTTGTACTTGGACCATCTGTCACCATACCACAAGGGCTTAAGTCGTTTTGCCTGCTTAATAGCAGCACAAATGTCACAGTCATGGATGACTTGTGTGATAGCATCCACGGAAATGTCTATGGATCTGTCACGAGCCCATTGGTATGTTGCATCTCTGCCTTGATGTCCTGACGAATCATGAGACCACCGAGCTAAGAATATCTCACCTCAGTGTTTCCAGTAGAGATCAAGATTGGAGTCCATGTCTGCTTGAGAAACTCTTGCAGCTAGATCTGCCTGATGGTTGTGTTGCTGTTCCTCAGTAGCTTTGCTCTTAGGAATGTGAGCATCGATGTGTCTCACTTTCACTGGAATTCTCTTGATTCAATCAGCAATGTCCTGCCACAGGTTGGCTGCCCAACTGGGTTTTCCTTTCCTCTGCCAACCACTCTTCTTCCAGTTCTTTAGCCAACCCCACAGAGCATTGGCTACCATCCATGAGTCGGTGTAGAGATAAAGCTTTGGCCATCTCTCACGTTCAGCTATGTCGAGAGCTAGCTGGACAGCTTTTACCTCTGCGAACTGACTGGATTCTCCTTCTCCATCTTTCGCCTCTGCAACTGTGGTGAAGAGGTTATTAAATTTATGAATATGAAATATGAATTATGAAAAAATATTATTTTATTAATTACCAAACTATTAATAACCGATGAATCACCAACTTATATACATGTTCTAGTGCACGTTCGTGAAATACATTCCACAACTGGCTTAGTGTTATGATTATAACGTAATTGAACTATCTATAAACCCTTTCTATATTTATATAACGAAGGGTGCAGTTCCGCCGCTTGGCCACTAGATGGAGACTCGGCGGGACGCGGGCGGCTTCTGGCTATATACAGCAATATTATAATCTTTCTATGCGTCAGCGCTTACTCTGCTAGACGCGGATACTTTGAACTCAGTGCTAGTGGGTGGAAAGCACGTGGACAATATTCAATCCCCTTCAGACAACAGGGATCGGTCCTGGTCGGGGTCGGTCCAACCACGACGGTTCTCGGGGCTGATGCAAACAGCCTCAGGGGGAGAATGCGGCTAAGTTAGGTGGCGGATTCTCTTTACCGAGGTTAAAGGAGCAACAGGACTCTCGTAGTGGTCCCGGGTCCGGTGCAATACAAGCACGAACAATGCTCTGGTTTTCCCTGGAATTCACAGGGCTCAGAGCGGCACTCGGCGGCTCTGAGAGAGCGGCACTCGGTATTGATCAAGTCCCTGCTCCCCGGCAACTGGGCAGATCTTACCCGCGGGGGTTGGTCTAGTCCTCCGGTGGCACGATGGGCTCTTCCGATCGGCACGACTGGTTGTAGCAATGCTGAGCTCCTCAGGCTCAGCGAAGGTCCTCCCTCTGGGCTTCTTCAACAACGCAGAGGCTTCCAGTATGCGTGCATGTTGAGTCTGTGGCATGATGTGGTGTGGAGCCTTTGCCTTTGAACATCCAATTCAAAACTGGTAATCTGGGAGCTAAGAGAAGTTGTGATTCAGTTCCAATTACTTCAGAAGATGCTTTTACTCCTTCACAGGCAGCTGGAATTACTTTCTCTGTCGGAGTATAATTAGCCTCTGAACCTCTGTAACCTCGACTCCAGAAACCAAGAGGTCGTCCACGTGTCTCACCTGGAGCTTTTTGCCACAAGCACCAGGTGGGACCATTGTCACTTGCAGCCGTGTACAAAATGTTCTCAATGTCTGGACCATCTCAAACAGGTCCCAGACCCACTGCTTGAATTACCTCTTGCTTTATCTGGTCAAAGGCTGCCTGTTGTTCAGGTCCCCAGTGGAAATTGTTTCTCTTTCGAGTCACATCATACAGAGGTTTCACAATCTGACTGTATCCAGCAATGTGCAGTCTCCAAAATCCCACTATCCCCAAGAAACGTAGGGTCTCTTGCTTGTTGGTGGGATTTGCCATGGTGGAGACTCTATTTACCACATCCACTAGAATGTGTCGGCGTCCATCCTGCCACCGCACTCCCAGAAACTGAATCTCTGTGGTAGGTCCTTTCACCTTGTCTCGCTTGATGGCAAAACCTGCATTCAGAAGAATGTCAATGATTTTGTTACCTTTCTCGAAGGCTTCCTCAGCAGTTTTACCCCAATATGATGATATCATCGATGAACTGGATGTGTTCTGGAGCACCACCTTTCTCCAGAGCATCGTGGATCACTGCATGACAGATGCTTGAGCTGTGGATCCAGCCCATTGACAATCTGTTGAAAGTGTACTGGATTCCTCTCTAGGTGAAAGCAAATTGAGGCCTGCATTCCTCTGCTATGGGAATAGAGAAAAATGCATTAGCAATGTCTATGGTAGCATACCATTTGGCCTCTTTGGATTCCAGCTCATACTGTAGCTCCATCATGTCTGGTACTGCTGCACTCATAGGTGGTGTCACTTCATTTAGGGCTCGGTAGTCGACCATCAGACGCCAGTCTCCATTCTGCTTCTGCACAGGCCACACTGGACTGTTGAAAGGTGAATGAGTTTTGCTGACGACTTTCTGACTCTCCAGCTGACAAATCAGATTCTGAATGGGCAACAAAGAGTCACGGTTGGTTCTGTATTGTCTGTGATGCACAGTCTGAGAAGCAACCGGCAATTTAATGTCCTGTATCTTATGTTGTCCCACAACTGCAGATTCATCAGAAAGCTCAGGCCTAGCAGACAGCTTCAAGTTTTGTCCATCAATTTCTATTGAAGCTACTCCAAAAGCCCATTTGTAACCTCTAGGGTCTTTGAAACGCCCTTCTCTCCGAAAATCAATTCCCAATAACAAGGTGCGTCAGGTCCGGTCACAACTGTATGCTTCCTCCATTGTTTACCAGTTACACTTATATTAACCTCCACCTTACTTAACTCTTGAGATCCACCAGTGACTCCCAGAATAGTTATAGACTCTGATCCCTGGTAATTTGATGACATTATGGTGCACTGAGCTCCTGTGTCAACCAAGGCCCTGTACTTCTGAAATTGTGAAGTGCCAGGCCACTGGATGTACACATCCCAATAGATTCTATTATCTCTGTTATCCCTCTCCTTCCCCTGGCGGGAGGCAGGGCACCCCTAGTTATGGGGAACATGCCCACATGTGCATTGCGCACAGTGTGCAGTGTTATAGCTTTGCATGTTATAACTGGAGGCACTGTTGGAGCTACTAGAGTTGTTCTGGGGAACTGTGGAAGTAACAGCTACCCTTCTGGTATTGCTACCTCGGGTTCTGCCACTTTGCAGTTCCCTCAGTCTCCTGAAAAGATTAGAAGTTGGTTGGCCATCCCAGCGGTTCATGTTCTCACCAAACTGATCACGCAGAGTTATCCAAATAGTTCTACGTGACTGCCTTGGTGGTCTGTTTTGATTTGATCTGTTTTGGAATGACCTCCTTGGAGGACGTGTATTCCTCACAGATGAAACTTGTACCCACCTGGAGGAAGAATTGAAATTATCCCTTTGTGCCAATTGGGATATGGAATTTCTAAATTCATCTTTTAACTCTCTCATGCAATTCTCAATTTTTCCAGACAGAGTTTCAATGACTGAAACCAAAGAACCACGTGTCATGCTATCCTCCAATTGTCTCATTTGATCACTGAATTGGCCAACCGCAGGAGAAGCTCCACCATAATTTCTTGACACAATTCTGCTTGCCAGAATGTTTGCATAATTAGAAGGAGCAAGTTTGATGATCTTTTTAGCAAGATCAATACCCACAGGAATGTCATTAGGATTCAGAGTTTCATGTTCACCATAGAGTAGCTCTCTAACAGCAAATTCTCTCAGGTGCTTAATTCCCTCATCCAGGGTTTAGGATTCCATGGAAGATCATCTCGGGAAGGGTATCTCAGGGCAACCGCCATTAAAAGGCATATCCACAGATTAACCTTACCGAGAGCCCTGCCTAGATGTCTATCTATTCCATTATCCCTCGAGAGAGTTCCTAACTGAGCTGCTGACTTGTCTCCAACTGTTAGAGCTGGAGCACCTGTATCATAATGCCTGCTAAGCCAAGCTAGAACTGGCTCCTCATCTGCCCTGGTGTAATCTTTATGGACATTTCTTAGCTCTTCGCGGGGTGACGAACAGTCAGTTATGTCATCTGCCTCTTGCTCCTCCCCCTCAACTTTTTGTCTTAATAATCCTCCTGTCATTTTCTCAAGGATCTCTTTAAGCTGAGAACCACCTGTAGTGGTTTAGGCTGGGTGCTGGCCCAGATGCCACTGCACAGAACACACCTGGGAGGTCCCTACGGGTGGGTCCAGCCCAGGGGGTGGTCACAGGCAGGTATTCCATTTCCCATAATGCCCTGCTCCCCTATAAAATGTCCATGCGGGGTCTTCGCTTCCTCTTTCGTCCCCAGCTGCAGCCTAGGTAAAATGGTGTGAGCCGCCTCCCTTGGGCCTGCCCAGGCACAAAGCTGGGTTGGGGGGGAGGAAAGAGCCCTGGGGGGGTTTGGGTGTACCCCCAGGTGGGGATGGGATGTCCTTGGGTATGTTCTGGGATCTCTCTCTTTGTCACGGTGCTTGTGATTCTCTGTAAAGCTTTCATTGGTGTTTGTTTTTAAATTGTTTTTCTATTTAAACTTTCCATCACTTTTGCAATCCCTTTGTCTGAGTCGTTGTTTCTGCCCTTTGGTGGGGAGGGGGTTTGCCCCAACCCATTACATTTTGGCGCCCAACGTGGGGCTCGAACCCACGACCCTGAGAGTAAGAGTCTCATGCTCTACTGACTGAGCTAGACATGTCATCAGAAGAGTTCTAGTTTGATGATATGTTCTGGGTGCAGGGATTATGGTATGGAATAAGGGGTGGCAGGGCATGGGAGGACCACGTGGCTCATTTGGTAGGGCATGAGACTCTGAGTGTTGAGATTGTGGGTTCGAGCCTGCAATGGGCAGTGATGTCCTTCTTTTTATACCCTAGCTGGGCAGGGAGGGGGGAGTGGAACAGACTCAGCTTTCCCAGGGGGGAAACGCCCTTCAGGGAGTGTAAAGTACCCGCAAGCCCTCCACCCTGCTTTCTTCTTTTGTTTTCAGAAAAAGGCATGAACCCACCACAATCCCACCTTGCAGTGAGGGGCAGGCTTTTGGCTTGTGGCCATGATGCTGTTCCTCAGGCAGTGTACAGACAAAACCTCACTCTGGTCACTGTCCCATTCTCTCAAATAACTAGAGAATGTTTATGAATGGTTAAAAATACAGATATTACTAGTTCCAAGGTAATGACACCCACAGGAAAGCAGAATTATCACTGGGGAGTTTCCTAAAGAAAGGCCTAGTTCAGCTTTTTGATCAGAAAAGGTCTTCTCCGGAGAAGGATGATTACTTTTACTACCACCACAAAACTTCTGAGTCCAGAGGGGTGAAAGCTTTGCTGAGACTTCTTCATCCAGTCACAAGCTGAATTCTCTGCTCTTTTCCATTAGTAACTTTAGTCTCTAGTGGTTCCCATCCACCTCTTCTGGAGACGTAAGACTTTTGCCTTTGAAGTTTGAGCTCTTCCAGACTCAGACAATAGCATTCAGGGAGATCCAGAGATGGTGCTGTGGGAAATGTGTAAACAGAGAAGATGGGAAGGAGATATCCTCCAGTTGAAGGCATTCAAAATACCAATAGTCTCTCTGGTTTGGCTTTGAGGTTGTGCAGTCTCCTTCTCTGGGGAGTTTCCAACCCCTCCTGGTCATTGCAATCCTGAGCAAGCTGCTGTGAGTGATCCTGCTTGAGCAGGGGTTTGGACTGGATGATCTCCAGAGGTCATTTCCAACCTCACCATGCTGGGATTCATATGTTGATGTTGTGGGTAAAAGTTCAACCCACCACAATGTTTTAGTACAATTTGAAGTTTCTGTCATAACGCAGGGCTCCCTCTCACACAGCTGTACTTACATGAGTGGTGGTTCATTAACATCTGTGCCTGATAACATGATACAAACAATGTAACTACAGGAGACCTCCTCCAGGAGCTTCTGCATTGGCTGTTGTGAGTGGTTCAGGTGAAGGATTGTGTGGCAATGCCAGCGACAAGCAGTGTGAGCAATCTGGCAGTGCAGGCCTAGAGCCTGACATGGTGGTAGGCCATGCTCAGCACAAGTGCAGAGCCAGCTAGCAGTGTAGCAAAACAGTGCTGTGCCTGCAGCATGTAACTAAAACAAGGCACTGGTATCTATAAACATGGAAAGTTATCTTGGGACAAAAGGACATGCACCTGCACCAATAAACCCTGCGTGTTGTTAGTAGTTGGACCAATAATCTGTAATAGTGCGATGGGAACCAATGAAGCCATGCCAACCAGGCACTCCGAGTTTATATAAGTTGTAGAAGTTCCCTTGCTACACACTTCTGCCTTTCCTGTCTCTTCTTCTTCTACACTTTACTGTGCTATACTCGCACTACAGGCCTGCACCATAGGCCTGCACCATCGGCCTGCAACACTGGAACAATAAAGGAACAATACTCGATCATATTGGTCAGCTGTATTGATTCCAATCTCTGTCATCCATAGGATTGCTTTCTGGACCTAGCAGAAATTATTACAAATCATTATAATCAACCCCCAGGCTTAACTTCTGCAGGCTGTTTCCTCAGGCTGCCAGGAACAAGACTCTTCAACACAGAACCACAGAATTATTTGGGATGGAACAGACCTGCAAGCTCCTCCAGTCCAGCACCAACCCAACCCCCCCCACAGCCACCCAAGCACGGCCCCTGGCGCCATGGCCACAGCTTGCTGCAACACCTCCAGGCGTGGGGACTCCACCACCTCCCTGGGCAGCCTCTGCCACTCCCTGACCACTCTGGCAGCAGAGAAATTGTTCCTCAGCTCCAACCTAAGCCTCCCCTGCCACAACTTCAGGCCAGTTCCTCTCCTCTCACCTGAGACTAGGGAGCAGAGCCCATCCCCCACCTGGCTGCAGCCTCCTCTCAGGGAGCTGCAGAGGGCAGATTTGAGTAGAAGTTGATCCAGTTTCATCAAAGACTTGTAGCTTCCAATACAGGTTAGAGAAGCAACAAGGAAACAAAACCAACCCTGTCTGAATGGGTCTCTCCTATTCTTCATGTTTGCTCCACTCTGGGGTTATTAATTGCTGTGCCTGGAAGAGACTTTGATTTATGTAAATCAAAGCAATGCTTCCTTGGCTTCGTTTGCTCTGCAGTTGACTTTAAATAGACATCGATACAAGACACAGTGATAGAGAGAACATCTGGGTTTGATCTGTGACATCCGGAGAAGCATAGGACTGTTGAAGGCAGAACCTCCCCAAGTATCTCCAGGTTACTTTGCACTGTAAGACACAGAAACACAAATACAGGAGTGGCTTGAGAGCAGCTTGCAGGAGAAGAACTTGGGAGAGCAGTCTTGAGAAGAACTTCCCGTAAGCCAGCCCTGGTCCCTGGCAGCCCAGAGCCAGCTGAGTGCTGAGCTGCAGCCAGGGCAGGGAGAGCAGCAGCAGAGGGAGGGGATTCTGCCCCTCTGCTCTGCTTTGCTCAGAGCCCACCTGCAGCACTGCCTCCAGCTCTGCGGCCCCCAGCACAAGAAGGACCTGGAGCTGCTGGAGAGGTTCCAGAGGAGGCCACAGAGATGAGCAGAGGCTGCAGAACCTCCCCTGTGGGGCCAGGCTGGGAGAGCTGGGGCTGTGCAGCCTGGAGAAGAGAAGGCTGCAGGCAGACCTCAGAGCAGCTTTGCAGGACCTGAAGGGCTCCAGGAGAGCTGAGGAGGGACTCTGGACAAGGGCTGGGAGGGCCAGTCCCAGGGACAATGGCTTTGAGCTGGGAGAGGAGAGATTGAGAGTGGAGAGGAAGAAGAAATTGTTGAGAGTGAGGCTGGGGAGACTCTGGCACAGGTTGCCCAGGGAGGCTGTGGCTGCCTCCTGCCTGGAGGTGTTGGAGGCCAGGCTGGATGAGGCCTGGAGCAGCCTGGGCTGGTGGGAGGGGTCCCTGCCCATGGTAGGGGGCTGGAGCTGGATGAGCTTTAAGGCCACTTCCAGAAACCATTGTAAGCTTCCATGATTGTTTAAGAGCAGATAAGGGACTGAAGTGCACTGTTGCTTCAGTCCAGCTTAGAGCATGTTCTCAGGTATTTGGTATCTTCTGGTGTCACATAGTAATGTGTCAGGACACCAAAATGTCAGCAGTGTTTAGGTCAGGTGACTTTATGCATGCTTGGCCAAGAATTGTACAAGGAATATGGTTTGTACTTTCAAACCATTATTAGAAGCCACCCCATACACATTGCAGAGGCCAGGAAAGGGATCCATTTTTGTTGACCCATTTTCAGTTGGAAAAGACCTCTAAGACCATCGAGTCCATCGAGAAGTGACTGAGATCCCTGCCAAGGGGAGGGACTCAGAAATGGACCATGCAAAGGTGATGAGAAGAGCACTGGGTTATGGCCATAGTGGTAGGATTGTGGTCATTGTGGTAGGATTGTGGAGCTTGAGGAGCCTGCAGATCAGTAGCAAACACCCTCAGCAAGAGCCTGAAGTGCAGCAGAGCGGAGATGGCAGTGGCTGCGTACAGGCTGAGATTGCACAGGGGCAGCTTGCTTGGGCTCCATCTGAGCTTTGGGAGTCTGAGGCAGACACCATAGAATCATAGAATCAATAAGGTTGGAAGAGACCTCAAAGATCATCATGTCCAACCTCTCACCCATCCAACAGTCCTGGGCAAAGGCAGGAGGATTCTTACTTTGTTGGGGGTGGGAACAAACCTCTTCCCAGGTTTGACGATGCGCTTGTAATCATGGCTGTTTGCACATATCCCAGCACAGTTCCCCAATCCCAAGGACTAAGCCTGACTTATCTCCAGCCTTTCAACCTATTCCCAGGATTTCATGGTTCAGAAACACTGACAAATGCATGTATGGAGCCCTAGCAGCAGCAGCTTGTGTGAGGCCATTTAAGACTCTGCCTGCCAATGGCAGAAGGAGGTTAGATCCTGGAAATCTGAGCTGTCTTCCTTTGCTGAAGGACTCTTTGTGGGTAAGGATTGTCCAGGCCAACCAAACATAAACAGATGCTTGCTTGTGCTTTGCTCAGTCAGAGGCTGAGGGGACTCACCAACTCTAATGCTTCAAAATGAAGCATGGAGAAGAGAAGGCTGCAGAGAGACCTTAGAGCAGCCTTCTGTTGCAGGTATTGATCAGAGGGCAGCTGCTGGATGTGTGCAGAGTTCATGGGTGTGAGGAGCATTCGAAAGAGCACTCTCTGTCTCATTGTCATCAGAGATCAGGAGCCCCTTACCCCAAGGACTTGGACTGCAATCCAGGCTAACATCCCAGCCTGGGTTTTGCAGCAGCCTACCCCACAGTGAGTTCCTGATTAAGTTCCTGAGCCTGTGCACTGGAATGCTTTCTCCATGGATTGTCCCAGGTGCAGGTCCCATGGGAGCAGCCCTGCCTGGTACCAACTGTGCATAGCTGCCAAGCAGGATGGATGACTGCACTGCCTGTGGCCATCTCTTTGGAATAGAGAATGGAACTGCTGCCAGGGGAGACTGATGCCCTGGGGCTGCTGAGGGCACCAGGACCCTTAGTGATCTCTGCTCATTAGCATGTCATTAGTATTCTAATTCTATTCTGTCTGTATATTTACAGACAGCTCTTGGCCTGAGTCTACCCATCTCCAAGGCAGACCATGCCTTGGACACATCTCCTTGGGCCCAGACCATGCCTTGGGCACTCCTCCTTGGACATGTGTGGAAGCCTTACTTGTGTGGGCACATTGGGGCAGAGAGAGGAGGAGTTCAGACATGGACAGGTGAGAAACTGATTATAAAAGTTGTCTCCATAACAACGGGAGGAGTTCTGGAGGAGTTCTGAAGAAGCAACAAGCTTTTCAATAGGAAGAGGTTTTGCAACAAGTTACAAGAAGAAGAAGTAACAAAAAGAAGACTTCAAAGGAAAGCTTTTCCCCACCAAGATCAAGAAGGAGCAGCAGGACTGGACCCAGCACCAGAGAGACATCTTAGGACCCTTGCATTGCTGGTAGCAGTAGAGCTCTTTCTCCTTCCCTCTTCACTTTATCTTTCCCCTTTCTCCTCTCACTTTTCCCTGCCTCCTCTGGGTAAACACCAAAGTTTTACTGCTGGGTGAAGTGAACTGCCCCTGGCGTGAGTCACCTGAGCTCTTTGCACTTTGAGGTCACAGTAAGGAAGAGCAGAGCAATCACATTCCATCTGTGCAGAGAACAACACCCTGGCAGGTTTGCACCCTTGGATTGGAGCATGCTGTAAAGCCACCTCCTAGACACACTAGCACCTCTCATTGGAAGAATGCGTTTAGCTTATCTATGCAGTTGGGTTTTATTGGCTAAGTGGTTGATAAGAATGAGAACATCAACATCTACTCCGAGCAATAGAGGAGCTTGGGGGGTTAAGGCTTCTCTAGGGATGTTGATTAGGGATTCAGTTAGGGCCTCACTTTAGGGATATACTGCTAGGGACTTCTGCTTCTGCTAGTTAACTTCTGTCTAGGGCTTCGGTGTAGGGATGCTGCTAGGAGTATGCTAGGGCTTCTACTTCCATTAGCTGCTTCATCTGTTAAGGGCTTCTTCTGTTAAGGACACTCTGAGTCTCTGTAATGCAAGGGATTCTGCAATGCTAAATAAAGGACTACTGAAAGGACTTCTGAGATTCTCTGCTCTCTGCTTTTCTAGAATCTCATTGCTAGAGCAGCAACAGGATTTGTGCACCAATCGTCACCCAATGGCACCTTGTTACAAGGGGTCTACAACTACATTCAGGTCCCCCAGACCAGTGGAGTGATACTTTCCACTTCCTGAAGGAGCTACAGGAGAGTTGGGGAGGGCCCCAACCAGAGCCCCACACAACCTGCCCTGCATTGCTGCCAGCCATGGGGCAGCTCCCAGCTCTCTGGGCAGCCTGAGCCAGGCTCTGCCCACCCTCAGCACCAAACATTTCTCCTTCTCTCCACTCTCAAGATCCCTCTTTGAGTTCAAACCATCCCCTCTTGTCCTGCTGTAACATATTATGCTCTTGCTTCCCTGTGAATCCTCTTGCTGAGGAAAAGGAAGAGTCCTTGTCCTTGATTGGCTTGCATGGAGAGCTTTTGCTTCTCCTAGTGAACTGTCATTATCTTGATCCAGCAGGCTTCCCCTCTTCTATTTCTCTTCATACCCTGGTGGAGGGGAATGAGCAAAAGGCAGGGTGAGGTTTGATTGCTGCTCAGGACCCACTGACCTGCTCATGGTCTGCTCTGTGCATGGCCTTGGCCCACCACCACATGGAAGCCTGATGTCCTGGAGCGTGGGCTGCCCCTGGATACGCTGCCCCTGCTTCAGTGAGTCCCTGCACTGAGTCCAAGGGGGGAACAGGGATGAGGAGACCAAGCAACTGCTGCAGCTCTGTTGAACATTTAGTTGCAGAAATCTGTCTGCCTAGCTGTAAATTCTGAATTTTCTTTCAACCTCAAGAAAAGGAGGCTGAGAGCTTCTGACTGTCTACAGCTCCCTGAAAGGAGGTTGGAGTAAGGTGGGTTTGGTCTCTTCTCACAAGGAACAAGTGACAGGGCAAGAGGAAACAGTCTCAGGTTGCACAAGGCAGGTTTGGGAAGGACATTGATAACTACTTCTTCCACAAAAGGGTTAGCAAGCCCTGGACCAGGCTGTCCAGACCAGTGGTGGAGTCCCCATCCCTGGAGCGATTTCAAAGCCATGTAGATGTGGTGCTGAGGGACATGGTTTAGTGGTGACCTCCCAGTGCTGAGTTCATGGTTGGATTCAATGAGCTTTAAGGTCTCTTCCTGCTACAACAATTTGAAATACTTAGGGTAAACCATCTGTGCTAACAGGCACCCTCAGCTCTGCCCTGGTGGGAGCACATCTAGAGTACTGTATCGAGTTCTGGGCTCCCCAGATCAAAAAGGACAGGGAACTGCTGGAGAGAGTGTAAGGGGCTCAGGCTCTTGTCAGTGGCCTGGCCCTGGGCACCACTCAGCAGAGCCTGGCCCCAGCCTTTTGCCCCCTACAGCTCCTTTAGCTCTTGCTGAGCATTGCTCAGCTCCCCTCTGGGGCTGCTCTTTACAGGCTCTCAGCCCCAGGGCTCTCAGCCTTTGCTCCTCCCAGAGCTGCTCCAGGACCCCTCAGCAGCTTTGCAGCCTGCCCTGGACTCTCTCCAGCACTTTCCTGGCTCTGGAACAAGGGGCAAGGGGCACACAGGGGAATCCAGGAGGTTGGATCTGAGCAGAAGGAGAAAGTTGTTCGGTGTGAGGGTGCTGGAGGCCTGGAGCAAGCTGCCCAGAGAGGTTGTGGAGTCTTTCTCTAGAGGCTTTCAAGCCCCACCTGGATGTGTTCTGTGTGCCCTGCCCTGGGTGACCCTGCTGGAAGGGGGGTTGGACTGGGTGATTTCTGGAGGTCCCTTCCAGCCTCTCCCATTCCATGACACAGCTGGTGCCCAGAGCTGTGCAGTTGTTAAACAAAGCTGCAGCAGCTGCATTCCCAAAGAGAAAATTCACCGAGGGCCCTGCTAGAGCAAAAGAAGCTGAGACAGGTGGAGCTGAGCAGAGGGAGGAGTCTGAGTCTGCCTTCTATTTGATCTTCCTCTTGATTTCTTTTCAGCACCACCTCTTTGTAGGAGCTATTTTGTTTTCCTGCTGAACTTAAGAGCCTCTGCTGTAGCCTGCTGACCAGGTGTCAAGCAGGTGCTTGCTTGACTTCACAGCAGGGTCTGCAGCCCTGACACACTACAGCTCCATCCCAGAACAGTGCAGATGCAGCCTGCGCACATCCATCCAACTGCCAGAGAGGGAAACACAATAGCAAGGTGGGGAACCAATACCCGTGTCTGTATTGATCAGCCTGAGGCACTCTGAAGCAAATAGAAAGCAATCTGTTTGCACTGTGTGATGTCATGATAGGGCAAGTTGTTCTTTGGGGAGATGGGGAAACAATGTCCAGCCTGACCTTGGATACTTCACCTGATCCAGCTGGAAGAGCTTTGGAGGGGCTCCAGGATGGGAGAACACCTTTTGCACTAAATAGACTTCAAAGCTAACAATTATAGCTTAGATGCTGGTTAGATGGATTAGCAACAGGCCAGTTAAAGCTGGAGAATGCTGGGACCTGATGGGCTTCAAGGTTTTTCCAACCAGAAGAATCCTGTGATTTTTTATGGTGAGTCCAACAGGGGCCTGAAGGATGCTAGGGCAAGCTGAGAGACTTTGCCAGCATTTGTAGCCTCTCCTGCTCTTTTCAAGACGATGTGGAAGCTGTGTGGTGGCAGAAGAGCATGTGCCAGAGAAGAGACAGGTGTGTGCCCAGTCAGGTCTGCCTACCCTCTGCTCTCAGCTGCAGGGAGGTCAGTGTCTGCACAGGCACCATGGAACTGATGACCAGCAGCCCAAGGGAGGTTCTCCCCACCTCTACTCTGCCCTTATGCGACTGCATACAGAGTCCTGGGTTCAGTTCTGGCCTCCCCAGTTCAAGAAGGACAGGGATATACTGCAGAGTGGCTGGTGGAGGCTGTGAGAATGCTGAAGGGACTGGAACATCTGTGTGAGGAGCAAAGGCTGAGAGCCCTGGGGCTGAAAGCCTGGACAAGAGCAGCCCCAGAGGGGATCTTCCTAATCTCCAGTCTCAAGCTCCCCTCTCCCAGCTCAAAGCCATTGCCCTTTGTCTTGTCCAGATCAGCCCATGGCAAAAGTCCCTCTCCAGCTCTCCTGTAGCCCCCTTCAGGTGCTGGAAGGCTTCTCTGAGGTCTCCCTGGAGCCTTCTCTTTGCCAAGATGAACACCACCAGCTCTCTCAGCCTGTCCCCATAGGGGAGGTTCTCCAGCCTCTGATCATCTTGGTGGCTTCCTCTGGACCCTCTCCAACAGTTCCATGATGGATGATGGTGCATGGCATCTCCCCAGATACTGTGGATAGACATGACAAGTGGCCAGATTCACGTGCTTGCCATGAAGGGGCTCTCCAGTGACAGCACCCCGTTGGGCTGCTGCTGTGAGCACAGCATTTGCTTCTCTCTCAGATACCCACCTTCAAGGAGGCAATCACCCAAGCATGGTGTGCTGGAGCTCACCCAGCCCTTCCACCTCCGTGGGTCACAGCACAGCCCTGCCTCTCTTTGCAGCAGTTTCTGATAGCAGCTGGCAGCAGCCACTGCTTCATCGACATTTGGCAAAATCCTAGCAGTAAGTTCCTGCAGAAGAAGTGTGGCAGCTGAGCTGCAGGCTGGGAATCCTGCTGTGCTCCCAATCAACTGCTGGGAAGGGGCCATCTCAGATCATGTAGAAGCTACAAGACAACACCAGGAGCCTGCAAAAGCAGCAGACACCTCTGTGGAACTCAGCAGAGGAGTTGCTTGGAGTGCTTCAGGTCCTGCCCCTCCAACCTGATCTCCTATGATCAGGTGACCCATCTGGTGGACGTGGGCAGGCTGTGGATGTGGTCTACCTGGGCTTCAGCAAGGCCTTTGACACTGTCCCCCACAGCAAACTGCTGGCTAAGCTGTCAGCCCCTGGCTTGGACAGCAGCACTCTGAGCTAGGTTAGGAACTGGCTGGAGGCTGAGCCCAGAGAGTGGTGGTGAATGGTGCCACAGCCAGCTGGCAGCCAGGCACCAGTGGTGTGCCCCAGGGATCAGTGCTGGGCCCTGTGCTCTTTAACATCTTCATTGATGATCTGGATGAGTGGATCACAGTATCACAGTCTCACAGTATAACTAAGGTTGAAAGAGACCTCGAGGATCATCGAGTCCAACCTATCAACACAGACCTCATGACTAGACCATGGCACCAAGTGCCACATCCAATCCCCTCTTGAACACCTCCAGGGATGGGGACTCCACCACCTCCCTGGGCAGCACATCCCAATGATGAATGACTCGCTCAGTGAAGAACTTTCTCCTCACCTCGAGTCTAAACCTCCCCTGGCACAGCTTGAGACTGTGTCCCCTTGTTCTGGTGCTGGTTGCCTGGGAGAATTGAGTCAGTCATCAGTAAATTTGCAGATGACACCAAGTTAGGAGCAGATGTTGGTCAGTTAGAGGGTGGAAGGGTTCTGCAGAGGGACCTTGACCAACTAGACAGATGGGCAGATTCCAACGGGATAGCATTCAATAAGTCCAAGTGCCAGGGGCTGCACTTTGGCCACAACAACCCCAGGCAGAGCTACAGGCTGGGGTCAGAGTGGCTGGAGAGCTCCCAAACAGAGAGGGACCTGGGGGTGCTGATTGACAGCCGCCTAAACATGAGCCAGCAGTGTACCCAGGGGGCCAAGAAGGCCAAGGGCATCCTGGCCTGCATTAGGAATAGAGTGGCCAGCAGGAGCAGGGAAGTCATTGTGACCCTGTACTCTGCTTTGGTTAGGCTGCACCTTGAGTACTGTGTCCAGTTCTGGGCTCGTCAGTTTAAGAAGGACATTGAGACACTTGAAGGTGTCCAGAGAAGGGCAACAAGGCTGGGGAGAGGCCTTGAGCACAGCCCAGTGAGGAGAGGCTGAGGGAGCTGGGGTTGTTTAGCCTGGAGAAGAGGAGGCTCAGGGGTGACCTCATTGCTCTCTACAACTCCCTGAATGGTGGTTGTAGCCAGGTGGGGGTTGGTCTCTTCTCCCAGGCACCCAGCACCAGAACAAGAGGACACAGTCTCAAGCTGCACCAGGGGAGGTTTAGGCTGGAGGTGAGGAGAAAGTTCTTCATGGAGAGAGTCATTCACCACTGGAATGTGCTGCCCAGGGAGGTGGTGGAGTCCCCATCCCTGGAGGTGTTCAAGAAGGGATTGGATGTGGCACTTGGAGCCATGGTCTAGTCATGAGGTCTGTGGTGACAGGTTGGACTCAATGATCTTTGAGGTCTCTTCCAACCTCGGTGATACTGTGATACTGTGATACTCTGAAAAGCCAGTGACTGTGAAAACTGCTGATGCTGGGTGATTCCTCTATGGACTCATCAAACCACACCAACCCAGCTCTGGTGCTGCAGGAGATGCCTCATTGGACCAAGAACTCATTTCAGATGCTTCAAAAGTAGTCTGGACAAGTGCAGGGACAAACCCACCCTCTGTACTGCCTAGAAAATGTATCCGAACAGGAGAATCCCAGCATGGAGGGGGCTGGAAGGGACCTCTGGGCATCCCACAGCCCAAGCCCTGCTCCAGCAGGGCACCCCCAGCAGCTTGCCCAGCAGCACAGTGCCCAGGGTGGGTTGGAAGCTCTCCACACCAGGAGACTCCACAGCCTCTCTGGGCAGCCTGCTCCAGGCCTCCAGCAGCCTCACAACAAACAACTTGCTCCTCCTGCTCAGCTCCAACCTCCTGCCTGCCACTCTGTGCCCCTTGCCCCTTGGCCTGGCCCTGGGCACCACTCAGCAGAGCCTGGCCCCAGCCTCTTGCCCCCCACAGCTCCTTTAGCTCTTGCTGAGCATTGCTCAGCTGCCCTCTGGGGCTGCTCTTCTGCAGGCTCTCAGCCCCAGGGCTCTCAGCCTCTCCTCATCACACAGATGTTCCAGTCCCTTCAGCATTCTTATACCCTCCCCTGGACTCTCTCCAGTGGTTCCCTGTCTCTCTTGAACTGCAGAGCTCCAAACCAAACCCAGTACTCCTGATGTGGCCTGACCTTTGCACAGGATTATTGCAAGGGTGGCTTGCTGCACAATTCACATCCCAGTGACCTGCAGAGACCCCTGTCCTAACAGGACAAAGTTGCATTCAATCATTTCTTAGTGTCTATGTTTCTTCCACACATACATCACCAGATACAACCTAGGGCTTGCAGGATGTTCTAACTGCCAAAGAACAAGTGAGGCAGAAGCAGAAGACATTCAAGTGTCAGCCAAGCTGTCATGCCATGCTCTGTAGCCCTGTGCATGTGAAGAGGTGAGCAAGGCCTTCCCTTGAGGGTGAGGTTTGCCAAGCTTTATGGTTTGTATTTCACAGCATCACAGCATGGCAGGGGTTGGAAGGGACCTCCAGAGACTATCCAGTCCAATGCCCTGCCAGAGCAGGGCCACCCAGGGCAGGCCACACAGAACACATCCAGGTGGATTTGAAACATCTCCAGAGGAGATGCCACAACCTGCTCCAGGTCTCCCTCACACCAAACAACTTCCTCTTCCTGCTCAGATGGAACCTCCTGGCTTCCACTTTGCGTACCTTGCCCCTCAGCCTGTCCCTGAGCACCACTGACAAGAATCCAGCCCCAGCCCCTTGCGCCTTGCCCTTTAGACATCGGTGATCACTGACAAAAGATCCCCACATGTGCTGTGTCCTTGCTGCAGCACTGTGTGCAGCACTGAGGCCATCTGCCATCATCTATGTCCGACAGCAGCACCTTCTGCCTAACACAGATAATTGCCTCTGCCCCTTCCCAATGACCTGCAGTATCATTCAGGCAAAGTTGTTCTGATGGGGAAAATCTTCTGCTAAAAGTTACATTTTTCCTTCCCAAAGCTGTGAGACAGGATGCTGGGGAGAGCAAGGAGGAATTGAGGGACACTTGAGGTTCTGCATAGGAAAATGAACCACAGAACTGTTTGGTGAATTGTTTGGATTGGAAGAGGGCTCCAAGTTCATCCAGCCCAACCACCAGCCCAGCACAACCCCAAGTGCCATGGCCACAGCTTTCTGGAACACCTCCAGGCATGGGGACTCCACCACCTCCCTGGGCAGCCTCCGCCAGTCCCTGACCACTCTGCCACCAAAGAAATTGTTCCTCAGATCCAATCTAAACCTCCCCATCTAAGTCTTACTGTAAGGCACAAATATGACAAATGGGTTTGAAATGAGCAAAAAAGACATCAAAAAATATACCTTTGATGAGCAGGATGACTTTCCAGTGCCTGAAAGGGGCTACAAAAAGGATAGAGAGGGACTGTGCCCAAAGGCCTGCAGGGACAGGAACAGGGGCAATGGTTTGAGATGAGAGCAGAGCAGATTGAGATTGGATGTGAGGAACAAGTTCTGCCCCAGGAGGCTGCTGGAACACTGCAGCAGGCTGCCCAGGGAGGTGGTTGAGGCTCCAACCCTGGGGATGTTCAAGGTGGGGCTGGAGAGGGCTCTGGGCAACCTGATCCAGTGGAGGATGTCCCTGATGAGTGCAGATGAGCTTTGGATGTCCCTTCCAAGCCAGGCAATTCTATGATTCCATGAAATAACAATGAGCAATATGCAGGAGTCCCAGGCTGTTCCCACCCTGGCTGTGCAGCTGATGTCAGGAAGATAAAAACCCCATCAGGACATTTCTCATGTGAAAGGATATTTGAATAAGATTTCTTTGGATATCTGTTGGGGTCATGGAGTTTATCTGCTTGCATGGCCACAGAGATACCGAGCCCACATCGCTACCTCACTGCTGGGGCCTTCATTCCCTTCGAATGAGACAGGGGACTATAAGAATGACACTGTTTGATGTATTCTTAATGTATGTTGTGAAGGATCTTGTCTGATAACCCACTATGAGAAAGGGACCTTCCCCAGCATTTCCTAGTGCAGCACATGGTATTGATCTACCAAGTCAAACCACAAGAAGCAAACCACGTGTGAACAGCGTGGGAACACCAAGAAGAGAGACCTTGCTGGCTGTGTTTGGAACACGATGGGATTTTGGGATGGTTTTGCACCACTGACATCTCTTTCATCAGGGAGACAGATGCCAGAGCTTGGTCGGGACAACAAAGCATCAGGAGCCAGGAGAACCAGAGAGTAGAGGGTGGGGGTTGGTGAACTGAGATCACAGAATCACAGAATGTCAGGGGTTGGGAGGGACCTCCAGAGATCACCCAGTCCAACCCCCTGCCAGAGCAGGGGCACCCAGAACAGGGCACACAAAACACATCCAGACAGGTTTTGAAAGTCTCCAGAGCAGGAGACTCCACAACCTCTCTGGGCAGCCTGCTCCAGGCCTCCAGCACCCTCACAGTGCTGGACCTCTTTCCTCTTGTTGAGGTGGAACCTCCTGGGTTCCAGTTTGTGGCCATTGCTCCTTGTCCTACCACAGGACACCACTGACAAGAGCCTGGACCCCTTCCTCTTTGCTCTGCCCCACCGTGCCCCAGATTCTTTAGCATGTTTAGATGGACCTTCCTCTGTTCAGGTTTATGCCCAGTACCTCTTGTCGCTGCTGAAGGCAGCAGAAATGGACTGGACTGACCCAAAGGGCCTGGTGAGCTCTTGCTGTCTTTTCTCTGAAAACAAGTCCCAGTTCAAAAGGAAGGAAAGAAGCACAGACTGATTTGGGTGGAAAGAGACCTTTTAAGGTCATCTAGCTGAACCACCAGTCAGCAGGAACATCTGCAGCTAGAGCAGGTTGCTCAGAGCCCCAGACAACCTCCTCTGCAATGGTCCTGGGTATGGCACTTCCACCACTCCAGGTATGGGCCATCCACTGTCAAGAGGAGGAGGGAAAATTTATCAAGACCAAGAGAGTGTGAGCTGGAGTGACCTGCTCAGCAAGACTGCTATGACAGGTAATAATCTTGTGACATCATGAAACCACCGAGAAAAGGACAAAATGATTCCTAACTGTATACAGAAACCATAATCAAACCATGTGAGCAGTCTCCTGGTGTGGAGAGCTTCCAACCCCCCCTGGGCATTGTGCTGCTGGGCAAGCTGCTGGGGGTGCCCTGCTGGAGCAGGGGCTTGGGCTGGGGGATGCCCAGAGGTGGGGTGGATTCCAACTCCACCATGCTGGGATTCTGGGATGTATAGACCACAATATTTTTCCACTTCTACTGCAGTGAAAGAATTCACTAAGTTTCATTGCAATAAATAAAAGTATTTCCATGTAATCACAGACTGACCCTTAAAGGCATTTAGATTAAGAGGTGTGTGACCTGGGCATGCTCAGCATGGAGAAGAGAAGGCTCCAGGCAGACCTCAGAGCAGCCTTGCAGTACCTGAAGGGCTCCAGAAGAGCTGGGGAGGGACTCTGGACAAGGGCTGGGAGTGCCAGGCCCAGGGACAATGGCTTTGAGCTGGGAGAGGAGAGATTGAGAGTGGAGAGGAGGAAGAAATTGTTGAGAGTGAGGGTGGGGAGACTCTGGCACAGGTTGCCCAGGGAGGCTGTGGCTGCCTCCTGCCTGGAGATGTTGGAGACCAGGCTGGATGAGGCCTGGAGCAGCCTGGGCTGGTGGGAGGGGTCCCTGCCCATGGCAGGGGGCTGGAGCTGGATAATCATAGAGTCATAGAATTGTCAGGGCTGGAAGAGACCTCAAGGCTCAGCCAGTGCCAACCCCCTGCCATGGGCAGGGACACCTCACACCACAGCAGGTTGCTCACAGCCACCTCCAGCCTGGCTGCAAACACCTCCAGGCAGGAGGCTTCCACCACCTCCTTGGGCAGCCTGGGCCAGGCTCTCACCACCCTCCTGGCCAACAACTTCTTCCTCACAGCCAATCTCAAGCTCCCCACTTCTACTTTTGCTCCATCCCCCCCAGTCCTCTCCCTCCCTCACCCCCTCCAAAGTCCCTCCCCAGCTTGCTTGCAGCCCCCTGCAGATCCTGGAAGGCCACCAGAAGGTCTCCTGGGAGCCTTCTCCTCTCCAGCCTGCACAAGCCCAACTCTCTCAGGCTGTCTGCAGAGCAGAGCAGCTCCAGCCCTCTGCTCCTCCTCCTGGCCCTGTTCTGGACATCTTCCAGCCCCTCCAGAGCCTTCCTGTGCTGGGGGCTGCAGAACTGGCCCCAGAGCTGCAGCTGTGGTCTCAGCAGAGTGGAGTAATCTTTAAGGTCCCTTCCAACCCAAACCTTTCTGTGATTCTGTAAGAGTAGCTGTTCCTTGTAGTCAGGTGTGGGTTATCTGCACCTTCCTGCACTGGGTTGCTGCTTCACCAATCACTGTGCAGTTGGAGAAGAGCAGTAAAATCTAAAATAACTGCATGCAGACACAAAGAAGCAGAAGGAGCATTTCTTTTTCTGTCTTTCTGCCGAGCTTAGCAGGCTTCTGGAGCTAAATATTCCTGCAAATAGCAGAGTGGCGCAGCCATTGCCAAGCCCTGTCTGTATTTGTGCCGTGCTCTGGGTGGGCAGGAAGCTCCCTTTCATAAATCACTTCCAAAGAGACAGCAGGGCTATAAAAAGGGAGCTGTTTTGTTGGCTTTTTCTTTCCTTCCCTTTAGTGTTTTAGTTCTGAAAGTTCTGAAGTGAAACAGCTACACACTGGGAGAAGTCAAGAAGTAAGAGGAGACTCACAGGAGACTGGGGGAGATGCAAAGCAGGCACCCCAAGGCTTGTGGGATGCTCTGGTCATACTTAAAGAATCATGGAATTGGTAGGGTGGGAAGTGCCCTCCAGGATCATCCAGTCCAGCACCAACCCAACCCCCCCATGGCCACCCAAACATGGCTTCAGGTGCCATGGCCACAGCTTGCTGCAACACCTCCAGGCATGGGGACTCCACCACCTCCCTGGGCAGCCTCTGCCAGGCCCTGACCACTCTGCCACCAAAGAAATTGTTCCTCAGTTCCAGCCTAAGCCTCCCCTGGCACAACTTCAGGCCAGTTCCTCTCCTTCTCTCACCTGAGCCTGGGGAGCAGAGGCCAGCCCCCAGCTGGCTGCAGCCTCCTCTCAGGAGCTGCAGAGAGCAAGGAGGTCTCCCTCAGCCTCCTCTGCTCCACACTCAACCCCCCCAGCTCCCTCAGCTGCTCTTCCCCAGCCCTCTTCTCCAGACCCTTCCCCAGCTCTCTTGCCCTTCACTGGCCCTGCTCCAGCCCTCCAGCTCCTTCTGGCAGGGAGGGCCCAGAGCTGAAGGCAGCACTCAAGCTGTGGCCTCCCCAGTGCCCTTCCCAGAGGCTTCAACTGAGCTAAAACCTTTGTCAGCATCTTCTCCTTCCAGTCTCATGCAAAGTCTTCCACAAGCCACTATACAGAGCTGTCAGCATGAGCAAGCTCTCTGGTGGATCAAATGCACAGAAAAGAGGATGGCTTTCCTTTTAGGGGAGTCCTTTAGTGCACTTTTGGGTCAGGCTGCAGGACTGAAGAGCAGGGGGATGGGTGGGAGGTACAGGGGAGGAGTAAGGAAGTGGAAAATGCTGCCTGATGCAGGTCTGCCTAGAAAATACTCCTTAGGAATCTGTCCCAGTGAGCTTCACACCCCCAAAGTAGCCAGCTCCAAATTAGGTTGCTCCTTGTGGTAGATATTAAAATGAACAGGAGAGGAGAGGGAGACAAAGTCATCTGCCCCCAGCAGGGAACAAGCTGCTACTTGGTGCAACTCATTGAGTCAGGACTTTTCCCACTTACACCATAAGAAATGGGGCTCTGCACAGCAGTGCCTGAAATGAGCCCTGCAAACGGATCAGCTTTGTGGTGAGCAAAGGCTGAGAGCCCTGGGGCTGAGAGCCTGCAGAAGAGCAGCCCCAGAGGGCAGCTGAGCAATGCTCAGCAAGAGCTAAAGGAGCTGTGGGGGGCAAGAGGCTGGGGCCAGGCTCTGCTGAGTGGTGCCAGGGCCAGGTCAAGGGGCAAGGGTCACAAAGTGGAACCCAGGAGGCTCCAGCTGAGCAGGAGGATAAACTCCTTCAGTGTGAGAATGATGGAGCAATTGCTGCTTTAGAGAACATGGATGGAGGAAGCTTGCACCTGTCAGCAATGCTTTACCTCATGGCTCATGTACCTCATGGCTCTGCAGACGAGCAAAGAGTTGCTGTTGAAGGAGAAGGGTGGGGGGACAATACTTACCAGTCAAGGTTATGACTTGTCCTTGAACCTGGCATCAAGGCAGAAAAGTCCCTTTGGAACAAACTGGAAGTTAAAACCATGGGGGGAACCCTGATTTTGCTGATTTTTGCATTGCCACACATTGTTTAAACAAACTCAAAAATACATTTTGAATAGGGAAAAAGGTTTACAGCACAAGAGTGTTTTGTTAGGGTTAGAATGATGCTTCCACTGTGTCCAGTTCTGGGCTCCCCAGTTCAAGAAGGGCAAGAATCTCCTGGTGGGAGTCCAATGGAGACTATGGGGATGCTAAGGGGCCTGAAGCATCTCTATGAGCAGCAGTGACCTCTAGAGTGGTGTTGCTATTGTTTACCCATTTAAAGCTGTAATATTCTGTAGAGGCCACATTTCAAATGCCTGCCTGACAACCCTTCAGCTCTTCTAGCTTCCAGGTGTGGCATTCAGGTCCCAAGGGATGTATGTCTGCCTGTAGATAAATAACACTTTGCAGACCATGCGTGTCACAACATTGCTGAGCATAATATTGCCTTGCTCCCCCACTGCTAGGTTGTGCCAAATTAATGGATCTAGGAGATGGATTTCCATGCGTCTGGAAAATCAGACCCTTACTGAACTCCACCAAGCTGCCATGTGTCACAATGTGAACATACTCCCCTTCAACAACACTTTCCTTGTTTGACTCAGGTTGGCCACAATCCCTGCAGGTAGGCTTTGGAAGGGACCTCTGGAGATCACCCAGCCCAAGCAGCTTGCCCAGCAGCACAGTGCCCAGGGGGGGTTGGAAGCTCTCCACACCAGGAGACTCCACAACCTCTCTGGGCAGCCTGCTCCAGGCCTCCAGCAGCCTCACACCAAAAAGGTTTTTTGTCATGAACAGATGAATGCAGTTTGTGCCTCCTCTCTGAAGACCTGCCTGAAAACATGTCTGGAAATCCAGCAGGGCACTGTGATACTGGGCAGGACATTGTGTTCCCCAGAGGTCCCTTCCAATCCAACCATGCTCTAGTTCTAACCGCCACAACCTTCTAAGCAGCATCCAGTTCAGGATGCACAGTGACCTCTCAGCTCCTAGCTCTGCTGAAGAGAAGGTCATAGTATCATAGTATCAGCCAGAGTTGGAAGGGACCACAAGGATCATCTAGTTCCAACCTCCCTGCCATGGGCAGGTCATGCTGCACAAGGTTTTCAAATCCACTTCTAGCACCTAAGGCTTCCTTCTGACTAACTTGTAGTAAAACCACAGAATCCTGTCATGGTTTGGTTGGAAGGGACCATCTGGTCTCAACCCCCTGACCTGATCATGACCAGGCTGCTCAAGGGCCCTCCCAGCCTGGCTTTGAACACTTCCAGGCTTGGAGCCTCCACAGCTTCTCTAGGCAGCCTGTTCCAGTGCCTCACCACCCTCCTGGGAAGAATTTCTCCCCAATGTCCAATCTAAATCCAGCTTCTGACAGTGTGAAGCCATCACCACTCCTGTGTCAAAAGTCCCTCCCAACTCTCCTGTAGCTCCCTTCAGGTGCTGGGAGCCAAATCCCTCAGATAGCTTAAGATAAAAATCTCCATCACTGAACTATTCCTGCTGGCTGTACCATTGCTGATCCAGCCCAGGATGCTGGTGGCCTTCTGGGGAACCTGGGGACTGCTGGCTCATCTTCAGGTGGCCATCAACCAGAATCAGCAGGTCTTTTTCTGCTGGGCAGTTTCCAGCCTCTCTGCCCCAAGCCTGGAGCATTCATGGAGTTGTTGTGACCCAAGTGCAGGACCCAGCACTTGGCTTTGTTGAACCTCATATTCTTGACCTCAACCCATGGATCCAGATCCTCCTGCAGAGACTTCCTACACTCCAGCAGACCAACATCTCTCTGCCTGACTTGGTTTCCTTTTCTCACAAGACAAACCAACACAGAAGCAACCTTGCTGTTTCCTGATGAGCCATTTGGGAAAGAGTCCAGGAGAACTTTAAAGCTGCTGGTGATTCCTGGATGCTGCTTGCTCTGGGCTACAACAGCTGACAAAAGGAGGATGGGCAGAGAGTAGAGCAGAAAAGAAAGGCAGAGGAGATGAGATTTAACACATCCAAGTGCTGGGTCCTGCACATTGGCCACAACAACCCCATGCAGAGCTACAGGCTGGGGTCAGAGTGGCTGAGAGCAGCCAGGCAGAGAGGGACCTGGGGGTACTGGTCGATGGCAGGCTGAACATGAGCCTGCAGTGTGCCCAGGCAGCCAAGAGAGCCAATGGCATCCTGGCCTGCATCAGGAACAGTGTGGACAGCAGGAGCAGGGAGGTCATTCTGCCCCTGTACACCGCACTGGTTAGGCTGCACCTCGAGTACTGTGTCCAGTTCTGGGCCCCTCAGGTTAGGAAGGAGGTTGACTTGCTGGAATGAGGTCCAGAGAAGAGCAACAAAGTCAGTGAGGGGCTTGGAGCACAGCCCTATGAGGAAAGACTGAGGGAGCTGGGGTTGCTCAGCCTGGAGAAGGGGAGACTCAGGGGTGACCTTATTGCTCTCTACAACTACCTGAAGGGAGGTTGTAGACAGGCTGATGATGGTCTCTTCTCCCGGGCAGCCAGTACCAGAACAAGAGGACACAGTCTCAGGCTGCGCCAGGCAAGGTTCAGGTTGGATGTTAGGAGGAAGTTCTATACAGAGAGAGTGATTGCCCATTGGAATGGGCTGCCTGGGGAGGTGGTGGAGTCGCTGTCATTGGAGGTATTCAGGAGGAGACCTGATGGGGTGCTTGGTGCCATGGGTTAGCTGTTTAGGTGGTGTTGGATTGGTTGATGGGTTGGATGCGATGATCTTGAAGGTCTCTTCCAACCTGGTTTGGTTTATTCTATTCTAAATAAAGGTTTATTCTATTCTATATGAAATGAAATGAGAAGGTGATGGAGAGCTGGAAGAGCTGTGAGGCAGGACATGCTGTAAAATGCTTCCTTCTGGGGCTTGCTGGAAGGTATCATCAGTCATCTGCTGCTGGTTAGGTGTCTGTGTGTTCATCACTGCCATTGTCAGCCCCAGAGACCTACCCCTCCTGGCTTTCCTTTCCTTTTTTTTGGTGGTGAACAGTGTCTGTTTGTGTAAGGGGTGTCAGGGGACTGAAATTGTGCTACCAACCAGCAATTTGGGTGTGTGGGTGAAAATTAACTGTTGTAGTTGGTTATTTTATGGGCCCAAAATATGGCTGTAAAAAAACCCCAACATTGCCCTCGTGAGCTTTACCTCTCTAGACCATAAAACGTCTGGGATGCACAGACAGGATCCCAGCCAACTTCCTGCCATCCAATTGTGCTTTGCTAATGATCATTCCAGCCTGCCTTCTAAACTTGGAGACCTCTTGTTTTCCCCAGAGGATGTGTTGCTGTTTGTCTTGGGGCCGGAAGTGTTGTGTGTGTGCTGCAATTACCCAGTCTACAGAGCTCAGAATTTCACCTGCTCCAGGGCTGCTGTGTTGCAGGCACTTCAGCTCGGCTGGGAGAAGCAAAAAACCAGGACCCCTGCACTGAAAAGCTCCAACAAAGCACCAAGGCAAGGGATCATCTTGTGGCCATCAAACCCAACACTTAAACTCAGTGCTGGAAGCTCTTATCTAGATGGCGTTCTCTCTTCCCTCCTAACTGCCCCCAGGTCTTATGTGCAGCACTGCCTCATAGAACAAACTCATAGAATCAATAAGTTTGGAAAAGACCTCAAAGCTCATCAAGTCCAACCTGTCACCCAAGACCTCCTGACTACATAATCATGGCAGCAAGTGCCACATCCAATTCCCTCTTGAACACCTCCAGGGATGGTGACTCCACCACCTCCCTGGGCAGCACATTCCAATGACGAACAGCTCCCTCTGTGAAGAACTTTCTCCTCACCTCCAGCCTAAACTTCCCCTGGTGCCTCCAAACTCTGCTTCTCCAATGATATTTTTAGGTAGAGTATATTGACACCAGGACAGGTTCTGACTCTGCTCTGAGCTCTTCAGTCAACATCGGTATAAAGGGTTTCTACCTCTGCCTTGCACAGCATCCCAGCACACTGGGGCTGGAAAGGACCTCTGGAGGTCACCCAGCCCAAGCCCCTGCTCCAGCAGGGCACCCACAGCAGCTTGCCCAGCAGCACAATGCCCAGGGAGGGTTGGAAGCTCTCCACACCAGGAGACTCCACAACCTCTCTGGGCAGCCTGCTCCAGGCCTCCAGCAGCCTCACCCCAAACAACTTTCTCCTCCTGCTCAGCTCCAACCTCCTGCCTGACACTCTGTGCCCCTTGCCCCTTGGCCTGTCCCTGGGCACCACTCAGCAGAGCCTGACCCCAGCTTCTTGCTTGCCTTTCCTCCTCCCAGAGCTGCTCCAGGCCCCTCAGCAGCTTTGCAGCCTCTGCTGGGTTCTCTGCAAGGGATATGATTTAGAGTATTTCCCTGCAGGATTAGAGACATTCACCAGCAACACAACTCAGAGGCAGCTTAGCTGGGATTTCTGATTTGGTCACTCCCTCTGCTGGAGGGCTCTTGTTACAGCTGGGGATCATCAACTCATGAACGCATCTTTGGGCCTCTGGGGTTTGTTTTGTTTGTTTTCCAAAAGAGAAGCAAAGCTGCATTTACCTGGATGTGTTTGTAGCTTGCACAGTGGAAACTGTGCAGGGCTGGCAGCATGCAATGATGCACAGCAGACTGCCTGTTTAGCGTGGAGTCACCTGAGAGGGCCTCTGATCAATGTCTATAAAGATCTGAAGGGCAGAGGGCAAGAAGAAAGGGCCAGGCTCCTTCCAGTGGTGTCCTGTGATAGGACAAGGGGCAACAGGTACAAACCTGAACCCAGGAAGTCCCACCTTAACAAGAGAAAAAAACCTCTTTACTATGAGGGTGCTGGAGGCCTGGAGCAGGCTGCCCAGAGAGGTTGTGGAGTCTCCTGCTCTGGAGACTTTCCAGATCCACCTGGATGTGTTCCTGTGTGACCTGCCCTGGGTGACCCTGCTCTGGCAGCAGGGGTGGACTGGATGAACTCCAAAGGTCCCTTTCAACCCCTGCCATTCTGTGATGGTCCATGCCAGCTAGCAGAGCTATGAGCATGTGCTGCCCTTGCAAGAGTCTTTAAAGCAGCACCTTAGCTGGGTTGTGTCTGCTCAGGGCCACAGGCTTCCAGGACACTCCCCCAGTTTGCTAATGTGTATTTTCAATCTACCTCCCACATCCCACAGCCTTGTTCCCTCACAGCCTAGAAGTGCAGGAAAGGGCATTGCAGGATCTACCCCAAGGACTTGTAGAGCAGAGGGGATGGGATCACTCTGAACTTCAGTAACCTTCTCCCCTTGCATGGCATGAATCCAGCGATGAGGGGTCTTGCTCCAAAGGCTTTACACTGCCTGCAGGGCAGTTAGCTTGGGGATGGCTCTCTGGAAACAGCAGAAGCCCAGACAAAGGATACAACAAAAGTAATCTCAGAATATCTTGCTGAGGAACATTAAAAACATGCAGCAACGTCAGAAAACTCAGCAACAAGTCAAGGTGGACCTCATCAAAAACCATTCATTCTCAGCTTCACCAGGCTGGGAAGTGGAGTAGGGAGGTTCTGCCCCATCCTCTACTCTACTTTTGTAAGGTCACATCTGGAGTCCTGGGTCCAGTTCTGGACTCCGCAGTTCAAGAGAGACAGGGAACCATCAGAGAGAGTCCAGTGGAGGCTACTGAATCAATATTGTTGAATGTAGCATGCAGCAACCCAAAATGTCTGAAGCTTTCTAAGACAAATCAGAACCCACCTCACTACCAGTCCAGGCTGGGGGTGATGAGATTGAGAGTAGCCCTGCTGAGGAGGCCTTGGGGGTGCTGGGGGGAGAGAAGCTGGGCAGGAGCCAGCAATGGGCACGGGCAGCCTTGCTAAGGGCTGCCTGGGCTGCATCCAAAGCAGTGTGGCCAGAGTTGGAGAGAGGATCCTGCCCCTCTGCTCTGCTCTGGGGAGACTTCACCTGCAGGGCTGGGGCCAGCTGTGGGGCCCTCAGCACAGAAAGGACCTGGAGAGAGTCCAAAGTAGGCCATGAAAATGATCAGGGGGCTGGAGAAACCCTGCTGTGGGGACAGACTGAGGGAGCTGGGGGTGTTCAGCCTGGAGAAGAGAAAGCTCCAGGCAGACCTCAGAGCAGCCTGCCAGTACCTGAAGGGGCTGCAAGAAGGCTGCAGAGGGACTGTTCCCAAAGGCCTACAGGGACAGGAGCAGGGGCAAGGGCTTCAAAGCAGAACAGAGCAGATTGAGATTGGATGTGAGGAACAAGTTGTGCCCCAGGAGGCTGCTGGAACACTGCAGCAGGCTGCCCAGGGAGGTGGTTGAGGCTCCATGTCTGGAGCTATGCCAGGGGAGGCTGGAGAGGGCTCTGGGCAGCCTGCTCCAGTGGAGGATGTCCGTGCTGGGTGCAGGGGGCTGGGCTGGGTGAGCTCTGGAGGTCCGTTCCAGCCTAAACCATTCCATGATTCTATGACATGTCTTGACAGAAGCATCCCTGGAGTGCTGCCCTCAAAAATGTTTGCTCATACACATCTCCTAGAGGAGGTGATTAAAGGTGGTTGAACAGCAAAAGATTTTCCAGTTACCCCATGACCACAGCAACAGCCCAGCCAACCAGTCTCCTGATGGAGCTGTGTGAACAGGCCCGAGGTCAAGTCCAGACCTGCTGTGCAGGTGGAGCCCTGCTGCATGCTGACACCAAGCAGGAATTTGGCTGCTGAAGGGGCTGGGGTCTTACTCATTTCATAGCTGCAAAACACATCTGAGTTTTATGTTATGCCACCTGTGCTACAGACTGGCTGCTAGAGCTTTAAAAGAGCCATGGGAGCTTGAGAGGAACAGAAGAGCTCAGCAAGAGCTAAAGGAGCTGTGGGGGGCAAGAGGCTGGGGCCAGGCTCTGCTGAGTGGTGCCCAGGGCCAGGCCAAGGGCCAAGGGGCACAGAGTGGCAGGCAGGAGGTTGGAGCTGAGCAGGAGGAGAAAGTTGTTTGTTGTGAGGCTGCTGGAGGCCTGGAGCAGGCTGCCCAGAGAGGTTGTGGAGTCTCCTGGTGTGGAGAGCTTCCAGCCCCCCCTGGGCACTGTGCTGCTGGGCAAGCTGCTGTGGGTGCCCTGCTGGAGCAGGGGCTTGGGCTGGGTGACCTCCAGAGGTCCTTTCCAACCCCAGTGTGCTGGGATGCTGGGGCTCTTTGCCTTGCTTCAGTACTGCAAGTCATCTGCAGCCTTTCAACTTCCAAAGGTTACTGGACAAAGATATTTCAAGGTGTTGTTTTTTTTTTTGTTTCCTTCCCCAAAGTGTTAAGATTCCCACATGGAAAAAGTATCAAAGAGGAGGTGTGAGATCTCAGGCCCAAACTTGTCTGTAAATCCTCATAAAATGAATTATGGGAACTTCCTCCCCCTACACACACCCAAAACAACCCCCAGCTGAAATCAGCTCTCCAGGCTGCTGTGGATTTTCAGCTCTGCTTCCTCTATTAGATGTTTTCAGGATCCCTCATCTGTTCCCAGCTACATCCTGTCATTTCCAGTGCTGGGTTGCTTGAGCTTTCAATCTGGTGAGCATACAGCTCCCGTGTTCCCAGCAATGACTCGTCCCCATAGCTGAAGATCTGAAGAATGAATTACATTGAGATGCCTTCTCAGTCTGTCCTGCTGCCTGGGAAGGCAGCCTGACGCTGAGGGCCTGTAGGACGGCTCAAGTGGAGAGAGATTTTGATGTGTCAGAGGTTTCTGTGAGTGAGAGCTCTCTGGGGAGAGAGGGTTGAGAGCCATTTATGAGATCTTGGTGACTTTGGTATCAAGCCAAGGTAGTGACACCTTAAAAACTGCAGGAGTAGTGTTTTCACAGAGAGGGTTTTCAAATATGGAACAGAGCTCCCAGGGAGGTGGCTGAATCATAGAATCATAGGAGGGTTGGAAATGACCCTCAAGATCATCCAGCTCCACCCCCCTGCCATGAGCAGGGACCCCTCCCACCAGCAGCCCAGGCTGCTCAAGGCCTCATCCAGCCTGGCCTGCAACACCTCCAGGCAGGAGGCAGCCACAGCCTCCCTGGGCAGCCTGTGCCAGAGTCTCCCCAGCCTCCCTCTCAACAATTTCTTCCTCCTCTCCACTCTCAATCTCTCCTCTCCCAGCTCAAAGCCATTGTCCCTGGGCCTGGCACTCCCAGCCCTTGTCCAGAGTCCTTCCCCAGCTCTCCTGGAGCCCTTCAGGTACTGCAAGGCTGCTCTGAGTTCTCCTGGAGCCTTCTCTTCTCCAGGCTGCACAGCCCTAACTCTCCCAGCCTGTACCCTGGACCTGTTTTAACGAGGCAGAGATGTGGTGCTGAGGGTCATGATTTAGCACCAACCCTGCTAGAGTTAGAGAATGGTTGGACTGGATGAGGTCCTCTCCAACTACAATAGTTTTGTGATTCTATGTTTCAGGCAATGACTGAGCAGAATGAAAACATTGGGTTTGGAATCTGGTATTGAAAATACTGTTGCTGCTGCTGGAGTAGCTCTCTGTTAAATCAGCTCTGAGGAGGAAGTGTCACTCAGCACAACAGGCCACAGTCTGCACATCTCAAGTGTCTTAAGCCTTCCCTTTCAGATGTCAGCTGACACAGGGGGATCAGAGGCTGTGCAGCACACCACCAGCCACACATTAAAGACTTAATGCGGAGCTGCTGTCTGCGCACGTTGGAAGGCTGCGAGCATGGGGAAACCACCCCAAGTGAAGGCTAATTGGCATCAGATGGCCTCTATCAAAACTTCCTCAGCAGAAGCAGCTTCAGGGAAAAGCCCTAAATGTGTGTCTTGACCACAGCCTGCCGATCTTCTTCCGCATGGGAGCCTTGAACTCGTTTGTTGCTTTAATTACCGAGGCCCAGGAAAGTTTGCAAGAGTGCTAATTGCCTGTTCTTTGATTGCTCTCAGAGCACTTCTGTGGATTAAAAATAGCTCCTGAGCACAAGATGACATCAGTCTGTGCCTCACTCGGGCACCAGAAGCCTGCTGCTCCTAGCTGACAGTGCAAAGTGAGACAACAAAGTGATGGCTGGGTCCCCAAGGCTGAAATTGCCACCATAGACAGTTAGCAGCAGCAGTTTCTGGGGTTCAAAATGTAATGAGCAAGAAAGAGCAAGGAGACCTTCATTTGGGGGAGGGGAGGGTAAGAGGCATATGGGGTAAAAATGAGTTAAGCAAGAGAAAGGAGACCTTCATTTGGGGGCAAGGGTTAGAGGTTTGTGGGATTTCAAATGGGGAAAAAACAGCAAGGAGACCCTCACCAGGGGGAAGTGTCAGGGGCTTGTGAGGTGACTCCAAAGTTACCTTTGATTTGAGGGAGTAGTACAGCCCTGTTGAATGGGTCTGGAGGAATTAGCAGAAGGTCAAAGGACAGAGCGAAGCAGGGGGAGGAGGAAGGAGCACTTGAAGAGACAAGAGCTGGCTGTGAAAGCACTTGGAGGAACCTGTGAGTCTGGCAAGACCCAACAGGTCATACTGCCAACAGGAGGCAAGGCACTTACTGGAACAAGCACTTTGCTCACTGTCCCTGCCAGCCTAGAGTGATGCCCCCCACAGCTGCCTGAACAGCAAAGTGGGGCAGTGGCTAAATAACTGCAGTGTAATGACAGAAATATTGGCCACACATGGACCCATAAAGCCAGCAAGTGTGGACCTGCAGCTGCTGAGACACCTTCATTTGCCAGAGACTAACTGAAAGGAGAAGATGACAACAGAAATATTATGTAGGCAGTGTTGAATGGCCTTCTTTCTCTTCCACCTTCAAGAGGGTCTTCTCCCTCCTTTCTACCAGGGGAGGATTAGGTTGGAACTGAGGAAGAATTTCTCTGCTGCCAGAGTGGTCAGGGAGTGGCAGAGGCTGCCCAGGGAGGTGGTGGAGTCCCCATGCCTGGAGGTGTTGCAGCAAGCTGTCGCCATGGCACCTGGGGCCCTGGTTTGGTGGCAATGGTGGGGTTAGGTTGCTGGTTGGGCTAGATGAGCTTGGAGGCCTCTTCTAATCCAAAGGATTCTGTGATTCTACCTCTTATAAAATGGAGCATTTTATACATGTTTACATCACTATGCAGTAAAATTTGTTCAGAGCTTGCCACTGGAGCAGGCCAGGTTTCCAGCCATCAGCACACCTTCTTACACCCATGAAATGCTAAAGGCAGCTTCAAAGAGAGATTCAGAGAGTCACAAACTGCTCTGGGCTGGAAGGAACCTCCAAAGCTTATCCAGCCCAGCACTCAGCAGGGATATCCTCCACTGTATCAGGTTGCCCAGAGCCCTGTCCAGTCTCCCCTTGAATATCTCTAGGGCTGGGGTCTCAACCACCTTCCTGGGCAACCTGTTGCAGTGTTCCAGCAGCCTCCTGGGGCAGAACTTGTTCCTCACATCCAATCTCAACCTGCTCTTCAAAAGTAGCATACAGGTTGAAAGGGGCCTCAACGATCACCTGGTCCAGCCCTTCTTGGAGAAAGCCCAGTCAGCATTTCTTCCCAATCTTCTCTGCTCCCATCTCTAGGAATGTTGTTTCCTACTGAAGAGCTTGGGAAAAGCCAATGGAATGATGAAACCAAAGGGCTGCCCACCTGCCATCCCCCAGCCTGACACTGCAGGAGGGCTTGGCTGCCTTCATCTCCTGCCTCTTGCTTAGCCATGCAGCCAAGAAGATGGGGATGGAGAATATGATGCACAAAACAGCAAAGCACAATCCAAAGCCCTAAAGGAAATGAATGGAAATGTTCTAAGGAATGGGACAAAATTGACTGCTGGGGGTCTCTTTTTTATCTTTTTTTCCCCACTGTCCTAAGAGGCAGAAGGTTAAAAGTAGCTCTGGATGTGTTATGGACACAATGGAGGAGCCTGGAGCAGAACCTGAAACATACATGGGAAAGAGGGGCTGGAAGGGCATGATCAGGGCCCTGTCTTATAGGCAACTCAAAATGCACAAACCTCAAAGGCTAAAAAGATTGCACCAGAAAACAGGACTAAAAGGAGAATCTAGGCAGCTCAAATACAGATGAAAGGGTTTGAGGTGCAGAGGTAGTGAGATAGCCCAAGAGCTGTCAAGAGAGAAAATGGCAGCAGTGACAGAGCTGCCAGATGGCACAAGGAACTGCAGTTAGAGAAATCAAGAGTCTCATGACTGCACTTTGTCAAACAGAAAAAATAATCAGGAGTAGGACAATAGGAGGGAGGTGATCTTGTGCCTCTGCTCAGAGCCCACCTGCAGCACTGCCTCCAGCTCTGGGGCCCCCAGCACAAGAAGGAGCTGGAGCTGCTGGAGAGGCTCCAGAGGAGGCCACCAAGATGATCTGAGGCTGCAGAACCTCCCCTGTGGAGCCAGGCTGGAAGAGCTGGGGCTGTGCAGCCTGGAGAAGAGAAGGCTCCAGGCAGACCTCAGAGCAGCCTTGCAGTACCTGAAGGGCTCCAGGAGAGCTGGGGAGGGACTCCCAGGAGGCTGCCCAGGGAGGCTGTGGCTGCCTCCTGCCTGGAGGGGTTGCAGGCCAGGCTGGATGAGGCCTGGAGCAGCCTGGGCTGGGGGGAGGGGTCCCTGCCCATGGCAGGGGGCTTGAGCTGGATTGTCTTGGAGGTCATTTCCAACCCAATCCATTTTCTGAGTATATTATATGATTCTATGAATCACAGTATCACAGAATCACCCAGGTTGGAAGAGACCTCAAAGAGCATTGAGTCCAACCGGAAATGTGTCAATTGTTTGAAGGCTTCAAGGAACAGCAACATTTCACCTAAAATCCCTGTGTGTGGATTTCTCCTCACTCCCCTATGGAAAAGGAGGATAGGGGGAAAAAAAGATTTCTTACTTCAAATTTTTTGATAGGTGCTTCAAGAGCAATGGGAATAGGCAGCCCAGGGAGGTGGTGGAGTCCCCATGCCTGGAGGTGTTGCAGCAAGCTGTGGCCGTGGCACCTGGGGCCCTGGTTTGGTGGCCATGGTGGGGTTGGGTTGAAGATTGAACTCGATGATTTCAGAGGTCTCTTCCAACAGAAACAATTCCAGGAGTCTATGATTTCAGCTTTCAGCTAGAACACACATTTGTGATGAATACATCACCTGCCTTTCATGAGGGTGTGGTGTCACATGCACCCTCCATCCATCGTTCCAGTGTAGACCATGTGCCAAGCCAAACCTTACCATGGCAAGGGAAGGGTCTTCAAACTCCTTGTGCAGCATGTTTGGAAAGGCTTCAAAATTCCAGATGAACATGAGGAGAAAGTTCAAGAGAGGAACCACTGGAGAGAGCCCAGGGCAGGCTGGGAAGCTGCTGAGGGGCCTGGAGCAGCTCTGGGAGCAGCAAAGGCTGAGAGCACTGGGGCTGAGAGCCTGCAGAAGAGCAGCCCCAGAGGGCAGCTGAGCAATGCTCAGCAAGAGCTAAAGGAGCTGTGGGGGGCAGGAGGCTGGGGCCAGGCTCTGCTGAGTGGTGCCCAGGGCCAGGCCAAGGGGCAAGGGGCACAGAGTGGCAGGCAGGAGGTTGGAGCTGAGCAGGAGGAGAAAGTTGTTTGTTGTGAGGCTGCTGGAGGCCTGGAGCAGGCTGCCCAGAGAGGTTGTGGAGTCTCCTGGTGTGGAGAGCTTCCAACACCCCCTGGGCACTGTGCTGCTGGGCAAGCTGCTGTGGGTGCCCTCCTGGAGCAGGGGCTTGGGCTGGGGGATCCCCAGAGGTCCCTTGCAGACTGTCCAATTCTGTATGCTTCTCTGATAGTTTTGTGAGCAATTTCATTTCCCTCCTCACTCTCCCAGTCTCCTGCCATTTATGGGTCTCTGATAGGATGAAGCTTTTTTTCCTTACTAGCCCCAGGACTTGGACAATTAAAACCCCATGACTATTATCTGTCCCCTTTCCTTCCTTTCTCTTTAGAGGCAGAGTCTTTCTTCTTCAGTCAGCCTCACTCCCCTCCTCCCCACTGGCAATTTGTTTAAAGATTCTGGTTAGACATTTGTTGTTTTACTGTGGAGCAGCCTATCAATACCATCTGGTGATAAAAGGACACAGGAGGGGCTGTGAGGATTTTAGTTTGGTATTTTCTTATGTTCAAGTGCCTCCTGGCAAAGAAAGATGTTGATACTGGCTTCACAGAGCCCAGAAACCCATGAGGGAAGACTTCTCCCAAGTCCATTTGAGTCTGGTTGAGAGCAAGAGGAGCACAAATGTTGGAGAAATTTCATAGAATCTTGAAAGCTTCATGCTGGCTTCAAACAACTTTTCCACACTGGTGGGAAATAATCCAAGTAGTGTGAGGGAACCAAACTGCCACCTCACAAAGAGCTGATGTGCACACTGACTTGCCTGGACTATATTTGGGTGGTTCAACTCCTTCAAAATAGCAACAAAGTGCTCTGCGATGTCAAGGCTGCCAACCACACATCAGCTTCAGATGAGTGCTGACAAGAACTGGTGAAGGCCCACAGGAGATGAAACACTGGGCAATCAAATCTCCCAGCACTTTGAAAGGTGACGCATCTGAAATGGTGAATGACAGGAAAAAAGCAATAGACCTGCACACAGAGAAATCTCAATGGCCTTGGCTGAGCATGACCAAACCGGAGATCATGCAACCGCCTCCATTAGAAGAGGCCCCCAAGCTCATCTAGCCCAACCAGCAACCCAACCCCACCATGGCCACCAAACCATGGCCCCAAGTGCCATGGCCACAGCTTGCTGCAACACCTCCAGGCATGGGGACTCCACCACCGCCCTGGGCAGCCTCTGCCACTCCCTGACCACTCTGCCACCAAAGAAATTGTTCCTCAGCTCCAACCTAAGCCTCCCCTGGCACAACTTCAGGCCAGTTCCTCTCCTTCTCTCACCTGAGCCTGGGGAGCAGAGCCCAACCCCCAGCTGGCTGCAGCCTCCTCTCAGGAGCTGCAGAGAGCAAGGAGGTCTCCCTCAGCCTCCTCTGCTCCACACTCAACCCCCCCAGCTCCCTCAGCTGCTCCTCCCCAGCCCTCTTCTCCACACCCTTCCCCAGCTCTCTTGCCCTTCTCTGGCCCTGCTCCAGCCCTCCAGCTCCTTCTGGCAGGGAGGGCCCAGAGCTGAAGGCAGCACTCAAGCTGTGGCCTCCCCAGTGCCCAGCCCAGGGCACAATCCCTGCCCTGCTCCTGCTGCCCACACCATTGCTGCTCCAGGCCAGGCTGCTGCTGCCCTTCTTGCCCCCCTGGGCACTGCTGGCTCCTCTCCAGCTGCTGCCACCCAGTACCCCCAGGGCCTTTCCTGCTGGGCACTTTCCAGACCCTCTGCCCCATGCCTGGAGCCTTCCTGAGGTTGTGGTGACCCAGGTGCAGGACCCAGCACTTCAGACTATAAATCCGGCCTGCACAGGTTTTGCAGAGCCTCCTTACCCTCTGGATCAACACTGTCACCCACTTTAGTGTCATCTGCAAACTCACTGTGGGTGCCTCAGTCCCCTTTTCTAGAACTTCACTCTCCCAAGGTGTTGAAACTGAATCAACATGGAGCAGTAATGATTTTTGGTTCTCAACAATATACCACCCCCACCCCCCACCACCCCCACCCCCCCCCAAACAAACCATCTCCAAAATCCACAGCATGTCCGGCTCTTCACAGAGTCACAGAACGGTCTGGGTTGGTAGGAGCCTCCCAAGGTCCTCCATTCCAACCGCCTCTGTGGTAAGCAGGGGCACGCTCAAGGAGATCAGCTTATCCACAGAGCCCTTGCTGTCCATCACAACTGCCATAAAAACTTCTGTCTACACACCCCCCTCTCCCCTACCCTCCTCTCCCCCTCTCCTCCCTGGGCTGCACAGCTACCCTGCAAATGAATTCCTGCTTCCTGCTTGTACCCAAGGCTTGATCTTACATAGTTTCTGGAGAGAAATGGCCCCGTCCATCCCCAAAGCCTAGGTGATTAATTGCCTTTCCCGTTTTCTTCTTTCTGATGTTCCTCCAAACACCCCACGAATTATCTTAGCCCTGCAAAGGCCAGAAGTTGTTTGGCTGTTTTCTTTTCCTTCTCTCCTCCCCTCCCCTTCTCCTCTTCAAAACTTGAATGCAAGATCTGACATTAGCTCTTAACTGCTCCACCCTAGACCTGCTGGCACCGTGGTGGAGCAGGGAGGGCTCTGTGAAGATGTGCTCCTTTTGGTGGGCAGTAAAGAGCCAGAGCACACCCCTGTTATTAGTGCTGCCCCGATGAGATTCACCATATTATTAATTCTTAAAGTCTGCCTCAAAACTCAGCCTGGCTTCTACTTATCCCATGGCTCAGGGAGCTTTAGCAGAGCTCATTAGCTGGGCTTCTCATTTAGTCTCTCTGCCACGGTCTATTTCCTGGGGGGTGTGGGGGGTATGAACTACAGGTGATCATTGTGATGGAGGGGGGTGTTTGCTGCTTGATCTCCTTGAACAGGAGCAGCAGGAGTATTTTGCTTGTCAGGAGGACAGTAATTCTTCAGCTGCCTCTGAAGGAGATAATGAGTGGCAGGGTAAAGCTTTTAATCTGTGATAATTATGAAAGACATGGGGTGCCAAAGCTCACAGGAAGGTCACTCTGCTTGTAAGCACCCAGGGTTCCCTCCATGGCTTCTGCCAGCCTGTCCCAAGCACAGGCTGCTCTTAGGCAGGATTCTGGGGTCTGTTATACACCCTGCTGAGAGCCTTGCTGGTGATCCTCCTGGAGGGCAGCTAATAAGTAGGTAGGAAAGGATGTCTCCTGTCCTTTTGACTCGCCTGCTGTTGCGAGGAAGGAGAGCAGGGCCGTTTCCTCGCTGGCGTCAAGCAGTCCCCCCGCAGAACACATGCAATTTAAATCATTACAAGGCAACATTACAAGTACACCAAGCCTGGCACAAAACAAAGCAACTACACTTAATTAGGCAGCCAAAAAAAAAAAGAGAAGTGATGGCCTGAGACTCCCTGCCTTAGATGTAGCCACTTGTTGACTTAACACAGGGCAGGTAATGAATGCAACTTCAAAGTGTAAGCAACTAAATTGATACTTGATTAGTGGAGCCACCAGTCAAAACCACAGCAAAACAAACCCTCCAAACTGTACTTTTTTGTTGGTGAAAAGAGTTCCGACAAAGAATCCAGCTATCAGAAAGTCTGTGAAACTAAGGATGGTTCCATGAAATAGGTCTTCAAAGGCAGTTTCTGGGTCTGCTCATGCAGAGCTCCCAAAAGATTCTGGATTGACAGTCCTGGAGCCTGAGGCTGCCTAAAAATGGAACTAGGTACTAAAAAGTGACTCAGTTCACATATCTCATCAGCATGCTAAGCACCTAGTACAGTGTTTGATCATGGAATGGTTTGGCTCTGAAATGACCTTAAAGCTCATCCAGCTCCAACCCCCTGACATTGGCAGGGACCCCTCCCACCAGCCCAGGCTGCTCCAGGCCTCATCCAGCCTGGCCTGCAACCCCTCCAGGCAGGAGGCAGCCACAGCCTCCCTGGGCAGCCTGTGCCAGAGTCTCCCCAGCCTCACTCTCAACAATTTCTTCTTCCTCTCCACTCTCAATCTCTCCTCTCCCAGCTCAAAGCCATTGTCCCTGGGCCTGGCACTCCCAGCCCTTGTCCAGAGTCCCTCCCCAGCTCTCCTGGAGCCCTTCAGGTCCTGCAAGGCTGCTCTGAGGTCTGCCTGCAGCCTTCTCTTCTCCAGGCTGCACAGCCCCAGCTCTCCCAGCCTGGCTCCACAGGGGAGGTTCTGCAGCCTCTGCTCATCTCTGTGGCCTCCTCTGGAGCCTCTCCAGCAGCTCCAGGTCCTTCTTGTGCTGGGGGCTGCAGAGCTGGAGGCAGTGCTGCAGGTGGGCTCTGAGCAGAGCAGAGGGGCAGAATCCCCTCCCTGTGCTGCTGCCCTCCCTGCTCTGGCTGCATCTCAGCACTCAGCTGACTCTGGGCTGCCAGGGACCAGGGCTGGCTCCTGGGAACTTTGTCACCACCTGACACCCCCAAGGCCTTCTCCTGCAGGCCGCTCTCTCAGCCACTCCTCACCCAGACTGTATCTGTGCTTGGGATTGCCCTGACCCAGCTACAGTACCTTGCCCTTGGTCCTGTTGAGCCTCCTGAGGTTGGCTTGGGCCCAACTCTGCAGCCTGTCCAGGTCCCTCTGGATGGATCCTTCCCTACACAACGTTAACCACATAACACAGCTTAGTGTCACCTCCAAGCTCACTGAGGGTGTGTCAATTTTATTGCCCATGTTACTGACAATGATGTTAAATTGCTCTGGTCCCAGTACTGAGACATCAGCATTGAGACAATACTATTTTCACCCAAATTCACATCCCACAACACCACTGCCCCCAGATTTCCTTTTTACCGGAGAAAACTTCTGAAGCAGTCACCTTCACCTTCTCCAGCTCTCACCCAAGGGCTAAATGTGGATGCTGCTTGCAGCAGGAGTGACACAAAGCTCACATTCATGCACTTGGCAGTTGTCTGTGGTGGTCACTAGAAAGCACAGAAGTATTCAACCTGCTCCATCAAGATCTGTGTGCACATCTGTGCACTCAGGGTTGGGTTCCATGTTGGTTTGTGTCTCTGTGCCTCTGTTCCCTGGCATTCTGGGGTTGCTTAGCCTGGAGAAGAGGAGGCTCAGGGGAGACCTCATTGCTCTCTACAACTACCTGAAAGGTGGTTGCAGCCAGGAGGGGGTTGGTCTTTTCTCTCTAGCAACCAGCACCAGAACAAGATGACACAGTCTCAAGCTGTGCCAGGGGAGGTTTAGGCTGGAAGTGAGGAGAAAGTTCTCCACAGAGAGAGTCATTGGTCATTGGAATGTGCTGCCCAGGGAGGTGGTGGAGTCCCCATCCCTGGAGGTGTTCAAGAGGGGATTGGATGTGGCACTTGGTGCCATGGTCTAGTCATGAGGTCTGTGGTGACAGGTTGGACTCAATGATCTTTGAGGTCTCTTCCAACCTTGGTGATACTGTGATACTGTGATCTCTCCAGCCCACCTGGGTTAGTTTCTCTCCCACCCCATCAGTCTCTCTCCTTTCTGCTCTTTCTCTTCCCTTTGGGCAGCAGAGGGCCTGTGAAAGGCTGTGGCATTCCTCACAACCTGAGGCCTGGGTGCCAGTCTCCATTTTGGTGTGTGCCAAGAGCAGAGTCTTCCTCCTCTGAGTAGCTACCATCATGCCTTCAGTAAGACTGAAGTACCTTGTGTCCTGCCACATACCCTGCTTGTGCCAGTTACTGAGTTAATTCAAAAGGAGCCCTTGGGATACCTCACAACCCATGCAGCTGAATGCCTATAAAACGGACAAAGAATTGTTCAACTTGAAACTTGGACTACAGCCATGAAAACTGACCTTGAGAAGCCAAGTGGAAGGGTCATTGTTGTAGGTGACTCCCTGCTGAGGGGGGCAGAGGGCTGATGTGCAGCCCAGAGCCACACCATAGGGAGCTCTGCTGGCTCCCTGGTGCCCAGGTAAAGGATGTCGTAGATAAACTTCCCACCCTTGTGAGGCCTTCAGACTATGACCCACTGCTGGTCTTTCAGGTGGGTAGTGATGATGCAGCAGTGAGAGGCTCACAATCAATTAAAAGAGACTTCAGGACCTGGGGGCAACTGCCAAAGGGCTCAGGAGCTCAAGTTGTGTTCTCCTCCATCCTTCTGACATCAGCAATGGACAAGGGAATGTTTAGGAAGAGCCAAGAGGTCAATTCATGGCTCCAGGACTGGAGTCATCAACAGGGTTTGGATTTTATGATCACAGCTCAGTTTACAAGGCACCAGAGCTCTGGGATGCACCTGTCCCAGAGGGGGAAAAGGACTCTAGGGCAGGAGTTGGCAGGGCTCATTGACGGGGCTTTGAACTAGATTGGAAGGAGGAGGGGGTTGTTAATCTCATGCTTGCCTGGTACAGACATCAGGGCAGCTCACTAGAGGCAGAAGGATGGATGCTAGAAAGGGCTCTCCACTTGTTGCCCTGAGGCAAGCCAAGGATGAAGCACTGGGACACCCCAAGGCAATGAAGGATTCACCTAAGACGGTGGTGCTGCCAGCACAGCTGAAGTGCCTCTGTGCCAATGCACACAGCTGGGGCAACAAACAGGATGAATTAAGGGCACTGGGCTGCTGGAGTGCTATGACATAGAGGCTATCACTGACACTTGGTGGGAGGATTTCCATGACTGGAAGGTAGGGATGGGTGGGTACCAGCTCTTTAGGAAGGACAGGCAGGGCAGGAGGGGAGGAGGTGTTGCTCTCTGCATCAGTGACCAGCTGGAATCCACCTGGACAAGGATGATAGCTGGTGGAGAGCATATGGGTGAAGATTAAAGGGAAGCCAGGGGAAGGTGGTGTTCCTGTAGGGGTCTGCTGCAGGCCACCTCACCAGCAGAACCAAGCAGATGAGGTACTCCACAGACAAATAGAAGTGGCTTCACATTCACAGGCCCTGCTCCTCGTGGGGGTTTTCAGCCACCCTGGCATCTGCTGGAGGGACAATACAGCTGGGTACAGCATACCAGGATGTTCCTGGAATGCATAGATGACAACTTCCTCCTCCAAATGGCAGAGGAACCAAGGAGAAAAGGCTATGCTGGACCTTGTGTGCACCAGTGGGGAAGGGCTGGTGAGGCTCAGGGATAACCTTGGCTGCACTGAGCATGAAGCAATAGAACTGAAGATCCTCAGGGCAACTAGAAGGATGTATCCCAAGCTTGCAACCCTGGATTTTAGGCATGCAGACTTTGATCACTTCAGGGATCTGCTGGCCAAAGTATCATGGGACAAAACCCTAGAGGGACAAGCCCAGCTGGTCAGTGTTCAAGGACCACCTTCTCTGTGCCCAGGAGCAAAGCATACCCACAGAGAGGAAAGCAGAAAAGAATGCCAGGAGACCTGCCTGGATGAGCAAGGAGCTCCTGGACACCCTGGCACACAATAAGAAACTCTACAAGGAGTGGAAGGGAGGACAGCTGGAATGGGGGCATGTAAGAAATCTTCCTGAGCAGCAGGAGACCTGGTTAGAAAAGTTAAAGCTCAGTCAGAATTCAATCCAGCCAGGGAGAGCAAGGGGAAGAGTAAACATTCCTATAGGTATAGTAATGGTGAAAAGAAGCCTGGGGAAGGTGTGGGACCCCTCAGAAAGGAAACAGGTGACCTGGTGACAAGTGCCATGGAGAAGGCTGAGGTTCTCAATGATTTCTTTACCTCAGTCTTCAGTGGCAAGGGCTCCAGCCACACTCCCAGAATGATGGAAGATAATGGCAGGGGCTGGAAGAAGGCACTGCCCATGGTGAGTGAAGATCAGGTTGTGACCATCTGAAGAACCTGAAAGTGTTCAAGTCCATGGGACCCAACGGGATACACCCAGGGGTGCTGATGGAGCTGGGGAGGAGGTTGCTAAATCACTCTCCATCATATTCCAAAAGTCTGGGGAGGTCCCCAGGGACTGGAAAAGGGGGAACATAACTCCCACTTTCAAGAAGGGAAAGAGAGATGACCCAGGGACCTATAGGCCAGGCAGTCTCACCTCTGTGCCTGGTAAGATCATGGAGCAGATCCTCCTGGAGGCACTGCTGAGGCAGAAGAATAACAAAGAGGTGATTGGGCACAATCAGCACAGCTGCACCAAGGGCAAATCCTGCCTGACAAACATGGTGGCCTTCTGTGACAAGGTCACAACTTTAAAAGATGAAGGCTGAGTAACTGAAGTCATTGACCTGGACCTGAGCAAAGCCTTTGACACTGTCCCACACCACATCCTGGTCTCCAGGCTGGGGCAGGATGGGTTCCATGGATGGAGCATTCAGTGGATACAGAACTGGCTAGGGGGCTGCACCCAAAATTTGGCTGTCAATGGTTGTGACCGTTTTAGGCTGTGCCTTTAAGAAAGGGACAGTGCTGTAATGGGATGGAGATTGGAGTCAATTCAGCTGACCAATATGATCGAGTATTGTTCCTTTATTGTTCCAGTATTGCAGGCCCATGGTACGAGTATAGCACAGTAAAGTAAAGCATAGAAGAAGAAGGGAAAGGAAAGGCAGAAGTGCGTAGCAAGGGAACTTCTACCACTTATATAAACTCGGAGTGCCTTGTTGGCATGGCTTCATTGGTTCCCTATGAGTGACCACACATCACACTATTATAGATTATTGGTCCAACTACTAATGACACGCGAGGTTGTTGATGCAGGTGCATGTCCTGTTGTCCTAAGATAACTTTCTATGTTTATAGCTACCAGTGTCCTGTTTTAGTTACATGCTGCAGGCGCAGCACTGTTTTTCTACACTGCTAGCTGGCTCTGCACTTGTGCTGAGTATGGCCTACCACCATGTCAGGCTCTAGGCCTACACTGCCAGATTGCTCACACTGCTTGTCACTGGCATTGCCAGAGTGCTGGAACACTCTGGCTGAACATTTTGAAAACAAAGATAGGTCTAAACGAATTTCATTGGTATATTGGTAGAATGCAACTTGAAGTTTTAGTTCAGTTTGAGTCTGTCTCTGTTCCAGTCTGTTCTGCCTTTCCAGCCTGTCTGCTTCTGTCTAGCCAGAGCTGACCTTGAATAACAGATAAGAACTAATACCTGCATGAGCTTGGAGTCTAACAGAATTTATTCCTTAATAATTACCTTCTCTCTCTCTCTCTAACTCTTTTTGGGAAAAAAAGGAGGTAGGGGGGAGAGACGGGGTACAGGGGGGGAACCCTCCTCTGTCCAGAGGAGGGAGTTTTGTTCTGTATTACTTTCTTTGCTGTATATTTCGGTATATATTGTAAACCCTGTATATATTGTGTATACATTCACTGCATTTCATCCTGCTTGTAAAGATAGCATATCCTTTGCTTCTCCGACTGAGCTAGCTGTGGTTTCTTTCTTTGTGGGAGAGGGAGAACTGAACTTGCTCTCACCACCACAATGGTCCATGGCCAAGGGGAGGCCAGGGACAAGTGGAGTCCCTCAGGGCTCATCACTGGGACCAGTCCTAGTTAACATCTCTGTTGGTGCCAGGGACAGTGGCACTGAGGCTCCCTCAGCACCAAGCTGTGTGGTGCTGCTGACAGCTGGAGGGAAGGATCCATCCAGAGGCACCTGGGCAGGCTGCAGAGCTGGGCCCAAGCCAACCTCAGGAGGCTCAACAAGACCAAGGGCAAGGTCCTGCAGCTGGCTCAGGGCAACCCCAGGCACCAATACAGGCTGGGCAGGGACTGGCTGGAGAGCAGCCCTGCAGGAAAGGCCGTGGGGGTGCTGGGGGAGGAGAAGCTCAGCAGGAGCCAGCAGGGAGCACTTGCAGCCCAGAGAGCCAAGCAGAGCCTGGGCTGCAGCAAGAGAAGTGTGGCCAGCGGGGCCAGGGAGGGGATTCTGCCCCTCTGCTCCACTCTGCTGAGCCCACAGCTGCAGCTCTGTGTCCAGTGCTGGAGCCCCCAGCACAGGAAGGCTCTGGAGGGGCTGGAAGGTGTCCAGAGAAGGGCCATGAGGAGGAGCAGAGGACTGGAGCTGCTCTGCTGTGAGGACAGACTGAGGGAGTTGGGGTTGTGCAGGCTGGAGAGGAGAAGGCTCCCAGGAGACCTTCTGGTGGCCTTCCAGGCTCTGCAGGGGGCTGCAAGCAAGCTGGGGAGGGACTTTGGAGGGGGTGAGGGCGGGAGAGGACTGGGGGAGATGGAGCGAAAGTAGAAGTGGGGAGCTTGAGCTTGGCTGTGAGGAAGAAGTTGTTGGCCAGGAGGGTGGTGAGAGCCTGGCCCAGGTTGCCCAGGGAGGTGGTGGAAGCCTCCTGCCTGGAGATGTTTGCAGCCAGGCTGGAGGTGGCTGTGAGCAACCTGCTGTGGTGTGAGGTGTCCCTGCCCATGGCAGGGGGTTGGGACTGGCTGAGCCTTGGGGTCCCTTCCAGCTCTGAAAATTCTGTGATTCTGTGATTCTTTCAGTTGTATGCAGGTACCCTCCCAGCAGCCAGGCAGCAAAAGGTTCCACCTTACTGCTTAAAGATATTTGGGATGAAAGGTTCTAAATGGTTTTAGTTTTTTGGTGTTTTAGCAGAATGAATGTTCTTAGTTATCGGAATTAAAGAGCAAGAAGATATTTGTGCACAGTGAGGCAGCTGAGGTCGCCCTGTGCTCCTCCACACATTAAAATCAAAAGAGAAACTCACCCCAGAGGTTACCTCCTCAGGTGCCTTTGGCTTTTTCTCAGAGCAGGTCCCTCCTGGCATTCTCTCAGTTAGCCTCAGCGTCCAGCACACAGTGGAGCTGCCCTTCCAGTGGCTTCCTCCCTAGCCAGCAGCAGGAAAAATGAAGAAATTTGGTGGTTCACAGTTGAAATGAACCTCTGTTTTTCACAAGCCCCCTCTGCTGTCTGTCACCACTGTGGTGGTGACACAGCCAGACTCTACAAGCTCCATCCTCTGTAACTGCTCCCTTCTAGACATGGTCTTCCCAGCAAACAAGCCCATTTTGAACTCTGAGCAGGAACTGAAATAATTTTCAGTGCCTGGCACTATAGTGGGAAAGAAGAAATCCCAACCCAGCCCCTGGTGCCATCACTGTCACATATAATCTTAGAATCATAGAATATTAGGGGTTAGAAGGGATCTCCAGAGATCATCAGGTCCAATCCTCTTGCTAGAGCAGGGTCACCTAGGGCTGCCCACACAGGAACACATCCAGGTTGGCTTTGAAAGTCTCCATACAAGGAGACTCCACAACCTCTCTGGGCAGCCTGCTTCAGGGCTCTGCCACCCTCACAGTAAAGAAGTTTCTCCTCGTGTTGAGTTGGAACCTCCTGGGTTGTAGCTCATATCCATTATTCCTTGTCCTAATACCAGGTGCCACTGAGCAGAGTCTGGCCCCTTCCTCTTGACACCCACCCCTCACATATCAGATCTCCTCTCAGCCTTCCCTTCTCCAGACTGAACAGCTCCAGGACTCTCAGTCTTTCTTTATAAGAGAGATGTTCAAGTCCCTTCATCATCCTAGTGGCTCTCTGTTGGACTCTTCCCAGCAGATCCCTGTCTCTGTAGAATTGGGAAAGCCAAAACTGGACACAGTATTCCAGGTATAGTTTCACCAGGGCTGAAGGGCAGGAGAACCTCTCTTGACCTGCTGGACACACTTTTGCTAATGCACTCCAAGATGCCATTTGCCCTTGTAGTGGTTTGAGCCTTAACTGAGAGTTAAAAGCTCAAATGGGGAAAAGGCTGAGAATCTCTTCCCCACTTCCCCCCCACCTCCTCCCTCCAAACAGGGAGAGGAGGGAAAAAAAAGGTAAGGAGCAAACCCACTAAGCAACAATCTGGAGTCAGCTTGGAAGTAGAGAGGCAAGTAATTTTTTTTTCTTCAAAATGTATATATATATAGCAATAACAGGGAAAAAAGGTTCACAAGGGCAAGGAACAAAAATGGATGGGAGGGGGATAGAAAAAGAATAATACAAAACCAGTCTGTCTCTGAGGAGGCGCAGAGGCAGCAGGGAGAAGGATCAGATCCGGCCACGTGGCTGAGGAGCAGGAGAGCAGCTGCAGTAGCTCTCATCCAGCAGAGGCAGGAGCCAAAAAGGAGATCCAGCAGCTATGAGGTCCTGCTTTTTTATACCCTTGCTGGGCAGGGAGGGGGGAGTGGAACAGACTCAGCTTTCCTAGGGGGAGACGCCCTTCAGGGAGTGTAAAGTACCCGCAAGCCCTCCACCCTGCTTTCTTCTTTTGTTTTCAGAAAAAGGTGTTAACCCACCACAGCCCTCTTGGCCACAAGAGCACACTGCTGTCCTGCAGATAGTTTACTGTCTGCCAGGACTCCAAGGTCTTTCTCTTTGGAGCTGCTACCCAGCAGGACGACCTCTAATCTGTACTGGTGCAGCCTCCCCAGGTGCAGCCCTTACTGAACTTCATGAGTTTTCCCTTCACCCAGCTCTCAGCCTGTCCAGCTCTCGTTGGATAGCAGTGCATCTTGAGAGCTGTCAGCCACAGCTTCGTATCACCAGCAGACTTGCTGTCCCCTCATCTAGGTCTTTGATGAAGATACTGATATGAGCAAAACTGGACCCAGTCCTGATACCTGAGGTACAGTGCTGGACAGAGGCCTCCAACATGACTCTGCTGCTGATCACAACCCTCTGAACTCCAGGTTTTGAGTTAAACTGGTGGGAGAGGGGAATCACCTGACCCTGGGGGGACTTCCCTGACCCCTGGGGGTGGTCACCTGGCCCTGGTGGAGGTATCTGGCCTCAGATAGGTGGTGACCTGACAGATGGGAAGGTAATGAGAGATGCTGGGGCCAAGATCCTGCTGGGTCAGGAGGTCATGAAGGCAGAAAGGGGCAAAGCAGAGCAACATGGAATCAGGAGAACAGAGCTGGTGGGTGCAGCAGGCTCCTGGTGAGAAGTTGCAGTACCTGTGTGTAGAGCAGCTCCAGGGAGGGGAGCAGTGGGGGCCTCGTGTGTGGCTGAGTAGGCTGTGAGCATCCTGCGCAGGCTGTTGGCATCCTGAGGGACACAAAACAGGGCTGGTGGGTCTTAGTTTGGAGCTGAATGGGCTGTAAGCACCCTGAGGGTCATGAACATGAGCAGGTAGGTCTTGGCTTGGAGCTGAACAGGTTGTGAGCACCCTGAGGTACGTGACAGGTCCCAGGAGACACTGGCCCCATGGCCCCAGGCCCCTCCCACTGACTCTCGTCCCCTCTCTCTCTGCCCTGGGCTTGTCAGGCGCTGTCCAAGAGGGCTCTGAATCATCAGAAGGCACCGGCCCCACGACTCCACCAGGTGGGTCAGAATTCAGCCTTGAGGCAGCAATGGGAGCCTCCCTGAGGCAGCTCTCGGGTTGTGTCAGGGAAGCTGAAGCACCTTGAAGACAGAGAGAGGACGTGGCTGATTAAAATAGGAGGTACTTTATTTTGTAAGTCAGGTTTTTTTTTAATAAAATGAATATTTTTGAGAGAGAAGAGACAAAATTCAAGGTTATAAGTGGAAGAAAAGAGCCTAGCCCCAAATTCCTCTGTTCTGTGGGTGAGCTGCAAGGAGGCTGGCAGAATGGAACAGAGAATTGAGGGTTACCACTTTCTCTGCTGCAGTGAGACCTATGCACTTTTCAACCAGATGCCCTTCTCAGCACTACAGCATGCACAGTGGAATATTACAGGTTATAAGCTAAAGGAGGAATACTTGACTCAAATTCCTTTGTTCTGTGGGAACGTCAGAATGGAAGAGAGATTTTGGGGCTACCATTTTCTCTGAAGGAGCTGGAGCAAGACTCTCGAAGCTGTTCTTTGCCACTGCTAACTCAAACCAGAAGAGAACAAATATTCCAAATCCTTCCTATTCTAATTAAAAAAGGCCTTCTGCCCCTTCCCAGAACACTTGATGGGCTCTGTTTTCATAAATAAAATTCAAACAGGACAAATGCCTTTCGTATCTTCATTCTTTCTTCTCAGTAACTCAAACTGGCAGAGAAAGAATGCTTCAGTTGACTTTTGTTGGTTAAGGTCAGCTAGTTAAACGATGGTATTTTGAAGTGCCTCTGACTTTCATATCAGAGAAGGAAATTTTAAGGACTTACAAAACACAATGATTAAAAACCTTGTAAGTTTATGACCCAAGTCCTGCTGACAAGAAGCATGTGTCCAGCTTTCAAATCATGTGGCTATTTTCAAAAGGCCAACCCTTTATAGGGTCACAAATTGCAGCCACTTAAAAGCAGAATGTAGCTCATAAGATGTTCTAAGAGCAAGAGTCTCCTCTTAGGTAAGGATGTACAGTTCCCACATCCACTAGTAGGGTAGACAGCAATCTGGCCTACATCCTTCCTGCATCGAGATGGAAAAAGCAATTTGATGCTAGGCTTTTCCCTTTAGGTTTTACCCCAAAAATGTTTTCCTTCCATTCGAATTGTCTCAGAAGTGCTGTTTGCAACTGCAGAGTAAAGCATGTATCTCAGCACAGGAAAGAGGTAGGCCAGAAATCAAATGCTCATTTTGACTGCCTAAATGCATGAGATGATATGGAAGGTGAAATTTGGTGGTGGTCTTTTCCCTTTAGGTTCTACACCAACAAATCTTTCATTAGTTTCAATTAATCTCGAAATCAAGCATTTTGCATCTGTATTGAACACCATGTATCTCAACACAAGAAAGAGGTAGGCCAGAATTCAAATGCTCATTTTGACTGTCTCCAGAAGTGAGATGATATGGAAAGTGAAATTTGGCGGTAGTCTTTTCCCTTTAGGTTTTAACCCAAAAATGTTTTCATTAGTTTCTATTAATCTCAAAATCAAGCATTTTGCATCAGTGTGGACCACCATGGGGGCTCCTTAGCACAGAGAAGAGCAGACTCAGGGGTCACCTTATTGCTCTCTACAACTACCTGAGGGGGGGGTTGTAGACAGGCAGAGGTTGGTCTTTTCTCCCAGCCATCCAGCGGCAGAACAAGAGGACACAGTCTCAGGCTGCACCAGGAGACTTCAGTCTGGAGGTCAGAAGGAAGTTTTACACGGAGAGAGTGATTGCCCATTAGAATGGGCTGCCCGGGGAGGTAGTGGAATCGCCATCACTGGAGGTGTTCAGGACGAGACTTGACCGGGTGCCTGGTTGCATGGGTTAGTGGATTAGGTGGTGTTGCATGATAGGTTGGAAACGATGATTTTCAAGGTCTCTTCCAACATGGTTTATTCTATTCAATTCTATTCTATGTATCTCAGCAGAGGAAAGTGTTAGGGCAGAAATCAAATACTCATTTTGACTGCCGCCAGAAGTTAGATCGGATGGCAAAGGCAATTTGGTGCTAGGCCTTTCCCTTTAGCTTTTACCCCAACAATGCTTTTAATCTATTCAATGTGACTGAAGAGTGCTCTATGCAGCTGCAGCGTAAAGCATGTATCTCAGCAGAGGAAAGCGCTAGGGCAGAATTCAAATACTCATTTTGACTGCCTCCAGAAGTTAGATCAGATGGCAAATGCAATTTGGTGCTAGGTCTTTCCCTTTAGGTTTTACCCCAAGAATGTTTTGCTTCTATTCGAATTGTCTCAGAAGTGCTGTATGCAGCTGTAGATTAATGCATGTATCACAGCAGAGGAAAGAGGTAGGGCAGAATTCAAATACTCATGTTGACTGCCTCCAAAAGTCTGAACACATGGCAAATGCAATTTGGTGCTAGGCTTTTCCCTTTAGGTTTTACCCCAACAAAGTTTTCATTAGTTTCGACCAATCTCGAAATCAAGCATTTTGCAGCAGTGTTGACCACCCTGTATCTCAGCAGAGGAAAGAGCTAGGGCAGAATTCAAATACTCATTTTGACTGTCTCCAGAAGTTAGATCAGATGGCAAATGCAATTTGGTGCTAGGCTATTCCCTTTAGGATTTACCCCAACAATATTTTCATTAGTTTGGATCAATCTCGAAATCAAGGATTTGGCAGCAGTGTAGGCCACCCTGTATCTCAGCAGAGGAAAGAGGTAGGGAAGAATTCTAAGGATCATTTTGACTGTCTCCAGAAGTTAGATCAGATGGCAAATGCAATTTAGTGCTAGGCTTTTCCCTTTAGGTTTTACCACAACAATATTTTCATTAGTTTGGTGCAATCTCGAAATCAAGCATTTTGCAGCAGGGTGGACCACCCTGTATCTCAGCAGAGGAAAGTGTTAGGGCAGAATTCAAATACTCATTTTGACTGCCTCCAGAAGTTAGATCAGATGGCAAATGCAATTTGGTGCAAGGCTTTTCCCTTTAGGTTTTACCCCAACAATGTGTTCATTAGTTTTGATCAAACTCGAAATCAAGCATTTGGCAGCAGTGTGGACCACCCTGTATCTCAGCAGAGGAAAGTGTTAGGGCAGAATTCAAATACTCATTTTGACTGCCTCCAGAAGTTAGATCAGATGGCAAAAGCAATTTGGTGCTAGGCTTTACCCTTTAGGTTTTACCCCTACAAAATTTTCCTTCTGCTCGAATTGTCTCAGGAGTGCTGTATTCAGCTGCAGAGTAAAGCATATCTTAGCAGAGTGAAGTGTTAGGGCAGAATTCAAATACTCATTTTGACTATCTCCAGAAGATAGATCAGATGGCAAATGCAATTTGGTGCTAGGCTTTTCCCTTTAGGTTTTACCCCAACAATGTTTTCATTAGTTTCGATCAATCTCGAAATCAAGCATTTTGCAGCAGTGTGGACCACCCTGTATCTCAGCAGAGGAAAGAGGCAGGGAAGAATTCTAAGGATCAGTTTGACTGTCTCCAGAAGGTAGATCAGATGGCAAAAACAATGTGGAGCCAGGCTTTTCCCTTTTGGTTTTACCGCAACAGTGTTTTTGTTAGATTCGATTAATCGCGAAAAAAACCATTTTGCAGCAGTGTGTACTACCCTGTATCTCAGCAGAGGAATGTGTTAGGGCAGAATTCAAATATTCATTTTGACTGCCTCCAGAGGATAGATCAGATGGCAAATGCAATTTGGTGCTAGGCTTTTCCCTTTAGGTTTTACCCCAAGAATATTTTCCCTCTGTTCCAATAGTCTCAGAAGTGCTGTATGCAGCTGCAGTGTAAAGTATGTATCTCAGCAGAGGATAGAGGTAGGGCAGAATAAAAATACTCATTTTGACTGCCTCCAGAAGTTAGGTCAGATGGCAAATGCAATTTGGTGCTAGGCTTTTCCCTTTAGGTTTTACCCCAAGAATGTTTTGCTTCCATTCGAATTGTCTCAGATTTGCTGTATGCAGCTGCAGAGTAAAGCCTATATCTCAGCAGAGGAAAGTGTTAGGGCAGAATTCAAATAATCATTTTCACTGCTTCCAGAAGTTAGATCAGATGGCAAATGGTATTTGGTGCTAGGCCTTTCCCTTTAGGTTTTACCCCAACAATGTTTTCATTAGTTTCGGTCAATCTCAAAATGAAGCATTTTGCAGCAGTGTGGACCACCCTGTATCTCAGGAGAAGAAAGCGGTAGGGCAGAATTCTAAGGATCATTTTGACTGTAACCAGAAGTTGGATCAGAAGGCGAATGCAATTTGGTGCTAGGCTTCTCCTTTAGGTTTTACCCCAAGAATATTTTGCTTCTATTCGAATTGTCTCAGAAGTTCTGTATGCAGCTGCAGATTAATGCATGTATCTCCGCAGAAGAAACAGGTAGGGCAGAATTCTAAGGATAATTTTGAGTTTCTCCAGAAGTTAGATGAGATGGCCAATGTAATGTGGTGCTAGGCTTTTCCTTTTAGTGTTTACCCCAACAATATTTTCCCTCTGTTCGAATTTTCTCAGAAGTGCTGTATGCAGCTGCAGAGTAAAGTGAGCATCTCCGCTGAGGAAGTGTTAGGGCAGAATTCAAAAACTCATTTTCACTGCTTCCAGAAGTTAGATCAGATGGCAAATGCAATTTGATGCTAGGCTTTTTCCCTTTAGGTTTTACCCCAACAAAGTTTTCATCAGTTTCGATCAATCTCTAAATCAAGACTTTTACAGCAGTTTGGACCACCCTGTATCTCAGCAGAGGAAAGAGCTAGGGCAGAATTCTAAGGATCATATTGACTGTAGCGAGAAGTTGGATCAGAAGGCAAATGCAAAATGGTGCTAGGCTTTTCCCTTTAGGTTTTACCCCAAGAATGTTTTCCTTCCTTTCGAACTGTCTCAGAAGTGCTGTATGCAGCTGCAGAGTAAAGCATGTATATCAGCAGAGGAAAGTGTTAGGGCAGAATTCAAATACTCATTTTGACTGCCTCCAGAAGTTAGATCAGATGGCCAATGCAATTTGGTGCTAGGCCTTTCCCTTTAGGTTTTACCCCAACAATGTTTTCATTAGTTTCGATCACTCTCGAAATCAAGCACATTACAGCAGGTTGCAGCACCCTGTATGTCAGCAGAGGAATAAGGTAGGGAAGAATTCAAATAATCATTTTGACTGCCTCCAGAAGTTAGATCAGATGGCAAAGGGTATTTGGTGCTAGGCCTTTCCCTTTAGGTTTTACCCCAACAATGTTTTGATTAGATTCGATCACTCTCAAAATCAAGCATTTTACAGCAGTTTGGAGCACCCTGTATCTCAGCACAGGAATAAGGTAGGGAAGAATTCTAAGGATCATTTTGACTGCCTCCAGAAGTTAGATCTGATGGCCAATGCAATTTGGTGCTAGGCCTTTCCCTTTAGGTTTTACCCCAACAATGTTTTGATTAGATTCGATCACTCTCAAAATCAAGCATTTTACAGCAGTTTGGAGCAGCCTGTATCTCAGCAGAGGAATAAGGTAGGGAAGAATTCAAATACTCATTTTGACTGCCTCCAGAAGTTAGATCAGATGGCAAATGGTATTTGGTGCTAGGCCTTTCTCTATAGGTTTTACCCCAACAATGTTTTCATTAGCTTTGATCACTCTCGAAATCAAGCATTTTACAGCAGGATGGAGCACCCTGTATCTCAGCACAGGAATAAGGTAGGGAAGAATTCAAACACTCATTTTGACTGCCTCCAGAAGTTAGATCAGATGGCCGATGGTATTTGGTGCTAGGCCTTTCCCTTTAGGTTTTACCCCAACAATGTTTTCATTAGTTTCGATCACTCTCGAAATCAAGCATTTTACAGCAGGTTGGAGCACCCTGTATCTCAGCACAGGAATAAGGTAGGGAAGAATTCAAATACTCATTTTGACTGCCTCCAGAAGTTAGATCAGATGGCGAATGGTATTTGGTGCTAGGCCTTTCCCTTTAGGTTTTACCCCAACAATGTTTTCATTAGTTTCGCTCACTCTCGAAATCAAGCATTTTACAGCAGGTTGGAGCAGCCTGTATCTCAGCACAGGAATAAGGTAGGGAAGAATTCAAATACTCATTTTGACTGCCTCCAGAAGTTAGATCAGATGGCAAAGGGTATTTGGTGCTAGTCCTTTCCCTTTAGTTTTTACACCAACAATGTTTGCATTAGTTTCGCTCACTCTCGAAATCAAGCATTTTACAGCATGTTGGAGCAGGCTGTATCTCAGCACAGGAATAAGGTAGGGAAGAATTCAAATACTCATTTTGACTGCCTCCAGAAGTTAGATCAGATGGCAAATGATATTTGGTACTAGGCCTTTCCCTTTAGGTTTTACCCCAACAATGTTTTCATTAGTTTCGATCACTCTCGAAATCAAGCATTTTACAGCAGGTTGGAGCACCCTGTATCTCAGCAGAGGAATAAGGTAGGGAAGAATTCTAAGGATCATTTTGACTGCCTCCAGAAGTTAGATCAGATGGCCAATGCTATATGGCCCTAGGCCTTTCCCTTTAGGTTATACCCCAACAATATTTTCGTTAGTTTCGCTCACTCTCGACATCAAGCATTTTACAGCAGGTTGGAGCAGCCTGTATCTCAGCACAGGAATAAGGTAGGGAAGAATTCAAATACTCATTTTGACTGCCTCCAGAAGTTAGATCAGATGGCAAATTGGATTTGGTGCTAGGCCTTTCCCTTTAGGTTTTACCCCAATAATGTTTTCATTAGTTTCGATCACTCTCGAAATCAAGCATTTTACAGCAGGTTGGAGCAGCCTGTATCTCAGCAGAGGAATAATGTAGGGAAGAATTCTAAGGATCATTTTGACTGCCTCCAGAAGTTAGATCAGATGGCAAATGGTATTTGGTGCTAGGCCTTTCCCTTTAGGATTTACCCCAAAAATGTTTTCATTAGTTTCGATCACTCTCGAAATCAAGCATTTTACAGCAGGTTGGAGCAGCCTGTATCTCAGCACAGGAATAAGGTAGGGAAGAATTCAAATACTCATTTTGACTGCCTCCAGAAGTTAGATCAGATGGCTAATGCAATTTGGTGCTAGGCCTTTCCCTTTAGGTTTTACCCCAACAATGTTTTCATTAGTTTCGCTCATTCTCGAAATCAAGCATTTAACAGCAGGTTGGAGCACTATGTATCTCAGCACAGGAATAAGGTAGGGAAGAATTCAAATACTCATTTTGACTGCCTCCAGAAGTTAGATCAGATGGCAAATGGTATTTGGTGCTAGGCCTTTCCCTTTAGGTTTTACCCCAACAATGTTTTCATTAGTTTCGATCAGTCTCGAAATCAAGCATTTTACAGCAGGTTGGAGCACCCTGTATCTCAGCACAGGAATAAGGTAGGGAAGAATTCAAATACTCATTTTGACTGCCTCCAGAAGTTAGATCAGATGGCCAATGCAATTTGGTGCTAGGCCTTTCCCTTTAGGTTTTACCCCAACAATGTTTTCATTAGTTTTGCTCGCTCTGGAAATCAAGCATTTTACAGCATGTTGGAGTACCCTGTATCTCAGCACAGGAATAAGGTAGGGAAGAATTCAAATACTCATTTTGACTGCCTCCAGAAGTTAGATCAGATGGCAAAGGGTATTTGGTGCTAGGCCTTTCCCTTTAGGTTTTACCCCAACAATGTTTCATTAGTTTCGATCACTCTCGAAATCAAGAACTTTATAGCAGGTTGGAGCACTCCGTATCTCAGCAGAGGAATAATGTTGGGAAGAATACTAAGGATCATTTTGACTGCCTCCAGAAGTTAGATCAGATGGCAAATGGTATTTGGTGCTAGGCCTTTCCCTTTAGGTTTTACCCCAACAATGTTTTCATTAGTTTCAATCACTCTCGAAATCAAGCATTTTACAGCAGGTTGGAGCACCCTGTATCTCAGCACAGGAATAAGGTAGGGAAGAATTCAAATACTCATTTTGACTGCCTCCAGAAGTTAGATCAGATGGCTAATGCAATTTGGTGCTAGGCCTTTCCCTTTAGGTTTTACCCCAACAATGTTTTCATTAGTTTCGCTCATTCTCGAAATCAAGCATTTTACAGCAGGTTGGAGCACTATGCATCTCAGCACAGCAATAAGGTAGGGAAGAATTCAAATACTCATTTTGACTGCCTCCAGAAGTTAGATCAGATGGCAAATGGTATTTGGTGCTAGGCCTTTCCTTTTAGGTTTTACCCCAACAATGTTTTCATTAGTTTCGCTCACTCTCGAAATCAAGCATTTTACAGCAGGTTGCTGCAGCCTGTATCTCAGCAGAAGAATAAGGTAGGGAAGAATTCAAATACTCATTTTGACTGCCTCCAGAAGTTAGATCAGATGGCGAATTGTATTTGGTGCTAGGCCTTTCCCTTTAGGTTTTACCCCAACAATGTTTTCATTAGTTTCGATCACTCTCGAAATCAAGCATTTTACAGCAGGTTGCAGAACCCTGTATCTCAGCACAGGAATAAGGTAGGGAAGAATTCAAATACTCATTTTGACTGCCTCCAGAAGTTAGATCAGATGGCCAATGCAAGTTGGTGCTAGGCCTTTCTCTTTAGGTTTTACCCCAACAATGTTTTCATTAGTTTCGCTCACTCTCGAAATCAAGCATTTTACAGCAGGTTGGAGTACCCTGTATCTCAGCACAGGAATAAGGTAGGGAAGAATTCAAATACTCATTTTGACCGCCTCCAGAATTTAGATCAGATGGCCAATGCAATTTGGTGCTAGGCCTTTCCCTTTAGGTTTTACCCCAACAATGTTTTCATTAGTTTCGATCACTCTCGAAATCAAGCATTTTACAGCAGGTTGGAGCAGCCTGTATCTCAGCACAGGAATAAGGAAAGGAAGAACTCTAAGGATCATTTTGACTGCCTCCAGAAGTTAGATCAGATGGCAAATGGTATTTGGTGCTAGGCCTTTCCCTTTAGGTTTTACCCCAACAATGTTTTCATTAGTTTCGCTCACTCTCGAAATCAAGCATTTTACAGCAGGTTGGAGCAGCCTGTATCTCAGCACAGGAATAAGGTAGGGAAGAATTCTAAGGATCATTTTGACTGCCTCCAGAAGTTAGATCAGATGGCAAAGGGTATTTCGTGCTAGGCCTTTCCCTTTAGGTTTTACCACAACAATGTTTCATTAGTTTCGATCACTCTCGAAATCAAGCACTTTATAGCAGGTTGGGGCACTCTGTATCTCAGCAGAGGAATAATGTTGGGAAGAATTCTAAGGATCATTTTGACTGCCTCCAGAAGTTAGATCAGATGGCAAATTGGATTTGGTGCTAGGTCTTTCCCTTTAGGTTTTACCCCAACAATGTTTTCATTAGTTTCGCTCACTCTCGAAATCAAGCATTTTACAGCAGGTTGGAGCAGCCTGTATCTCAGCACAGGAATAAGGTAGGGAAGAATTCTAAGGCTCATTTTGACTGCCTCCAGAAGTTAGATCAGATGGCAAATGGTATTTGGTGCTAGGCCTTTCCCTTTAGGTTTTACCCCAACAATGTTTTCATTAGTTTCAATCACTCTCGAAATCAAGCATTTTACAGCAGGTTGGAGCAGCCTGTATCTCAGCACAGGAATAAGGTAGGGAAGAATTCAAATACTCATTTTGACTGCCTCCAGAAGTTAGATCAGATGGCTAATGCAATTTGGTGCTAGGCCTTTCCCTTTAGGTTTTACCCCAACAATGTTTTCATTAGTTTCGCTCATTCTCGAAATCAAGCATTTTACAGCAGGTTGGAGCACTATGCATCTCAGCACAGTAATAAGGTAGGGAAGAATTCAAATACTCATTTTGACTGCCTCCAGAAGTTCGATCAGATGGCAAATGGTATTGGGTGCTAGGCCTTTCCCTTTAGGTTTTACCCCAACAATGTTTTCATTAGTTTCGATCACTCTCGAAATCAAGCATTTTACAGCAGGATGCAGCACCCTGTATCTCAGCACAGGAATAAGGTAGGGAAGAATTCAAATACTCATTTTGACTGCCTCCAGAAGTTAGATCAGATGGCCAATGCAATTTGGTCCTAGGCCTTTCCCTTTAGGTTTTACCCCAACAATGTTTTCATTAGTTTCTATCATACTCAAAATCAAGCATTTTACAGCAGGTTGGAGCACCCTGTATCTCAGCAGAGGAATAAGGTAGGGAAGAATTCTAAGGATCATTTTGACTGCCTCCAGAACTTAGATCAGATGGCCAGTGCAATTAGGTGCGAGGCCTTTCCCTTTAGGTTTTACCCCAACAATGTTTTCATTAGTTTCGATCACTCTCGAAATCAAGCATTTTACAGCAGGTTGGAGCAGCCTGTATCTCAGCACAGGAATAGGGTAGGAAAGAATTCAAAAACTCATTTTAACTGCCTCTGGAAGTAGGATCAGATGGCCAATGAAATTAGGTGCTAGGTCTTTCCCTTTAGGTGTTACCCCAACAATGTTTTCATTAGTTTTGCTCACTCTTGAAATCAAGCATTTTACAGCAGGTTGGAGCAGCCTGTATCTCAGCTGAGGATAAGGTAGGGAAGAGTTCTGGGGATCATTTTGACTGCCTCCAGAAGTTAGATCAGATGGCCAATGAAATTAGGTGCTAGGCCTTTCCCTTTAGGTTTTACCCCAACAATGTTTTCATTAGTTTCGCTCACTCTCGAAATCAAGCATTTTACAGCAGGTTGGAGCACCCTGTATCTCAGCACAGGAATAAGGTAGGGAAGAATTCTAAGGATCATTTTGACTGCCTCCAGAAGTTAGATCAGATGGCAAATGGTATTTAGTGCTAGGCCTTTCCTTTTAGGTTTTACCCCAACAATGTTTTCATTAGTTTCGATCACTCTCGAAATCAAGCATTTTACAGCAGGTTGCTGCAACCTGTATCTCAGCAGAAGAATAAGGTAGGGAAGAATTCAAATACTCATTTTGACTGCCTCCAGAAGTTAGATCAGATGGCAAAGGGTATTTGGTGCTAGGTCTTTCCCTTTAGGTTTTACCCCAACAATGTTTTCATTAGTTTCGATCACTCTCGAAATCAAGCATTTTACAGCAGGTTGCAGTACCCTGTATCTCAGCACAGGAATAAGGTAGGGAAGAATTCTAAGGATCCTTTTGACTGCCTCCAGAAGTTAGATCAGATGGCAAATGGTATTTGGTGCTAGGCCTTTCCCTTTAGGTTTTACCCCAACAATATTTTCATTAGTTTCGCTCACTCTCAAAATCAAGCAATTTACAGCATGTTGGAGCACCCTGTATCTCAGCACAGGAATAAGGTAGGGAAGAATTCAAATACACATTTTGACTGCCTCCAGAAGTTAGATCAGATGGCAAAGGGTATTTGGTGGTAGGCCTTTCCCTTTAGGTTTGACCCCAACAATGTTTCATTAGTTTTGATCAAACTCGAAATCAAGCACTTTATAGCAGGTTGGAGCACCCTGTATCTCAGCACAGGAATAAGGTAGGGAAGAATTCAAATACTCATTTTGACTGCCTCCAGAAGTTAGACCAGATGGCAAATGCAATTTGGTCCTAGGCCTTTCCCTTTAGGTTTTACCCCAACAATATTTTCATTAGTTTCGCTCACTCTCGAAATCAAGCATTTCACAGCAGGTTGGAGCACCCTGTATCTCAGCAGAGGAATAATGTAGGGAAGAATTCTAAGGATCATTTTGACTGCCTCTAGAAGTTAGATCTGATGGCCAATGGTATTTGGTGCTAGGTCTTTCCCTTTAGGTTTTACACCAACAATGTTTTCATTAGATTCTATCACTCTCGAAATCAAGTATTTTACAGCTGGATGGAGCAGCCTGTATCTCAGCACAGGAATAAGGTAGGGAAGAATTCAAATACTCATTTTGACTGCCTCCAGAAGTTAGATCAGATGGCAAATTGGATTTGGTGCTAGGCCTTTCCCTTTAGGTTTTACCCCAACAATGTTTTCATTAGTTTCGAACACTCTCGAAATCAAGCATTTTACAGCAGGTTGCAGCACCCTGTAACTCAGCAGAGGAATAAGGTAGGGAAGAATTCAAATACTCATTTTGACTGCCTCCAGAAGTTACATCAGATGGCAAAGGGTATTTGGTGCTAGGCCTTTCCCTTTAGGATTTACCTGAACAATGTTTTCATTAGTTTCGCTCACTCTCGAAATCAAGCATTTTACAGCAGGGTGGATCACCCTGTATCTCAGCTGAGGAATAATGTAGGGAAGAATTCTAAGGATCATTTTGACTGCCTCCAGAAGTTAGATCAGATGGCAAATGGTATTTGGTGCTAGGCCTTTCCCTTTAGGTTTTACCCCAACAATGTTTTCATTAGTTTCAATCACTCTCGAAATCAAGCATTTTACAGGAGGTTGGAGCAGACTGTATCTCAGCGCAGGAATAAGGTAGGGAAGAATTCAAATGCTCATTTTGACTGCCTCCAGAAGTTAGATCAGATGGCAAATGGTATTTGGTGCTAGGCCTTTCCCTTTAGGTTTTACCCCAACAATGTTTTCATTAGTTTCAATCACTCTCGAAATCAAGCATTTTACAGCAGGTTGGAGCAGCCTGTATCTCAGCACAGGAATAAGGTAGGGAAGAATTCAAATACTCATTTTGACTGCCTCCAGAAGTTAGATCAGATGGCTAACGCAATTTGGTGCTAGGCCTTTCCCTTTAGGTTTTACACCAACACAGCTTTCATTAGTTTCTATCACACTCAAAATCAAGCATTTTACAGCAGGTTGGAGCACCCTGTATCTCAGCACAGGAATAAGGAAAGGAAGAACTCTAAGGATCATTTTGACTGCCTCCAGAAGTTAGATCAGATGGCAATTGGTATTTGGTGCTAGGCCTTTCCTTTTAGGTTTTACCCCAACAATGTTTTCATTAGTTTCGATCACTCTCGAAATGAAGCATTTAACAGATGTTGGAGCAGCCTGTATCTCAGCACAGGAATAAGGTAGGAAAGAATTCTAAGGATCATTTTGACTGCCTCCTGAAGTTAGATCAGATGGCAAAGGGTATTTGGTGCTAGGCCCTTCCCTTTAGGTTTTACCCCAACAATGTTTTCATTAGTTTCGATCACTCTCGAAATCAAGCATTTTACAGCAGGTTGGAGCTCCCTATATCTCAGCACAGGAATAAGGTAGGGAAGAATTCAAATACTCATTTTGACTACCTCCAGAAGTTAGATCAGATGGCCAATGCAATTTGGTCCTAGGCCTTTCCCTTTAGGTTTTACACCAACACTGCTTTCATTAGTTTCTATCACACTCAAAATCAAGTATTTTACAGCAGGTTGCAGCACCCCGTATCTCAGCAGAGGAATAAGATAGGGAAGAATTCTAAGGATCATTTTGACTGCCTCCAGAAGTTAGATCAGATGGCCAATGGTATTTGGTGCTAGGCCTTTCCCTTTAGGTTTTACCCCAACAAAGTTTTCATTAGTTTCGATCACTCTCGAAATCAAGCATTTTACAGCAGGTTGGAGCAGCCTGTATCTCAGCACAGGAATAAGGTATTGAAGAATTATAAGGATCATTTTGACTGCCTCCTGAAGTTAGATAATATGGCAAATTGTATTTGGTCCTAGGCCTTTCCCTTTAGGTTTTACCCCAACAATGTTTTCATTAGTTTCGCTCACTCTCGAAATCAAGCATTTTACAGCAGGTTGGAGCAGCCTGTATCTCAGCACAGGAATAAGGTAGGGAAGAATTCAAATGCTCATTTTGACTGCCACCAGAAGTTAGATCAGATGGCAAATGGTATTTGGTGCTAGGCCTTTCCCTTTAGGTTTTGCCCCAACAATGTTTTCATTAGTTTCGATCACTCTCGAAATCAAGCATTTCACAGGAGGTTGGAGCAGCCTGTATCTCAGCACAGGAATAAGGTAGGGAAGAATTCAAATACTCATTTTGACTGCCTTCAGAAGTTAGATCAGATGGCCAATGCAATTTGATGCTAGGCCTTTCCCTTTAGGTTTTACCCCAACAATGTTTTCATTAGTTTCGTTCACTCTCGAAATCAAGCATTTTACAGCAGGTTGGAGCACCCTGTATCTCAGCACATGAATAAGGTAGGGAAGAATTCTAAGGATCATTTTGACTGCCTCCAGAAGTTAGATCAGATGGCCAATGCAATTTGGTTCTAGGCCTTTCCCTTTAGGCTTTACCCAACAATGTTTTCATTAGTTTCGCTCACTCTCGAAATCAAGCATTTTACAGCAGGTTGCAGCACCCTGTATGTCAGCAGAGGAATAAGGTAGGGAAGAATTCTAAGGATCATTTTGACTGCCTCCAGAAGTTAGATCAGATGGCAAATTGGATTTGGTGCTAGGCCTTTCCCTTTAGGTTTTACCCCAACAATGTTTTCATTAGTTTCGATCACTCTTGAAATGAAGCATTTCACAGAATGTTGGAGCAGCCTCTATCTCAGCAAAGGAATAAGGTAGGGAAGAATTCTAAGGATCATTTTGACTGCCTCCTGAAGTTAGATCAGATGGCAAAGGGTATTTGGTGCTAGGCCTTTCCCTTTAGGTTTTACCCCAACAATGTTTTCATTTGTTTCGATCACTCTCGAAATCAAGCATTTTACAGCAGGTTGGAGCAGCCTGTATCTCAGCACAGGAATAAGGTGGGGAAGAATTCAAATACTCATTTTGACTGCCTCCAGAAGTTAGATCAGATGGCCAATGCAATTTGGTGCTAGGCCTTTCCCTTTAGGTTTTACACCAACACAGCTTTCATTAGTTTCTATCACACTCAAAATCAAGTATTTTACAGCAGGTTGGAGCACCCCGTATCTCAGCAGAGGAATAAGATAGGGAAGAATTCTAAGGATCATTTTGACTGCCTCCAGAAGTTAGATCAGATGGCAAATTGTATTTGGTGCTAGGTCTTTCCCTTTAGGTTTTACCCCAACAATGTTTTCATTAGTTTTGCTCACTCTGGAAATCAAGCATTTTACAGCATGTTGGAGTACCCTGTATCTCAGCACAGGAATAAGGTAGGGAAGAATTCAAATACTCATTTTGACTGCCTCCAGAAGTTAGATCAGATGGCAAATTGTATTTGGTGCTAGGTCTTTCCCTTTAGGTTTTACCCCAACAATGTTTTCATTAGATTCTATCACTCTCGAAATCAAGCACTTTATAGCAGGTTGGAGCAGCCTGTATCTCAGCACTGGAATAAGGTAGGGAAGAATTCAAATACTCATTTTGACTGCCTCCAGAAGTTAGATTAGATGGCAAATGGTATTTGGTGCTAGGCCTTTCCCTTTAGGATTTACCCCAACAATATTTTCATTAGTTTCGATCACACTCGAAATCAAGCACTTTACAGCAGGTTGCAGCACCCTGTATCTCAGCAGAGGAATAAGGTAGGGAAGAATTCTAAGGATCATTTTGACTGCCTCCAGAAGTTAGATCAGATGGCCAATGCAATTTGGTGCTAGGCCTTTCCCTTTAGTTTTTACCCCAACAATGTTTTCATTAGTTTTCCTCACTCTCGAAATCAAGCATTTAACAGCAGGTTGGAGCAGCCTGTATCTCAGCACAGGAATAAGGTAGGGAAGTATTCAAATACTCATGTTGACTGCCTCCAGAAGTTAGATCAGATGGCAAATGGTATATGGTGCTAGGCCTTTCCCTTTAGGTTTTACCCCAACAATGTTTTCATTAGTTTCGATCACTCTCGAAATCAAGCATTTTACAGCACGTTGGAGCAGCCTGTATCTCAGCACAGAAATAAGGTAGGGAAGAATTCAAATACTCATTTTGACTGCCTCCAGAAGTTAAATCAGATGGCACAGGGTATTTGGTGCTAGGCCTTTCCCTTTAGGTTTTACCCCAACAATGTTTTCATTAGTTTCGATCACTCTCGAAATCAAGCATTTTACAGCATGTTGGAGCACCCTGTATCTCAGCACATGAATAAGGTAGGGAAGAATTCTAAGGATCATTTTGACTGCCTCCAGAAGTTAGATCAGATGGCAAATGGTATTTGGTGCTAGGCCTTTCCCTTTAGGTTTTACCCCAACAATGTTTTCATTAGTTTCGCTCACTCTCGAAATCAAGCATTTTACAGCAGGTTGCAGCACCCTGTATGTCAGCACAGGAATAAGGTAGGGAAGAATTCAAATACTCATTTTGACTGCCTCCAGAAGTTAGATCAGATGGCAAATGGTATTTGGTGCTAGGCCTTTCCCTTTAGGTTTTACCCCAACAATGTTTTCATTAGTTTTGCTCACTCTCGAAATCAAGCATTTTACAGCAGGTTGGAGCAGCCTGTATCTCAGCAGAGGAATAAGGTAGGGAAGAATTCTAAGGATCATTTTGACTGCCTCCAGAAGTTAGATCAGATGGCCAATGCAATTTGGTGCTAGGCCTTTCCCTTTAGGCTTTACCCAACAATGTTTTCATTAGTTTCGCTCACTCTCGAAATCAAGCATTTTACAGCAGGTTGGAGCAGCCTGTATCTCAGCACAGGAATAAGGTAGGGAAGAATTCAAATACTCATTTTGACTGCCTCCAGAAGTTTGATCAGATGGCTAATGCAATTTGGTGCTAGGCCTTTCCCTTTAGGTTTTACCCCAACAATGTTTTCATTAGTTTCGCTCATTCTCGAAATCAAGCATTTTACAGCAGGTTGGAGCACTATGCATCTCTGCACAGTAATAAGGTAGGGAAGAATTCAAATACTCATTTTGACTGCCTCCAGAAGTTCGATCAGATGGCAAATGGTATTGGGTGCTAGGCCTTTCCCTTTAGGTTTTACCCCAACAATGTTTTCATTAGTTTCGATCACTCTCGAAATCAAGCATTTTACAGCAGGATGCAGCACCCTGTATCTCAGCACAGGAATAAGGTAGGGAAGAATTCAAATACTCATTTTGACTGCCTCCAGAAGTTAGATCAGATGGCAAATTGGATTTGGTGCTAGGTCTTTCCCTTTAGGTTTTACCCCAACAATGTTTTCATTAGTTTCGCTCACTCTCGAAATCAAGCATTTTACAGCAGGTTGGAGCAGCCTGTATCTCAGCACAGGAATAAGGTAGGGAAGAATTCTAAGGATCATTTTGACTGCCTCCAGAAGTTAGATCAGATGGCCAATGCAATTTGGTCCTAGGCCTTTCCCTTTAGGTTTTACCCCAACAATGTTTTCATTAGTTTCTATCATACTCAAAATCAAGCATTTTACAGCAGGTTGGAGCACCCTGTATCTCAGCAGAGGAATAAGGTAGGGAAGAATTCTAAGGATCATTTTGACTGCCTCCAGAACTTAGATCAGATGGCCAGTGCAATTAGGTGCGAGGCCTTTCCCTTTAGGTTTTACCCCAACAATGTTTTCATTAGTTTCGATCACTCTCGAAATCAAGCATTTTACAGCAGGTTGGAGCAGCCTGTATCTCAGCACAGGAATAGGGTAGGAAAGAATTCAAATACTCATTTTAACTGCCTCTGGAAGTAGGATCAGATGGCCAATGAAATTAGGTGCTAGGTCTTTCCCTTTAGGTGTTACCCCAACAATGTTTTCATTAGTTTTGCTCACTCTCGAAATCAAGCATTTTACAGCAGGTTGGAGCAGCCTGTATCTCAGCAGAGGAATAAGGTAGGGAAGAGTTCTGGGGATCATTTTGACTGCCTCCAGAAGTTAGATCAGATGGCCAATGAAATTAGGTGCTAGGCCTTTCCCTTTAGGTTTTACCCCAACAATGTTTTCATTAGTTTCGATCACTCTCGAAATCAAGCATTTTACAGCAGGTTGGAGCACCCTGTATCTCAGCACAGGAATAAGGTAGGGAAGAATTCTAAGGATCATTTTGACTGCCTCCAGAAGTTAGATCAGATGGCAAATGGTATTTAGTGCTAGGCCTTTCCTTTTAGGTTTTACCCCAACAATGTTTTCATTAGTTTCGATCACTCTCGAAATCAAGCATTTTACAGCAGGTTGCTGCAACCTGTATCTCAGCAGAAGAATAAGGTAGGGAAGAATTCAAATACTCATTTTGACTGCCTCCAGAAGTTAGATCAGATGGCAAAGGGTATTTGGTGCTAGGTCTTTCCCTTTAGGTTTTACCCCAACAATGTTTTCATTAGTTTCGATCACTCTCGAAATCAAGCATTTAACAGCAGGTTGCAGTACCCTGTATCTCAGCACAGGAATAAGGAATGGAAGAACTCTAAGGATCCTTTTGACTGCCTCCAGAAGTTAGATCAGATGGCAAATGGTATTTGGTGCTAGGCCTTTCCCTTTAGGTTTTACCCCAACAATATTTTCATTAGTTTCGCTCACTCTCAAAATCAAGCAATTTACAGCATGTTGGAGCACCCTGTATCTCAGCACAGGAATAAGGTAGGGAAGAATTCAAATACACATTTTGACTGCCTCCAGAAGTTAGATCAGATGGCAAAGGGTATTTGGTGGTAGGCCTTTCCCTTTAGGTTTGACCCCAACAATGTTTCATTAGTTTCGATCAAACTCGAAATCAAGCACTTTATAGCAGGTTGGAGCACCCTGTATCTCAGCACAGGAATAAGGTAGGGAAGAATTAAAATACTCATTTTGACTGCCTCCAGAAGTTAGACCAGATGGCAAATGCAATTTGGTCCTAGGCCTTTCCCTTTAGGTTTTACCCCAACAATATTTTCATTAGTTTCGCTCACTCTCGAAATCAAGCATTTTACAGCAGGTTGGAGCACCCTGTATCTGAGCAGAGGAATAATGTAGGGAAGAATTCTAAGGATCATTTTGACTGCCTCTAGAAGTTAGATCTGATGGCCAATGGTATTTGGTGCTAGGCCTTTCCCTTTAGGTTTTACACCAACAATGTTTTCATTAGTTTCAATCGCTCTCGAAATCAAGTATTTTACAGCTGGATGGAGCAGCCTGTATCTCAGCACAGGAATAAGGTAGGGAAGAATTCAAATACTCATTTTGACTGCCTCCAGAAGTTAGATCAGATGGCAAATGGTATTTGGTGCTAGGCCTTTCCCTTTAGGTTTTACCCCAACAATGTTTTCATTAGTTTCGAACACTCTCGAAATCAAGCATTTTACAGCAGGTTGCAGCACCCTGTAACTCAGCAGAGGAATAAGGTAGGGAAGAATTCAAATACTCATTTTGACTGCCTCCAGAAGTTACATCAGATGGCAAAGGGTATTTGGTGCTAGGCCTTTCCCTTTAGGATTTACCTGAACAATGTTTTCTTTAGTTTCGCTCACTCTCGAAATCAAGCATTTTACAGCAGGGTGGAGCACCCTGTATCTGAGCAGAGGAATAATGTAGGGAAGAATTCTAAGGATCATTTTGACTGCCTCCAGAAGTTAGATCAGATGGCAAATGGTATTTGGTGCTAGGCCTTTCCCTTTAGGTTTTACCCCAACAATGTTTTCATTAGTTTCAATCACTCTCGAAATCAAGCATTTTACAGGAGGTTGGAGCAGACTGTATCTCAGCGCAGGAATAAGGTAGGGAAGAATTCAAATACTCATTTTGACTGCCTCCAGAAGTTAGATCAGATGGCTAATGCAATTTGGTGCTAGGCCTTTCCCTTTAGGTTTTACCCCAACAATGTTTTCATGAGTTTTGCTCACTCTCGAAATCAAGCATTTTACAGCAGGTTGGAGCACCCTGTATCTCAGCACAGGAGTAAGGAAAGGAAGAACTCTAAGGATCATTTTGACTGCCTCCAGAAGTTAGATCAGATGGCAATTGGTATTTGGTGCTAGGCCTTTCCTTTTAGGTTTTACCCCAACAATGTTTTCATTAGTTTCGATCACTCTCGAAATGAAGCATTTAACAGATGTTGGAGCAGCCTGTATCTCAGCACAGGAATAAGGTAGGAAAGAATTCTAAGGATCATTTTGACTGCCTCCTGAAGTTAGATCAGATGGCAAAGGGTATTTGGTGCTAGGCCCTTCCCTTTAGGTTTTACCCCAACAATGTTTTCATTAGTTTCGATCACTCTCGAAATCAAGCATTTTACAGCAGGTTGGAGCACCCTATATCTCAGCACAGGAATAAGGTAGGGAAGAATTCAAATACTCATTTTGACTACCTCCAGAAGTTAGATCAGATGGCCAATGCAATTTGGTCCTAGGCCTTTCCCTTTAGGTTTTACACCAACACTGCTTTCATTAGTTTCTATCACACTCAAAATCAAGTATTTTACAGCAGGTTGCAGCACCCCGTATCTCAGCAGAGGAATAAGATAGGGAAGAATTCTAAGGATCATTTTGACTGCCTCCAGAAGTTAGATCAGATGGCCAATGGTATTTGGTGCTAGGCCTTTCCCTTTAGGTTTTACCCCAACAAAGTTTTCATTAGTTTCGATCACTCTCGAAATCAAGCATTTTACAGCAGGTTGGAGCAGCCTGTATCTCAGCACAGGAATAAGGTATTGAAGAATTATAAGGATCATTTTAACTGCCTCCTGAAGTTAGATCAGATGGCAAATTGTATTTGGTCCTAGGCCTTTCCCTTTAGGTTTTACCCCAACAATGTTTTCATTAGTTTCGCTCACTCTCGAAATCAAGCATTTTACAGCAGGTTGGAGCAGCCTGTATCTCAGCACAGGAATAAGGTAGGGAAGAATTCTAAGGATCATTTTGACTGCCTCCAGAAGTTAGATCAGATGGCAAATGGTATTTGGTGCTAGGCCTTTCCCTTTAGGTTTTGCCCCAACAATGTTTTCATTAGTTTCGATCACTCTCGAAATCAAGCATTTCACAGGAGGTTGGAGCAGCCTGTATCTCAGCACAGGAATAAGGTAGGGAAGAATTCAAATACTCATTTTGACTGCCTTCAGAAGTTAGATCAGATGGCCAATGCAATTTGGTGCTAGGCCTTTCCCTTTAGGTTTTACCCCAACAATGTTTTCATTAGTTTCGCTCACTCTCGAAATCAAGCATTTTACAGCAGGTTGGAGCACCCTGTATCTCAGCACATGAATAAGGTAGGGAAGAATTCTAAGGATCATTTTGACTGCCTCCAGAAGTTAGATCAGATGGCCAATGCAATTTGGTTCTAGGCCTTTCCCTTTAGGCTTTACCCAACAATGTTTTCATTAGTTTCGCTCACTCTCGAAATCAAGCATTTTACAGCAGGTTGCAGCACCCTGTATGTCAGCAGAGGAATAAGGTAGGGAAGAATTCTAAGGATCATTTTGACTGCCTCCAGAAGTTAGATCAGATGGCAAATGGTATTTGGTGCTAGGTCTTTCCCTTTAGGTTTTACCCCAACAATGTTTTCATTAGTTTCGATCACTCTTGAAATGAAGCATTTCGCAGAAGGTTGGAGCAGCCTCTATCTCAGCAGAGGAATAAGGTAGGGAAGAATTCTAAGGATCATTTTGACTGCCTCCTGAAGTTAGATCAGATGGCAAAGGGTATTTGGTGCTAGGCCTTTCCCTTTAGGTTTTACCCCAACAATGTTTTCATTTGTTTCGATCACTCTCGAAATCAAGCATTTTACAGCAGGTTGGAGCAGCCTGTATCTCAGCACAGGAATAAGGTGGGGAAGAATTCAAATACTCATTTTGACTGCCTCCAGAAGTTAGATCAGATGGCCAATGCAATTTGGTGCTAGGCCTTTCCCTTTAGGTTTTACACCAACACAGCTTTCATTAGTTTCTATCACACTCAAAATCAAGTATTTTACAGCAGGTTGGAGCACCCCGTATCTCAGCAGAGGAATAAGATAGGGAAGAATTCTAAGGATCATTTTGACTGCCTCCAGAAGTTAGATCAGATGGCAAATTGTATTTGGTGCTAGGTCTTTCCCTTTAGGTTTTACCCCAACAATGTTTTCATTAGTTTTGCTCACTCTGGAAATCAAGCATTTTACAGCATGTTGGAGTACCCTGTATCTCAGCACAGGAATAAGGTAGGGAAGAATTCAAATACTCATTTTGACTGCCTCCAGAAGTTAGATCAGATGGCAAAGAGTATTTGGTGCTAGGTCTTTCCCTTTAGGTTTTACCCCAACAATGTTTTCATTAGATTCGATCACTCTCGAAGTCAAGCACTTTATAGCAGGTTGGAGCAGCCTGTATCTCAGCACTGGAATAAGGTAGGGAAGAATTCAAATACTCATTTTGACTGCCTCCAGAAGTTAGATTAGATGGCAAATGGTATTTGGTGCTAGGCCTTTCCCTTTAGGATTTACCCCAACAATATTTTCATTAGTTTCGATCACACTCGAAATCAAGCATTTTACAGCAGGTTGCAGCACCCTGTATCTCAGCAGAGGAATAAGGTAGGGAAGAATTCTAAGGATCATTTTGACTGCCTCCAGAAGTTAGATCAGATGGCCAATGCAATTTGGTGCTAGGCCTTTCCCTTTAGTTTTTACCCCAACAATGTTTTCATTAGTTTTCCTCACTCTCGAAATCAAGCATTTAACAGCAGGTTGGAGCAGCCTGTATCTCAGCACAGGAATAAGGTAGGGAAGTATTCAAATACTCATGTTGACTGCCTCCAGAAGTTAGATCAGATGGCAAATGGTATATGGTGCTAGACCTTTCCCTTTAGGTTTTACCCCAACAATGTTTTCATTAGTTTCGATCACTCTCGAAATCAAGCATTTTACAGCACGTTGGAGCACCCTGTATCTCAGCACAGAAATAAGGTAGGGAAGAATTCAAATACTCATTTTGACTGCCTCCAGAAGTTAAATCAGATGGCACAGGGTATTTGGTGCTAGGCCTTTCCCTTTAGGTTTTACCCCAACAATGTTTTCATTAGTTTCGATCACTCTCGAAATCAAGCATTTTACAGCATGTTGGAGCACCCTGTATCTCAGCACATGAATAAGGTAGGGAAGAATTCAAAGGATCATTTTGACTGCCTCCAGAAGTTAGATCAGATGGCAAATGGTATTTGGTGCTAGGCCTTTCCCTTTAGGTTTTACCCCAACAATGTTTTCATTAGTTTCGATCACTCTCGAAATCAAGCATTTTACAGCAGGTTGCAGCACCCTGTATGTCAGCAGAGGAATAAGGTAGGGAAGAATTCAAATACTCATTTTGACTGCCTCCAGAAGTTAGATCAGATGGCCAATGGTATTTGGTGCTAGGCCTTTCCCTTTAGGTTTTACCCCAACAAAGTTTTCATTAGTTTCGATCACTCTCGAAATCAAGCATTTTACAGCAGGTTGGAGCAGCCTGTATCTCAGCACAGGAATAAGGTATTGAAGAATTATAAGGATCATTTTAACTGCCTCCTGAAGTTAGATCAGATGGCAAATTGTATTTGGTCCTAGGCCTTTCCCTTTAGGTTTTACCCCAACAATGTTTTCATTAGTTTCGCTCACTCTCGAAATCAAGCATTTTACAGCAGGTTGGAGCAGCCTGTATCTCAGCACAGGAATAAGGTAGGGAAGAATTCTAAGGATCATTTTGACTGCCTCCAGAAGTTAGATCAGATGGCAAATGGTATTTGGTGCTAGGCCTTTCCCTTTAGGTTTTGCCCCAACAATGTTTTCATTAGTTTCGATCACTCTCGAAATCAAGCATTTCACAGGAGGTTGGAGCAGCCTGTATCTCAGCACAGGAATAAGGTAGGGAAGAATTCAAATACTCATTTTGACTGCCTTCAGAAGTTAGATCAGATGGCCAATGCAATTTGGTGCTAGGCCTTTCCCTTTAGGTTTTACCCCAACAATGTTTTCATTAGTTTCGCTCACTCTCGAAATCAAGCATTTTACAGCAGGTTGGAGCACCCTGTATCTCAGCACATGAATAAGGTAGGGAAGAATTCTAAGGATCATTTTGACTGCCTCCAGAAGTTAGATCAGATGGCCAATGCAATTTGGTTCTAGGCCTTTCCCTTTAGGCTTTACCCAACAATGTTTTCATTAGTTTCGCTCACTCTCGAAATCAAGCATTTTACAGCAGGTTGCAGCACCCTGTATGTCAGCAGAGGAATAAGGTAGGGAAGAATTCTAAGGATCATTTTGACTGCCTCCAGAAGTTAGATCAGATGGCAAATGGTATTTGGTGCTAGGTCTTTCCCTTTAGGTTTTACCCCAACAATGTTTTCATTAGTTTCGATCACTCTTGAAATGAAGCATTTCGCAGAAGGTTGGAGCAGCCTCTATCTCAGCAGAGGAATAAGGTAGGGAAGAATTCTAAGGATCATTTTGACTGCCTCCTGAAGTTAGATCAGATGGCAAAGGGTATTTGGTGCTAGGCCTTTCCCTTTAGGTTTTACCCCAACAATGTTTTCATTTGTTTCGATCACTCTCGAAATCAAGCATTTTACAGCAGGTTGGAGCAGCCTGTATCTCAGCACAGGAATAAGGTGGGGAAGAATTCAAATACTCATTTTGACTGCCTCCAGAAGTTAGATCAGATGGCCAATGCAATTTGGTGCTAGGCCTTTCCCTTTAGGTTTTACACCAACACAGCTTTCATTAGTTTCTATCACACTCAAAATCAAGTATTTTACAGCAGGTTGGAGCACCCCGTATCTCAGCAGAGGAATAAGATAGGGAAGAATTCTAAGGATCATTTTGACTGCCTCCAGAAGTTAGATCAGATGGCAAATTGTATTTGGTGCTAGGTCTTTCCCTTTAGGTTTTACCCCAACAATGTTTTCATTAGTTTTGCTCACTCTGGAAATCAAGCATTTTACAGCATGTTGGAGTACCCTGTATCTCAGCACAGGAATAAGGTAGGGAAGAATTCAAATACTCATTTTGACTGCCTCCAGAAGTTAGATCAGATGGCAAAGAGTATTTGGTGCTAGGTCTTTCCCTTTAGGTTTTACCCCAACAATGTTTTCATTAGATTCGATCACTCTCGAAGTCAAGCACTTTATAGCAGGTTGGAGCAGCCTGTATCTCAGCACTGGAATAAGGTAGGGAAGAATTCAAATACTCATTTTGACTGCCTCCAGAAGTTAGATTAGATGGCAAATGGTATTTGGTGCTAGGCCTTTCCCTTTAGGATTTACCCCAACAATATTTTCATTAGTTTCGATCACACTCGAAATCAAGCATTTTACAGCAGGTTGCAGCACCCTGTATCTCAGCAGAGGAATAAGGTAGGGAAGAATTCTAAGGATCATTTTGACTGCCTCCAGAAGTTAGATCAGATGGCCAATGCAATTTGGTGCTAGGCCTTTCCCTTTAGTTTTTACCCCAACAATGTTTTCATTAGTTTTCCTCACTCTCGAAATCAAGCATTTAACAGCAGGTTGGAGCAGCCTGTATCTCAGCACAGGAATAAGGTAGGGAAGTATTCAAATACTCATGTTGACTGCCTCCAGAAGTTAGATCAGATGGCAAATGGTATATGGTGCTAGACCTTTCCCTTTAGGTTTTACCCCAACAATGTTTTCATTAGTTTCGATCACTCTCGAAATCAAGCATTTTACAGCACGTTGGAGCACCCTGTATCTCAGCACAGAAATAAGGTAGGGAAGAATTCAAATACTCATTTTGACTGCCTCCAGAAGTTAAATCAGATGGCACAGGGTATTTGGTGCTAGGCCTTTCCCTTTAGGTTTTACCCCAACAATGTTTTCATTAGTTTCGATCACTCTCGAAATCAAGCATTTTACAGCATGTTGGAGCACCCTGTATCTCAGCACATGAATAAGGTAGGGAAGAATTCTAAGGATCATTTTGACTGCCTCCAGAAGTTAGATCAGATGGCAAATGGTATTTGGTGCTAGGCCTTTCCCTTTAGGTTTTACCCCAACAATGTTTTCATTAGTTTCGATCACTCTCGAAATCAAGCATTTTACAGCAGGTTGCAGCACCCTGTATGTCAGCAGAGGAATAAGGTAGGGAAGAATTCAAATACTCATTTTGACTGCCTCCAGAAGTTAGATCAGATGGCAAATGGTATTTGGTGCTAGGCCTTTCCCTTTAGGTTTTACCCCAACAATGTTTTCATTAGTTTCGCTCACTCTCGAAATCAAGCATTTTACAGCAGGTTGGAGCAGCCTGTATCTCAGCAGAGGAATAAGGTAGGGAAGAATTCTAAGGATCATTTTGACTGCCTCCAGAAGTTAGATCAGATGGCCAATGCAATTTGGTGCTAGGCCTTTCCCTTTAGGCTTTACCCAACAATGTTTTCATTAGTTTCGATCACTCTCGAAATCAAGCACATTACAACAGGATGCAGCACCCTGTATGTCAGCAGAGGAATAAGGTAGGGAAGAATTCAAATACTCATTTTGACTGCCTCAAGAAGTTAGATCAGATGGCCAATGCAATTTGGTGGTAGGCCTTTCCCATTAGTTTTTACCCCAACAATGTTTTCATTGGTTTTCCTCACTCTCGAAATCAAGCATTTTACAGCAGGTTGGAGCAGCCTGTATCTCAGCACAGGAATAAGGGAGGGAAGAATTCAAATACTCATTTTGACTGCCTCCAGAAGTTAGATCAGATGGCAAATGGTATTTGGTGCTAGGCCTTTCCCTTTAGGTTTTACCCCAACAATGTTTTCATTAGTTTCGATCACTCTTGAAATGAAGCATTTCGCAGAAGGTTGGAGCAGCCTCTATCTCAGCAGAGGAATAAGGTAGGGAAGAATTCTAAGGATCATTTTGACTGCCTCCTGAAGTTAGATCAGATGGCAAAGGGTATTTGGTGCTAGGCCTTTCCCTTTAGGTTTTACCCCAACAATGTTTTCATTTGTTTCGATCACTCTCGAAATCAAGCATTTTACAGCAGGTTGGAGCAGCCTGTATCTCAGCACAGGAATAAGGTGGGGAAGAATTCAAATACTCATTTTGACTGCCTCCAGAAGTTAGATCAGATGGCCAATGCAATTTGGTGCTAGGCCTTTCCCTTTAGGTTTTACACCAACACAGCTTTCATTAGTTTCTATCACACTCAAAATCAAGTATTTTACAGCAGGTTGGAGCACCCCGTATCTCAGCAGAGGAATAAGATAGGGAAGAATTCTAAGGATCATTTTGACTGCCTCCAGAAGTTAGATCAGATGGCAAATTGTATTTGGTGCTAGGTCTTTCCCTTTAGGTTTTACCCCAACAATGTTTTCATTAGTTTTGCTCACTCTGGAAATCAAGCATTTTACAGCATGTTGGAGTACCCTGTATCTCAGCACAGGAATAAGGTAGGGAAGAATTCAAATACTCATTTTGACTGCCTCCAGAAGTTAGATCAGATGGCAAAGAGTATTTGGTGCTAGGTCTTTCCCTTTAGGTTTTACCCCAACAATGTTTTCATTAGATTCGATCACTCTCGAAGTCAAGCACTTTATAGCAGGTTGGAGCAGCCTGTATCTCAGCACTGGAATAAGGTAGGGAAGAATTCAAATACTCATTTTGACTGCCTCCAGAAGTTAGATTAGATGGCAAATGGTATTTGGTGCTAGGCCTTTCCCTTTAGGATTTACCCCAACAATATTTTCATTAGTTTCGATCACACTCGAAATCAAGCATTTTACAGCAGGTTGCAGCACCCTGTATCTCAGCAGAGGAATAAGGTAGGGAAGAATTCTAAGGATCATTTTGACTGCCTCCAGAAGTTAGATCAGATGGCCAATGCAATTTGGTGCTAGGCCTTTCCCTTTAGTTTTTACCCCAACAATGTTTTCATTAGTTTTCCTCACTCTCGAAATCAAGCATTTAACAGCAGGTTGGAGCAGCCTGTATCTCAGCACAGGAATAAGGTAGGGAAGTATTCAAATACTCATGTTGACTGCCTCCAGAAGTTAGATCAGATGGCAAATGGTATATGGTGCTAGACCTTTCCCTTTAGGTTTTACCCCAACAATGTTTTCATTAGTTTCGATCACTCTCGAAATCAAGCATTTTACAGCACGTTGGAGCACCCTGTATCTCAGCACAGAAATAAGGTAGGGAAGAATTCAAATACTCATTTTGACTGCCTCCAGAAGTTAAATCAGATGGCACAGGGTATTTGGTGCTAGGCCTTTCCCTTTAGGTTTTACCCCAACAATGTTTTCATTAGTTTCGATCACTCTCGAAATCAAGCATTTTACAGCATGTTGGAGCACCCTGTATCTCAGCACATGAATAAGGTAGGGAAGAATTCTAAGGATCATTTTGACTGCCTCCAGAAGTTAGATCAGATGGCAAATGGTATTTGGTGCTAGGCCTTTCCCTTTAGGTTTTACCCCAACAATGTTTTCATTAGTTTCGATCACTCTCGAAATCAAGCATTTTACAGCAGGTTGCAGCACCCTGTATGTCAGCAGAGGAATAAGGTAGGGAAGAATTCAAATACTCATTTTGACTGCCTCCAGAAGTTAGATCAGATGGCAAATGGTATTTGGTGCTAGGCCTTTCCCTTTAGGTTTTACCCCAACAATGTTTTCATTAGTTTCGCTCACTCTCGAAATCAAGCATTTTACAGCAGGTTGGAGCAGCCTGTATCTCAGCAGAGGAATAAGGTAGGGAAGAATTCTAAGGATCATTTTGACTGCCTCCAGAAGTTAGATCAGATGGCCAATGCAATTTGGTGCTAGGCCTTTCCCTTTAGGCTTTACCCAACAATGTTTTCATTAGTTTCGATCACTCTCGAAATCAAGCACATTACAACAGGATGCAGCACCCTGTATGTCAGCAGAGGAATAAGGTAGGGAAGAATTCAAATACTCATTTTGACTGCCTCAAGAAGTTAGATCAGATGGCCAATGCAATTTGGTGGTAGGCCTTTCCCATTAGTTTTTACCCCAACAATGTTTTCATTGGTTTTCCTCACTCTCGAAATCAAGCATTTTACAGCAGGTTGGAGCAGCCTGTATCTCAGCACAGGAATAAGGGAGGGAAGAATTCAAATACTCATTTTGACTGCCTCCAGAAGTTAGATCAGATGGCAAATGGTATTTGGTGCTAGGCCTTTCCCTTTAGGTTTTACCCCAACAATGTTTTCATTAGTTTCGATCACTCTCGAAATCAAGCATTTTACAGCAGGTTGCAGCACCCTGTATCTCAGCAGAGGAATAAGGTAGGGAAGAATTCAAATACTCATTTTGACTGCCTCCAGAAGTTAGATCAGATGGCCAATGCAACTAGGTGCTAGGCCTTTTCTCTTTAGGTTTTACCCCAACAATGTTTTCATTAGTTTTGCTCACTCTCGAAATCAAGCATTTTTCAGCAGGTTGCAGCACCCCGTATCTCAGCAGAGGAGAATACGGTTGGGAAGAATTCTAAGGATCATTTTGACTGCCTCCAGAAGTTAGATTAGATGGCAAAGGGTATTTGGTGCGAGGCCTTTCCCTTTAGGTTTTACCCCAACAATGATTTCACTAGTTTCGCTCACTCTCGAAATCAAGCATTTTACAGCAGGTTGGAGCACCCTGTATCTCAGCAGAGGAATAAGGTAGGGAAGAATTCTAAGGATCATTTTGACTGCCTCCAGAAGTTAGATCAGATGGCAAATGGTATTTGGTGCTAGGCCTTTCCCTTTAGGTTTTGCCCCAACAATGTTTTCATTAGTTTCGATCACTCTCGAAATCAAGCATTTTACAGAAGGTTGGAGCAGCCTGTATCTCAGCACAGGAATAAGGTAGGGAAGAATTCAAATACTCATTTTGACTGCCTCCAGAAGTTAGATCAGATGGCCAATGAAATTAGGTGCTAGGTCTTTCCCTTTAGGTTTTACCCCAACAATGTTTTCATTAGTTTCGCTCACTCTCGAAATCAAGCATTTTACAGCAGGTTGGAGCAGCCTGTATCTCAGCACAGGAATAAGGTAGGGAAGAATTCTAAGGATCATTTTGACTGCCTCCAGAAGTTAGATCAGATGGCCAATGCAATTTGGTGCTAGGCCTTTCCCTTTAGTTTTTACCCCAAAAATGTTTTCATTAGTTTTGCTCACTCCCGAAATCAACCATTTTACAGCAGGTTGGAGCAGCCTGTATCACAGCACAGGAATAAGGCAGGGAAGAATTCAAATACTCATTTTGACTGCCTCCAGAAGTTAGATCAGATGACCAATGCAATTTGGTGCTAGGCCTTTCCCTTTAGGTTTTACCCCAATAATGTTTTCATTAGTTTCGCTCACTCTCGAAATCAAGCATTTTACAGCAGGTTGGAGCAGCCTGTATCTCAGCACAGGAATAAGGCAGGGAAGAATTCTAAGGATCATTTTGACTGCCTCCAGAAGTTAGATCAGATGGCCAATGCAATTTGGTGCTAGGCCTTTCCCTTTAGTTTTTACCCCAACAATGTTTTCATTAGTTTCGCTCACTCTCGAAATCAAGCATTTTACAGCAGGTTGGAGCAGCCTGTATCTCAGCACAGGAATAAGGTAGGGAAGAATTCTAAGGCTCATTTTGACTGCCTCCAGAAGTTAGATCAGATGACCAATGCAATTTGATGCTAGGCCTTTCCATTTAGGTTTTACCCCAATAATGTTTTCATTAGTTTCGATCACTCTTCTTTCGATTGTAAAATCAAGCATTTTACAGCAGGTTGGAGCAGCCTGTATCTCAGCACAGGAATAAGGTAGGGAAGAATTCTAAGGATCATTTTGACTGCCTCCAGAAGTTAGATCAGATGGCAAATTGGATTTGGTGCTAGGTCTTTCCCTTTAGGTTTTTCCCCAACAATGTTTTCATTAGTTTCGATCACTCTCGAGTTCAAGCATTTTACAGCAGGTTGGAGCACCCTGTATCTCAGCACAGAAATAAGGTAGGGAAGAATTCAAATACTCATTTTGACTGCCTCCAGAAGTTAGATCAGATGGCAAATGGTATTTGGTGCTATGCCTTTCCCTTTAGGTTTTACCCCAACAATGTTTTCATTAGTTTCGCTCACTCTCGAAATCAAGCATTTTACAGCAGGTTGGAGCAGCCTGTATCTCAGCACAGGAATAAGGTAGGGAAGAATTCTAAGGCTCATTTTGACTGCCTCCAGAAGTTAGATCAGATGGCAAATTGGATTTGGTGCTAGGTCTTTCCCTTTAGGTTTTACCCCAACAATGTTTTCATTAGTTTCGCTCACTCTCGAAATCAAGCATTTTACAGCAGGTTGGAGCAGCCTGTATCTCAGCACAGGAATAAGGTAGGGAAGAATTCTAAGGCTCATTTTGACTGCCTCCAGAAGTTAGATCAGATGGCAAATTGGATTTGGTGCTAGGTCTTTCCCTTTAGGTTTTACCCCAACAATGTTTTCATTAGTTTCGCTCACTCTCGAAATCAAGCATTTTACAGCAGGTTGGAGCAGCCTGTATCTCAGCACAGGAATAAGGTAGGGAAGAATTCTAAGGCTCATTTTGACTGCCTCCAGAAGTTAGATCAGATGGCAAATTGGATTTGGTGCTAGGTCTTTCCCTTTAGGTTTTACCCCAACAATGTTTTCATTAGTTTCGCTCACTCTCGAAATCAAGCATTTTACAGCAGGTTGGAGCAGCCTGTATCTCAGCACAGGAATAAGGTAGGGAAGAATTCTAAGGCTCATTTTGACTGCCTCCAGAAGTTAGATCAGATGGCAAATGGTATTTGGTGCTAGGCCTTTCCCTTTAGGTTTTACCCCAACAATGTTTTCATTAGTTTCGCTCACTCTCGAAATCAAGCATTTTACAGCAGGTTGGAGCAGCCTGTATCTCAGCACAGGAATAAGGTAGGGAAGAATTCTAAGGATCATTTTGACTGCCTCCAGAAGTTAGATCAGATGGCCAATGCAATTTGGTGCTAGGCCTTTCCCTTTAGGCTTTACCCAACAATGTTTTCATTAGTTTCGATCACTCTCGAAATCAAGCACATTACAACAGGATGCAGCACCCTGTATGTCAGCAGAGGAATAAGGTAGGGAAGAATTCAAATACTCATTTTGACTGCCTCAAGAAGTTAGATCAGATGGCCAATGCAATTTGGTGGTAGGCCTTTCCCATTAGTTTTTACCCCAACAATGTTTTCATTGGTTTTCCTCACTCTCAAAATAAAGCATTTTACTGCAGGTTGGAGCAGCCTGTATCTCAGCACAGGAATAAGGTAGGGAAGAATTCAAATACTCATTTTGACTGCCTCCAGAAGTTAGATCAGATGGCAAATGGTATTTGGTGCTAGGCCTTTCCCTTTAGGTTTTACCCCAACAATGTTTTCATTAGTTTCGATCACTCTCGAAATCAAGCATTTTACAGCAGGTTGCAGCACCCTGTATGTCAGCAGAGGAATAAGGTAGGGAAGAATTCTAAGGATCATTTTGACTGCCTCCAGAAGTTAGATCAGATGGCCAATGCAATTAGGTGCTAGGCCTTTTCTCTTTAGGTTTTACCCCAACAATGTTTTCATTAGTTTTGCTCACTCTCGAAATCAAGCATTTTACAGCAGGTTGCAGCACCCCGTATCTCAGCAGAGGAGAATAAGGTTGGGAAGAATTCTAAGGATCATTTTGACTGCCTCCAGAATTTAGATTAGATGGCAAAGGGTATTTGGTGCGAGGCCTTTCCCTTTAGGTTTTACCCCAACAATGATTTCATTAGTTTCGCTCACTCTCGAAATCAAGCATTTTACAGCAGGTTGGAGCACCCTGTATCTCAGCAGAGGAATAAGGTAGGGAAGAATTCTAAGGATCATTTTGACTGCCTCCTGAAGTTAGATCAGATGGCAAAGGGTATTTGGTGCTAGGCCTTTCCCTTTAGGTTTTACCCCAACAATGTTTTCATTAGTTTCGCTCACTCTCGAAATCAAGCATTTTACAGCAGGTTGGAGCAGCCTGTATCTCAGCACAGGAATAAGGTGGGGAAGAATTCAAATACTCATTTTGACTGCCTCCAGAAGTTAGATCAGATGGCCAATGCAATTTGGTGCTAGGCCTTTCCCTTTAGGTTTTACACCAACACAGCTTTCATTAGTTTCTATCACACTCAAAATCAAGTATTTTACAGCAGGTTGGAGCACCCCGTATCTCAGCAGATTAATAAGATAGGGAAGAATTCTAAGGATCATTTTGACTGCCTCCAGAAGTTAGATCAGATGGCAAATTGTATTTGGTGCTAGGTCTTTCCCTTTAGGTTTTACCCCAACAATGTTTTCATTAGTTTTGCTCACTCTGGAAATCAAGCATTTTACAGCATGTTGGAGTACCCTGTATCTCAGCACAGGAATAAGGTAGGGAAGAATTCAAATACTCATTTTGACTGCCTCCAGAAGTTAGATCAGATGGCAAAGAGTATTTGGTGCTAGGCCTTTCCCTTCAGATTGTACCCCAACAATGTTTCATTAGATTCGATCACTCTCGAAATCAAGCACTTTATAGCAGGTTGGAGCAGCCTGTATCTCAGCACTGGAATAAGGTAGGGAAGAATTCAAATACTCATTTTGACTGCCTCCAGAAGTTAGATTAGATGGCAAATGGTATTTGGTGCTAGGCCTTTCCCTTTAGGATTTACCCCAACAATATTTTCATTAGTTTCGCTCACTCTCGAAATCAAGCATTTTACAGCAGGTTGGAGCAGCCTGTATCTCAGCAGAGGAATAAGGTAGGGAAGAATTCTAAGGATCATTTTGACTGCCTCCAGAAGTTAGATCAGATGGCCAATGCAATTTGGTGCTAGGCCTTTCCCTTTACTTTTTACCCCAACAATGTTTTCATTAGTTTTCCTCACTCTCGAAATCAAGCATTTAACAGCAGGTTGGAGCAGCCTGTATCTCAGCACAGGAATAAGGTAGGGAAGTATTCAAATACTCATGTTGACTGCCTCCAGAAGTTACATCAGATGGCAAATGGTATATGGTGCTAGGCCTTTCCCTTTAGGTTTTACCCCAACAATGTTTTCATTAGTTTCGATCACTCTCGAAATCAAGCATTTTACAGCACGTTGGAGCACCCTGAATCTCAGCACAGAAATAAGGTAGGGAAGAATTCAAATACTCATTTTGACTGCCTCCAGAAGTTAAATCAGATGGCACAGGGTATTTGGTGCTAGGCCTTTCCCTTTAGGTTTTACCCCAACAATGTTTTCATTAGTTTCGATCACTCTCGAAATCAAGCATTTTACAGCATGTTGGAGCACCCTGTATCTCAGCACATGAATAAGGTAGGGAAGAATTCTAAGGATCATTTTGACTGCCTCCAGAAGTTAGATCAGATGGCAAATGGTATTTGGTGCTAGGCCTTTCCCTTTAGGTTTTACCCCAACAATGTTTTCATTAGTTTCGATCACTCTCGAAATCAAGCATTTTACAGCAGGTTGCAGCACCCTGTATGTCAGCAGAGGAATAAGGTAGGGAAGAATTCAAATACTCATTTTGACTGCCTCCAGAAGTTAGATCAGATGGCAAATGGTATTTGGTGCTAGGCCTTTCCCTTTAGGTTTTACCCCAACAATGTTTTCATTAGTTTCGCTCACTCTCGAAATCAAGCATTTTACAGCAGGTTGGAGCAGCCTGTATCTCATCAGAGGAATAAGGTAGGGAAGAATTCTAAGGATCATTTTGACTGCCTCCAGAAGTTAGATCAGATGGCCAATGCAATTTGGTGCTAGGTCTTTCCCTTTAGGCTTTACCCAACAATGTTTTCATTAGTTTCGATCACTCTCGAAATCAAGCACATTACAACTGGATGCAGCACCCTGTATGTCAGCAGAGGAATAAGGTAGGGAAGAATTCAAATACTCATTTTGACTGCCTCAAGAAGTTAGATCAGATGGCCAATGCAATTTGGTGCTAGGTCTTTCCCTTTAGGTTTTACCCCAACAAAGTTTTCATTGGTTTTCCTCACTCTCAAAATAAAGCATTTTACAGCAGGTTGGAGCAGCCTGTATCTCAGCACAGGAATAAGGTAGGGAAGAATTCAAATACTCATTTTGACTGCCTCCAGAAGTTAGATCAGATGGCAAATGGTATTTGGTGCTAGGCCTTTCCCTTTAGGTTTTACCCCAACAATGTTTTCATTAGTTTCGATCACTCTCGAAATCAAGCATTTTACAGCAGGTTGCAGCACCCTGTATCTCAGCAGAGGAATAAGGTAGGGAAGAATTCAAATACTCATTTTGACTGCCTCCAGAAGTTAGATCAGATGGCCAATGCAATTAGGTGCTAGGCCTTTTCTCTTTAGGTTTTACCCCAACAATGTTTTCATTAGTTTTGCTCACTCTCGAAATCAAGCATTTTACAGCAGGTTGCAGCACCCCGTATCTCAGCAGAGGAGAATAAGGTTGGGAAGAATTCTAAGGATCATTTTGACTGCCTCCAGAAGTTAGATTAGATGGCAAAGGGTATTTGGTGCGAGGCCTTTCCCTTTAGGTTTTACCCCAACAATGATTTCATTAGTTTCGCTCACTCTCGAAATCAAGCATTTTACAGCAGGTTGGAGCACCCTGTATCTCAGCAGAGGAATAAGGTAGGGAAGAATTCTAAGGATCATTTTGACTGCCTCCAGAAGTTAGATCAGATGGCAAATGGTATTTGGTGCTAGGCCTTTCCCTTTAGGTTTTGCCCCAACAATGTTTTCATTAGTTTAGATGACTCTCGAAATCAAGCATTTTACAGGAGGTTGGAGCCGCCTGTATCTCAGCACAAGAATAAGGTAGGGAAGAATTCAAATACTCATTTTGACTGCCTCCAGAAGTTAGATCAGATGGCAAATGGTATTTAGTGCTAGGCCTTTCCTTTTAGGTTTTACCCCAACAATGTTTTCATTAGTTTCGATCACTCTCGAAATCAAGCATTTTACAGAAGGTTGGAGCAGCCTGTATCTCAGCAGAGTAATAAGGTAGGGAAGAATTCAAATACTCATTTTGACTGCCTCCAGAAGTTAGATCAGATGGCCAATGAAATTAGGTGCTAGGCCTTTCCCTTTAGGTTTTACCCCAACAATGTTTTCATTAGTTTCGCTCACTCTCGAAATCAAGCATTTTACAGCAGGTTGGAGCAGCCTGTATCTCAGCACAGGAATAAGGTAGGGAAGAATTCTAAGGATCATTTTGACTGCCTCCAGAAGTTAGATCAGATGGCCAATGCAATTTGGTGCTAGGCCTTTCCCTTTAGTTTTTACCCCAACAATGTTTTCATTAGTTTTGCTCACTCCCGAAATCAACCATTTTACAGCAGGTTGGAGCAGCCTGTATCACAGCACAGGAATAAGGCAGGGAAGAATTCAAATACTCATTTTGACTGCCTCCAGAAGTTAGATCAGATGACCAATGCAATTTGGTGCTAGGCCTTTCCCTTTAGGTTTTACCCCAACAATGTTTTCATTAGTTTCGCTCACTCTCGAAATCAAGCATTTTACAGCAGGTTGGAGCAGCCTGTATCTCAGCACAGGAATAAGGTAGGGAAGAATTCTAAGGATCATTTTGACTGCCTCCAGAAGTTAGATCAGATGGCCAATGCAATTTGGTGCTAGGCCTTTCCCTTTAGTTTTTACCCCAACAATGTTTTCATTAGTTTCGATCACTCTCGAAATCAAGCATTTTACAGCAGGTTGGAGCAGCCTGTATCTCAGCACAGGAATAAGGTAGGGAAGAATTCTAAGGCTCATTTTGACTGCCTCCAGAAGTTAGATCAGATGACCAATGCAATTTGATGCTAGGCCTTTCCATTTAGGTTTTACCCCAATAATGTTTTCATTAGTTTCGATCACTCTTCTTTCGATTGTAAAATCAAGCATTTTACAGCAGGTTGGAGCAGCCTGTATCTCAGCACAGGAATAAGGTAGGGAAGAATTCTAAGGCTCATTTTGACTGCCTCCAGAAGTTAGATCAGATGGCAAATGGTATTTGGTGCTAGGTCTTTCCCTTTAGGTTTTTCCCCAACAATGTTTTCATTAGTTTCGATCACTCTCGAGTTCAAGCATTTTACAGCAGGTTGGAGCACCCTGTATCTCAGCACAGAAATAAGGTAGGGAAGAATTCAAATACTCATTTTGACTGCCTCCAGAAGTTAGATCAGATGGCAAATGGTATTTGGTGCTATGCCTTTCCCTTTAGGTTTTACCCCAACAATGTTTTCATTAGTTTCGCTCACTCTCGAAATCAAGCATTTTACAGCAGGTTGGAGCAGCCTGTATCTCAGCACAGGAATAAGGTAGGGTAGAATTCTAAGGATCATTTTGACTGCCTCCAGAAGTTAGATCAGATGGCAAATTGGATTTGGTGCTAGGTCTTTCCCTTTAGGTTTTACCCCAACAATGTTTTCATTAGTTTCGCTCACTCTCGAAATCAAGCATTTTACAGCAGGTTGGAGCAGCCTGTATCTCAGCACAGGAATAAGGTAGGGAAGAATTCTAAGGCTCATTTTGACTGCCTCCAGAAGTTAGATCAGATGGCAAATTGGATTTGGTGCTAGGTCTTTCCCTTTAGGTTTTACCCCAACAATGTTTTCATTAGTTTCGCTCACTCTCGAAATCAAGCATTTTACAGCAGGTTGGAGCAGCCTGTATCTCAGCACAGGAATAAGGTAGGGAAGAATTCTAAGGCTCATTTTGACTGCCTCCAGAAGTTAGATCAGATGGCAAATTGGATTTGGTGCTAGGTCTTTCCCTTTAGGTTTTACCCCAACAATGTTTTCATTAGTTTCGCTCACTCTCGAAATCAAGCATTTTACAGCAGGTTGGAGCAGCCTGTATCTCAGCACAGGAATAAGGTAGGGAAGAATTCTAAGGATCATTTTGACTGCCTCCAGAAGTTAGATCAGATGGCAAATTGGATTTGGTGCTAGGTCTTTCCCTTTAGGTTTTACCCCAACAATGTTTTCATTAGTTTCGCTCACTCTCGAAATCAAGCATTTTACAGCAGGTTGGAGCAGCCTGTATCTCAGCACAGGAATAAGGTAGGGAAGAATTCTAAGGATCATTTTGACTGCCTCCAGAAGTTAGATCAGATGGCAAATTGGATTTGGTGCTAGGTCTTTCCCTTTAGGTTTTACCCCAACAATGTTTTCATTAGTTTCGCTCACTCTCGAAATCAAGCATTTTACAGCAGGTTGGAGCAGCCTGTATCTCAGCACAGGAATAAGGTAGGGAAGAATTCTAAGGCTCATTTTGACTGCCTCCAGAAGTTAGATCAGATGGCAAATTGGATTTGGTGCTAGGTCTTTCCCTTTAGGTTTTACCCCAACAATGTTTTCATTAGTTTCGCTCACTCTCGAAATCAAGCATTTTACAGCAGGTTGGAGCAGCCTGTATCTCAGCACAGGAATAAGGTAGGGAAGAATTCTAAGGCTCATTTTGACTGCCTCCAGAAGTTAGATCAGATGGCAAATTGGATTTGGTGCTAGGTCTTTCCCTTTAGGTTTTACCCCAACAATGTTTTCATTAGTTTCGCTCACTCTCGAAATCAAGCATTTTACAGCAGGTTGGAGCAGCCTGTATCTCAGCACAGGAATAAGGTAGGGAAGAATTCTAAGGATCATTTTGACTGCCTCCAGAAGTTAGATCAGATGGCAAATTGGATTTGGTGCTAGGTCTTTCCCTTTAGGTTTTACCCCAACAATGTTTTCATTAGTTTCGCTCACTCTCGAAATCAAGCATTTTACAGCAGGTTGGAGCAGCCTGTATCTCAGCACAGGAATAAGGTAGGGAAGAATTCAAATGCTCATTTTGACTGCCTCCAGAAGTTAGATCAGATGGCAAATTGGATTTGGTGCTAGGTCTTTCCCTTTAGGTTTTACCCCAACAATGTTTTCATTAGTTTCGCTCACTCTCGAAATCAAGCATTTTACAGCAGGTTGGAGCAGCCTGTATCTCAGCACAGGAATAAGGTAGGGAAGAATTCTAAGGATCATTTTGACTGCCTCCAGAAGTTAGATCAGATGGCAAATTGGATTTGGTGCTAGGTCTTTCCCTTTAGGTTTTACCCCAACAATGTTTTCATTAGTTTCGCTCACTCTCGAAATCAAGCATTTTACAGCAGGTTGGAGCAGCCTGTATCTCAGCACAGGAATAAGGTAGGGAAGAATTCTAAGGATCATTTTGACTGCCTCCAGAAGTTAGATCAGATGGCAAATTGGATTTGGTGCTAGGTCTTTCCCTTTAGGTTTTACCCCAACAATGTTTTCATTAGTTTCGCTCACTCTCGAAATCAAGCATTTTACAGCAGGTTGGAGCAGCCTGTATCTCAGCAGCACAGGAATAAGGTAGGGAAGAATTCTAAGGCTCATTTTGACTGCCTCCAGAAGTTAGATCAGATGGCAAATTGGATTTGGTGCTAGGTCTTTCCCTTTAGGTTTTACACCCAACAATGTTTTCATTAGTTTCGCTCACTCTCGAAATCAAGCATTTTACAGCAGGTTGGAGCAGCCTGTATCTCAGCACAGGAATAAGGTAGGGAAGAATTCTAAGGATCATTTTGACTGCCTCCAGAAGTTAGATCAGATGGCAAATTGGATTTGGTGCTAGGTCTTTCCCTTTAGGTTTTACCCCAACAATGTTTTCATTAGTTTCGCTCACTCTCGAAATCAAGCATTTTACAGCAGGTTGGAGCAGCCTGTATCTCAGCACAGGAATAAGGTAGGGAAGAATTCTAAGGATCATTTTGACTGCCTCCAGAAGTTAGATCAGATGGCAAATTGGATTTGGTGCTAGGTCTTTCCCTTTAGGTTTTACCCCAACAATGTTTTCATTAGTTTCGCTCACTCTCGAAATCAAGCATTTTACAGCAGGTTGGAGCAGCCTGTATCTCAGCACAGGAATAAGGTAGGGAAGAATTCTAAGGCTCATTTTGACTGCCTCCAGAAGTTAGATCAGATGGCAAATTGGATTTGGTGCTAGGTCTTTCCCCTTTAGGTTTTACCCCAACAATGTTTTCATTAGTTTCGCTCACTCTCGAAATCAAGCATTTTTACAGCAGGTTGGAGCAGCCTGTATCTCAGCACAGGAATAAGGTAGGGAAGAATTCTAAGGCTCATTTTGACTGCCTCCAGAAGTTAGATCAGATGGCAAATTGGATTTGGTGCTAGGTCTTTCCCTTTAGGTTTTACCCCAACAATGTTTTCATTAGTTTCGCTCACTCTCGAAATCAAGCATTTTACAGCAGGTTGGAGCAGCCTGTATCTCAGCACAGGAATAAGGTAGGGAAGAATTCTAAGGATCATTTTGACTGCCTCCAGAAGTTAGATCAGATGGCAAATTGGATTTGGTGCTAGGTCTTTCCCTTTAGGTTTTACCCCAACAATGTTTTCATTAGTTTCGCTCACTCTCGAAATCAAGCATTTTACAGCAGGTTGGAGCAGCCTGTATCTCAGCACAGGAATAAGGTAGGGAAGAATTCAAATGCTCATTTTGACTGCCTCCAGAAGTTAGATCAGATGGCAAATTGGATTTGGTGCTAGGTCTTTCCCTTTAGGTTTTACCCCAACAATGTTTTCATTAGTTTTCGCTCACTCTCGAAATCAAGCATTTTACAGCAGGTTGGAGCAGCCTGTATCTCAGCACAGGAATAAGGTAGGGAAGGAATTCTAAGGATCATTTTGACTGCCTCCAGAAGTTAGATCAGATGGCAAATTGGATTTGGTGCTAGGTCTTTCCCCTTTAGGTTTTACCCCCAACAATGTTTTCATTAGTTTCGCTCACTCTCGAAATCAAGCATTTTACAGCAGGTTGGAGCAGCCTGTATCTCAGCACAGGAATAAGGTAGGGAAGAATTCTAAGGATCATTTTGACTGCCTCCCAGAAGTTAGATCAGATGGCAAATTGGATTTGGTGCTAGGTCTTTCCCTTTAGGTTTTACCCCAACAATGTTTTCATTAGTTTCGCTCACTCTCGAAATCAAGCATTTTACAGCAGGTTGGAGCAGCCTGTATCTCAGCACAGGAATAAGGTAGGGAAGAATTCTAAGGCTCATTTTGACTGCCTCCAGAAGTTAGATCAGATGGCAAATTGGATTTGGTGCTAGGTCTTTCCCTTTAGGTTTTACCCCAACAATGTTTTCATTAGTTTCGCTCACTCTCGAAATCAAGCATTTTACAGCAGGTTGGAGCAGCCTGTATCTCAGCACAGGAATAAGGTAGGGAAGAATTCTAAGGATCATTTTGACTGCCTCCAGAAGTTAGATCAGATGGCAAATTGGATTTGGTGCTAGGTCTTTCCCTTTAGGTTTTACCCCAACAATGTTTTCATTAGTTTCGCTCACTCTCGAAATCAAGCATTTTACAGCAGGTTGGAGCAGCCTGTATCTCAGCACAGGAATAAGGTAGGGAAGAATTCTAAGGATCATTTTGACTGCCTCCAGAAGTTAGATCAGATGGCAAATTGGATTTGGTGCTAGGTCTTTCCCTTTAGGTTTTACCCCAACAATGTTTTCATTAGTTTCGCTCACTCTCGAAATCAAGCATTTTACAGCAGGTTGGAGCAGCCTGTATCTCAGCACAGGAAATAAGGTAGGGAAGAATTCTAATGATCATTTTGACTGCCTCCAGAAGTTAGATCAGATGGCAAATTGGATTTGGTGCTAGGTCTTTCCCTTTAGGTTTTACCCCAACAATGTTTTCATTAGTTTCGCTCACTCT